>NC_134707.1:68884007-69555007 GCF_043290135.1 Rhipicephalus microplus | reverse complement strand
TCGATCCCTCCGACGTGAAGCTTTCCATTTCGCCATACGCGACCAACTTCTTCATCGACGCAACTACGTTCCCGATGGCCGCCGGTGACTGCTGATCATTCCACGCACTTTACGATCACAAATATGTGCCTCTCTTCACTACGATCCGCTATGTGGCCACGCCGGGGTGTTCAAAACATATGAACGCCTTCGCCATCGCTATTACTGGCACGGCATGTACAATTTTGTACGCAAATTCGTCCAGTGCTGTCCTGACTGCCAGCGACGCAAATCAACAGCGCCGCATGCGATTGGCGTATTGCAGCCACTTCCATGCCCTGCCAAGCCATTTGATCGCGTCGGCGTTGACCTCTACGGTCCCCTTCCATTGACATCAGATGGTAATCGGTAGATTATAGTGGCAGTTGACCATCTGACACGCTACGCCGAAACAGCCACTTTGCCGAGCGCTACAGCTCAGGATGTCGCCTCTTTCTTTTTACGTCGCTTTATTCTTCGACATAGTGCACCTCGAGAGCTCCTCAGGGACAAAGGCCGCGCTTTCCTCTCTGAGGTTGTCGAAACTTTGCTTTCGGAATGCCATGTCATTCATCGGAAAACGACAGCATACCACCCGCAAACTAACGGGCTAACGGCACGGTTTAACCACACTCTTGGTGATGTGCTGTCAATGTACGTGGCATCTGATCATAGCAACTGGGACCGTGTTCTCCCATTCGTCACAATTGCATATAACACCGCAGTACAAACCACCACGGGATTCTCACCTTTTTTTCTTCTTTATGGACGCGAGCCTTCCCACATATCGACAACCTACTACCCTACCGTCCTGATGCTTCCGAGTGCCCACCTGTCTCCGATGCTGCTCGACAAGCCGAAGAGTGCCGCCAGCTCGCCCGTGCGTTCACCTCGAAAGAGCAGCAACGCCAGAAAGAACACCGTAGCACCACCCTTTCAGATCCCAGCTATGCCCTAGCGTCTCTTGTGTGGCTCGCCATTCCACACTAAACAGCGGGACTCTCCTCGAAACTTGTCCCACGGTACTAAGGGCCTTACACCGTTTTGAAGAAAACCTCTCCGGTTAATTTCCTAATTGATCCAGTTTCCCGATCAGACGACATGCGCCGGTGCGCACATGACATCGTCCATGTTCCCGACTTAAACCATACCATGAGCCTCGGCCTGAAACTTCTTAAGTCGCCAGGATGGCTCCTTTTTCAGCGGGGGCGATTGTGAAGAAGAAGATGTGCCTGCGGCGAGCAGCATCGCCAACGCCCGGCTCGCTCGGCTCGTGCTTCGGCTCGCTGCTGTGCTGATCTCTGCTGGACGGTTCTTCACGCTGTCTTGCCGTTGTCGTTATTGACGAATAAACCTCGTCACAATATATATATATATTATAATAAAGAACGGAGACAGTCAAAACTGTTATCCGAGACCAGGTAGGAGCGTAGGCCTAGCTAGCGAAAATCAGCGACAGTTTGGGCCGAGCGTCTCGTGCTTAGCACTGACAATGTGTTTGCCGATATTTTCATGACCCACTACATTCATCATTACATATTTCCCCCTCGCTGAAGATGGTGCCAAGTAAGTGTTCTAAGGTGTCGTGAGGACAAGTGGTTCGTGATATGGTTTGAGGCGATCCACATGTACGATTTCGTGGCCTCGGCGACGCAGGTCCACAGTGGCCGTGAGGGGTTCGATGGGGTAGTTAACAGCGGAAGTTTGTTCTATGACGCTATAAGGTCCATGGTACCAGGAGCAGCACTGGGGGGCACCCACAGCCAAACAAGAGAGTTGGGTGAAAATTGGTAGTTGGACCGTCCATCGTCGTGACGAAATTTCTGCAGCCCTTGTTCTTGTGTTGTAAGGGTGCGAGCTAATTCCCGACATTCTTCCGCATACCGCGCGGCTTCGGAAACTGGTGTGCCTTCGGATGAGTCGGGTCGGTAGGGGAGAATGGTGTCAATTGGAGATGATGGTTCTCGACCATAAAGTAAAAAGAATGGAGAAAAGCCTGTCGTCGCTTGAGGTGCCGTGTTGTAAGCGTACGTCACGTAAGGAAGGATAAGATCCCAGTTGGTGTGGTCGGAGGCGACATACATAGAAAGCATGTCGCCAAGAGTACTGTTGAAACGCTCAGTCAAGCCATTTGTTTGTGGGCGATATGTGGCAGTACAGCGGTGAATCACATGGCATTCTGCAAGAAATTCTTGAATAACATCCGCGAGAAAGACGCGGCCTCGGTCGCTCAAAAGTTCACGTCGAGCGCCGTGACGCAGAACAAAACGTTGCAGCAGGAAAGACGCAACGTCACGTGCCGTCACGGCTGGTAGGGTGGCCGTTTCTGCATATCTCGTGAGATGGTCGATTGCTACAATAATCCAGCGATTCCCAGCTGATGTATATGGTAGAGGACCATAAATGTCTATTCCAACCCGGTCGAATGGTCGCACTGGGCACGCTAGCGGCTGCATTGGTGCAGTAGGACGGCTAGGATCGTGCTTGCGGCGTTGGCACTCTGTGTAAGATCGAATGTACTTTTGAACGAATGTGTACATGCCGCGCCAATAAAACCGAAAACGTAGCCTGGCGTAGGTTTTAAACAAAGCAGCGTGCGCACACTGTGGATCGGCATGGAAAGCAGCACATATGCTGGCGCGGAGATTCCTGGGTATGACGAGTAGCCATTTGCGACCGTCAGGGTGGTAGTTGCGGCGATAAAGTATTCTATCACGGATGGCGAAGTGAGAGGCTTGTCGGTGTAGCGCTCGAGATGGCGGGTGGGCGAGTGTTTTAAATAGGTAATCCATCAGAGACGCAATCCACGAATCTTTGCGCTGCTCCGCAGCCATGTTGATGGGTCCTGATAGTGGAAGGAAGTTGTCTTGGATGAAGACACTCGCAATATCAGTAGAAACAGGCGAACGCGAAAGAGTGTCGGCATCGGCGTGCTTCTGGCCTGAGCGATAAATGACACGGATGTCGTACTCTTGGAGCCGTAAAGCCTATCGTGCCAAGCGTCCTGAGGGATCTTTGAGGGAGGATAACCAGCAGAGCGCGTGGTGGTCGGTAACAACATCGAAAGGGCGGCCGTACAGATAAGGCCGAAATTTTGTAATGGCCCAGATAATCGCTAGGCATTCTTTCTCAGTTACCGAATAATTTGCTTCTGTTTTTGTAAGAGTGCGGCTCGCGTACGCAACAACATATTCTTGGTAACCAGGCTTTCGTTGAGCGAGTACAGCGCCAAGACCGACACCACTAGCACCTGTGTTGATTTCTGTGGGAGCGCTTGAATCGAAATGACGCAGTATGGGTGGTGTTGTAAGTAGTTCACGGAGCTTCGCAAAGGCACTGTCGCAAGCTGGAGACCACGCAGATAGATTGCGGTCTCCCTGAAGTAAGTCTGTCAGAGGCGCCATGATCGAGGCGAAATATCGGACGAAGCGGCGGAAGTATGAGCAAAGCCCAATGAAACTACGCAGCTTCTTGAGAGACGCGGGCCTCGACAACTCGCGAACAGCACGTAGCTTTGCGGGGTCAGGAAGAACGCCATCCTTCGACACGACGTGTCCGAGAATGGTCAGCTTGCGCGCTCTAAAGTGACACTTCTTGAAGTTGACTTGGAGGCCTGCTGCAGAGAGGCAGCGTAGAACCTGTTCCAAGCGACGAAGGTGCGTGGGAAAATCGGGCGAGAATACCACTACATCGTCTAAGTAGCACAAACACGTGTTCCATTTGAGGCCTCGTAGGATAGTGTCCATCATGCGTTCAAATGTTGCCGGCGCATTGCATAACCCGAATGGCATCACGTTAAATTCGTATAAGCCGTCTGGTGTAACAAAGGCAGTTTTTGGCCTATCATCCGGATTCATGGGCACTTGCCAGTACCCAGAGCGTAGATCAAGGGAGGAAAAGAACTCTGCGCCTTGTAAAGAGTCGAGGGCGTCATCGATTCGAGGCAAAGAATAAACATCCTTTCGTGATATTTTGTTTAGGCGACGATAATCTACGCAAAAGCGTATCTTGCCATCCTTCTTTTTAACTAAAACAACCGGCGACACCCAAGGACTGTTTGACAGTTGAACGATGCCTCGCTTTAGCATGTCACCTACTTGTTCATCGATGATACGGCGTTCAGTCGGCGAAACACGGTATGGTCGCTGCCGTAGTGGCGGGTGATTGCCTGTGTTGATCTCGTGGTATACGGTAGATGTTCGACCTAAAGTAGCGCTTTGACTGTCAAAAGATGGTCGAAACTTGTCAAGGAGGCTCAAAAGCTCACACCTCTGTTGTGGGTTTAGGCCTTCGTCGATGACACGGTTGAAAATGTCGGTAGTGGAAGGGTCATTCACGGAACTACAGGAGAGGACGCTGACTTCCGTTGATTCATCAGGAACGTCAAGTGTAGCGATGGTTTCGAATGATTCAATCGAACCAATACATTCGCCTTGAAGTTTCGTAATCGTGAATGGGAACGGATTCTCCACAGGCACGTTGGTCGCATCACCTTGAAGAGTAACAAGAGCGGTTGGGAGCGGTGATAGGTGGCGATGAACGAAAGCAGCGGAAGGCGTGAAGAATGCGGTAGCGTCGACGACGGTGGAACACGACACAGGTGCGAAGACAGTAGCGCGTGGAGGGATTTGGGTTTCGTCACTAATGACCAACTTCGCGTCGGAAGGGCGATCGTGCACTGGTAGCGCATCACCAAGGGGACGAAAGGCGACTTCGGCACGGGCGCAATCAATGACGGCTTGGTGATGGGAGAGAAAATCCCAACCTAAAATGATGTCATGAGAACAGTGCGGGAGTACTACGAACTGCACTGTGTAGGGCACTCCTTGAATTACAAGCCTGGCAGTACACGCGGCCACAGGCTGCACAGGCTGTGCAGTGGCAGTATGAAGACATGAACCCAAGTAAGGCGTTGTCACTTTTCGAATTGAACGGCAAACGTTTTCGGCGATGACAGAAATATCGGCACCAGTATCAATAAGGGCAAGTACGGGTACACCTTCAAGAACGGCATTAATTACATTCGGCGGCGAACGAAGAGGGCTTGTGCTTTGCGACGAGGATGCAGTTCTTGCCTCGGGAACTGCGTCTTTTAGTTTTCAGCGTCTATTGTAGGGGGGCGTCGGCGCATCGGGGAGGGCGAGCGTCGACGTGGAGAAGGAGAATGGCGATCAGGAGCTGGTCGGTGACTTGGACGAGGAGCGTACAATTCGGGGTCTGGAGTGTATTGAGTGTACGTGTAATCGTTCTCATATGGACGTAGGTTTTCACGTGAGTGGAGTGGGTGGCGGCGGCACAGACGTGTGACGTGCCCAGGTAGACCACACGAAAAGCAGATCGGTCGGTTGTCGGCAGTGCGCCATGGATTAGGGACTCGGTGAACTGGAGGTCGTGGCGGCAGGGCGGCATAAACAGGAGCAGGCAGTGGAGGCGGCGCTTGAAACGTCTGTGGTGGTGGTCGTGCTGCTGCTTCGGCGTACGTCAATGGTGCATTGACTGGTGGCACCAGCTGCGGAGGAAGGACCTCAGACACTTGATCTCGTATAATAGTCCGTAGAGTAGGGCTAAGCGGTGCACTGCGCTCCGGTAGGCCAGAGATGAGCGAGAGTTGGCGGGCAACTTCTTCACGCACGAAATATTTGATCTGCGAGAGGAGGACGGGGTCTTGCGAGGGAGTTAAGCCGGACATCGATTCCTGATGTGGGACAGCACGGCGGGTGACGAGACGTTGCCGGCGGAGCTCATCACAGCTTTGGCAGAGCTCGGTAACTTGGGCGACAGTAGCAGGGCTTTTTGAAATGAGCATCTGGAAGGCGTCCTTGTCAATACCCTTAAAAATATGCTTGATGCGGTCCACCTCTGTCATGTTCACGTCGACGCGTTTGCACAAGTCAATGATGTCTTCTATGTAACTTGTAAAGTTCTCACCAGGCAGTTGAGATCTCGACTGAAGGCGCTGCTCCGCTCGAAGTTTGCGGACAGAAGGACGACCAAAGACTTCGCTGAAATTTGCCTTGAATGCTGTCCAGGTGGGAACGTCGGTCTCATGGTTCCGAAGCCGTAAGTGGGCAATGCCACTGAGGTAAATGCCGAAAGTGGCCAGTCTCGTGGCTTCGTCCCATTTGTTCAAGACACTCACGAGTTCGTAAGTAGCCAGCCAGTCGTCGACGTCGTGATCGTCAGTGCCGCTGAATATGGGAGGATCCCGCTGACGGACCGCGCCGGAGCACACGATGGCCTCGGAAGCCATAGGAGGAGGGCTTGTGGCAGATGCAGTGGTCATGACAGCAGGTAGAGTCCGGCTTCGCAACTCCAGGTTTGCAAGGGGACCCCGCAAACTCCACCAATTATAATAAAGAACGGAGACAGTCAAAACTGTTATCCTAGACCAGGTAGGAGCGTAAGCCTAGCTAGCGAAAATCAGCGACAGTCCGGACCGAGCGTCTCGTGCTTAGCACTGACAATGAGTTTGCCGAGATTTGCATGACCTACTACATTTATCATTATTTATTTATTGAAAATACCTTACAGGCCAGAAGGCATTGAGTAAGGGGGGTTACAGTGAAAAATCGCATGTAAATTTCAAAATAAAAACGGTACAATGTCGGTTAGTAATAACAAAAAAAAATTAACAAAGCAATAAGTCAGCAATACGTAAACATGGCGATGAAGTATATAAGAACACTCCGTAACATAAAAACCCTCGGAAAAGAAGTAAAAGAACGTCAAGATGAAATATTAAGGAAATGCGTCTGAACTTTTTGCCGAAACGTGTTGGGGTTGCTATCAGAGGCGATATCGTCGGGAAGATCATTCCACATGCGGATGGCTTGTGGTAGTGCGGATGTGTTGAACGCGTTCGTGTTTCAAAAAATGCGAGTGAAGCTGAGATGGTTATGTAATCTGCGTGACGTGTAGAGCGGGCGTTGAAGGTGCAACGACGATGTTTTGTTACTGTAGACGTACTTATGAAATAGGCATAACAAGGACACGTGACGGCGAACATTTAATGCTTGGAGGGAATGATGGAGTTTAAGCTGAGTCACACTGGAATTGATGTCATAGTTTCTAGAAATGTAACGGGTGGCTCTGTTCTGGATTGTTTCCAGCATGTTAATTTGATACTGAGCGGAAGGGGACCAAACAGATGAGGCATATTCAAGTTGCGGGCGGACGAAAGTTAGGTATGACATTTTGCGAATGTTAGTGGGACAACGACGAAGGTTTCGGCGTAAATACCCCAATGTTTTGGAGGCTTTTGCACAAACGTTAGTGATGTGATCAAACCAGGAAAGCCCTGGTGTAAGGTGGATGCCAAGATACTTGTAAGAAGTCGCCGTGGAGAGCCTGTCACATTGCATATGGTAAGTGAAGTTAGATATGACCTGTTTACGTCCAAAAGAAACAACTTTACACTTATTAGTATTCAACCTCATAAGCCAAGTGCTGCACCAGTTAGAAATAGTGTTCAGATCATCTTGAAGGATGGAGTGATCGTTAGGACAGTTTATAGGTCTGTAGAGCATGCAGTCATCAGCGAAGATTCTGATATGCGATGATATGTTAGTTGGGAGGTCGTTGATGTAGATAAGAAAAAGTAATGGGCCAAGAACGCTCCCCTGTGGGACGCCAGAAGAGACATGCGAAGAGGGAGAGGAAGAATTATTAACGATTGTGAACTGCTTGCGAAGTGACAGAAAATTGCGTAGCCAAGATAAAGTGAGGGAGTCTAATCGGAGGGCAGATAATTTTGAAATAAGGCGACAATGGGCGACACGATCGAATGCTTTGGCGAAATCAAGAAATATGCAATCAGTCTGTAGGCCATTATTTATGTTGTAATGAATGTCTATACAATACATATATATATATATATATATATATATATATATATGTATATATATATAGAAAGATAGATATGTTCATGAAAGGCAAAAATACAGAGAAAGACTCCAGTGCGCGGAATAGAACACCGGTCCTCTGAATCGTGAGTGCAAGGCGTTATCCACTGAGCCATCGAAGAGCATCCCTTTCAACATTCAAATGACAAGATATCTATACCTACCATTTACCGCGGCTGATGGGAATCTCGGGAGGGGTGGGGAAACTATCGTGTTTTCAGCATTTCCAGAAAGATGGGGTGCAGTGAGCTCGTGTAGCAACATCGTGATGACGCGGTGGCCGGGCTCTCATCTTCCACGCGCAGTTTGCCCCGCACAGAGCAGGGGTCGCTGCTCACTCGTGCACACTCACCCTACGGTAAGGAGGATCAGGAGTCTTGGCTGGCGTTCGGCTTGTACCGGAACGATTCTGTTTTGTTACCTGGCACACAAAGGTCGCTGCAATTGTTGCACAGTCTACGTTTGCGAACGCTCTTTTCAGACACAGAAGTAACATCTGATACGCTAATTCACATTGATCTGTATCTGAGAGTGCGTTTCGTGCGTCAATTGTGCGTGAGAAACATGGGGCACGTTTCAATCTGCAGGCAATTCTGCACGTGACCTTCCAATCTGTTGCTATCACGTTCATTGATTCGCCTTTTTGGCAAAGCTGTGATTTTTTTCTCTAAATGCTACTAGATAAGTAACGAAACAACAAAATTATCGTTCGCCTAGATGGTACAGCGGTTACGGTGCTCGGCTGCTGGCCTAAAGTTATAGGTTCATTCCGGCCACCGAGGTGGATATATGAATGAATGGATGATAAGGCAGACAGATAGGCAGACAGACTGACAGACAGACAGGCCCATACATAGATAGATAGATAGATAAATAGATAAATAGATAGATAGATAGATATGGATGGATAGATAGATAGATAGATAGATAGATAGATAGATAGATAGATAGATAGGTACATAGATAGATAGATAGCAGGGGCGTAGCCAGAAATATTTTCGGGGGGTTCACACTGACACCACAGGGGGGGGGGGGTGTCACAGAAATAAGCTTTTCTCTGTGACGTCACCATCAGGGGTAGTTTAAACAGGTGGTGTACATGTATATCAAGCCATGAGACTCCCTCTCTCTCATGCGTAAGGTTGTGAAACGAGTAAGTAAAGGTACTGTAAGAATGATTAATTGGTATGTGAGGTTTAACGTCCCAAAACCACCTTATGAATATGAGAGACCGTGTGGTGGAGGGCTCCGGAATTTTCGACCACCTGGTGTTCTTTAACGTGCACCCAAATCTGAGCACACGAGTGTGCAGCATTTTCGCCTCCATCGTCAATGCAGCCGCTGCAGCCGGGATCCGATCCCGCGACCTGCTGGTCAGCGGCCGAGCACCTTAACCACTGGATCACTGTGGCGGGTGTCTTCTAATATTCTAACGAATATTACAATATACATTGGAACCCCGATTATACAACTTCTAGGCGACCACGCAATACAGCCGTATAACCCGGGCGTCATGTAATAAAAAAGCTTATTCACTAGACCATGGTGGCAGGGCAGTACTGTAAGAACTGCTGTAAAATGCAGCAGATGACAGGTATAGTGGCCGTTTGAAGAGATGGCCTCTCGTCGCAACATTGATTAGACTAGTCTTCAAAAACGCCTTATTGCGATTACCCACCCGATCGAAGAAGACATCGTTAATCGTTAGTCTCTGTTAAGCGTAGATGGCATAGTCCTCGTCGGAGCAAAGTGCGTTTCACAAGTCGAGGATGCTTCCGCCTACAACGAGGAACAAGAGGTGTACGCATCATGGTTTGTACATTGATAATTACAATTTGAACTATCTTACTTTGCTAAGCGAATTTCTTACTGCCGATGCCTGTGACGGCATGCCTATGGGAATTATCTTAATGCTAAGCTCTAACTGTTCTCTTCCTACAAGTCTATTTGTTGCGGCGTGCCTCAAGGAAGCATTTTAGGGTCAATGCTCTTCAGTATCTACATAAATGATACTGTCAACTTGAACAACACCGTTACATTTCTACTGTACGCAAATGACACCAGCCTCTTCGTTTCCGGAAGAAAATCATCTGAAATTATTGACAGAGCAATGACAGAGCCCAAAACGTACTTTCAGATGTGCGGCGGTAGTCAACTGCTAATTGCCTGCGACTAAATGCCGAAAAGGGTGTTTTTTTTTTCAGATATAGAACAAAAATCGATCCTCACGAATCATTACCGCTTGACGTATTACCTCTGGAAATAGCGGAGAAACAAAGTTTTAGCCGTGACTTATTCCGCTCACATGACATCATCGTGTCATGTTGAATCATTCAGCAAAGCATTATCGCGTCCTGCTGGTGTTCTGTCACGACGTCGGCGTTTTCTTCCGCAAAAAGCTAAAATGCAGATCTTAAATTACTGCCTACTGATAAATTACTGCCTACTTCTCTGGGGCACCACATTCTCGGGCAACATAATAACAACTAATTCAGTGCAATAAAGAGCACTGCACTATATTGCCAATATCCCATCATTATGTGTGCAGATTCTCTGTTGCACCGCTACAAAATATTCATTATAAACTATATGTACAATTTTCGACTAACTTACAACTAGTTCTTTGCAAGGAAAAAATTTCAAACATTTATTAAAATTTTTTCGAACATAAATATACAACACACGGATTCATGGACTCAAAGTGCGGACAGACGGTTCGTTCTTCGTTCTCGCAAAATCTATTTTTTACACTCCCTCAGATACACATTATCCTCCGTACTAAATAATTATGAGAATGGTGACTAATTTTCTTGTTTTTTCAAAAACAGAAATGCGTGCATTTGTCACCCTTGCATAGTGTTCTTTGTAGAGTTCTGTCATTTTGTATAAAACGTCACCTGAATGAAATTATTCTGCTGGCGTATTTCCCTTTTCTATATTAGTATTACAATTTATATCGCGTTTATGCATATTGTTCATCAGTGAATATTCAATTATTTAGTTTGCTCCGTGTCTGTTTGTACCACTCCTCTATTTATATAGTACTCTTCTAACTTTTTGTTCATTTCTACGGCTGTAAATGTAAAAGCGTGTATTCCGAATCTGCTACCTTGAATGTGGGCCCTTAGGCATTCTCAAATGGTTTTAAAGACGATAGTCTTTGTTGGGGACCTTCGACGGAAAAATTTTGGTCTTACTTTCTGTCTGTCTGTCTGTCTGTCTGTCTGTCTGTCTGTCTGTACATTTGTCTGTTTGTTTACCCTAACGATACCTCAAACAGCCCCAAACGGCCAACCCCATCCGCAGCGCTCACCAATATTGCTCAAAGTTTAGCGTTCATCGTTGTGCAATTGTCAATTGAAAAAGCAAATATTGCGCATATCTGAGGTGCCATAGCAACATGTCTATATTTTGTATGTCTGCCTTTATACTAGAAGAGGCACACACAAGTAGCTCTAAGGGCTGTAGCGTTTAAAGCGCTGCGCTGACAGTGCAAAGCTATGCTCAAGAAGGAGCTTCCAACGCTTTGCTTCGACGGCACGGTGGTGGCACCTGCCCGTCGCTTCGCATTCTACACCTTATCACATCCGTGCACGGCGCGCATCTTTCTCAGCGGTTGCGCACGCTTTCGTTTTCGAAGATAACTGCCAAATAGCACTCGTGCCTAACGTGCCTAGATTCGCTTGTGCGCCTCCGCTACACGCTCGAGGCACTCTAATGAAGCGCCTTCAGAATACCATTCACCCGATTTTCTTGTGCAGAACATGAAATGAACGTTTTGTTCACTCTCTCCACACGCAAGACTATCGTCTTTTGACGACATTTGCAGATAACGTGCCGTTACGGGGCCGATTTTTTAATCGCTTTTCGCCTGAGGAACCCCTACTTGTTGAGAAAAAAAAACATGTTGGAAATAAATAAATATGAATATATGAATATGAATGTGAATATGAATGTTTGTCAAGCAGCCTTGACGCAGTGGTAGCTTTTAGCCAAAATTTTTTACTTTACTGCGCGCAATCAAGCTTGCTTGTGAAGCCTAATAAGTAATTTTCTTTTGTAAGGTGTGCTGCACGTTGGCAACACGACTTCGCACACTTTATGAGGCAGACGATTAGTTGCACTGTGACTTTTGAAAACAATAAAGTACTCCGATTGTAGCGGTTTTATCGCACAATCTGTGAAGGAAAGGCAATGATTGATGAGAAACTTGGTCTCAATCGAAAGTGCACGTGGGACCGGACTATACCTACTCACATAAAGCTAGCTTGTTCACTGCGTATATAAGATAACAAGTTTAAATACGCGCAAAAAACGCGAAATCTCCTCATTTTTTTTTCGGAGCTTTCGTCACTCATCTCCCTAAAGTTATAGCGTTGCGGCAAGGTGTCTTCCGTTGTTTGCAATCGTGCAGCCGACATTTCCCTTCATATCAACAGATTCAGAACTTACAGAATATTTCACCACGCAGCATAGTACGGCCATTCATGTTTCCAGCACTTACACTGGCGCAAACAGGAGCAGCCTCGAACTACACAAAATCTTTCAGTGATCGGTTCACTAGTCATGAAGGAATGAACTCCACAGTGTTTCAGAGCGTAGTGCACCATATTCCATTTCTAAGAACGCGTGAATTCCGACGAGAACTGCCAGCGCATGCAACACGAGTTTATTTACGCTCTACTGCGTACCGTCCATGCCTGTCGGCTGTCTGTTTCGGGCATTCTGATGCGAGTTGCTGGAAATTCACTGCCGCCATCTACTCCTTAGCGTTCATTCACGTTTGTGGTATGTGATATTACATCACAACGCTGCAGAAACTACCAGCCTTCAGTACGGGGGCAATCACAAATGCGAGACGTCTCTTGCGCAAACTAAAATACTGGGTGAGCGCGACCTTACCGGTACCTGAAAGGAAGCGGAGGAAATGCGTACCCGCGAATCTTTCCGCCAGGCGAGAAACGAGCGCTAGTGGTTAAGGCGGACCTTACCAGCCGACATGTTTCGTAGACATGTTTCGTCGACGAAACATGTGGACACTTAGCGACATGTTTCGTCGCTAAAGTTCTTGTTTTCGCATTCAGGGTCACTGCCCAAATTTTGCTGAGCACGTTGTTCCCTAGCAATGCGAAGTCACCCCCTTGAAATACGCTGCCTAGACGTACTGCCGGGTAGTTCATGTTCTGGGTCGATCAGCGCCCTTCTATGAGACTCGATGGTCGCGTCCACAAAGGCAGCACGGTATAACGCTTGATGCTTATTTCCTGAAAGGGGACGCTGCTCCCAGTTCACACTTGATACCTGGCGAAAATGAGGATGCCGCTTGTCACAGGTAGGCAGCTTCATCGAACTAACGTGCCAGTGGCTAGCGTTAAAGAGCACTTTAGGCTTTAAGTATTTCTGGCCTTTTCTGGACTATTCAATAGACAATAGTGAATATTCAATGAGTGCTTTAAAAGGCATCAGCACACCTTGAAAATGCTTTTTCTTCTCCCACAGAATATTCCCGAATCTACCACTGTTCCCAAAGCCGAGAAGTTTGCTGACTTGTATTCGAAAATTATCTCAAATTCGGCGTTGAAAGAGAAGTTAGCCGTATGGGTTGCGATACAGAAGCGTGAGAAGCGAAAATAGCTGTGCATGTCTGCGATGCGAACGGTTTCCAATTTCCCAGAGGTATTCTTCACAAACGTGCACTGTCTTTTAAGGATTCTGGCAACTCTGCCCGTGAGCATGCACAGCTGAAGCAGAGCGCTCTTTTTCTTCGCTGAGACGCCTAAAGTTGTACCTGAGAGCTACAACAAGAAATGAAAGATTGTTTAGCATTGCTCTCTGAACATCTACCGTGAAGTAAAAGTCTGCCCGAAAGACATTCTCTCTGTTCTTTACTTGGAATGTAGACGGCTTCAGCTGAATGAGTGTGTAGTATAAACCATAGGCGCCTGCTAAAAATCAAGGGACAAGATGAACTGAGGTCATTCTTTGATTGATATTTTGGGAACAGCAGCAAAAAGATAGTTGTTAATGATCAATTGATAGGTTTTACTTACCAAAACCACGATATGATTACGAGAAACAACGTAAAGTGGTGCTGCGGAAACTTTTCCGCTTTGGTTCTTTAACATGCACATCAATCGAAGTGCGCGGGCCACAAGAAGTTTCGCCTAAGTCAAAAATCCGACTGGGATTTGATCCCGCTACATGTAGGTCAGCAATGGAGAACCATAACCAATGGACCACCCTGGTGAGTAGTAAAAAATACTGTTTTGGTAAATTCAGTATGCCCTACTTTTGTCTAGCTGTAAGGAAGCAAGTTCAACTGTATAAGACATATTGCTGAAAATCACTTTGACAGCATGCCAGAGTGATTCCATTCTCTCCCGTTGCCTACTCCTTGCTTTTCGGTGGCACCTTTTACTTGTAGACCTGGTTCGTGGATACGAAAGGAATGAACGGGAAGGCAACAACCCGAATGTGTACGTGGCAATGCTCGAGAATATTGGGTAGCATATGAGGCATATTATATGACATGTAATGCGCAGGATAATCTTCGTGTCAATTGAAAAATATAACCAACAGTATTCCCCTACGTAAAGTGTCTGCTGCATGCGACATTTCTTGCACAGTTTTCTTTTCTGTAAAAAAATAATGGTTACTATGTATATTGGTCGTAATTTGATGATGAAAAATTTTGGATGAAAAGTTTTTGGAGGTGTTTGAACCTCCCATACCCTACCCGCTTGGCTACAGCACTGTTAGATAGATAGATATATAGATAGATAGATAAATGATAGAAAGATAATTGTAGAGAGATAAATGATAGATAGATAGATAGATAGAGATAGATAAATGATAGATACAAAGTAGATAGAAAATAGATAGATACAAATTAGATAGAAAATAGATAGATAGATAGATAGATAGATAGATAGATAGATAGATAGATAGATAGATAGATAGATAGATAGATAGATAGATAGATAGATAGAGATAGATAGATAGATGTGCTTGGTGTGTCCTCTCTTTCGTGCTCTTCTAGAAAATATGCATAGTATGTTAATCGGTGCATCACAATTCAGCCAGCTTTACCTGCACTCGCTGTCTCACTTGCAGACTTTCTGTTGCTGAATGGACGTGTTCATGCATATCAGTGCGTGTTACTCACACCACGCATCGTGGCCATAGAGCGCGATGCCCGGGTCAGACAGTTCTAGCCGCTTCCCTATCCCGCGTACTTTCACGTTAAATAATTGTATTGCGTGTCCTCACTGTAAAGAAAAAAGCTGCATCAGATATGCAGGGAAGAGGGCAAAGGAAGTCGTTTGTCATGAAATCGTGGGCATGCACCGCTGAGGTACAGTACTTATTGAGCGCAACGTCTCTTCACATTTGCGTTGGTAATGTGGGTGTTTGGAAATACCAAAAGCCTTTTTTATGTGGTATCCTCGTTAAGTTTTACGCCATGCGCACCTGCTGTGGACCCTCAGCTGATTGTTGGGCTAGTGCGCTAAGTTTTGTTGCTGAGTCCCGTCACTTGCAACTGCCTGTGTCATTAGCGCACAACCAGTACTATCGTGTGAGAATTTCAATTACAGATGCATACACTGAGTCGTCATACGCACATTGCAACGGGAGCCTTTGCCATGTTGTAGTGTCAAATATATATTCAGTGGTATTTGAAATTAATTGATAACTGTCCAGCATGACGCTGCCATTGGGATGTGTAAATGGTTCCAGTGAAGTTGCAAACTCGACAGTTGCAGCAAAATAACATTTAGCAGATGATGAGCACCTATAGCAATCGAACCTGCTTGTTCAGAGATGAAAGTACCCTACTTCAGATCTGTGGTACTTCGTAATCATGTTTAGATCTTGTCTCATTACTCTAAGGGTTAATGTTATATACAGTGAAAATGCGTCAGAGCTAATTTCCCTAATTGTCTGAAACGATGTGTATCTGAATCGCATTCGGCTCATACCAGTAACTAGAGGAGCTCGACTAGAGAGCAACTGAATCGATGACGAATGAGATAGCATTGGTACTCCACCAAAGTTGGTTTCTCAGTGATTTTGAAATAGGTCTTTGCCTTTTTGACAAGCCCGCGACGTTTTGTTTCAACCTGATATATACAAACTTCAAAGTGGTCATTGCCGTTGTTTTTAAACGGACAATACTACTAGAATTCGCGGAATAGAAGGCGAAATCGATTACACTAATGACTGTAGCCTTCATACTACAAACTGCGTGAAATTCAATTGAAAAAGAGTGTGAAATTCTGAATCAACTCACCCTAATTCCTGTCTTGCTGTAGCTTTAGGAATACATTGTAACTCGTGTAGCTACAGTATTCAAAGTGGTATTCCAATAAAAAACGCGTAACGATGGTATCTTTTACAGCAAAACCAAGCGTACATAATGACAACATCGAAAAAATGGTAGAAATGTATCCCTAAATGCCTAGCTGCAGACTGCAATATTCTCACGAAGACTGTGCATTGTGGACTCCTACCCTTTCGTGAGACAAGTTATTGAAGCTTAAAACACTTCTACCATGCGAATAATATATTTATGTGAACATAAAGCATATAACCAGGTACTTTATTTGCAGAAAAAAATCTTTACTTTTTCTACTACCTCCCTCTTTATCAGCTGTCAGCAATTTCAATTTACATTTGGACTGTTCAAAAAGATTGTTCGATCTTTTTTTTTGTGGCATCTCTCAACATCAAAACCTTGATATAAAAGCAAGGCCAACGAGGTGTTTAACACATCAGGTAAAGGTTGAGTCATTTTGTCTGTCCCATCTGAAATTGCCTGCCCGGTCCCTGGAGTCTGCACGCATTATCCCTAATCTGGCCGGAGCTTCTATAATAAACCAGAAGAACAAAGCCTTTGTGGCTTTGCGGATCACCGCAGAATGAGCCTGTGCTGGGTGATTAATGTTGTACCTTAATGACTCGGCGTGCAGAGTCACCGAGCACGATAGGTATGCGAAGATTTTTCTTCTTTTGTTCATTTTTGTTTATCTGGTTGAACACGCAGCATAATGCTTGTTGACTGAAGTTCCGGCTGAACTGAGACCAGCCTCAAGATAACAGTAAATTGGTTCAGACTCATCGATTTGCATGCATGATTGAACACGCAAGCCCAAATTCGTGGGCGTCTGCGCATGAGTTATTCACGAAGTCTCGATCGACCTAATTAGCCTAGCCGTATGCATTTCGCTCCGACCGCAGAAAGCGCGATTCGGGACAGGGACCCGACTTTTCCGTCCTTCGTCATTTGTTTACGCCAAGATAACAGGAGTGCCGCTGTGTGATGTATGCACATGTACAGTGCTCGCTCATACTATGTCCCCGATGCCCTCCAAACTGTCACAGCCCTCGGGCTGTGGCACCTGCAAGTTGTATGAGTAAATGTAGAGCTTATTGCGATGTTGTCGGTATACATTGCGTATTGACAGCAACACGGAAAGTTTGGCCCAGACACGATGTTTTGTGAGGAGTTTTCTTGGACCATTCACTGCGTTCGTAGTCCGCAGTGCAAGTGTTACTCGCTATCTTTCACCAGAAGGTGACTTTTTGTCCTCTGTACTGCCTAATAAAGACGTAAAACTTTAATTTACATGGTTTACTTGTTAGTTATTTTTTTATTACATTACATGGTTAAGCGCTTTACATGACGTATATCTTGCTTCATTGTCAAAGCTGCTAAGACAATATTCAATTGTTAAGTCTATCATTGTTACATATATATATATATATATATATATATATATATATATATATATATATATATATATATATATATATATATATATATATATATATATATATATATATATATATATATATATAAAGTTTGCTTTTAAAACTTGGGCCGGGTAAACGAGAAACGAAAGTATTGTCTTCCACGCCATGACGGTGGTGCAGTACAGATCTCTAACTTCAGTGTAAGTGTGAAAGTTGCAGTCTTTGTTCGTAGTAGTTGCATTCTTGAGCTGCATTAACATGAATGTGGAGGACACCATAAACTACATGATTTTGCTTCATTTGTAAACTAACTTTTTCAAAATATGTTGAAGTGGTCTTGTCTTCACCATATACAGAAAGCGAAATATTGTCTCTAGCTCTTGCCGAGGGTTATAGATAAATAAATAAAAATATTTAGCTCAGTGTTGTTAATCAATAAAATCATCACTGGAGGGAATAGCGCTATCAACAACTACAGTTGAGGGGTGATACTGATGGTCCCTTCATATAGTTTTGAAGAGCACCTAATATTAAATTACGTGTACAATTCACACTCAGAGAGAGGGAGAGAAACTTGATACCAAAATGCGACAGCATCCACAAAACGATGGCCATGTTATATAAACGCATACGTTGCAGTGATACCTTATACCCACTTTATGGAAACCTCAATCCCCAAACAGTGCGCAGCGTTCGTGCAGTTCATTTTTCCCATGATATGAGTCAATTCTGACTATAAACCAAGGAAGTCTGCAAATATCTTCAAATATTTTTTCCTACCTCTGTGATGATCTCTGTACATTCACAGTAGTACGCCTGTGATAATGCCCGATTCAAGAAAGTGATTCACTATGACTCGTCTTTTTTGCTCTTTGCATGCTGCCTCTTATTGCCGCATAAATGTTATCCAGGTCCACATCAAAATTATTTTGCTGATGTTAGTGCAGGAGCCCATCGACAATACTTGTTTTGATTATATTGTAAAACGATAGCGATAACTATAGCTCTTTTCACAGTAATTGTGGTGTCAGTGTCGGTGTTAGCGTAGTTACTTTTTAGCGAAAATTCATCATCTTCTTCACGACCGAAAAATCTAGAAAGATGCAAGCATAATTAAGAAAGTTTTCTGGCACTAGTTAGAATGGAAGCTCGGCCATCGCGTGGCAAGCAGGTGTACTGCCACAGAACCATAATATTTGTTTTTTAATACAGGTAATAATTGGTTGCTTTTAGATCGACATTCAATAAATTGGTTACGCGTGGGTCTACAGTACAATTAGTTTCTTTTTTTACAGTTACAATTTTTTCTTGCACCCTGTTAATTCAATTTTTTATCAATTTATTGCAGTGCACTTAAATCAAAGATTATAAATAGAATTCTCTATATTTTACTTGGCTTGAATATCTTTTCGCGTCATATGTTTCTTTCCGATGTACAGCGCATCCAGGACAGGACAGAGCAGAAGCCACAAAATACAAACACCAGCTAAGATGTATTGTTCTATGCAATGTTACTTCTGTTCTGTCACGTAGCGCAACGTGTAGCGCATATTGAATGCGCTACACGTTGGATAATATAGATAACCAACAAGCGCGCCATGCACCTAGAGTATGTTTGTTTGATGAAATGAATGGCGAATCACTTCCCGCTAAATTTTATCAACGAAAAATATTAGTGTATATTTATTGCGTTATTTTTACATCCCAAGCATGAACCACCCACTAGCCCAACTTTCGCTATTATTGAAAAATATTAGCCCCGTTTAGATTTCAGGATATGAATTTATTGTTAGTAATGCTGAAATATTACAAAGGGGCAGTGCATAAAAGAGGCGAAATATTGCATGGGAACCTCGTATTCATGAAAATTTGAAGTTGCATATTGTTTAAAGCAACCATGGCACAGCTAGCAGATATGAATAGTAACAAAACACAATCCTAACATAAGATAAATAAGGAATGTTTTTGTAATAGTACAAAAAAGTAAAATAAATGCAATATTACAAAGTATGCATTACGCGTGAATTTATTTCTTTATTAATTAAGTAGAAATAGCAACATATATTTGATTTCAATTGGGAG
Source organism: Rhipicephalus microplus (assembly GCF_043290135.1). Classification (NCBI taxonomy): domain Eukaryota; kingdom Metazoa; phylum Arthropoda; class Arachnida; order Ixodida; family Ixodidae; genus Rhipicephalus; species Rhipicephalus microplus. The sequence continues at coordinate 69,535,253 of NC_134707.1, read as the reverse complement.
CACTCGTAAGTGATATATCGAAAAATTACGTAGCTAGTCCACACTGTATGTGAAAGGATAAGACTATTGCACCAAGTGCAGTACCACTGCGAGACATCAGGCGAGAAGGTAAGGCGGTGACCGATAGTACTTTCTCAGTTTTACCTGTGATAATAATATTCATCAAATATAATTTATTAGATCTGAAGTGCTTACGATGTTTTCATGTAATCGGGGCTTTCTAGCAGCAAAGAATGAACTTCTTGCAATAATTGTGAGAAACTGTTTATGGGTTACTTGGAGGAATGCCAAGTGAGTGCATTGAATGTGACCCCTGCATGTTATCCGGTCAGATGAGATTGAATGAATCAGTTTTATAGTGAGAATTATGTCACCTGCAGTGTAGGCACAAGGTTTAAATACAACGGCAATTGTGTGTGCCATTTTCTTTTATACGTGATACATGTGATCTTGAAATTTCAAGTTTAAAGGAATTCAAATAAAACTTTATACAGTTTAAGAAAAACTTATACAGTATAAGAAAAACTTTATACAGTATAAGAAAAACTTATACAGTACGGGTCAAAATTTAAACAATAAAAAGCTGTTGAATGCTGTTGATTCTACGAAAATACTACAAATGTGCTTGTCGTGTCATTAACGGTTCATAAGTAATCAATTCATTATATTAAAACATTTTGTAGTTTCTAAATATATTCCCTGAATATATTAATTCCGGTCGGACTCATTTCGTCTATTCCTTTTATATTTGTTCCGATCCTGACGCCGTTTTAGGAGAACCCATGTGTCTTTATCGAAGCATGAAGTTAAGAATAATACTGTTAAAATCAGTAAGTCATTACCTGGGAGGAAATGTCACTGAGTGAAAAAAATAATACAGAGCTGGCAGGAAAATAAGCACGCCAGGAACGTTCAAGCTGTAAAAAATGAACTAAGAAATATTGAGAAAGTGGCAAATAAATTGCACCGTGAGAATGCTTGAGCCTCAAAGAATGACAATAAAATATGAGAAATGTTCGGCTGCCCAAGTTTATTTTCTTTGCAATGTCTTATTCCATCAAACTGACGTATTCGCCGCCTTGACAGCCACTCTGATTGGTTTCAAGTGCAGCCATCAGGCCTTTAGGTGTGAGGTGTGCGCCAGAAGTACCTCCAACACCCCTGGGATTTTAATATAGGGAGGTTGTTTACCGAAAAGAGGTGACAAGGGATGTTATTTTAATTTAAATGCATTTCTTAGGCGTGCTATGTCAGGAATCCATTGGGATCCGTCAACTACCCTCTCCTATATCAGCAGCTGCAGGCGCGCGCGTCCCTAGCAACCGGAGCCCCCACCATGTCATGCTTCGGCGTCGGCAGCTGCAAGCACCAGCGGCGGGTGCGCGCGCTAAGCCTCGCCCCTGGCAACTGGAACCCACACCTCGACTTGAACATGACTGACCACCGCCTGATTGCAGTGACATTGAAATGCGTTTGTAGCGTTTGTACTGCTAGTGAACACGTCTACTTGCCGAGTGGGCGGTGGGAACGTGTTCTACAAGCGATACCTCCCCTCCAACGAAGAACTGCCCCAGCAACGGCACTCCTCGCTTCCCATCCTCAATCACCGCGTCTGCCCTATTGTCAGTGGTGGTCTGTGTGGCAATGGTGGTGATGGCACCGTCAACGAGTACAACTTTGCTGGAAGCGGCAAGGACGGCGAATGCTGCGGCGTTAATCTCGTTGCTAACAAGTATGGGAACTTGATATCGCATGCCGTTGCCACCTTACGCGTTCTAGATACGTCTCCGTACAATGACTTATACACCCTTGCCTACACCGGAGACGGAGTCTTTGTGGTGACCGTGTACTTCGCGCCCAATATCGCTCGTGAGGACATTGTCGCGCAAGTAGATGCGGCTATGAAAAGTGTGTGTGTGTACGTTTCAAAGTATCTGACACCGTCATCTTGGTTGGTGAATTTAACGTGGGCGTGAGAAAGAAAAGCGGCAAGCGGTTGGTGGAGTACATGCGGACAAAGTACTCTAAGCAGTATGCCGCCGCCTCGATCAACAATCGTCCAACTACCATTCACGGAAGTTGCATTGATCTAGCCTTTACCCGATACTGTGACGTGGGCACGCGTCACAAAGACCCTTTGACTGGACACTTTAGGGACCAAAGTGCTGAAATTATGGCCGTCAAGTACAATGACAGTGCAAACAGGAGCTGATGAATGCGTAAATAAATGGTTACGGCAGAAACCCTCGTTTTGTCATTTAAACAATTTAGGCACTGGTGTCGTCAATTGACGACACCTTAGAATATTTCTCCTAGAACCAGAAAAATAAAAACAAAAACAGCTCATTCTTGGAGAGGTTTTTTTTTTTTTCAACTATTCCCGCTGCGATCCACACTACCGTTGCTTCATTTTTCCTGAACACCGAGCCGTAGATAGGAATCTGGACCGAGGTCAATGGTGGCGATGACGCGGTCAAGCATAGGCGGGAGAGCGGCACTTTGGGATTGAAGACCTGAAGTTATTTCAAGAGCATCAACACCTTCATATACTGCGTTTGTTCAGTTGAACACTCTAGGGCATAGCAGAAATAAATTTTCCATTCTCCTCAATTCGTAACTATAGGGCTATGATGATCTTATTTGATGAGATGACTTTAACTTTATAAATACTTACACTATACTGAATAAATTTTAGGGTGTGGTCTTCTGAACCCCTAACTATTAGTAAAATACGTGCTAAGGTTGTTTCTGACAGAAATATAAATTCGACGGCTGAAAGGACAAACGTGATTAAAGTTACTACGCTCTGTACTCTCGGCGGAAGAAATGCATTCCTTCCACTGTATAAAGATGCCTGCCTATGGGTCTGCAGTGATCGTACAATCCCAGTTTCCCCCGTCACACTGAACGAAGCACAACGCGGGAGTTTTCTGAGATTACATTTGTCGAAAACTCCCCGATCACGGTAGACACCCAGTGGCAAGTGCGACAAGCGGTTTCTATTCATTCCCCTTCGCTGGTCATCTCGGAAGCCGCCGGACGGGGACTATCTCTAAAAAAGCGTGGTTCGCGAGCCCTACTTTTGGCGCCCTCCGTTTTCATCGACCAGCGCTGCGGTCGGGCCAGCCGGCGCACCCATGCGCAGGCGCGTCGAGGCGTCCCGGGAGGAGTTTTGTTGGTCTTGTTCGCTTCGAGCGCACCGCGCGGCGGCGAAGGAAAGCGAAGCGAGGGGTTTGTTGTCGTTGGGCAGCGGCGGCGATTCGGTGCGGGCAGCCGGTTTGTGGTGGCGGGTGGCCTCGTACTCTCCGTTGCTGTTCCCGGATTTCTCGTTCACTTGGTTACGGCGTACGTCGACTGCGTTGTGAAGTTACGAACGGCATCGGACGAAGGATGTCGTCGTCCACACTGCGTTGCCGACATGTATGGATGCAGCGAGGACCGAGCCACGCTACCCAGCGACGCGGGAGCCGCCGCACTTGAGCCAACAGCGCACGCTTTCCATCATTAACGCTCTGGGGCGCTCGCCGGAGACAAACCCGGTTGTTGTCAAGCCGGCTGGGCGTACGCGTGCTTCTTTCAGTCGCGTTTAAACCAAGTCTGTGCGTAGGTGGTTTGGTAGAGACGCAGTCGGCGCTCCTACCGCTGTGTTTACGACGTGCGGGACTTGGACTTGTTTCGAAAATCGAGCCGCCCCACATGGCAGTGCGTCTTTTTCTGTGAACGTGTACCTATTTCAGTGCGTCGCGATGTTGTGGTTAAGTCAATTTCTGGTGGCCTTTCTGTTCAACTTGGCACCGACCACCGTCACCTTGGCCAATGCTGGCGACGCTTTCAGCAGCAAGGTGCCGCCGGGCACGGTCGGTACGTGACTACTCAGTTTCTGAACCTTCACTGTTTCGCGCCAGCGTCTGTCGATCGCGTTCGATAACACTCGGGAAGCTTCATCGTCACACCGCAAAGGATGTGCCTCGTTCACAACCCTTTTTGTGAGCGCGGAATCCCTGCTCTGCGACGCAAAATATTTCAGATCCTAACTAGCGGAGCTGCTATTTGAGTTCGTGGTATTGTCGATGGTCGAGCGTGCTATCATACGCCAACTGAGCCTTCACAGGGAAGACGTACTTGAAGGAGGTGCCCAGGAATAGTTTGCATTGCGCGGTGCTACGCAAATGAAACGTGATGAATGCACACTGAGAAGCAGCGGTCAGAGTTTTCCTCGAACCTGGCGCATCGGAACTATGCCTATTAGATCTTGTTCAATCACTCCATTCGTTCTTTTCTCGCATAAAAGGTTCCGTAGCACTCTGTGGGCAGTTATAGTAAATAATAGTAATGCAATTGCGTTCATGCGCGTTGGAGTAGCTGAGTAGCCAGGAGCATAGGAACATAGACATAATGATGATATTTACTGTTAACGTTTTACCTCGCAGAACCACACTACAGATACTAGTGCAATGCTCGATAAATGTCTACCTCAGATTTTTTTATGTTTTTCTTGACGTACGTATAAAACTGCGCAAACTTGCCCCTGTCATTGTGTCTTTTTTCGAAAATGCGGCTGTGATTCAGTCTTACGATGGTCAGCTCAGTGGTGAAGCAACGCAATTGCAGGATCATTGCGGCAGGTAGTAATAATGAAATTGCTCATATTAAGCGCATGCATCGTATAACATCAACTTAAAGGTTTAGTTTATTCTATGCACGCTGTAAAATATTTACCATTATATACAAATTATTCGATTTAGAATGAATACAAGTTATAGCAACCTACAACACTGTATAGCAAAATAGTAACTTAATATTATTTAGTTAAAAAAGAGATGATAAATTACGCGAACGTAATGGTCTTCACTCTGGTGAAAGAATGATGATGTTGGTACAGTTATCAGGCTTTGTGTTCGTGTTTACAATGTTTCCAACAAAATAGATTGTGAAATTTTTATGACGTGTCAGTTTGAAAAAATTGTGAAGTGCTTTTTAGGAAATCGAATTCGCTCATTGCTTCTTGCGATTGTGTGCCTTCTCACTGTATTTAGTTATTCTTAATTATGTATTTGTTGTTGTTTATCTGCTGTTTTCGTCTCATGAACAATGAGGTGTGCGCTTTTAAGGAAATGATTACAACAGACAGGGGATATCGAATAGGTTTTCAGATGCACAAATTTGGCATTTCTGATAAAAGCTATACTTCAGCGTACTTATAATGCATGAATGTATCCCGTTACAGTAAGAATTGAAGAAGGAATGAAGGAATAATAGCGTTTGTCAGGATATAATCTAGGCCTGCACTATGAGCAACTTTACACTCTTTGCTACTATTTCTCATATAGTGACATTACTCGAATTTGGCTTTTCAAAACTGCACTCGCTGGGTTACTGTCAAGAGTACCGACATTACGCTAAGAATGCTTGTGCCGTTCGTCGACAAAGTATCATAAAATCTATGAATATTGTTGCGTCTGAAATGTATTCTGAAATGTGGCAATAAATTTGATTGCTTTATGGCGTGTAAACTTTCCTCGTGTTTATTATACGCTGTGCTGTACTTAACCCCGCACCTAGTAATCTCATGTTATTGCAGAGTTGGATCTCCTCAAGAAGTTGAACATCAGCACACTACACAAGGGAGTGGGCCACACCACGGGTCCCATATCTAGTCTACCAGCGTGGAAGCTCTTCTCCGGTCTGAACGCCGTGCAGATTCCGCTGGAGCCGGAGTCCAGCTTCCAACACCAGCTGGCCAGCACCGGAGCACTTTCAGCCATTTTCGTCGCTAGGCCCAATCGCCACAGCGTGGCCACACTGTTCAGCATTCACCTACCGGGCAAGATGTCGCCCCTGGTGAGGGTCGCCGTCAATTTCAGGACCCGGCGCTTCGTGCTGTCTTACACTGTGCCGGACTTTGTAACCACCGCGTCAGACGAAGACGAGGGAGGCGACACAGCAACCAACAGACGGGACCTGGACATGGCGGATGACGTCAGTGAAGGGGACGGTGCTGAGCCAATGGCCGATGACGCCGACGAGACCTTTCGCCTCAACTCAGCCGACGTGAGGCACGTAAAGTTCAAGCTGGCCTCGGCCAAGACGCTGAAGAAGACGCACGGCTGGACTTGGATCGGTGTCACCCTGACGCGGGAAAAAGTGACTCTTTACGAGAACTGTGAGAAACCGGTGGAGATTGAGCTTGTGCATTCGCCGTTGCTGAGGTTTCCCAGCGACGCACTGGTCTACTTTCGCCAAGAACCTGGCTTGAAGCGCAAGTTTGTGGTGAGTGGTGGTAGTGTCTTTTGATTCTACTCTACTGCTAACGCTTTGCAGATAGGATCGTAAAGCCAATTGTAAGGGAGGTAGTGCACTTCGTTTGCGAAAAGCACCAGGTATATTAACTGCGTATATTACATCCATCTTCCCTCTCTGCTCTTTATTTTTCATCTCCCCCATCCCCCTCGCATGCGCAGGGTAGCAAACCGGCTGCCTATAGCCTGGTTAACCTCCCTCCCATTCTTTCCCTCCTATTTTCCTTCCTTACACTCATCGAGAATTAATGTATTACCTACGCCTACTGGTTGTGGTCTTTCAGCGGATTCGCACACCTATTTGATAACTGGCACGGCTTAATGGTGTTAGTGCAAAATGCCTGCGACTGCTTCAACCTTCATTTATTGCGGTTAGCATTTCACTTAAAAGGTTCTTAATTTTTCAATTTAGGCAATGCTCGCCGAAAAAGCATTCAATTGAAAAGCCATAGCTGAAAAACTTGAAAAACCTGACACACTGCAAATGTACGCTCTGAATTAACTTTAAATGGGAATATCTTTTTTACCTCAATTTTGCGTTACCACGTTGCGCTAATGTATACACCTCAGCGATTTTTGCGCTCATGGGGTCTTCCTCAAGCAGGTATCATAAAATTGCCCTTAGATATTTCTGGTGAAACGCGTGCGGTCGTAAAAAGTTACGCACCGTTCTAAATTACACTTTTAGTACTGGAAGATAGGCTTATAAAGTTACCGATGCGGAAGGAAGCGTATGGATGGATGCGCGAATTTCTCGGGATAATTCAGAAGGACATTACAGGAAAAAGTACTCTAAAAAACGCTCTTATTTAAGCACGAGCGCATCATACGATTCCGAGAACGAAATGTGCAATTAACCGGATTTACGTTCCAGTGATGCATCTTTCGAGGTCGCTATGAAAGAACGAGGGGATGATGGTTGTTAACTTGTGATGCAAAAGCAGTCGCTTAGTTAGGTATGTGGATGCGTTTTATGCTGCCTACAGCTCAAAAACAACGCCACCATTTTAAGTACCCGCCGCTTGAAAGGAATGAGCAATACATCGTGTGTGCAGTGTCGAGAAGCGGTGGCTAAAACCGATCCGGGCGACTTATTGTGAAAAGATATATCTCAGCTAAGAACAACGCCGTACCCTATTATTGCATGGATAAGTAATGCGTTTTTGGGTAGGCAATGCACAGTTAAGGCGATGTGCGTGATCATTATCTGCCAGTGCCAATATCCGCTCGTCGTCACAGGCAAAAACACACGACCTATAGGTAGCATTCAATCTGCGGCAGAACATTACAGCATTACAATAGGTTGAGCTGTTAGTGTGCTTGAAAGTTACGTGCTGGGCATAAAATATGCTGACAGCGAGGATGTAGCTGTCGTTTTAATTGACCTATGATGAAGCACTTTGGCATCATGTTTATGTTTGTGTATGATCTGCTTTCTGCGTTAAAAATCTCGCGTAGCAAAAACCGCTGTAATCCATTATACAGACAATTTGGCGATAACAGAATGTCAATTAAAAGCATAGCTTTGAAACCTATTATTTTAACAGTCGATATAGCAGTACACCAAATAGGAATTTCACTTTATATCACACGTCTTGTTTTTTTCTTAATGGAGTTTAGCCTTTGGGCATGACAGTGACTTGTAAATTAAGATGTAGTATGTAGCAATCAAATTATACCTCTGAAAGCATAGCCTGAGCGGCAGTTATGAATGAAAGATCAAATTACTCGAATTCGACCAATGCTATGCTTGGTTCGTTCTGTGAAAAGTGTTATTTTTTATGTAAATTATGTACAAAGATGACTAGAACGGGTACCTTGTAACCTGAATGATCAAAGCAAATATTTAGGGCACGTATTACTGTATTAAAATGTGGTGGCGAAGTGACTGGCACTTACACTGCCTTTGTGTCGTGTACCCAGTCGAGATGTAACATTCAGGTAAATCTAAGTAACCGGCCGTTTGGGCATTTAACCCCCACCTAAATTTGGACGTCGTAGCTGTAAATCGGACCCGTTCCGTGCAGACTGCGATGCGATTCCCCTCGAGTTGTCATACAGGGTATTTGTATACGTTATCGCAAAATAAAAAGGACGAAACACCATGGAAAATACGAGAAAACTAAATTACGGTCTTTCGCATCACAAGTCTGTGAAACTAATAGAAAAGCATAAAGAAAGGAAAAATAATTTCCTATCAATTCTTTCGAGTAACTGTGGTATAGTAAGTTTCTAACTGTTTCTAGGTATTTTAAATCTCAATGTATCAAGGTGAGGTTAAGTACGAAAAATTTAGCATATGCAAATGAAGTGCAGGAATTTACTCATTGAATTGTTTCGTGCTGTTTCTCTATATTATAGAACGTAGCCAAGAAGAGTATTGCCCTAGGAAACGATGAATTACATTGATAAAATCAACGGCGCAACATTGTTATCAGATCGTGTTGTAACCGTAAGGCTTATTTCAGTGAAATGAAGAGAGTGAAATCTACTGCATGATTTGTATGGGCCGTATGTCGAGTAAGCACTGAAATATGATTGGTTTTAAACAGGGATGTTTGTACAACTTGCGTGCAGAGTGGTTCAAAGCTAGAGGAGTGTAAGGAAATTGCTGTGTTGGGCGCCTCGTATTTCCGAATAGGACGAGCAAGCATCACAAAAATCCAATACCCCTGCCACGCGGCATATATAATGTTACTTATAACGAATGACCTTTGTTTGTATTGTCATTTTTTGCTGTCACACGAAAAAAACCAAAGCCACTTGACGAAAATGATATTTTCTATCGTATGAGTTCCCGAAACACATTCGATATCGGACAGAATGAGTAGTCTCGACACCAAAGACTTCTAGAGAGATGACTGTTAACTCATGCATACGCATTTATTCTCATTTGTAAGTATATTATTCTTTACTAGATAAACGTATTACTGGTCAGGTGACAAAATAGCAAGTGCGAGAATCTCTGAAAGTCAAAAAAGCTAATCTAAACTACAGTGACTAAAGGTATCCTATGTTTCATTGTTGTTCTGCTATCGATGTTCCCTGTATCGCGGATTTTGGTGGTCTGATTGCTAGTGTTGTAGTGGCTGAGGTGGTGACTACACGAAAGCGTTGCCGCAGTCTCATCTCTGCAGCTGGGAAGTCAGTCATGCGCCCCGCTTCAGCTCACTTTGGAACTGAGCTCATGCCCGTCATATCGTCAGCCATGTTAGTTTTCGAAAGCTTCGTGCAGCTGTGGAGAGTTGTGTAAAACGGCCACATTTATATTCAAGGAGCACCTTTTTACCCATAACATTCAAGCTATTGTACGCTTTTATTTTTCCCAAAATCCACGACTCAGAATGGCTACGGTCATGGTCATAATTCCAAGATGACATTCGTTTTCGCCGTGTCACAGACAGCATGCAGGTAAAAATTGACCCCGCATCTGCATAATAATTAGCAAATGTCGTCGAAAGACGATAGTCTTGCGTGCGCAGAGAGTGAACAAAGCATTTATTTGATGTTCTGCGCAAGAAAATCGGTTAATGTGATTCTGGAGGCGCTGCTTTAAAGTGCCTCGAGCGTGCAGCGGAGGCGAACGGACGCATCAAATCACGTCACACGTGAGACATGAGTGCCATCTGGCAGTTTTTAGGAAAACAAAGCGCGCGGCTCTGAGACGAATGTGCGCGGCCGTCTCAGAGGTAATAAGATGTAGAACGCAAGGCAACGATTAGGTGCCACCACTGTCGCGTCTTAGCAAAGCATTTGAAACACTTGCTCATTCGTGCAATCGTTGCATGGTAAGCGCAGAGTGATAAGCGTAACGGCCCTTCAAATTAATTATGTATGCCTTTTCTAGTAAGACGCACATTCAGAATATATACGTGTTGTTATGGTGCCCCAGACATGCGCACTAATTGCTTTTTGATTGACAATTGCACAAGTATAAGCGCTGAATCTTGAGCAACACTGGTGGGCGCTGCGGATGGGATAGGCCGTTTCAAGTACCCGATGCCGGTGAGAGTAAACAAACTGACAAATGTACAGACAGACAGACCGACCGACCAAAATTTATGTTGAAGGTCCCCCCAAAAGACTATCGTCTTTAAAAGGCATTATGTCTGCTTAATGCCACTCGTTGTAAATGACATTAGATTTGTTGTGTGACAGGGGGATAAGTCACTGATTAATGCTCAAGCAATCGTCGCTTGTAAGCAGTTTGAACATTTTAGTGACATGAGAGAAATTTTGACCTCTTGCATTTCTGCAAAGCGTGCAGTTGATACTTCATTGTCTACCTGCAAGCATATTCTCTCCCTGTAGCCTCTTATTTCTGCTAACTGACCACAGAATTTATGTTCTAAACAGTGTACAGTGCAAAGCCTTTTGTTAAAAAAATTGCCACAGAAAAAATTTTCTTTAGTGGTGTAGTGCCAGACTCTCTGTTTAGCTACGTATTAGACGTAATAGAAGTGAAAACTTGCAACGCAATGAAAATGGCAGGCACGAAAGGGTTAATTGATATCTAGGGTTTAACATCCTGAACACACTATATGATTATGAGCGACGCCGCAGTGGAGGGCTCCGGAAATTTCGACCACCTGTGGTTTAAACGTGCACCCAAATCTGAGCCCATGGGCCTCAACATTTTTGCTTCCATCGAAAATGCAGCTGCTGCAGCCAGGATTCGATCCCGCGATCTGTGGAGGCACAAAAGGGTTGCATATGTTGTAGGTTGATAACATATTTATACCATTCAAAATGACATATGTGCTCCGTATAAAACAATTTTCTGTTTTCAACTAATGTGCTTTTCACACTTGTGTGGTTTTCACGCAAGCCGTTTTCAAGTAGTGTTGTTCCTCTCCTGAGCGTTTTAATCTGACAGCATCGGCTCAGCGGGTTTAAAACTGTCGTCGCACATTTAACTTAAATTGCAGGAAGCAGTTGGGGTCATTACCTCGTGCCTCTGTATTGCAGGTATATTGTTCTTTTAACTGTGTTTTCAGTTCATTGTACTTAATTATGCTTTTAATACTTTCGTTGTGCTTGCCGCTTCCAGTGTACCATAAAACAGTACGTTTTGAAAATATTTCGAAAATATGAACCTTATACCTCTTTGGTGTTTTGTGTGGCGTATTGTATGGTTTAGTCTAATATAATTGGCGTTGCAAATTGAGAATACAAGCATCACTTTGTGACTTTGCTTTCAATCTGTAAAAGCACACCAATTAACACATGTGGCTGATAAAAACTGTGCTTATAATTGTGAAACGCTTCCGAAATTATTTTACAGGGATCGGTTCAGGTTGCCCGCCTGTACAGTAACCGCATCTCTTCGCGGCCCTGGAAGTGTTCGAGTACTGGAACTGCTAGCATGGAAGAATGAACTTGGCAGCCAATTTTCGGAGGACCACCCGCCAAAATGCTCGACAGAGACGCGTTGCACCGATTACGCACAGCCGTAAACATTGTATCAGTGGGTGTGGACCGCACGTGAATGGAGCATTTGAGCACTAGTTATGTGAATACTTGTCAAGGGTACGTAGCAGTGGCCACATTTGGGAGCAGAAATGTAATGTGCCTGGATTGCGATTTTAATACAGTGCTTAAGTGAGAATTTCGTAGTTATAAGTGATTGTTGTTTATAAGTGTGTTCTTCATAGGGAATGGGGAACCACAGTGCCAAGGAAGACGGCGAGTTGTTTGACGCGACACAAGCAGCAGTTTCAGCGAAAAGACATCACATCTGCTGCGCAGTATTGCAAGTGTTGTGTAGTATTTGATACTAAAAATAATTAGAATTGACGTTGCCGGGGCCCTGTAACACTTTTTGAGCATAATCAGGAAGCGCTGCTGATCAGTATAAGGGGCTCTCGAGACACGCAAGCTAAATAAAATGTCAGCACGTGCATTGCAATTCAAAATAAATTACCAAAGTCGTCTAGAAATTGCCTTGTCGCCTCTTGATAAATGACGGGAGGCGCTCCAAAATCACTCGTAGAAGGCCATCTAACAGCCATTGGCTGATTTGAACATGACGTGCCCGGTCGTTACAGGGATCGCCGCGGGAGGCCGCGAGTTGTCGACGCGCGCGATCATACTGAAAAAGCCATGCATTCTCAGAAAAAAAAAGGAAAGAATGCTGGAATTCACAAAGCGCCCATGACGGTTTTTTTTTTACTCCTGCCATTTATCTTAGTTTAGCTTCCAGTGTTTTTGTCGGGACAAAAAAAAGAGAGAAAGCGTTTGTAGCGTGCGACGAATCTTCGTAACTCCGCTCGTACTAGATGGATTCTCGAAATTTTTGCGGCGTTGATTTTATGAGGCGATAAGTTTTCGTAGTGAATCCATTCCGTGGTTACTTGAAAAAAGTGTTTCAGGACCCCTAAATAAATCATGTTGAAAATAGCCTGGTGTATTTCTACACCCCAATCTGAATTACGTTTTTTGCGTCATATCATAGAAATTTAGGAACTCTCGTTTCAGTGATTAAGAATGACTGTTCGGATGCACTGTTACATAGTATGCAATCTGCAGATATCTCACTATATTTCAGCCTCTAGAAATGCCACCATTGCTGCTCTACGTTTCCGCACAAGTGGTGTGGCGTTCGTTTTACATGATTATACTATAGGGATGACCTCGTGTGCTTCATCACTGCATCCATTTAACTTACCCATGAGTTTGGTACTGACATCACATCATTAGTTTCCTTCACGTAGCAGTATTTTCGAAAGCTTTATGTTGATATCAGTTGCAGTATGCACTGTTTCGAACATTCGAACACTTTGGCATATCTACTTATATCTGAGTTGCAGTAGAATCCGACTTGGATTTCCATGCAGACGTTCATGTTGGAAAGTCGTGTACCCTTTTATTAATGATGATATATTTGTTACATCTATTGGTACCCGCACTGCTGAGAGCTTTTTGTGTCATTGCCCCTAAAAAAAGCCGGAAAGTTGATGCTTTAAAGTGAACAATATTTATTATATTTATCCTGCTGTATCGGCGAAAACGACACTGCTTGTCTCGTATTTCCCTTCCCAATACTGGTCGTATGATCGTAGTCTTCATTGAAGAATTACTGTGAATCTTCTCCGACGGATAAAAAGTTTGTAATGGTTATGGCTGCCACCTCAATTTTATGAGCAGTTTAGTGCATGGCCAGAAGTAGTTGCAAAATGTAGTTCAGGATTGTGAAACATATATTTCATAACAGGCTGAAACAGCGATCTTGATAATTTGGCCTATGAACAGAAATGCACAAATCACATGTTCAACAATAAAAAGAGCAAAACTGAGGATTCAGAGCGCCAAAACAACGTTTAAAGAGAAAGAATCTCGCTAAGTTATTTTGCTCCAACGTTATAGCGTTCTGGTTAGCAGTTTGCAGTCACTTTTTTTTCTCTACCAGGTGTGGGCATCTTAGCAGTGGTAATATTTTAGTGTCGGGTACACGTGTCATCCAGGTGCGATACGGGTACGTTGCGCACGTGCGAGTGACTCAAAGTAAGCCACCATAGCGACATTGCGCGAATTCGGCAGGTGAGACCTTTGTGTGCTCTGTGTGTTTATAAGTGCTTTGAAGTGCGCACACTTTCTTGTTTCAGTGCAGACCTAACTTTCTGTTTCTTATCGCCTGATGCACCTCTAAGTATAGTGCTTTTTTTTAATGTGTTTAGGTTATGTTGGCAGTGGACTCTTATTGGAAAAATATTGCGTACACTACACATTTGCAGAGTCCACACCCTGCTTTGCGGTTAGTGTTATTGAACTAATGGTTCACTACTTAAATATATCACAATCATAACGCACATGCACATATTGTAAAATTTTATTTTGATTATCAAAAAGCGCGTTTGGAACTGCCATCATTTCACTTTAAAACGCTGCTTCCGCTGATATCGCATTTGACGAATACGTACTGAGCACCTGCTGTAAAATACTTAGTGGCAATGATACTCCGTTTTATACGTGATTGTGAAGAACGGCTAATTACTTTTCAGCCGGGCTTGTTACCTCTGGAAACAACAGCCAAACGCTAGGGTCCCAGCGAAAGCGTGGTCGATTTATACCCATCGTCTCGTGTAGTTCTATTGCATTCGCACCACCTTGTGTAATTTTTCACAAGCCTTGTTGGGCTGCTATTCAAATCAGAAAGCAGGCATACCCGTGTCCGATTACGTCACTTTGTACAAGGAATCGCGAGTGGGATAGACTAGTGTTGGAGAGGTTACAGCACTGCGGCGTCCTGAATCAATGTGTTCTTGTACGTGAGATAACGTTATTGTAGCGCATATCGAATTCCTTTCGAAGGTCGACAGGAAAGCCGACGGCTTGCCGGAAGAAGACGTTTCCGGGGCTTTTCTTTGTCACTTGCCCTCTTTATGCAACGGATGTGAAAAAAAAATGTTGGGTGTCTTTTGAAAGATAATAAAACATACACGACTTATCCTGACAAATGTCTCTGTTTTGAGTTTTGTAAAACCTCGCAGTCGCTTCACTCAAGACTTCACGGTGTCGCATGTTACGCATACTGTTTGCGGTTATTAGAGAGAAGGAGAGAAGAAATGGTGCAAAAACTGGTACAGAAAAAAAGGTAAGTAGATTAAACAATCCAGAATAACGGGTGTCCTACCCTACACGTGGGTCGGCTGCTAACGTTGTTGTAAGGAACTAATGTGCATAATTTATAGATAACACTTCTATTGTGAGAAGCTTGCTTTGCATGTTGTGCAATATTGAAACAACATAATATTCACATAATGCACTTAAGGTACGCAAAGCTTCTTACTGAACATTTGTCGTATTTCTTTTCTTCTTAAGTGTTCGCGAAATGTTCCCAACGTGCACTACGTACAGTGTTTTTCGATGCTAAAAAAGCGCATGAAAAACGAAATCGCGCTGGCTTCCAGGAAAGTTACTGACAATAAAAAAGAGAGCAAGATAGAATTCTTCGATAAAGTAGCTAATCCCCCGACGAGCTTTCGAAGTTGTCCGAGAATAGATAAGGCATGGGCAAACAAGGAGTGACTGATAATTCAGAATGAAGAAACATCCCGACGCAATCGCGCTGGCGACGGGTCGGCAAGCCGTTAACCGCCATATTTTAAAGGTCGAGTGGAACTGATAAGAGCTTTATTGACGGTGGCCCGAAAGTGGGTCACGTCTGCATTGTGAGATACTTGTTGCTAAGAATTGGGTGTGTGCGCTGCTGTATAGTGATGCTTGTCGACGTGGAGAGTGGATTACGTAACCTAGGTAAGTTCAAGGCCATATAAGGAAAATGTCCGTTCTGAAGAATCGGGACACTTTTTGCGAATTGGTTTAGAAGAGCTACGGAAGAAATCAAGGAAATGTGGCTGTACTATGGTGCGTCGTAGCTGAGAAAAGTTTGGAAATGACTCGGCGAATTCATCTGTCTCCAGTCACCGTATGCACGCCAAATAGTGTGACAGCCTTTCCCGCCTTGTTTTGAAACGGGTGATCCAGTGCGCGGAACGCAGTACGCAGCGACTACAAATGAACGCAAAGAAATAGCGGATGTCGGAAAGCCTGCAGTGATTCGGAGAGTTCGTGGGCGTGCATTCTTTTCCCAGGAAATAGCAACGACGATAGTCTATCTAAAACTGTTAAAGAGAAGTGCTAGCTGTGGGTATCCTTCGTAATCATTGTAAATGGTATGTATAATTGCGTATGCTACCACGCCTAAAAACAAAGACAAAAAAGACAAAAAAATCACGAAAATACACATCACCATCATGTTCATAGATATAGATGAACATAGAAGTTACTTCTGCGTCCATATTTCTGTAGGCCTTGTTTTTGTGTCCGCTGTCACAAACTATCATGTATCGAGTAGCCCGTTCACGAGTGGGTCTGAAAGGGGCACCAAAAAGGAAGAATGACTTGGTTTAGATTGACAAACTGCACTCTGTGAACTGTGTTGCCATATATTTATATTCATGTCTTCATTTTATGTATCCATGTCTTCAGTGTTCATTCATTTTTCGATTTTCCCCCTTCTGCATATTTTTTCTGTAGAACTGTATTTTACTTTGGTTACCACTTTCATTATATCATAACAATGTTTTGATTTGCAAATTTATTGTACAACTAAAAGCCCCCTATGTAATGCCAGAATGGGTTTTTAGGGTGTATATGAATAGGTTCGTTATCAGCAGAGAAATTCAAAATATAAAATTGATTTCAGATTTCGCGCCAAAATCTCCACGCGTGAAATCAGAAGCTTCAAAAGTATTTATGTTGTTTTCGTGACATTTACTTCACGAAATTTATTGCCAACTTTGTATGCTGCGTCTCTGACACCTACAGAAAACAATGCAGTTCATTTTTATCGAATAAAAACTACGTATACGACCCAGTAAAAGCCTTCACAAGTCTTTGCGTAACGGCCGAGTAGTGCGGGAATCTCAAGCTGGCGTGTGCGCCCGCCTTTTCTTTAAGTGTTTTATCTCACTTACAAAGCCTCGTTACGCGGTAAAGGTGGTACTCATTGTTTGCTCCTTAGTGTCCCTTTGAGTTTGCTATGCTCGCCTCGATTTTAGATACAACAAGCTACAATATGATCTCAAATCAAGCTGTAGTAAAGACCAGGTTGCATTCCCGTGGTTCCTTAACGCCAACCAAAATCTACGCATGTGAGCGTTATTTGTATTTTGCCCCCATCTAAATGCTGCTGCCGTGTATATCCTAAGGCTTTCTGCATTTAAAGTATCTTTATATTGCGCGTAATACTTATTTCCCATTTGAACCAACTTCGCAGCTCTACTCTGCATAGGGAGTAGGATCTCTTAAAACTGAGCATTATTGGGCGCTCTTATCAGTAAATGGCTTTCACGACCATAATAGTAAAGTAAAATCACATGTTTTGAATAAATGATGCACGTCCCGATCATTTAGCGTGGTAGGCTTTAACATGCATTTGTGAGTTTGCCCTACCTTTTGCATCTCTGAACTTTTCCGTCAACTCTGGTTTCGATGCCTTTTCTCGGAATGCGTACAGCGTACACAAAGCAAAGTAATAAAAGCTTTGGCTTGGTGGTGAGGTACTGAAAACTGCTAGCGGACACTCATAGTGAGTAAGATTGTGTGCTCTATCTTTTTTGACCTCGATACGATTGTGTGCTGGTAGCTTGTAGTACATAAAGCAAAGTACCATTTTCCACATTCCCGGTTAAACCGAGTGCCTGGAGTTCATCCAAGCCGGCAGCTCCCAACGCGTACGCTTTCTTTTCTCGATGCGTGGTGTCTCTGGACTCGTCGCGTGGTCGGCCATTTCGTTGTTATGCTTTGCATGGCTTACCGTGCTGCCGCCTCATTCTCCCCAATCCCATCCTCTTTTCTCCCAGTCTCCCGAGCTGTCCTCTGACATGCCGCAGGGCGCTATGCCGACGCGGCCGCGTTCGCTCCGCATAGTTTCCGTTCTCTAAAGCGTGAGCGTTGCGTTAGAAGGCTGTGGTTTACTTATGTATATTTCATTTTTTTCTCTGCCCAGTCCGATCTCTTCTCGGTGGAAGCGTTATTGAATTTCATGTCACGTTCTCGCTCCACGCCGTATTATCACACGCGCGAGGACCCTCGGACGCCTCCGGCATTCACCCTGGCCTCTGCTGTTGTGCGTCGCCTGCTACAACGAAATTCGACCCCCTGTGCGCGTTTGTGTGTTTGTTCAAAACTCGAAATTCTAAAAGTGGTATTTTCTTTTGCCCTAATGCTAGAAACGCTGGGTCGTCTTGCCGGCCTCTTGCGAAACATAGTTCCTCTATTGAGTCACTTTAGTTGTTTTGTTTGTTGTACTGTTCTTTCACTCCCCTGATGCTACGCGGTTTAAGGTGCATTAAAAGCGGTAGTCTTGTCGTAAACTATTTAACGAAGCGAGACTAGCCGGGTTGAAAGGGTCAGTATTCAGAAAACTTTCGTTGTTTCGTAATGTAACACGCCAACTTTTTGGTCGCAATCGTGAGACACACCAGCAAGCTGTGCCGTGCACTTTAATAACCCTGTGTATTTGCGTAATATTGCAGCGAAAGCTGTCGTGAGATCAGAACGAGGTCACATGTGGTGCCGTCATTGTCCACTGCCGCCACCGCTGTTGTCCGTAACCAATATTGCAAGAAATAGGGGTGAAAAAAAAACTCGGTGTATTAAAAACAACAAGAATACATTGCTCTTCAATCCGGGACCGCTGCGTGCTAGCCCAATATTCTACCGCTGAGCCACACCACCGCATAAAATTCATTCCAAAACCAGCTTCAGGCAGGCTTGATGCCGGGAAAGGAATCGTGCTAATGTGAGTAATAAAGCGTTTTAGGACATCAAAGGAACAGCCAAGCCTCACGCAATGGGAATGGCGTAAATAGCGAGTAGTCAAAAGATCGTACCCATTACAAAAGCTTGTTCTTGTTCATCTATTAACTGTGGTGCATGGTGATGATTATCCTTACATTACTGGCGCACACCCACAAAGGGGGATCGACCAAGAACTGGGTGGCAGCATCGACAGAAAGGTAAAGGCTTATAGTTTTACAAAAAGAAAGTAACTTCAGACTGAAATAAGTTATATATTTATATTATATATATAAGCCAATTATTAAAAACAGGAGTTTATCTAAAAAAAGATGCAGGCTATCAGATGTGTTTTGATACAGAGGTAGTGATGGGTCCAAAACGAAAGATATAAGTAACAAAAATGTACACTACATGGCAATCGCTTTGTTTCAATTATGTAGTCAAATGCCGCAAAGCAGACGTCCCTGTGTCTATAACCTAATTTAATGCTCCCAAACGATAAAATTACTGCCGCATTTTATTCTAATCCCAATTTTTCAAGCGGAGCTACCTGGTATCTTTTCCGCTGATAAGAATATCCGCAAAAAAATAAAAAAAAAGATTTATTGTTCTCATTTCTTCGAAAACCTGACATAACGGTGACGCCTTTAGGCCAGCTTTATGTAAATAATAGATTATTTGTGGATTTCTACAACGCAATCCTGGTTAAGGTAACTTCCATTTATAGTGTTACCCACCACTGTCTATTCCAGCAGCATCTTAGCCGTGTGACATATCGAAATTAATCCAATAAGAATGTGTTGATTTAATTATGCAAACAAAGGTTTCTAAACTTTATCGCTGTTCCGTAAGCCGTATCAGGCAAAATCGGGATAAGGGGACCGATAAGAGATACTGTGACTCGTGCATCTGCCATCTAAATAAGGTATCTGCCACGAATGTTTGGTACCCATAACAACTGAAGTTTTAGCAAGTTTGTCGGTATGAGTAGTCGAAACATATGCATAAGTGTTAAGTTGGCTCCCGAAGACAGAGCAGCACATACTGAAAAAGAGTCTGTAATTACGACTTCTTCTGATTCGTCCGAAGGAAGTTTTCACAGGGCCAGTACAACAGCAAATAATTCTACTATGAATGTTGGTGCGTATTCTGGAAGCCTAACCGAAAAGGACTAGTCAAGGGAACGCGAGAAGATACTGCCCCAATCTTTTTATTTGACACGGATGCATCAGTGGCAATCCTGTAGCCGATCATTTAAATATTGGAATAGCATTTGCTACGCGTTAGGGGAGTAAATATTCTCAAATCTTATTTGATTGTCCAATATAAAGTTACTTGTAGAGGAGAAATAAGTTTAGTTCTGACGTCCAGTGGTTCCAGCAGCGCTCGAATGACTGTGATTTATGGGGAGTGGAATCACGACCACTGAGCTTCGAAAAAATAAGCTGGGCTTTTTAATAAAAGCATAAAATGAATCTCTCTGGGGCGAAGTGTATAGTTTTAAAAATGTTTTAATAGTAAGTATTTTGAATCTATTTAACAATGAAGGTAGATGCGCTCCCATGTAGAGCACATTGTTAGCAACAAACTTGGGCAGTCAAGGAAACATCGTAAAGCTTTTCTTTCTAACAGCATTAGCGGTTTGAATTCATCAGTCGCACTCCCAGAAAATAACGCACAGCCAAATTTCATGATAGGACGCATGTATATCTTATAAATCATTACCAATGTATCTATTCGCAACCCCATTTTTCTATTGCTGAGCTTGTGTAACCACCCCACGGCTTGTGTTGCCTTGGACCCAATTGGTCAATGTGACTTTTCCAATTTAATGGGCTGTTATATATGATGCCTAAGTGTTTGAGTGAATCCACCTGGGGAATCGGCTCTCTGCCATTCATCAAAGAGTTGTTGACACGATCCTGGAACGAAAACGCTAGAAGCGTGCTTTTGCTTTCGTTTAGAGACATTTGAATCTTTTCAAACCATTCCTCTATCATGTTTAGATAATTCTGTAATGTCTGATAAAGTAATTGCAGATCACCGTTTGTCGCAAAGAAGGCAATGTAATCTGCATACATATATAAATGAATATTCCTATGTGTTGCAATCGAGCTGAGGAAGATGTTAAACAACACCAGTGAGAGCACTGCCCCCTGTGGTACGCCACGGTATTGCTGATATCTGTTGAAAAAACAACCCCTTTGAGCGCAATAGTACTCTCTCTCCCTTAAAAACTCTGCTACCCATGCTGTCATGCACTTTGGTAGGCAATACATTTCCATCGGCTGTATTCGTAATTTATGCTCTACTTTGTCGTACGCCTTTGCCAGATCTAGATTAAATAATGCACAATACTCTATTCTACGCCGAGCCAACTGAATACGACTCTCTAACTCTACGGGCGCACACCAGATGGAACATCCCTATCTAAAGCCAATTTGCCTATGGTTCAGTTCAGTGTTGACTTCTCTTCAATGTATTTCATTATACGTGCGTTCAACACTTCTTCGATGAGTTCAACCAAATAGATGTAATAGAAAGTAGCCTTACAATGTCAAGGGTAAGCACAAGTTCCTGTTTTTTAAGTATAAGAATAATTTTGAAACTTTTCCAATTCACAGATATCCCATTATTTTTCAAAGAATAATTAACCATGTTACAGAGTTCATGAGGGGAAATGTCGTATAGTACTTTTATCATTGCTGAGGTTATCCCATCTGGTGCAGGTGCAGCCTGAGGTAAGTGCCTCACTACATCCGTTAATTCCGCTAAAGTCACTTCACTGAACTCCTCCCTTGCAATTGGCTTTACTATGTGTTTTGCATTACTGATATGAATATATCTTCTTATCATTTAGCAACATTTTCTAATAATTCAGTGAGTTCTCGAGGTAATAAAATTGAAGAATCAATATTGTCTGATGGCGGTGTCTTTTTTTCTGGAGCGCGAAAATCTAAAATGCGCTTTTCTATTGTATGATTTATAAAAATAGCTGAATTTTCTAGTGTCATAGTAATCGTTTCTTTGCGTACTTTATGTTTAAAATCCGCTGCCATGTATTTATAGTCGCACCAGTTTTTTGGGCATTGGTTGTGAATAAGTTGCTTCCAAGCCACTTTTCGTTTTCTATACATCTTTATACATTCAGCGTTCCACCATGGGCTAAAATATCCTCCTGTTCCTGAGGTTATTGTAAATGTTGACTTTTTTATTGCTCTTTTCATTACCACACACAGACTCATAGGCCGAATGTTTTCCTGCATGTCATTGCGAAGAATAAAAATAGACTAAGTTTTTTTTTGTATTCAGTCATAATTTACAAATGAGCTAGCTTTGTCAGTTAAAGATATCCTGGGAAAGTTAACATCAAAACTAATAGGAAGGTCATCACTGTTTCTTGCTCAACCTAAAGTTTTCCACGAAATATTTTTAGTAAGAAGCTGGAGAAAGTGAGATCTATAGCCGACTTAGACTTTCCCCTGACAAACGTAACAGTGGGAAAATTAACTCAAGATAATTGATTATCAACAGTCCAATCGCACAAGCACCTTTCACTTACATCATTCGTGAGGGGGGGAGGGATAAACAACAAGAAGGAAAGCAGGGAGGTTAACCAGGCATATGCCCGGTTTGCTACCCTACGCTGGGGAAATGGGAAGGGGGCATAAAGATGAGAGAGAGAGAGGAAAGAGAAGAGAAAGAGAGGGAGAAAATACAAAAAAGGAGGATTGTCAGTCACTCGGCTGGTGCGTATGCAGTGGTGGCACTACACAAAAGTTAAAGGTGGTCACGTAGGCCTGTAGTCCTCAAAAAGCACAAGACAGCTTTGACTGCTTTTTTAGCCGACGAAAGGCGATGACGGTGTTCCAGTAGCATCTGCACAGAGAGTGGCCGTTCGTCCAATTCTCGCAATGCGTCCGAAAGCTTCTATCTTTCAGAGGCAAATCGAGGGCAATGGCATATCAGATGGTTCTTCATTCTTGCAACCCTAAGACATGTAGTGTGAATCGAAGTCCCCAGTTAATATTACATTTGTCCTGCAGGAAGCTAAAATCGCATCTAACCATCTTGTGCCCTGTACTCCTGCCGGAAAGTATGCATTAACAAAAGAAAAAGGGGAACAGCCTGGCAGAGTCATGTCTAATAACATATTTTTTGGCTTGTGCGAATGGTCGAACGCTTCGGATATTCGAACGAATAGTTGAGTATTCGAATTAGATTCGATTATATATTATAGAATATTTTGGAAGTATTCGTAATGAACGAATAGGTGTATATTAACCCGCATGATACCGCTTGTAGGTATGGTTTCACCGCATTGCAACCTTGCTGAACAGTAAAAACATTTACTCAAAAATTCGCTTTGCCGTGAGGCTCCCCCTTCAAATTTGCAGAGGCCCTGCCAAACTTACTGAACATGGTCAGAACAATCGGTCGATCGGTAGTCAAGGCTACCGAAAATATGCAAGGCAAATGTTGTAGCGCAGCGCGAGGCCTGTAATTCAAAATAAATTTATAAAGCTACAAATTGCTTTCTTTCCTTTTCAGATGACAATACAAGATCAAAAATAACTTGTCACAGCCGAGAATAAATATACGGCTGTGGTCACAGGCATTGGCAGATTTCAGCATGGTGCGCTTGTCGTTACCGGGGCCGCCACTTGTCAAGGAGTACGTGCACGATCGCACTGAAAAGCGGCGTACTCAACAACAACAAAAAAAAAAGAGAGGTGCTCAAGGTCACGAGGTTTGTGTGGAGTATTTTTTTTTTGCTGCGTCATTCCTCCCTACTTAGCTTCCAGCTATTTCGTCGGGACGTGAAGAGAGAATGCAATTGCAGCGTGCGACATATTTTTGGAACTGCGCTCGTATTGCACTGATTCTAGAAACTTTGCGGCAGTAAATTTTTGAGGCAACAAGCATATTTACTGGCTCAATGGCTACTTGATAAAGCGTTGAAGGGCCTCTTTAAAGGAACATGTTACCCTCAAATCAATTCATTTTATTAAGCTTGTTATGACGGCTTCTATGATCCAAGTATTATAAATTTTAAAGCATTAGGTATCTTACAGGTTATTACTCGCTTCCTATCGAAACTACTACTCAAGGTTGTTTCGACTTCTTTTGAACGAAAAAATAAATGTTCTTTGCATATAGTCCAGGCCTATTTCAATTCAAAAGAAATATTGTGCAGGTTAGTTGGGCCATGATAAATATTCCCTTTTTTTGTATGTCATATATACATACCATTCGAATTCAATACGAAATTATTCGATCAAAATCACTACTCGCTTCAAACCAAAAATTCACTATTCGCACAAGCGTAGATAAGTTCGTAGTTAGTTTCCATACACAGGCAGTTAATCTTCGTTCTATGACTGAATTTCGTTGATATAAAAACGGCAAGTCCACCCTCTCTGCGAAGTTTATCTAAACAAAATAAGCGATAAGTTTTAGGTAAAACTTTTGTTCATTTGTAAGCCAGCTTTCTTGTAAAGTAATGATATCTGGGAAAATTGGCGAAAAAATATATGATAACTCTATTGTTGCTGACCCTATTGATCGACAATTCCACTGTAATACATTTAGGGAGCCTCTTTTAACTCTATAAACGGGTCGCAGGGACTGCTTGATCCAAGATATCTTTCATAAAAAAGTCTTTTTGGAGAAGTTTTCAAAGAGGTCTTTCTTTGACAAGTACTTTCAGATTTTGATTTCTTTGAAGACTTTTTCGAGAGGGGAGATCTGGCAGGCTTCAAGGAATTTTGAGATTCGGCGTCCATATCTTTGAGCTCGGCAGAATCATCCGGTATAGGTTCTGGATCTGCCCGCATTATCTGTTTGGAGAGTCCTGCTTGAGGAGATGCACATCGTGTAGGAAGCTATCGGGCTTTCTGCCGTTGCACTTCTTCAAACCACTAAATCCTGGGAAGTCTGATTTTTCATAGACAATGAAGCAAGGATTTGGGTCAACTGAGATATTAACATTTCTGCCACGGCTACGATAATATTGTTGGCAAGACGCTCCATTGCCTGTTCCGTAGCCTTCTCTACGGTGTCTGCTATAGATTTTGCTAATGATGCCTCCGTAGCACCGGTATGCCGCGCTGTTACGCGTGCGCAGGCTTTCAAACGTTCTCGTAATTCCGTCACAGCTTCCCTCCGGGCGCAACGCCTGCGTTCTGCAATTTCCAATAGCCTAAGTTCTCGTTTCTTTGCCTCACAATCTATAGAGCCTGCAGGATGCGCTTCATGTCATAAACAGCACTTTGCTTCCGCAGAGTTGAACTTATTGCAGTCACGAGTTTTTCCGCATATGCGACATCTAGCAATTGAACTGCACCCTTTTGCGCTGTGGCCATATCTCCAACAATTCAAGCACTGCAGTTGCTTAGGGAATAGAGGCTCTACCTTACAGATAAGTGACCAAGCCTTAATTTCAGATGGTCTTACCGTTGCCGCAAAGGTATATATCACCAACTCGGGAGGTGATAACTTGTTGGCAAACAGACCCGTGCAACTGTATACTGACCCTGCACCTTCTACCGAAAATAATTCCAGAACTTCTGCAGGGGTCAGGCTTGTATATACACCGCGAATTATTCCTTTCGAACATGCAAGATGCGCTTGAATAAACGGTCTCACCGGGTGCGTTGTAAACTCGGAGCAATTGAGAAGTTCTCGGACGCACTCCTGATCGGCACAGCAGCGAAAAATACCAAGACGACCGAAATGCCGGACCTCGGTGATCTTTTGAAAGTGTGATGTGACTTTTCTAAGCTTCATTTGAATCACCATCGGATCCTTCATCGGTACGGTACCTGCATTAATCAGTACCAGAGCCACAGGGACGTTGATAACCCCACTGCATAGAAATGAATCAATCGACCAATCCTTGGACGGTATAGAAGCTAGCCAAGGAGAAGACCCTTGGCAAGGTGAACCAACCGACATCGAGATAGCCTGAGTCGCTTGAACTCAGAAAATCAATTAGCACAAACAACTTCCAAAATATAACTCAAAACCACAAACAAGCAAACGTTAAACTCAAATGCAATCCTGCCGCTTGTCGACCAGGTCTCACGGAGATCGTTCTTCTTCAGAAAGGAGCTCGACAAGCACCTGACGCTTTGTCGTCGTCTTTTTATTCTGCACACCAACTTCAGGCACGAATATTCATTGTCGTCAGCCAATGCTTAAAATATTGCACAATATTCCTAGCAACTGTGTAGTGGATACCACGCTTCTCCGAAGAATGATGAAGGATAGCGTAGGCCAAGCCCGCCTACAACACAAGTATTATGATTGTTTATGGCATAGTAGGTACTCCGCTAGTGTACTTGTAGCAGTTACTCGATGAGTATTCAGAAAAAGACTCTGAAAGGCCACTCTTCGAAATTTCGTTGTGACATGCTGCGCGTTCCGCGCAGGCCTGGCGTTTCTTTTTGTGTAGTGATTTTCATTATGTGACTTGTGTTTGGTAAACTTCCTTCCACTCCAAGTGACAGCAAGGGGGGGGGGGGCAGTATCGGTGAACAGAAAAACACTGAGCAGGCTTGTTTTCTGTAACGAGTGATCCCATACATGCCAGTACATCATTGCACGAGCGTTGACATCAACCTGACGCATGTTGCGTTTTTTGCGTCAACGCGTAGTTATCAATCCTCTAGCAACGATTCGGTACGAATAATGCACCAGAGCGACAAATTAGTAGGTGAAATATAGAGTAGTACGACCAGTATCGAGCCTAATTCAAAACGGGTTCAAATGCCGCCAATATTCAGCACTGCCAAGTGGTCACATTCCATGGTCCCACACCATCTGATCCCATGGCCATACAAAATGGTGAAGCAATTTTTGTTTAACTATTCGTATACTCGGCGCGCACGTGTGCAGGCATATATTCGTCACCCCCATCGTCATCGCCACCGTCATCAGCGTCCACGAGCGACGAGGAAGACACTAAGGAATATGGAACCATAATGGAACTGTGGTAATTCGCAGTGTGGCGAATCATTTTCGGTTCGTTCCTCTTTTGAGCAGCGATTCTGAAATCGATGCCGGACCGAGAAGCGACGAGGCAGCTGAAGACGCACGCTTGGGCCCCGCTGGCTGGTAAAATATATATTAACGCTGCGTGCGTGTAGCCTGCTTGTGAGGACAGTATATAGCTTCAACTATTTACATCCGTACTCGCAACTCCACCACAAATAACGCGAAGGAACGCAGCGAAAACGCAGGATTCACAGGAAAGCGCGGCACGAAGCAAAAGAAGCCACCGCTTGGCTACCACGCGTTGCCGCTAGACGGTACTACATGTAGACACCGCAACGACAACACTAAAATTGTCGGCGTCAGCACTGATTGCTCAACATCTCTTGGTGCCGGAGACGTGGCCTAGGAGCTTGCAGAACACGTCGAAATACTGCCGACGTCTCATGACCCGGAAGAGCCGATGAGCCTTGGACGCTCTTCGCGCTCGAAATAGAACAGCTTCCACCTCCCACCCAAGGTGAACGCAGAACCTACACCGCTACACTGTTTCTGAAATAAACGTTTATTCCTTCCTCCCTTCTACGTAACGTACGTGATTCGTACTTCGCTCTAAAAGCTCATCCATACCGAGCAATTCATGAACGCCACAACTCGAGTTTCAAATTTGATGTCACTGCTACTTTAATGGAACGCTCGAATTTTCTAATACCATATCTAATTTCTTAATACTTTATCCAAGACCCTTCAAAGAACGACGATGAGGTGAGATTGAGCTTCTATGGCTCTTTTCACAGCCACTACGAAGGCCTGCCTGTGATCATTGGATGGCATGTTCTGTATGCCCTGTAGGTATCAATTGGACGTTGTGACCAGAAACAAAGTCAAACGCATTCTTCGGGTTCATACCTGCAATTACTTTACTAATAATTGCATACTGTTTCAGGCCACTCATTTCACTTGTGCTGGTTCACGCACATTGCAAAAAAAAAGCGCAGTATCATCCCTTCGGAGTTAGCCAAGTGCTTCTATCGAGAACACAGTGTACCATGCCTATAGCACTCTAAAAACACAGGGGGGGGGGGGCGAGAATGGGGAAGCGGGCTCCTTTTCTCCTTCAACGCAGCGACTTGCTCTCTTTCGAATGCTTCACTCGTCGCGCCCTCTAGCGGCAAAGGCCAAAGGAACAAGGTTCCTCTTTAAGTGTTCAAGTTGCTCCTCAATCACGGCGGTCTTGCTCGCGCGCATACGCACGCTGAGCCTATCCGGCCGCGGCCAGTCGCGAACAATTACTTATACCTAAGATTGATGCAAGAAATACTGGAGTGACGTTTTTTTGTTTTATTGGTGTAGAGTAAAAGCCTCTCTTTTTTATCGCTAGGCACTCGCAAGATGCTCCACACTCTTCTATGTGTGTTTCGTGTTGTTTCATACTACCAATTTATCACGAACACAACAAGCTCTGCTTCCCAAACTGTCTTGCTTTATCGAATACCTTAGACTACACACAAATAGTAGATTTTTTCGGCGTCGACATACTTGGTAAACATACGCATTTTTTATTTCGCATGGCGCCAGCAGCACTCATGAATTCAATGAGGGGCGTAAAAAAGCATCACACTTAATTTTTTCAACATTCTAGGAAACCTGATACCACTAAAGTCTATGCGTGAAAGCACGATCATATACAATTGATGGAGTTGCACGTGCCACTACCGCCATATGGGTGTTCTTTGCAGTTTCCCCCTATTCTAATACGTCCGCCCTGGCCAGAAGTCGAACCTGCGTCCTCCAGCATAGTCACACAATGAGGCTATGCTACCACGGCAGGTGAAAGCACAAAAGAAAACAGTCTGCGAAGTTCCACCGAGCGTTTAATTTCTTGACTGGGTTACAACCATCAGAAACATTTAAAACATCATCATAACTACACTTTTGGGAGATGTAAACCAATGACTTCTGTCAGTTAAACAAAACTCCCAATCGCTTGCGTTTTGAATTGCCCATGCCAGCACTGAGAGGTAAGACGGAATTATGCAGTCGTGCAGTATGCCTTTCTCGTCCATGACTCTCCTTTGTCGTTAGAAACTCAAAACAAAATGCACTTCTAACAACGGCTGCGCACAGCAGGTAAGCACTAACACTCACTCACCTTTGTGAAAAGAGCATTCCAAAGCCAGAGTAATAGTAACCACCACAGCCACAGCGCTAACAACAGAATTGTGGCACGCACTATGACTGCAAGTTGACACGCGATGCGAACAGCGAGAGGCATCTGAAGCAGAAAAATATGTAGGCACAGCACGCTATAAAGTTATAGTAAATACTCGCACTACAGCGCTAGCTCTTCCACTCAAGTAATTGAGCTGTGGCGATGCCAACAGCCTCTGTCATCGCTCACGGAAGAATACCGTTGGGTGCGAGGTCATCTCTTATTTTTCTCGCAACACCCGCGTTGTAACGTAAGTGTGCACTGATAAGACAGTCGTTACCACATCAAACACATTGAAGGGCTAGCGGCGTACTGTATCTATGGCTAACGGTCACACTTGTGTTAAGCATGTAAAAAGAATTAAGCAAACGTTAACAGGAAACTAAACGAGGTTGATGCGACCACAGAACACCTACCACGATGGAGACAAAGTTTGGCCTGCATGCTGCGCCCTTTCCGAGTAACAAGTGCAGGAATATAAAAAGGCATGACCTCTGAAATTGCAAACGTGCGGCAAGCGTTTGCGTTCTCGGAGGCTTCAAAAAAAAAAAAAAACAAAAAAAACTGTGGCAGTGGCTGAGAGATGACGCAGCGTTCGGAATGCCGTTTGCATTCCATGCATGACTTGGGTTAATCGTTTTCGCGCAAACCTGATAAGCTCTAGTAATTATTCCGTTCATTATTGTGCAGCCGTTGATAAACTTCCGTTTGTCTATCATATACAACATATTTACGTGTGCGCATGTTGTGGTATGGCCACAAACGTAAAAAAAATTGACGATACCTTACTTGTAACTTGTGCGTCTATGATCAGTCGAAATTCATAGCTATATAAGCTTGTGTGCTTTCGTAGTAGTGGGTAAACACGTCAAAATCAATAAAGAAAAACAAGTAAACACGCCTGAGTGTGTGCCGCTGTGGATAATTGTTGATTGTACTTTTGTACCAGTATCAAATGAAGAATGAAGACCTTTCTACCTAGTTATGTTATTGGGCCTGCATGGTATATGGTAATCAAGAATGGCGGTGCACCATGCTGATGGTAATGCTCGTCTAGTTCGATAATACTTCTTTAAATCTGTCTGTTCATTCGAGGAATAACAAGAGGTGCCCGAATGGTTTCATCAAGTAGAAAGCCTTCTCTACAGATGAAGAAATTTTAAAAAGACTGTTTGACTTTTTTGACCTCTTTGCTTTCGTTCATGTTTGTGGTTTGTTTGATGTACATTTGTATTTGAATGTTGTATCTACGCAGGCAATAAAGCAAAAAAAATAGTACTCTTGTTCATTGAGTTCAATCTATACGCGTACTATTTGTAGTAGGTGTCCTTGTTTGTTTATGCATTGCATCAGCATATATTAGGCGTCCGATGTCAGCGAGTAATCCAAGAATGGGCTGAGTCCGCAACTATCCGCAAGGGAGCCGTGATGGTGGGTATGACGACGTACGTCGCCAAAGGCAACCTTTTTTTTTTTAGTATTGTTCAGTCCTTCCAGATGGCGCCAGCTGCCGCCTACTTCACGGCTGTGACGCTCTCGCACTTCCAGGTATTTATATAACGTTGAAAATCTATTTATCAAAACTGCACTACTGAGTCGGAATGGTTTCGCTGCGATCTAGTCGATGGTTTGGAGGCACATCTCGTGGCCTGCGGCCCCGTAAACAAGCGAATAACGTCGCTATACTATGTGAATCTGTGAGAAATAAATACAGCAAGCCTAGCTTATGCACTCTTCGGGTGAAAACTGCAGTATCCGTGTCTTCCGAAGTGAATGTCGCCTCGCTGGCCGAACGAAACCTACTTGTTCCGTCGTTCTCTTTCGCGATGTTTTCATCACCACAGGTTCGTTTGCTTCTTTCTATAATCACTTCGTTCGATATCAAGCTCAGCGAGACTGTACTTTGTAACTGTCAGTGCCGTGTACTCCTTATCAGTTGAGAACCGATGCATTTGCTAAGCCTACTTGCTTCGCTAACTTGTTGTCAGCCATCTTTATTTTCATAGGGAGGAACATGTTTGTCCGTGGTGAAAGGAGCAACGTTTCTCCATTTAAAGGCAAACATTGGGGACACCACCATTTCTCCCTACATGGGGAGAACGTCGCTCCATTTATTTAAGAGTGTATGAACGACCTCTCTGTGCCATAATCAGAAAAAAGCTCAGACCGTTAGGCTAAGGATCTTTTAAAAAAGTACATATCCAAATCCACTGTTAATCAACAAGATTTATGCGGAGTTATCTACTCCTACAACGTGCGATAAATGTCAGGCCAATATACATCCCACTTGTATGGTCTGGCGTTGCTGAGCTCCAATAAACATGTTACGGATCAGTGGGGCGCACCTGTACGGTGTCTCAAATTAGAGAGACAATTATGGCAGTCTAATAGGCCCGGAAACTGGACTAAAGGCTATGGTTTTTGGTCCCAACGTCGGAGCAGCCGCTTGGGGCTAAAAAACTAGCATTATCCAAGTTCCACCAACCGTCCATCCATCCACTGTAGATCGTGCGCACTGGAGCAAGAAACCGCGTTAGGAAAACGTGTTGCCCCGCGGCTTTAAAATGAAATCTCGGTAGCTGTCATTCTTGGTTACATCCCAGTAATCTTGAGCGGAAAGTCTAAACCA
The DNA here is from genome assembly GCF_043290135.1 of Rhipicephalus microplus. NCBI lineage: Eukaryota > Metazoa > Arthropoda > Arachnida > Ixodida > Ixodidae > Rhipicephalus > Rhipicephalus microplus. Next base: position 69,503,812 of record NC_134707.1, on the reverse strand, counting down.
TTACGCTGGCACACACGAGGTCACCCGGGCATAGTTGAGAGAGCAAATAGAGAAGACGCGGGCAACCAGCCATTGTTTTCAAACGCAACATCGTCTCTTGTCCCCACACCACAAAACCATGCAACCACCCGCTATTTACTGCAGGGCATGTCGCAGAGAATGTTGCTTCTCGATTTTCCGTCACGTGTGTTCACAATGTCACTGAAGCTGGAACTTCTAGTACCGGGACTTCTTACTTTTTTGTACGTGTTTGTACGTTCAAGAGGCAAACACATGGCACCATACACTTTAGGTGTGTGTGTCAACTATGGCATCGGCGTGGGTGGCCGTATTCTTCATAAGTTGACACCGCACTGCATATTATTTGAGGGCTTACGTGCCGAGACCACGATATGGTTGTGAGCTACGGCTAGTGAAGTTTTCGGTAAATCTTCACTAACTGATGCTAACATGCCCTAACATCGGACAATACTCGGGGGCGTCTAGCGGTGTGCTTCTATCACAATGTGAACACCGCGACCTGGATTGAAGCCACTATTTTCATATCAGTAGCGAAGCAACGGAACCCTTGTAACACCGAGGCGAACGTACAAACAGGACGTATCAGAGTTAGCGTCTATGCGCCATCATTTACATCTCTACCCTCAGCGCTTCATCAAGCCTCATGCACTTAAAGTTCCACATAAATAATGACTATTTTGCGCGATAAACACATGGACTAGACAAACACACCACGGACGCAAACTCCAACAGCAAGCCCTCTTATCATCGAGAAATGTGTACGCCTCCGGCGGTGGACGCGTATATACCTCTAAGATAAAACTAAGCACGCGTGTTGAACAGCCTACGTCATCAAAACAACAAGAAAAGATTCAAAAGAACACGTGTGCTTGTGTACTTAGTTTTATAACGTAGGTATTTAGGTCCAACGTCAGTAGACGTACTCATTTCTCGAAGAGAAAGGTGCTTTTCGTTGCTTCAAATAAAACAATTATGATTTTGTACTCATCATGTCTATATTTCTGTAGTCCATGTATGTGTTGCGCAAAAAGTAATGGACCAGTACTAACTCGCCAGTACTAACTCGCCTCATAACTTGAAAATAAAGACGTGTATGTATTGAATGTCACGATTTACATTTCAAAGTCCTGCAGCTCTTGTGGTGGTTTCGTTCACATACCATGTTGCAAAACAGGTAGGGTATGACATGATTGCATGGCGAACACAACCGACAGAGCCTATTACGAAAATCATGGCATGCGTGTCAATCAACAACATGACTACATGCCACAACCATGATGCGCTCGCAGCCGTGAGGCTAGCGTTACATATACGAAATTTGGTATTACGGTACGTGAATGAATGACGAAAGTATGTGACTGGTGCAAACATGATAAACATTAGATGCGTGTCATGTAACAACATGACTACGTGCTACACTCATGATGCGCTCGCAGCCATTTCACTAGCTTCACATGTACCAAACTCAGTGGTACGCGACGCGAATGAACGACATACGTAAAAGGCACATCCAAACATGATAATCACGACATGCATGTGATGTAACAACATGACTACATGACACACTCATGATGTGCTCACGGCCATTTCGCTAGCTTCACGTATGCCAAATTTAGTATTATTTGACGTCAATTAGGTGACGGAGGTATGTGACTGGTGCAAACATGATAATCATGAGATGCGTGTCATGTGAGAACAAGACTACATGCCACAGTCAAGGCGCCAATACATTTCGACGTGACAAAGTGCACATGCTTGCCGCTGTTCATTTCGCTGCGTCACGCCGGCGTTGCCACGCCAAGCACCGGTCTTCTGATATACTCGCAAGCGCGCGCCGCACTGCATTGCTTTGACGCATGCGCGTTTCAGCGCGTCCGGCGTCCCTCAGTCACAAAAAGAGGGAGACGCAGTGTTTTTTGGGTAGCACATTGGCACAAAATGCAGCATGTCGCATTTCGTGCTGGTTACCGTTGGGCCACGCCAACGGACGCTGGTCGCGCTGGTCGCACCTGGCGTCAGACTATAGAGTGCGCGCGTTTTGTAATGTAGCGTCGCTGTTCCTAAGGTGCGTGTGCGCCAAAGCTACATTGGAGTATATTGGGCCCTTCATGATGCACTCGTGGCCATTTCGCTAGCTCCACATAAACCAAATTTGGTGTAACGTGACTTCAATGGATGACGAAATATATGACTGGTGCAAACATGATAATCCTCACACGCGTTTTATGTAGGAACATGACAACATACGCCGCTCATAGCGTGCTCGCGGCCGCATTGCTAGCTCCACATTTACTAAATTTGGTGTCACGTGGCGTGAATAGATAACGAAGGTAAACGGCACATTCAAACATGATAACCATGACGCGGAAGTCTTGTATGGCATCATTTACCTACACCTCGTAACAATGGGTTGATTTTAAAGTGACATATCAACCTTTCTCATTCGTGCTTCGCATATCGTCGATTCCCACTGTACGTGGGATCTGCCCATTTTCTATCTTTCGGTGCTGATCCCACTTGAAAGTAAACACCTACTTTACGCAATCGCTGAAAATACATCGCAAGTCTTCTTTTTTTTTGCTCAAACGGGGTTTCTCAAAAGAAATGTCCAATGCGGCTGGAATAAAAAAAAGAGGAGTGAAAGAAATAAAGTAATAAAAAAACAACGCGAAGAAGCATAAGAATAGATGTGCAAGAGCAGCTGGTTAAGAGGGTTCATTTTGTGAAGAAATACATCTCGTGTTTGTTGTTTATTCACTTCCCGCGCTCCTAAATGAAAAACGGAATCTTTGCTTCGTTACATCTTGTGAAAAAAATTTGCCAAGTTTTCATTCTGTAGCTGTGCGCACGTCACCAAAGTAAAATAGCTGAACAAAAACTTGAATCCCTTGAGAAAGCAGCGCTTGTCGCGAATTTGTTTCCACGGGTCTCCGACAAAACTCCTCCCGTTTCTCTGGCGCGTTAAACGAACCGTACACGTTCCCAGTTCACATTATGCGTCAAGCGAAATGGTAGCTTAAAAATTTAAGAGAAAAAAAAAAGGGGGTGGGGAAGGCTTAAAAAGTACGTCGGAAATTTAGCCGTTCCGCGTTGTGAGCGCGAGCGTTCCCTCGACGCACGGCATGTTGGGAGTAGTTATAAGGCCTCAGAGAAGGGAGGCGCACCAAGCCAATCCAATCCAATCCAGTCAGCAGAAGCGGCTCCACCACACGTCGGGCGCAGAGCTTTTAGCGAAGCGGCAGCGTTTCGCAAGCACGTTTTCATTCCCTCCCCCCCCCCCCCGCAAGGAAGGTACAAGCCCGGCTCCGTTTATTTATTGCACAGTCTCTTCAGCGTGCGGGGCTCTGGTACGCAGAGCCTTTTATATACCTAGGAGCCCATTTTCGGCGGAACACTTTGCGCGCCGAGACGTGAGCTTGGCTTAGCGGTTCACTCCGCAAGGGGATGTTGGAGTCGGTCTTAGTTTGGTCGAAAATTGATGCCAAGATACACGTCCTGGCTGCACGCACGCGCCCACTCCGATATTGCGCTCAATTATCGCTCCTTTTCTCGTTTCTTTAGTTTACGCGTCCTCGGATCCAATTAGCGAGCTGCGTCCACTCGAGCGTAACTTAGCAGGACTCAGCGTGTGGGTTATGCGAGGTGAATCTAAACCCTCTGGGGAAAACTCGATCCTAGAAACTTCGCGACGTTTCCTCACAGAGATGTTTTCTTACGCAAAGTTTTATCGCGGATGTTTCTTTCGTGTGCCATATTGTACGCAGTACAGACTCCACTATCGCTGAGCGTAATCTTACATAGAGTTATTTTGTGGCACGTTCGCAGACACACGTAGAAAAAAAATGAAAACTCAAAGTTATTACAGAGAGTGCTTGCCGAGTCTTGAGGGAATACAGCATGGTAGCCTGCAATGGCTTGAAAACCGATAGTGGTTTTGGTTGATCGATGCTAGGTTGCTCAAGGAAAAGTGACATTGTTGCAGATGAAGCGTGTAGCAGGTTAGCATTTTCTTTGCGTATCTCGAAACTCTTCATCAGTATTTTTTTCTCCGTTTTCTCAATGTCTTCACATGACTCACCAGACGCTGGTACAGTGGGCTTACCGCGAAACGTTCATACCACATTTGCCGCACACCAATCGATCTTTACGTTCTCTTTAGCGGCATACAATGTAGTACCTCATAACTTACTACATAGACCTATGTTACGAGAATCCATTGAAGCAGGAACAATTGGTGGTGCACGGTTTAGCCTGAGCCCTATCTCAAATGAAATTGCGTATACTAAAATTTATAACTGGCGGCTATATTTTTTAATATATAGATCACTATATAACGACTATGCTGAGACCTCATAACGACATGTTAGGTGCATTGAGTGTTAGAACTGTTTGAAGACTGACAAAAATAAAGACTAGTGATACGTTCTTACTAAAGCAACATCACAAAGCGATCACGGAAATTCAACAATTGTTTATTGTTCTTCGAGTGTAACTGTGCGAGCACAAAACCTGATATGGTGGTAATAATAGAACATAGGTTATAGGTTGGTAGTCCATTAGCACAAAGAAAGTGCCTGAGTTTCGGGTAAAGGTTTATTAGCTTACGAGGTTTGACGCCCCAAGCCAGGTAGGACCTTGAGAGAAGATGTAGTGAACGGGGCCCTCCTGGTAGTTTCGACAAGTTCGGTTTATTTAATGAGCAATAGCACGGTAGAGTCAAGGAGCCTCGTGTTTTTGCCTTCAAAATGCGGCCATTACTGCAAGGATAAAAGCACCCTAACCAACGAGCCACCAATCCACCGCTGTGGCTTCGCGCTTGGCAGGTCCATAGCCAGGAATGTTTTCCGGGAGGGAGGGGGACGGGGATGGGTGCACTTGCTTAATTTCTTGAAGACGACATAATTTTTTAAGGGAAAATACCTTATAGTCGCTGGTCGTGCGTCCCCGATGTATGTAGTAGTAGTAATTGGTAGCCACCTCTGGTTTAGTCCTAGGAATAACCGCTAGATGGCGGTACTCTTTTGCGATGAATATATGATGAAAAGATGCTAGATGCTGGGGTGCTCATTAGATGGACAGACGGACAGGAAGACGTACAGACAGACAGACAAATAAATGAACAGGCAGAAAAACAGACAGATGATGAACAGACAGGGATGGACGGACGGATGATGAGAGCGATATATGGACGGACGGATGAACGAACGCAAGGACGGACGCATGGATAATTGCAAAGACGGCCGCACGGACGGCCGGACGGACGGACGGAAGCATCAACGAATGGATGGACGGATGGATGGAAGAACGGGTGAACAAACGGACGCTTCTCCTTACTCATTATAATTCACTCCGTGGATATGATGTGAATTATTTTCGCTCTGTCAAGCACCACCTTTCATCTGAATTTCGAGAGAAGGGCAAACCCCAGCCCGATCAATGCGTCACAGATTGTAAACTTCTGTTGCATCACTATCACGCCATCGCAACGTTACATAACGCGAGGTAAAAGGATGAAGTCAAGAAATAACATTGTTGCTCCTTGAATGGCGGCTACTATAGAGGCACCAAAAAAAATAATCACGCATATCTATGATGTGAAATCTGATGACTGGGCGAAGCAACAAGCAGCATACCGTGATTTACCCGTGAAGTTGCTGTGTTTAATAAATGTTTCCGCGCTATTGGCTCCCTCAGGCTTCTATGCGTGCCGTATTGCTGCAGATTCTCGAAGCTCGTGGTCTGACTTGCGGCGTTGCTGCTAAGTCGCTGCCTTACGTTAGTTTTTTTAAATGACGACGGCATGACTGCAGAGAGCGTCCGCCTATATCAGCGATCCCTGGCAGCATTGTGCTGCCAGGGATCGCTGATATAGGCGGACGCCATTTTTCAAACGTTACGCTGAATGGAATGCGAGGTATTTAACAGTCATTTTTCAGAGATCCCTTGAAACAGGAATTGTACCGCAGATTTGGAAAAATGCAAAAGTTGTTCCGGTGTTTAAATCTGGCGACAAACAAGTAATTCCAAACTATCGACCTATTTCATTAATCTGCACCTGCTGTAAAATTCTTGAACACATTATTCACAAACATGTAGTCACATATATAACTGAAAACAACCTCCTCTCCCAAAATCAACATGGCTTTCGTGCAGGATTTTCAACAGTCACGCAGTTGCTGGGGTTTACGCATGACATCGCTTCGACTTTAAACGATCGCGGTCAAGTGGACGCCATTTTTATTGACTTCTCGAAAGCGTTTGACACCGTTTGCCACAATAAACTCCTCCTCAAATTAAAAGCCTTTCTGCGCGGCACTCACGGCATTCGCTTGTTATCTTGGCTTTCAGATTACCTAAATTTAAGGCAGCAGTTTGTCGCGTTTAACAATTCGCATTCGTCATCCCTCCCTGTCACATCAGGTGTGCCGCAGGGCTCGGTCCTTGGGCCTCTTCTTTTCCTAATTTATCTCAACGATGTTGTCGAAATAACAAAAAATACAAAGGTCAAACTCCGTCTATACGCCGACGACTGTGTCCTCTATTCTTGTATTAATACCTCCCGTGACCAAATACAGTTAAATAATGTTTTTTCTTCTTTCCGTACCTGGAGCTCAACATGGCAAATGGCACTAAACCTTAACAAAACGGTAAGCATGACATTCACAAACAAGAAGGAACCCCTACGTTTTTCCTATGGCCAGAACATGAAGCATGTCAACGAATACAAGTATCTTGGCGTAACATTCTCACCGAACTTAAAATGGCATAAACATATAAACATAATCTGCTCGAAAGCGCTCCGAAAATTGGGCTTCTTGAAGCGAACGTTAAAAGATGCAACTCACGAATGCAAACTAACAGCATACAAATCCCTGATACGGCCTGTTCTTGAATACGCCTCCGTTGTCTGGTCACCTCACTGCGCATGCGACATAGAACACTTGGAAGGTGTTCAAAAAAAAGCAATAAGATTCATATATCACCGTTATGATCACAATTTTTCGCCTTCGTCACACGCTGTACGTCTATCACTCAAATCACTTGAACACAGACGTACTTGCGAGCGTATCGGCACTTTACATAAAATCGTGAACAAGATAATCACCATTGACATCCCCTTTTCCTTTGCCAACTCCGTTGCAAACACTCGCAGGTCAAACCCCATTAACATCACACCCTTCATGCCATTTCTAGATTGTTTTAAGTTTTCATTTTTTCCTTTCACAGTGGAATTGTGGAATAATCTGGATGTTTCTCTCCGAAAGTTGCCTAACAATAGTTTTTTGAATGAACTACCAAACCATGTGTTTTGTTAGTTTAGTGTGTATTCACTGTTATGGACCCACTCCTGCAATGTCTCGAACTGTGAGACAGCAGTATTTGTAAATAAATAAAATAAATAAAACGGAGTTAATCGAAGTGGTTTTTTTTTTTCGCGTGGTGCCACTCAGATTGCGCATTTACGCATCGACAGTGCACTACGGTGCTGGTGGATTGCAGGTAGACGGACATTGTGAGATTTTTAGGTGCATCGTCCCTAAAACAACTAGGGGCGCAGAAGGCTAGCAATGCAGCCAATCCTTGAAGAAGTGCGAACGCCCGTTAGTCAGCTTTCAATGTGAGTCAGGCATAAAATTTATTCTGAAGATAAAGAAATGGTGACGTTGGCTTTCGAGTCGTATTAGGCGAATGTGTAAAAAACCGTGAGACTTTTGTGCTGGTCATATTGTTACGGAGTCGGTGACTTCTGTACGAAATGTTTTCACACAGGAAAAGCCACAGGCTCTTACAGAGGAAAAGCCACAGCCACCATGGCAGATTGGCAAGCTCGCACATCTCTCAGCTTATTGTGTCCTTCTTCCTTTACTTCATTTCCGTAACAATATTCTGCGCTTAAAACATATTTCAGGTGTTCACCAACTAGCCAAGCAGCAGACATTCTCAAACTACCGAATAGTAGTTCGCCTGATACCCGCCTGCCTGTGCCGAGGTAATCGCTTGTCATTCCGTGGATTTAGGCTTATAGTTTTAGGTTATACACCAGGAAGTGAACACCGCAATAATTCAAATGGTCCCTATTCCACATGAGTAGTACGTACCATCGCTGTTTCACCGTGGTGTATTTGGCGCTACCTTTTCAAATGATCTTGTACCTTGTTTTGGTTAAGCGGAAGATCTGCATTGATTTACTTGCGTGACACTGTTCTTTTACGCGCGCTGTATGTTATAGGCTGTAAACGGCATGAAGTGTCCAAAAACTTTTTCTCTATCGGAAAGCGCATTGGATACGAAGAACGACTTTGACAATGTGGAAATGTTCCCGATCAGTATTACACGTTCACCAGTCACTTGAACCAGAAGGGGTTTCGTAGTAGTGTTTGTGTGGTTGTATTACTTAGATGCGAAGCAGCTTATAATAGAGTTCGACTACCTCTACTGCGCATGCGCAAGAGCTAGCCCAAGCACTGCCAGAACGTGCTCATGCGCTAGCTCGTTCCGGCTTATGTAAGGGGCTAGCTGGGTAAGAGACTGTAACGTCTCCTCCTTGCACTCTCTCAGGAAATCACGTGATGGCGTCGGGAACTATAGCCTCTGCGGACGCGCGATGAACCGACGTTCTCCCCAGTGACGTGGCAATGAAACCCCGTGGCGTGCTTCAACAAGAGCTCGGGTCAGAATAGCAACAACAAAAACTTCAGTGAATTTGTTGTGCCCTGCACTTGCAAAGACGCATTAACATGGGGCAAGGTGAGCCGCATGAAATCTAAATTGGTGTAGGCGGTGCTTCGCTTGCTACACGTGGTTCGTTTTAGTGGGTGATAGCGTAATTTGTTAGTGAGATCAGCGGAATTCTTTACCTGATATTAGTCATGTCAGTGCAATTTGTAAGTCATATTAGTGCGATTCATTTCCGGACATCAAACCTACCTAAGGCCAATTCGCAAGGAAGTTTAAAGCACCAGTGTGGCTCTGTGGTAGAATACTGGGCGGACACGCAGGGAGTCGGGTTCAAATACCATTGTGTCCTTAGTTTTTCTTATTTCACGAGATAGTGGTTACGGACACCAGCGGCGGCGGACAGCTACGGCACGCACCACCCTTGTTTTGATCTCACAACTGTTTCCGGTGTAAAAATATTATAAAATGTTCGAAACGAGGGGCCGCTAAAAGGTGAATCCTGTGACAGCATGCAAGCAAGTTCAAATTTGCGCATCGAAAAAACCCTGAAAAAGCTTGGGAGGCTTCAAGGGCGTCATTTGTACAACAGGTCTTTACCAGACGCCGTACATCATCGCTGCGAAAACACATTTCATCAAATAGGGGAAAGGGGTGATAAGGTTCACTACAAGCCATGCAACAAACTCTACGTGCTCATATTTCCTTCACATTAGGTCTCGAAGCTTTGAGGTAGAAATAAAAGTTCCCGGTCGCAACGCATAATGTATGTCCCCGGGGCAAAATTAGAAATCTATAGAAATATGAAAAAGTGTTTGTGCGGGGATGCGGAGCTGTTCTGAGCCACCAGTTCGGTGCGAACGCTCTGACAACGAGGCGTTCACTTTGTGAAAGCAGCTGTCGTTGACAGCACGTTTCAACACTAGCCTTTCTCCCTCCCCCCCCCCCCCCATTCAGAGACACGTTGGGCTGGGAGCACAGGACTTGCGAAGTGTTGCAACAGCTTGCGCTGATCAGAAGGCGAGTGGGTAGTGCCTAAAGTACACGTTAATAAGTAGGTTTTTCCCATGTTGTATTGAATTAGTTTTAACACCCTTGAACCGTGAAAGAGGCGTAGCTGAATCGACGCAGGCTCACGGCCGTTAAATGAACAAGCTCCACGAACAACTTGCGCAGTATTTGCTGTGCTTTCTCTTTTGCTATTGTTGCTTCAGCCGGCTGAATTGGAGCTGCTGTATTTGTGTGCGCATTAAGTACTGTCGACGAAGGCAGAACATTTCGACCTATTTCAACACGTTGACCTCGTGGCTTTCGTGCCACATTTCTTCTTCAATACATTTTCCCAGCCAAGGCACGAAAAATTATTTCACAGAATTGTTTATAGACTATACTGACTGGTATAACATCCTTGAGAGTCAAGTTCTACCCAAGGTTTCAGTTTATTCTACGCGATTCTCAATAATTAAACCAACATTTTGTCTGATTAGTCACCTATTCATGCCAACCAAATAGGCAATTGTTTTTTGCCGAGGTGTTCCAGCAATGCATCACGTATCTACTTTCAATTTTTTACTGTCTGTTGCCTATCCTTTTTCGTAAAAATAAGAACACATATGAAATGTATAAGCCAACACATTATTTTCCTAGAGTTTGGCAAATTTATGTAATTCTATTCATGAATGCAGCGAGGTGTTTCCAATTTATTTTTGAGAAATCATGGTGAGCTGGTTGTTCTGATTCTCATAACCGCGAATATATCCTGTACTGGCTTACGTTCTCTCACAATGTGTAATTTTCTAGCAGGACCAACTAAACCATTTACGGAACGCCGTCCCTGGTCCCCATGTGGGTGCAGCCCGCGACACAGTGATATGTTTCTTGGAGGAACCAATAAAAGTTTAACCGATTCAATGGAACTCAACCATCTTTCAGTGGACGTTTGGCACTCTGGTTATGTTGTGCAAGGTAAGACAATAATACCGAGGCTAAAAATAAACCCCAAGTAATTATTGACGTGCTAACACTTCCGGTTGCTACGCTTTGTCGTAAGGGAGCATGCATAGTGTCACGACAAGCGTTCTTTGGTAATGATGAGACCGTCCATTGAAGAGGTTGTTTCTTGAGCTACTCTACAGTTTTACAGGATCATCTGCAGCTTCTACCGAGAAGGCTCCACCTGAATTAAAGTTTGAGAAGGGTTGCCGTTCGGAAAATCATACCTGCGCAAGTGAACAAAACAGCCTCGTTCTCTTACCGTATGACGTCCAGCGCTTGCTAGCTCTTGGCAGCGGTTTCCAAGTGCTGTTCATTTTCTGGATGTGGATGAATTTCCAATGGAGCAATTCAGTGCGTGACAAGCGCTAACAAGCGCCGACATTGAGCGCTGCTGCTTATAACAAATGAAGCCTGTATAAATTTGGTCCCCGACCTTCTGTGTGGTGGCAGATTGCAGAGAAACCCAATCGAGTTGGGCGAGACACAAATAAGGAAAAAAGTGCACTTTCTACGCAGATCCCAACAGCGCGTACTGAATCTGCTGCGTTTTTTTTATAGTGGTTTAGATTGCATCGTTCACTTTACACTGATAGCTCAGCCGATTGTCTCGATAGCAAACAGACGAGTGACCAGCAGGTTTCTGTGACTTCGCATTCACAACGGATGGTCCTCGCTTTTCCCTATAGAAAAAGATCAGTTGATTCCCCTCAAAAGAGCCTATGCGTGTGTTTTGTGTATGTGTATGTGCACAAGGCGAGAAAAGTGCGTTTCCGTGCCAGAAAGCCCCTATAGAAGGCGTTCCCGTTCTTTTTAGCTAAACATAGCTCCTTCGATTCCTTTCAGACTCGAGGGTGCAGCCGTGGCGCGGGCAATTGGGGAAGTCATAGTGGGATAGAGAAGGAAGGGGCTCGGTGGCCGGAGATAAAAAGCCGCTAAGGAATCCTTTGAAGCGAGCTGCGCCCGAGTTTGCCCGGCGAATATGTTGCGCAAATCGTTTCTCTAATACGGGGCTCTTGTTCATAGTGGTCGTTTGGGTCGCATAGTCGAAGGCTGCGCTAGGCTCGCTTTAGCTGCACACTTAGCTTCCCCTGAACTTTGGAGAAAAACTTTACTTTTTTGTGTGTTATCGATACTTTCCGCGTACGTGCACTCTAATGATATTCGAAAGGAAATACAATCTTTTTTTTATTTAGGTTGGTCGATCCGCACTTTGCCCTGTCCTTTGAGGTTTGCTACGTTGAGCTAAACAGCTTTGTAGGAGGATCGTAACTATAAAGGGCCGATGAATGGAGGCCGAAATGGAAAAAAATCACGCTAATCTTGGGAAGGCACACGTCATATATTTTTACATACGACGAGTTGCTGCGTAATATATTACAGAACGCATCCTATTATATAACTTAGCTTACGTTCTCGAAACACTGTGCATTGTTATGCTTTCATTTATATTTCGAATTGTAAGTGCTGGGGCACGGGAAAAAAGGTGTATGCGAATTCTGTGTTGCATGGTGAGTTACGTGGCACAGTATATTGAAATGAAGAAAAACTTGAAACATTACGTTTCACGTTTGAGGGTAGAAAAATAAGAACCACGATCATGAAATTAACATAAAAAGATTTCCAGCTTATGCTACAATAGTAGTGATAGCATGTAATATACAAGAATACATATGTATTAGTACGGTATGTATGTATTTTGACGAATCGCATGAGTTTGTCCAGTGTTGTCGTGCACCGGCCGTTGTAGTAATGGTAATGGTTCGATGAATAATTCCTCTTAGACAAATTTCGAATGTGCCGGTCAGGTCATACTCATTGAAAACAAAACGGGCGGTAACAAGGAGAGTGGATTACCTGCTGCCACATTTGTCGCGTGAGAATAGCGCAGTTAGTTTCCAAGGCGTTCTAAACACCGTAAAGAATTTTTTCTAAAAGCCGAAGACTTGCGCATAAAGATCGAACACACCTTATGACTGAACATGATGCGCAGTAAGTGAATGCGTGTGCTTATTTCGGGTAGTCTTAGTGTACTAAGAAGATTAGACTAGCTGGTAACCCTGGTAAATCGGCGGCTCAAACAAGCTGTCCTTATACGCCGAATTAAAGAACGCTCTAACAGAGCAGTCCTCGAATCATCAAGGAAGTGTGGAGCTTGAACGCAGGATTTATCGAATAAGAATATTCTGAATGAAACAAAATATTTTAACGCAAAACCTATTGGGGAAGAGGGGGAACCTTCAGAGCCAGACACAGCAAGACACATTTCCCTTACATTAACTTGCGATGCATCAAGCCGCTGCGCTATGGAGTCTTTGTCAACCTGACGTGCGCATATAAGTTCCTGGAATCTTTAAGAAGGCACGCATGTCAACGCTAGCCCTGAAGCAATTGACTTTGAGTCTATTGGACGAAAGGTACTTCGACTGCATACATGTTTACACCGATGGCTCCACTAACTCCAACAGCTCTACAGGAGCCGTGGTTGTTCCATCTGAAAATGTGTTGCTTCAGTACAAGTTAAAGTTTTCTCACGCCATGACGTCAACAGCAGCAGAGCTCGCAGCACTTCAAGGTGCAGTAAAATACATTCTTCGGCAACAACCTAACCAATGGGCCATCTTTTGCGACTCCGGGTCAGCCTTACAGTCACTACGGTTTGTTATGCAGCACGGGTTACACGAACAATCAGTATATCAGATAAGGCACGACTACCACGAAGCGCTCAAGGAAGGTCACGATATTGTAATTCAGTGGTTGTCGAGTCATTGCGGAATCGTCGGCAATGACAGCGCGGATGAAGCTGCTCGATTGGCTCATGACGAAGACCAGCGCACGCCCATACCACTCTCGAGAACGGACGCTGCACGGCTACTACAATCACTTGCTCGCCGTATATCTCTCCTACAATGAAATACGCATGGTTTCTTCAACACGCACCTGTATTCGATCGACCCAAACTTGCAACTTCGTTTGCCATCCGGGCTCCCACAATGCGCTGAAACTTGACTGTGTCGCATGAGGTTGGGCGTGGCATTTACGAATTCGTACTCTCGTCTTTTTGGAATGGCGAGCACTTCGGCATGCAACATCTCGGCCTGCGAGGAAACGCTTGAGCACATTCTATGTCATTGCCCAGCATGCCAGACCGAACGACGTATTATGGAAACAAAGCTCTGTCAGCTGGATTCACGACCGCTTACAGAAGAGAAGATCCTGGGACCTTGGCCGACGTCTTCCCATACGCGCAAAGCCACGAAAGCCCTCTTGTGCTTTTTAAGGACCACCAGACTTCACGACCGCTTGTAAAAGAACTGTGCGAGACCATGCTGTGTAGTCTCGAGCTGACTATTCATGCTTCTCTTTCTTACTTGTTTTCTTTTCTATCTCTTTCCTTTCTATTATTCTCCTTTTCCCCCACCCCAAGTGTAGGGTAGCCAACCGAGCCAAGCTTGGTTAACCTCCTTGCCTTTCCTCTATATTTATCTCTCTCTCTCTCTCTTACATTGACTCCCGTTGCCTTTATGTCCAACAATCTGCACGTTTGTTCTGAAGATTTACGCTCTTTGAAGTTGCCGAATTTTTTTATGCGTCATTCAGTTGTCGCCAGATTCACAGGCACCTTTGTAACTATCATACTCCGGCATGAGCTCTGCTTCATCACCTCAACGACTTAAAGTGCGGGACATCTTCACCAATGAAAATCGTTGGCGAGGCCACGACGCGCAAGTTCTACCACAACTGCATGGCAGAGCTGATGTCAGGTACGAAGCCAGGGGTCAAGTACGCACCATCATGTTTAGGAAGACACAAAAATTGTGGTCATCGTCCAGTGTGACAAAATTGAAGGCGCGAACGATGCAGTGGAGTTAGTGGGAACAGATGTAAAGTAAGGAAGATCCCTCGGAGAAATGAAAATGATTGGACCGAAACGTGGAATCAGTTGTGTCACGGTATTGCTCGTGTTTATGTCGACAAAAGACAGGCAACGCATTTTACGCTTCTTCACATTAGCAAATATCAAAGACCTCCTTTTCCTGAATCCCAAATGTATCCGGTAGATGCTGACGAGGGACAATTCAAGTAGTTGAACCACGGCGTTGGCGATGTCTGGCAGTGTCCGACAGCAAGACATGGGCTGTCGAATTCGATTGTGTATGCTGTTCAGCTCTTTTCGTTTTTGTTATAGGTAGGTAAATTTTCTAACCTAGGTTTCTGTGGTTTATGAGCACTGATATCAAAACGTGGCTGAGTAAATTCAAATAACTGTTCTGGGTTTTACAACCACAGGCTCTTGTTTTGCGGTCGACCGATTGCCGCCTCTGTAAGTGACAGATAATTCTTGTTTTTGGGTGTCCACTCGTAAAATGGGTTGAAAACGCACGTTTGGATTGACGGTCGGTAGCACGATGTGTTTAGGATTATTCGAGAGGACACCCTTTCTGTAGGAAAATGATCACATGAGAGTGCCAGTCATCAAAGTTTGGTCATAAGTTTTCGGCTTTGCCCTCGATAGATTTTGGCTCTGGCTAGGTTTATTTAGAGTTGAATAGTTACCGCAGTTATGTTGCGTATATACGGGTAAACTGCATTTAGGAGTGTTTCACTGCAATCTGACTTGCGAAACGTTTTCAAGCTAGTTAATATGTATTTAATCCTCCCATATATTCTCCATAAAACATGTAAGTGACTTCAAAATTATAAAGCACCAGCGTTTGCTCTGCCTCGTTCGCGACAGCACCGGGATGTATAAAAATATCGTGGTGCATACATGACAGATCTTATCAACAATCACCGCTCGCGTATAACACGATGTTACCCAATGTCCTAAAATAATTTTCCTACTATATTGACGAATTTTCCTACTATATTGGCGAATTCCCTACTTTTCCTCCACATTTTTCATTCTCTTTATCAACTGTGAGAAGTTCGGGTTTCTAAGCGACCATTCATGCCCGCTATCTCCATATATTTTTTCTACATTTTACTGGCGGAAAGCTTTTCCTTCAGTGCTTTTTACATACTTTTTGCGAGGGGCGATCAGATTTAAAACGTTATCCTTCCAGCCATTTTATTGTAGCCACTTTATTGTATATATGAAAAAAAAACCTAAATGAAATAAAAAAACGCACTTATGCGGATATTTTTTATATCGCACTTTTTAAAACGTTATTGCCGTTATCACCTCTGCGCGAACGTCAGGGTAAGGGCCGGTTTATAACACGAGAAGTAACAATAACGTCGCTGGTAAAAAAGTACAATGAACGAAAAGTGCACACAATCTAGAACCGCAAAACGATGAAGCATACCGTCAGCCAGAGGCAAAACCGACCGGCGAACGCCATTGGGTTACACGGCCGGCTGATGCGAGAAATTGCTCCCTGGTGGAACTCTACCATATCCCGTGCAAAGAGATACGGCGTGTGCCCGCCGGCTTTAGTTTACCGTTATGACAGTTGGGCCACTTTTTTTTTTTTTTTACCGTTTCCCAGAAAAGCGAGTCTACCCGTTTCATTTTTTTTTCTCTTCATTTATATCAGCAACAGCACGTTTTTTTTTTATTCCAGCGTGTTGTAAAAACGAACCTGCAGATAGGGAACATTGATGCACGGGCACAGACGAGCCATCTTCACGTCCCCCATGGTAGATTTCTTATGTGTTTCTATGTTCGTGCAGAAAGGTAGCGACGTACCTGTAATAAATCATTTGTTTCTTATATACGCGGAGCTGCATTGGTGCTCGCACCTTGTACCCCCTCGGGCTACGTACGGGCTTTCCTCGCCGTTCGCCGATTTATGGCGCCGATTCCGAATGACTCTTCTTTCGGTCTTCCCAGCTGAGGAAAACGGGCTGAACGTGATCGCATGAATCTGCTCGGAGGTCGTGGGTGGACTTGAACAGATCGCGAAGGAGGAAGAAATCAAAAGACAGACACGTCCTGGTATATCGAGACATGCAAATTTCCTTTTCCTGAGATTCATACAGCGGTTACGCTTTGCTGCTTCATTGCCCATACAGCATCATGCTCTTTACTATTTTTTTTCAAGAGTGCAATCCCGGTCCGTGGCGGAAACTTAGGTGGTTAGATGTGTGCACGATCAGCCGGACGCCATGCGCAAGCAAGAAATATCTTTACTAGACGTGCACTTCCGGAAGTGTAAACACACGGAAAGAGTCGGTCCACGCATTTTAGCAAAGATGCAGTTTGTCAGAGGCCGTTATATCTATAGACAGAGCTGTGTGGGCAGGTGTATGTTGGATTTACCTTAATAATATTGCAAATTAGAAACACCCGACTTTTGTAGTTTGTATTACTCGCCCAATAAAATGAACAAGTTATGGACGTCTTTCAGCAGCAGCAAATATAGAAAGCTCAAGAATTGTTTGTTGATAAATAAAATAGTTAGAAACTTAATCCATCGTGATTTTCAGAATGCCATGAAGTCATGCATCAAACATAACCGCAAAGTTTTTGTGTACATAAAAGGACTCCTAAGTACCGAGCAATTCTATGCGAGGAAACAACAGTGGGCACCGTCATCGTATTAGTCGTTCGTAATCACGTTGCAGCCCTTAGGCTCCACAGGACATTCGTAACGGCCCTCTATAATTACGAGAGAAAAGTTGCGTCTGATTGATTGATTTATTGATTGATATGTGGGGTATAACGTTCAAAAACCACCATATAATTATGAGAGACGCCGTAGTGGAGGGCTCCGGGAATTTCGACCACCTGGGGTTCTTTAACGTGCACCGAAATCTGAGCACATGGGCCTACGACATTTCCGCCTTCATCAGAAATGCAGCCGCCGCAGCCCGGATTCAATCTCGCGACCTGCGGGTCAGCAGCCGAGTACCTTAGCCACTAGACCACCGCGGCGGGGCAAAAGTTGAGTCCGACCACCGCACGTTACAGTGCTGTAGCCTTGTGCCAGTTATACTTGATGCTTTTCGTTATATCATTTTCCCCACTCCCTCTGTCAGACACTGCAATCAATCAGCACGCTGCAAGGTATCGACATCTTGAAGCCAGTCCCTCAAAGCTTTCCTTAACATCATCTGTTGCAACCGTATGCTACCTAAGACACTCGAAGATGATCATGCTCAGTGACAGTTCACAGTTATATAGTTGATGATGGTGTGCGTGGTAGGGTATTACCTTTATTTCCTTCTCTATTCTTTCCCTCTTCCCCATGTAATGTAGCAAACTGCGTTCAACATCGTTGACCTCCCTGCATTTCCTTTGCTTTTCTCTCTCCCCATAATGTGCGACACAAACTTGAAGTTTGTTTGCATTGTTAGGCAAATATTGTTGATCCTGCTTATGCAGCACATTTGGCCGATGGTGCGGAAGCGTAATACAGCTGCAGAAAGACAACACGGTGCGCAAGACGCACCACAAGACGAAACAAAATGTTGTACACGATATTTCTCTTGTCACGGGCCGAGCCACCCCGCCAGTACAATATGTCATTCTCCCCTAGAACCATACTCAGACAGAGTCTGCATAAAAAAAATCCGAGGCCTCAAGGGCTCAGCTGCGCCAACGCCCAGCCGCGTTCTTATCTATATGCGCATAAGAAATTCTCAATGACGGATCCACCTGGCTATGATAAATCCTTTAGGATCCATCAGTTGCACCACTTTTACTTACAAAATGGCTCTTCGGGCGTGCCCAGTGCAAACAGTGTTCGTATATATGTATTCCAGCGCCTATTGCAGGCAAAGAAAGAAGACACATAGTATGAGGCAACAGTTATGTACAAGCAGATCGTCGGGAGACAGGGCGGTGGTAAATGACCCGTGAATGAACCACGTGACTGTCGCGATCATCTCTCGAGCCCGGCCTCGATACGTGCTCGACGGTACTGGTGCGTACTCGTCGTGTGTCTAAATCGAATCGTCTGTCACCCGGCCGATCCAGTTGGCAGTCGCTCGTTTGCATCGATTTAGTAAGTATGACGATTTCAAAACGAGGTGGACCGGGCATATTTTTTTTTACTTTCCCAACAACGACACAGGGAGTGCGCATAACCTTTCCTGCATATCCACCCTCACCCCCCTTCCTAATTTTTTTGTTCAGTTCTAGATGTACAAAAATTGGTGCGACTTGATTGCGGCAATTTATTGACAGACAGGAGACACGATGGTTTTTCATTGCTTTAGATGAGCGTGAGGTGAATCAGTTATTAATAAGTTATTGCGCACTTTCGGAATAAGTATTGCGCACTTTCGGCCGAACACGTGTACCGAATAAATATTAATGGGCACTAGTGAACGATATGTCCCTGTCTATGTTGTCGTGTTACTACATGATTCTCTCAGCTAATGAATTCAGAAGTTAAATGCATGATTGATCGACTGCTTTCCAGGCTTGCTGGTAAATTATGGTGATCACAACTCATAAAACAATTTCGGAGGCACATCGGCAAATGCAAGCAAATGATTTTATGTGTTGTTACAAGAAAATGCTTTCCAACCCGCTTCCCAGGAACAAAACAAGGTCACTTTATAAGGCTCCTTGCGTGTTCATGAACACGTAAAAACAAAAGCCAAGAACTCAAAGATACGTAATATTTATCCTCGTCCTCGCAATAGCATCCAGGTAAATAGGTGTTCGCGACTGCTGGCGACAACTTCTGGTAGTTGATTCATTTTGATTGATTGATATTTGCTGTTTAACGCTCGAAAACCACCATATGAAAACTACCAGACGTGGTAGCGGAAATCTCCGGATATTTTGACCAACTAGGGTTCTTTAACGCGAAGCCAATGCTGAGCACACGGGTCAACAGCATTTTCATCTCCATGAAAAATGCCGCCGCCGCAGCCGGGATTCAATTCCTGGACCTCCAGGTGAGCAGCCGAGAACCTTAGCCACTAGACCACTGCGGCGGGGCTTGTGGTGGTTCATCAACAACATAACAAGGAGGGATTTCTGAAGAAAAGAAGTCAGGGTGTTTAAAAAAAAATCTGCAAAATAGTATTTAAAACTACACAAAGGATGCATCTGCGTGCTACCTCGGGCGTTTCTCTCACTGTGGTAGAATGCACCTTCGGAAGCTCACAAACGGTAATTGCGGATGAACGGTAACTGCGGATGAACGGTAATTGTGGGTGTAAATATATGAACTTAAACAGCTAACTTTATAACGAGTGAAAGTATCTTATCGTGTCCCACTGCCGAAATGAAGTTCTTTCTCCCAATAGTCCACATGCACTCTGAAATGTTTGAAAGGTTGCTGAATTTGACCTGGTTACAGGTGGTATGTTATTGTTTAGAATTTTGAAGTACGTCACGCACTCCCACATACATATTCCACAGAAAATGAGCCGGCGTAAAGTTTTTAAAGTGAAGCTTCCTGCGAAATATATGTCCTGGTGGTAGCATTGCCGAACGAGAAAAAAGCCCGACGCATTTTCGGTATATTATTGCGGCCGTCGAAGATGCGCAGGTTAAACACGAGTTTGTACGCACCGTCTTTTGATAACTGACGCCACGCTCTCGATAATCTGCCTTTCACCGATGAACCTTTTCTTGTAGAGTAAATGAATCGTTTAGCGAGGACGGTTATCTCGTAATATAACATGTTATCGTCCACTGAATACAAGAACATGCCTTCATGCATGACTCGTGTTTCGGCGGTGGCATCAGAACAATGACAGCACATCACGCACGTTGCAAACTGTTTAGGCGTTACCTGTTGGTACGACCATAACCAGTTAGACGCAGTTCAACTCTGGAGAAAATCGAAAGGAAGATGAGTAGCAGATTACCCTTATGAAAATGTCCTATGTGGCACCTATATAGGTTATATATGGCCACATATAAGCATATACGTCCGCATATGTGGCCACATATAAGCATATATGTCAGCATATGTGGCTTCCTATTACCATATATCGATGTATATCTGGCGGAGTGGGTTCATGTATGGTGCTATATACAGCCAAATATGACGCGGTTGGCCCATATGAAGAGTCAAATTCGGCCTTATAAGGCACGGCCACACCGTATATAATATATCAAGTGGACGCTTATATGTGGAAGTGCTCCCTTATATGGGATGAACCACTTATATATTTAGCACCATGATCACACACTTTTATGCGGATTATATTATATAACAAGTCCTACACAAAGGTGACCTGCTTATTTTCTACATCATGAGTATTAATATATATGTTGTTTCTGCCATGCAAAAAACGAAAATTTTATGTCAGCTTTGTGTACGTGATAGTTGCAACTATGCATGTATTCGTGTAATTTCACTTGTATATTTTTCATGGCATTTAGGTTTCAAACAATAAGTCGCAATTAATACGACGTAAATAATGTATACGAGAGCAGACATGTTTTACAAGGAAGGAATCCTGTCAGGTCATAAAACAAATTGAAGCTCTCGAACTTCGCTATCATTATAGAGCAATCCTATCTAGTATTATGTAAAAACAAAATGCATGCAACCTATATTGTTCACATTAGCGCATCGTTTGGAGTGGCAGCAAGAAATAGTAATTTCAATGCATGCTTAGCTTTCACATCGGCGGACAAAATTGCTGATTATATGAAGGTTTTGATGGCTATATGCTCCCTTCGTATAACAAGATTTCAGGTAATCCTGTTGACCACTTATATGCGACTGATTTCAGCGGCCATTTATCATAGTTTCATGCGCAGTGCAATGTTTATGGGAGTATCTTCAAAAATAAAAAAAGAACTTACGTGAATGCAGCTTTCAGGCGCTATTATGATTAAATTCAAGATGAAAGTAAAAGAAATTTATTGCAAAAACTACATCTTGCGTTTCTTTTGGCTGCGTATAATGTTGTTGTCTCTGCACATAGCGAGTTTATCGAAAATTTTTTGTTGCACTAGCAAACAATGGATTTGGTGTAATGTTTGCAAGCGTTAAATAAATCTCACGTCATACACAAATACGTTAAGAAAGGTGCAACTGACGCACACGTTTCACACACTTATTGTACCATGCATCGAAATACTGAAGCTTTATAGCAACATTTAACCTTGGCTGCCAAATTAACAAAACTTCTATTTTGTGTGGGTGTGTCATTACTTAGTCGAGGTCACTAATGCGTACGTGCCATCATCAGTATTAGCTTAAACATTGCCTTGCGTATACAATTAGTGTGACATTATTGCGGGCTGGCGTGATGCCAAAGCCCAACTCTACATTATGTAAACAGCCCCTTTCTGTGCAGGCGCGTAATAATTAAAACTGCTTGCGAACACATCGTTTCAACAACAACACTGTGGTGCATTTACTTATAAATATTGTATGCCGGTACATACCCACCAAACCGCGCAATTACACACTCGCGCCATTACACATTCATGGGCACCCAGACACTAGCATATCCTTCAACGTGGTCATACATTTCCGGCCATGTAAGAATGATATGAGTGTAATAATATTTTATATTATTATTTTATTATTATTATTATTATTCTTCTTCTTCTTATTATTATTATATCTCGCAAAACATCCAACGTTTCAATTCCATGCGTTGTCAATAATGTGTCGTTCTTTAATGTTTATGAGATCAGTGATCTTCGTGTTCTTTTTGATAGCATGCCGAATTTTTCCTACTTGCATTAAATGTGCTGCCATAGGAGGGAGGCCTTCATTCTCTCCCTGTTGGTGAAATATCTCTCGAGAATCTGGTTCTCCTACCGCCTTCTACAAGTTGTGCACCGCGATATGTCGTGCTCAACTATAGTACATATGCATATCTGATCTGGAATGGCCTTGCTAAATCCAGCAATAACGCCACTGAGTGAGTCCAGAAAAAATTCATGAGCATTCACCCTCATTGTTTCACTGGAATCTTTTCAACACTGATAGAATATTATTCTTGCCATCACTTAACGGCCGACAAAATCGCGCTGAGCTGTTATTTTTTTAGAAGCTAGTTCAGGGTGAGATATTCTGTCCTTCACGGTTGTAATAATTTTCAAACTCCGCGTAAGTTATCCAGAGAGAATTGACCGTTGCATATACCAGACAGCTTCTTGCAACACTCTACCCTTTACAGAATACCGAGTCTCTTTAACGTCAATTTTCTAGGTTCTTTATCTTTTTCACAGCCTACAGTCATTTTTCGTCAGTGAGGGCTACCTCGTCCTAACGTAGATTTGCACATGCACAGATTCTTCTCTTTTCCGTCTTTCAGGAAGCCTTCCGCACGGTTGTGTATATTCCACATTATTTTTCAGTCCCATTCCTTGAATATCCACTCCTTGATTTGCTGTTCCCATTGTGCGTTGATTTCTTTTCGACTGCTCGTTTTTGCTCATTTATTGATTTGCTTTTCTGGGGACATTCTGTAGTGTATTGTTTTTTAGTTTTGTTTTATTTTTGCGCACGCCAGCACGAAATATCCTATCGTTGTTCCTGGATACGTTAAAAAAGGATTGTTTAATTATAGGTTGAATTAGTATTAATAGTTATATTATTATTGCTTGGGAAATAAGATGAAAATCTGGCTGGAACGCATCTTGGTAGCCAGCGTACACGAAGCAGTGATTTCAGCTCCACGGAATGCCTGTCTCAAAGGTCCGGCAGCTGCAGTTTTCAGGCTCGCGGGAGGAAGTTGACGTAAAACTCGCCTGGTAAAACTCGCCTGAGTTGAGGAAAGAACTCGCCTGACTGCACTGCAGCTGTTGGCAAGGTTTCAAGGGGTGCGCACAGTAAAAAATACAAAAAAAGGCCGCCAGTCGGAGAGTGGAAAATTCGGCAAACGTTTTTCGAAGAAGCGTGCGTAGGTGCCATGCAGCCCTGCCGTTGTCTACAGCACTCTGTCGACATAGCAGAAAAGAGTGCCGCGACCCATTTCAAGTACTGACGAAGAAAATAGTTTGGGCAGACATTGAGTTGTATGGCAATAATATTGCGTGAGTAATGGTTGAAAAATTAAAAGTCGTTCGCCAATAAGCTCAGGAAAACTTAGTTCCAGTGAAAAGCGCGTAAATCATTGACTCAAAAAATAATATATGTTTCATTGTCAAGGCTGCACTGTATCCATCCGCGCCATTATTGCTTTTTTGCTGGCCGGAGTCATGGGTGCAGTGTTTGTCAAGTTTGTCAATTTTCATTTCTCTTGCTCTTATTTTGTGTTGAACTACTGCTCCAATTTCCACAAGATAATTATGGAGCTCTCAGGAATCTACTTCGCTGTACGTGGCGAAATTGTGGACGGACGTGGAAGTGTTTTTTGTGTGCGTGTGCATGTGTACTGCGCTGAATTTGCGATCGTCAAATTTTTGTGCGAAAAAAAATGAACACCCATGCTTGCGGGCAAGCGTTCCTTCGAAAATTCTCCCTGAAGCAGTACGAAGGGACGTGGTGGCTTCAAGCTGTGATTAGTTTATCAGAATTAACAGGCTCCTTGAAAGACAAGTCTCGGTTAAATGTTAAGGTAACGCACGTTGTTCATAAATGTTATGATAACTCGGAAAACATAGCGCAGTGCATGCTTGCTGAGTAAATAACTTTATACTAACCGTGGTTGCGTCATTAGGCTGTTTTGTTTAAGTGATACGACAACATTTTCTTTTTTTTCACTTCTTTCAGACAGTGCTCAATTTAATCGAACACTCTTCTCCACAAAAGTTTGGACTTTTCATAAATATAATAATGTAAAGGTACTTGTTTTGTATTTTTCTCACTTTAACAATTGAGAAATTACCAAAGATAAATTACAACTTGCGCAACTACAAATAAAAAACAGTTGCATATCTCCAACTCCAAGGGTGTCATGAGATTTATGAGCCCACATTTGAATTTGTCTTGCTTTGGAGTTTGTCTTTCTTCGTCTACGTTGCCCTTGTTTTTATATTTACGTGTGTTTTTATAAGGACACGCAGAGAAAATTTTTTTGCTAGTTTGATTCTTTAAAGCAGAGTTTGAAGCTCACGGGTCGAAACGGAAAAAACTTAAGAATAACTTATAGTTTTATTTCCACCATCTACAATTCGGGTGATATAAGTTTAAACTTGACTGGAATGTGTACATCACAGGCACCATTATCGTTACTGATGTCGCAACATCGCTTGGTTATCTATACGAACTGCATATACACGCATACATAGTTACACAAAATAATGTGATGTCACGTTTTAATCCATGAGCACTGTAGATAGTTTTAGGCAAGCTGACAAATAATACGGTCTCATTCAATAGGGCTTGCTACTGTGTCAAAAAACTGGGGGACCATTAGGCTCCGTTTTTCAGAGTTGAACGCGACAGCAGTGTCTTGTTTTTTGTGCGTAAATCAATCACTGAGTGTGTACTTTTTATTGCATGATGCTACTTGAACAATCTTACTTGTGAAGTAGTACTGTATAATTGAGAAAGTTGAAAGTGTCTCAATTAAGGTTTCACACATGGCTGTATTTTGTGTAAAAACGGGGTAGCATAGTTCAAAGCACGAGCAATATTAAGTTATCACTGAGTTGCGCGAAAAATTTGAAAAACAAATGGAAGACACCTAGACACAGCGCAAACTGACAACTGAAACTTTGTTAGAAAAATCATATTATATATATATATATATATATATATATGTATGTATGTATGTATGTATGTATGTATGTATGTATGTATGTATGTATGTATGTATGTATGTATGTATGTATGTATGTATGTATGTATGTGTGTGTGTGTGTGTGTGTGTGTGTGTGTGTGTGTGTGTGTGTGTGTGTGTGTGTGTGTGTGTGTGTGTGTGTGTGTGTGTGTGTGTGTGTGTGTGTGTGTGTGTGTGTGTGTGTGTGTGTGTGTGTGTGTGTGTGTGTGTGTGTGTGTGTGTGTGTGTGTGTGTGTGTGTGTGTGTGTGTGTGTGTGTGTGTGTGTGTGTGTGTGTGTGTGTGTGTGTGTGTGTGTGTGTGTGTGTGTGTGTGTGTGTGTGTGTGTGTGTGTGTGTGTGTGTGTGTGTGTGTGTGTGTGTGTGTGTGTGTGTGTGTGTGTGTGTGTGTGTGTGTGTGTGTGTGTGTGTGTGTGTGTGTGTGTGTGTGTGTGTGTGTGTGTGTGTGTGTGTGTGTGTGTGTGTGTGTGTGTGTGTGTGTGTGTGTGTGTGTGTGTGTGTGTGTGTGTGTGTGTGTGTGTGTGTGTGTGTGTGTGTGTGTGTGTGTGTGTGTGTGTGTGTGTGGTTACGAGAACACGTGCGGTGAAAGAAAATGATTAGATGAGCAGACAGATTGTATTAAGTGATGCGCTTTCAGAAAAGCTACCTCAGTAGCAAGCAATATAACCGAGAGTTACGTGACACATGAATCACCAGCTTTGTTTATGATGAAATACGCCTCTTCGATTTCCCGCGCTACCGTGTCCCTGAATCTAGCTTTAACTACCATATCATCGAACAAGAGCACGCAGCCGAACTCTCTACAATGTGATGATTGGTTAAAATATCGTTGTTCAATTTAGGGAAGCTTTGTGATGAACAATTACACTATTGAATCCTAAATAATATTTGCCGCATGACAGCGCAGTGCCATACACCACACGATGTCCACACGGTGAAAGAAAATGATCAGATGTCTGCTCATCTAATCATTTTTTTCCACCTCAAGTGTTCTTGTAACCACATACATGTGTCTGTTTTCTTCAAAAAAGTTTCTGTTGTTAGTGTGCGCTGTGTTTAGGTGTCTTCCTTTTGCACTTCAAATTTTTTCGCGCAACTCAAATAAAATGAATTAACAACTCACCCAGCAGACCGTGCTTCACGTACAGTCACGTGGGTAATAACGTGTTGTGATGCTTGATTACAATGCACGCTTGTATCATGCAATATTGCTGCGATAATAAATGTTGTACTGGAAAAACTGTATACAGGATGCGTGTATTTGTTAATATGACAGTTATTTTCTTTGCGTTTCCAACCAGAGGAAGTTATTCAGACTTTATTTCCAAGCAGATGCATAGCTGTGTGGTAGAGCACTTGCTTGCCATGCAAATGGCCTGCATGATTTCAATCATCACTCAAACCCGAAAATTTAAAATATTTGTTTTATTTGCATTTTCTCAATTTTCGGTCATGGACAAGACGCTTTTTCAGTGAGAGCCACTGATGACAACGCCAGAATTTCTGCGGAACAAGCTCTTTACCGCTGTTACGTTAATGATGCATTATTGGCAGAACGGAAAGTGGGTTACGCTTGCAAAAGACATTTTTTAGTGTTCCGTTGGCAAGAAATATCGCCAAAAGCCTCTGCTCTCACGCGCAGAGAAACCTATAGACACCAGTTTTAGCAGTCACGCTATAGGCCATTCCTAGTCACAATACTTGTACATGACATGCTTGCATACCAATCTCTTTTGACCGAACTCCTTGAAGGTTGATTATCAACTCATTTAAGTTATTCAATGCACACGCAGTTCATACGGTCAACAGCAAGTACATATTTTGTTTTGACTCACTATGGACGCTCCATTGACACACCAGAAAAGTTTTAAATAAACAAACTGTGAAAAAATATCTTTACAAAACTCAAGTTAGGTTCTTTCATACTATTTATTATTGTCAAGTCTGAATCGATAAAGCAGAATTTACTTGTACCGTACTATTTCTCAGATCATGTTGACCATAGGTTCCAGATAAGCAAAATCGCATGCAAGACTGATGTATTTCAAAATGTCTTTTTACCAAAAGAGTCAAAGGATGGAACCGACTGCCTCCTAGCATTGCCTCTACTATCTCCAGTTATTTGTTTTATTCCATGTTAGAATAGGTGTGTTGCATTTTTGAAGTGTGTTACATTTTTTTATTTTTATATGTATTTGTGTTGCAGATTGTGAATGAAGTGACTTCGATTATTTGTTTGGCTGACTATGTATCTTTTTCGTATTCTACTTTTTGTAAATGCTTCACCACTGTAATGCCAATTGGTGCTGTGTGTAAATAAATAAATAGATAAATCAAGAAAGTGTCAATAAATAAGCAATAACTTTAAGCAAAAAGAATGTATCTCTTCAGGAAAAGTGGACGCCCACCACAAACCTCAAATATGTTGCCAAGTTACAATTTCAGCAATAAGGTCTTGAGAATAACTCGAGATATAAAGAGGGTAATTTTATTGAACAAGAATGTTGAGGGGATATGTACTGCGTTTGTTTTGGAGAGGGTGGTGACTGCATGCAGACCTTGCAACAAACAGCTATACTTCTAGCTGAAGAATGATTTGTGCGGCTCTAATTTTTCCCGGCAACACAAGCTGAACTCATAAAGATGAATCATCTGCATATATATATATATATATAAATGTATCCATATAAGACCTGATATGGATATCACCCATATATGGGTATGTAAGGCCCTTATATGGCAATATCCGGAATTCAGTTTATATATAGGATTTCGGTTTATATATAGCATTTCTGTGAGGGTATGCAAGCACAAGATTAGATTGGCATCCCCCCAGTCTCAATACACACAAGGATTTTTATTTTTGTTCAGAAGGTAATTATTCAATTATTGTGTATCTATGAAAACGTTAGCAAGAGAGAAAGGCATCGATACCCGACAGAGGCTCATACTCTGTAAATTCAGTAATAATAAAAGTTGGGCGAGGTGTAATGATTCATGGTTACACATGAAGCAGTGCACGTCGACAGGCACAAAAGGAACGATAGAGACACCACAGTGGGGTCCCTGAAGTTCTTTTTGTGCCTGTCGTCGTGCACTGCTTCATATGTAAACATGAACTCTGTAAATTTTGAACACAACACAAACTTCAAGATACCAGCAAAGAATCTTGGCAAAAATTCGTTCACCAATTGACCATTTGCGGAAAAGTGAGCGCCTCCTGTCGTGTAAACAGGAAAGCTTCGCTTTTGGTCGGAAAACAAAACGCTTGTTTTGTTGCTTTAGGACCAAAAACGCATGCCCGTTACTGAAAAAAGAAGGTAAAGGAGAAAAACATTCTGTTGACGTTTGTATACACGGTGTAAAACAAGAATTTCTCGCGTTTCAGCCTGAGAAATAACCAAGTGAGGTGATACCTGCACTCCGCTACCTCGACGGTTCGTCAGGCTCATTACGCCTGCTCTTTTAAGAAGAACATTATGTTGTACACTTGAAGTTGAACCTTGAAATGTCCGTCGATTAACTATAGGTTCAGTGAGGACGGCTTGTGCACCGTCTGTGAGGTACGGTGTTTGCGTGAAAACGGCAGTGTTCGCCGTTACTACGGGTCATATTGATGGAACGCCAGGCTGATGTTTTTCAACCAAAACCAAAACGCCTGTACAGGAACGCTACCTGTGCGGTTACTGCTCATGCGCAGTGGTTTTCCCGCAAATGGTCAATTTCACCAAATTAAGCATCTTTCTTCTTTCCTTATGAAAGAAGGTGCGAAATGCACCGCTGTTTAGGCACATTTTAAAAAAAATTTCCGCACTGCTTAACCCGCTATATGACCGGGAAAGATCTGTGTTACACGTCCTCAGAAAAACTTCATTCACATATACGAAGGTGTCTATAAAGCCCGATACAGAACTTTGTCTCCATATCCTTTTTTTTAAAGTGGTGCCACTGTAGCTGCTGTACATGTAAAAGAACGACAGTCTCAAAGTCCTGTTGATTTTTACGCAGAAATGAGCCACCCTGTAAGGTCAGATGGTCTAGAAATGTGTAATCAAAACTATTCATATAGTGTTAAATATATATATATATATATATATATATATATATATATATATATATATATATATATATATATATATATATAAAGAATTTGAGCACAGTGTAAAATAAATAAGTTGGTTTGCCTTATTTGATGTCTACATAATGCCATCGGTCCGTTTGTTGAGCCGTCGGTTAGAAATTGAGACATAGCTCCAAGAACCTCTCTGTCTCTCTCTCTCTCTCTCTCTCTCTCTGATAACACCCACCCGAGTTACAAATCACCGTTCACAACTCTACGTAACGCGTCAGATGAAAGATTCATGGGAGGATCAGGCAGCCCTCTGGCCTATACTCTACAAGCCACCGTTTCAAGGTATGAAGCTAAACTACAGTGTTAACTTTAATTAAAACTAGCAGACGAGGAAGCCTGCGAAAGTAGACGGATGTTGCTTCTGCTAATTGTGATAGTAATGTGAACAATGCAAAGTGCACTAACTGATAAAAATCATGGGACGTGTTAATCCAAGGTCACAGACACACAGAAAGCGATATGTCACAGAAAACGATATTTGCGTCCAATCTACACTCGTTTAAGCTAAATGCTTCAATGTCTAGAAACAATAGGTGGAAAAAAGGGGTTAATCTGCCGGAAAATTAGGTTGGTTTTTTTAATCTATCTGTATACTTTCTTCACAATTGCGTACAAATTACTAATAATAGCATTTACTACACTCTACTTCACTTTTTGTCTGATAGGTTTCATTATTGTTGTGTGTTACGGTTTATTTTTTTAGTTCATCGCACATGTCACCTCGTTATATTCACCACTTATTAGGGTGAAAAGTTAGCCTCATCAGATGATGACGCTTAAAAAACCGGTACGCCACATGGAAATGCAGGTGCGTCAATTTGCTAACTGAGCTTGTTCCAGTTAAAAACAACATTGTCCTATTGCTCAGTCAGATTCTTCCCAAGAGCCGAGCCAGTGCTTTAAAACGCTTAGGAATGTCTATTTCGTCGTTTATTCGCGTAGCCTAGAGCTGAATAATAACATGGAAACCAGACATACAGTATACTGAATGTTATTCACTGCGTGCTTGGAGGAACCAATTGAACAGCTAGACTGGAAAGAAGCAGAAATCATGGTTAAGGAAAAATTGTTCAACAACGCAACGTTTGCGATTGTCAATGTGCTTTTCAGTAAGGATATGAACTAATTATAGGATCTTAATAAAGCAATAAACTTGGCAAATAGTTAATTCCGTCTACAAATATAGAAGTGAACACAAATTTCATGCTCAATAGCTTCGCGAGAAAAATTTATTTCGAATGAAAATTATGTACTTGAAATCATTTCCGCACCACTGCCATGTGTATGTGCAAGTGACCAGGGCCATTGTCAAGCCTTTTTACGGATCTTAGTCTTGGCGACCTTCAAGTTTTGTCTGGTAAATAAAAAAAAATGAATTGAAATTAAAAGAAGCTGTTTAATGAGAATAAATCGAAAAGTTTGATATGAAAATGAGGTTTGTAGCATGCACTTTTTTACGGGGCTAAAGAAAAAAAGGAAGAAAAGAAAAGAGAGGCATGATGAGATGTGACTCTGACATAGTATAGTGAGTCACTGCACACAAGGTGCTGTGCGGGGTAGGACACGTACAAATATCTCTATACATAAGCTTTATCATAAATGCTATCAAGGCGAGCATCCGAACCTGATCAAACACTATAACCATGATCATGATCAAGCAGAATAAAACTGTACACTGGATTTTACAGTACAATACGTGTGACGTCTTTCTGTAAGAGAGTCAAATGCAGTATCTGAAACTATTGGATAGAGTTCTCGCATGCGTAAAGCACGCGGAAATACATGTCGGTAAGACAACACTTGTACGCCGAATGAAGATATGCCAGACCGAAATGCGAGCTCAATGTAGTTTCATGCAAACGATAAGCAAAATCTTGCACCTCTTTCAGTTACAATAAGCCAGATCTATTAGACCAGCTCTGCATCAACTGTCACGACAAAAACTAATAACTTTGTTTCATGCGATCTGTTTCTCTTGGCCCTGCCGTGGTGGTCTAGTAGCTAAGGTACTCGGATGCTGACTCGCAGGTCACGGCATCAAATCCCCGCTGTGGCGGCTGCATTTCCGATGAAGGCGGGAATGTTGTAGGCCCATGTGCTTTGATTCGGGCGCACGTTAAAGAACCCCAGGTGGTCAAAATTTCCGGAGCCCTTCGCTACGGCGTCTCTCATAATCATATGGTGGTTTTGGGACGTTAAACCCCCCATATCAATCAATCGATCAGTTTCGCTTGTGTCCTAGGTGCTTCGCTGTTTTGTCTTCAATCCATAAATTATTTTTTTGGCGAGTTGTTTCTTGTACAAGGGCAATATCTTGCACCGGAAAACTCGACTGACAGTAAGAAGGTGACTTTACCCTTTTTTATACCTCGCAGAGTTTCCTTTTGAGGTTTGCGCTACGTTATCACGTTTTTATTTCACCAAGCGGGCATATTTTATGCGACCTTGCTCGACATTCATCTATTCCTTGGTGACAAAGAAGTGATACGAAATATAGCGCCATAATGTGAGCCGAAATAAAAAAGAAAGCGGTAAATCATTTTTAAAACCTGTGGTGGCTGACAAGACCAAGCAAATGCTGCTCTACACTCTAGAAAGTTGCGCCTTTTTCGTGAAAAGACCGTTCGCTGTGCGAATATACTAATCAACATTGCCAAGTTTTGATTGGAAGCACAATGATGACATTATTTTAGGCTCAGGATAATTGCTACAGCGTTATTTCGCTGTGATTTGAACGTACTTTAATAGGTAAATCAAGCCTTAATAAAACATTTCAGTATATATGAGCCAAATCCAAATTTTACTTCAGAGTATCAATGATAGTGAGCTGTTTAGACGGGAACTGCAATAGATATTTAAAGTTCTTTTGTGACTTGAGCATACTGGCAAAAATTACTGATGCGTGCCCGATGATTTTCTGAATAACAAAAAGTGCATTTTTCTCAATTTCCCCTAAAGTAAGGTTGTCTCTTTTAGAAAAAAAAACTCACATGTACGCCTTCAACAAGAACAAACAGGAGGGCCTAATGACAAAAGACAGACAAGGAATTCAACGAAGAATAAAAAATGGGTTGAAGTGCATTGGCCGGGAGCTTTGAAATGCCAGATATCTGTCACTGTCAATACAGCTAAATGTATAGAACCACTCCATACTTCCAGTTGTCGCATATAGAACTCAAATGCGGAAGATGACAAAACTAGACCCATTCTGAGGACCACGTAGCGTGGAATGGAACGTGGAACAATCGGAATATTGCTAAGAGATTGAAGGACGTCAAAATGTGTTGAAGAACAAACAAGGGTTGCAGGCATCCAAGTTGACATCAAGCGACAGAACGTGACCTGGTGTGGCCATGTGTTGCGTAGAACTAGCATTCGATGAACGGTGAGTAGAATAGTTACAAATGATTGAGAAATGCCAAAGAAAGCAAGGTAGTTAAATTGAGTTACGAAGTTAGAAAGTTCACAGGGTTAAAGTGGAATCAGCTGGCAATCGGTAGGGTGAACTGCAGAGATCATTGGCAAAGATTATCGTACTGTAGTATACTGAAAGAGGTTGAAAATGATGATGACACTCCACTCTGCACTTTTAACTTTCCCGTAACGTTGCTGTGTAGAAAGAGCGCTTTCGCAAGTGTCTGTACGGTCTGTCGACATCGGCTGTATTTATTGCTGGTCATCCTAACTGTTGTAGCAGCCGAGACACTTTGATTCGAGCATGCACCGTTTTCCAATTAGCTAATCGGGCTTGATCGTGTTTATAAAGCCAGGGAACCTCTCCCTACGTGCCACCAAGCGTTTGCAGAGGAAATAGGCTTGCATTGCAGAACTACGGGTGTTGCCAGAGCCATACATGTGGCAAAGCATCACACACGCGTGTAGTACGTAATCACTCCTTAGGTGTGTGTAATCTCGAGCCCGCGCATAGACGCATTTCATGAGTTTACAACGTTCTACAATTAACAGATAGTGTCCTGGTAATGATAGAATGACACATGCAGCGCGATAAAGCGCTGCGACTTTACGAACGCACGTGAGAGGGCCGCGAATTAAAACGATCTATGTTGACGGATTTTACAGGCTCTCGCAAATGCGCGAGGATTACATAGCAACAATGCAGAAAAGCCAGCAGTACACGGACAAATTTAGCCACCAACTGATTTCACAGTACTCTGGTGGCGATGACTGCCGAGTTTGGGAAAACGCTGCTCTACCACTAGTTAGTAATACATGAGCACAACTGTACGTAAGAAGAGTAATCGGTGAAACGCTTTATTCACGTTGTACTACCTAATGGAATGAACGTGACGAATTCAAGGAAAGTACAGTGGCACTATTTTTTGTGTTTGACAGTAATGTGGTAGTTACAAAGTAAAACTAAAGAAATTAAAGCAAATGGAAGGGCAACGAAATGCTGGTAGGGAGAGAATCCACAACCTTTGGATTCAAGAGTGCTATTTTTTGTTTATTATGGTTCGGTCGTATTAGGAGCGTTTTTTTCTCATGCGTCGATGCCCATGCTGCAGCCGAATATTGACAGAACCACCAGTATTCGAGCGGCCTCGCAAAGTAAATCATCAATTACAGCTAGAAGTGCTCACTGGGCTAAATGAAGAAGTGCAACCCTATATATAGATGAATTAATAAAATATCTCGCGGTATATGCAGTGCCATCTAGTTCATAGCTAGGCAGGCGAACAGTTTACCTCCAAAACTTGCGCGGCAGTATAGTCGCCCAAGTACACCGCCACGAATTTCGAAGGTCATGCAAGAGACGTAGAAGGTGAGCCGGAGCTCAGCGAGGTGGCAAATGAAGCAACAAGCATGCCCGGAAATAGCGGCTGCCGAAAGATTATTACTACTACTTCTACTAGTGTAATGCTATAATATTAATACAATAACATAAAAAGCATTATTATTATTATTATTATTATTATTATTATTATTATTATTATTATTATTATTATTATTATTATTATTATTATTATTATTATTATTATTATTATTATTATTATCCTACAAAGTTAAACGTCTGAAAACCACGATATGATCATGAAAACGCCATTGGAGATTTCCGGTAATTTAGAGCAAATGGGGCTCCTTGACGAGCACCTACATCCATGTACATAGGCCTCAAACACTTTTGCCTTCACTGAAAGTGTGGCCGCCCCGGCTGGGATTCAATTCCGCGAGCCGCTGGTCAGCAGGGAGGTCCATCACCACTAGATCATCTTAACGGGTCGGCAAGATTCATCGTCAGTCTAATGCGTGAGTGAACGAATGGTCCCCGTGGTGCCTGAGCAGGCCCGGGAAGGTAACGCCTACTCGCTAAACCTTGACGTGTTTGTCAGGTGACCCACAATCATCGCTCCGTCCCCCTCTTCATTTGAGAATTTATCCCCGTGTGAACACTCTTTCTCTACAGAAGAGATAACAATCATGCAGATACTGCAGAATTAGGGCCTCTACGAAGCAAATATACACATAGTGGAAGGTATCTACAGTGGATCGACTGCTACCATAATGCTCCATAATGAAAGCGACAGAATACTTATAAAGAAGGGAGCAAAACAAGAAGACACGGCTTCCTTAATACCATTTACCGCATGCTTACAGGAGGTTTTCAGATGCCTAGAATGAGAAGGTTAGAGATAAAGAGTAATGGAAAGTACCTTAGTAACCTGTCCTTCACCGATGACGTTGCATTTCTGAGTAACTCAGGGGACGAATTGCAATTCATGATTTCTGATTTAGGCAAGGATAACAGAAAGGTGGGCCTTGAAAATATTCTGCAAAAAAAGAAAGTAATGTACAACAAACTTTCAGTACAACATCGCTTTGAAATAGGTAGCAGTGCACAGTGAATGAGTACGTCTACTTAGAACGGGTAGTAACCGCGGAGCCAGACCATGAATTAAAGTAACTAGACTAAGAAGTCTAGAACATTCGGGAAGCATTCTGAAATCATGACTGGTAGATTACCACTATCCCTCAAGAGGAAGGTACATAACTGTTACATCCTACCCGTACTTAACTGCGGAGCAAAGGCTTGCATTATTTCAAAGAAGGTTCAACTTAACCTAAAGACGACGCAGCGAGCAGTGGAAAGAAAAAAAAGAACGATACTTGTAAGTCTAAGGGACACGAAGAGAGCAGAATGTGTCAGGAAACAAACGGGTGTTGAAGACATCATAGTCGAAGTCAACAAGAAGAAATGGTCATGGAAAGGGGATGTAACACAGAGGTAAGATCACCACTGGCCATTAAGAAACACAGGCTGGATTCCAAGAGAAGGCAAACGGGTGAATAGGTGACAAAATTTAGCTGGGCAGATAAGATTAAGAAATTTGCGGGTATAAAGTGGCAGCAGCAATCACAGGACCAAGTTGACTGGTGGAACATAAGAGAGGTCTTCGTCCTGAAGTGCGCGTTGTCAGGCTGATAATGATGATGGTGATCAACACTCCTTTAGGAACGCCACCAAAAGCAAAGTTCAGTGTTCCATGATAGGGCGAGGCATACAGTCTCGTAAAGCCGTGAGCGGGTTCCTGGACGCTCTAGTGTGATGATGTTAAGGCACACGCTTGAACGACCCGTCTGTACAACAGCTGAACAAAATCACAGCTATTTTCCTCAAAAAAATTCTGGAAAAATCTTTATTGAATCAAGTGTCGTGAGGTAAAATATCGACACGAGATCAATAAACAAGTGCCTCGTAACTTCACAACTTAACAAAGACTGAAATAGTTGTTACAAATAGAGAAAAGCATGGAAACAATGGGTTATATGGTGTTATACTTCGGCCAGGTACCAAGGGACGAGAGCTCGTTTCGACAGGGGCTGCTCGCGTGATAGTTTTGCTGTAAACGTTGAAGGCAGTTCTGGCAGCACGCGCTATAGGCGTAGGCTATGATCAACTTTCACAATTCTATGCGATTCTCATTCTTCCGAGCATTCAGTTCAAGATGCTTTTCATTGTGCCCCAATCTGATGAAAACAAATGGTTTCCTAATAAATGCCAACTTTCCAAGCTTTCAGACTTGTTTTTCTCATTTTCATTTTCTGTGGCGATTTCACATTTTCTGGAAGCCTTTTAAACACTTATACCTATTGTATAATAACGAAACTTGAGACGCATATTCTTCAACTCACGCAGAATGCAAATATTTACTTGAAATTGCAATGCCTACCAGAATACGTTGTGAAAATATTAGGCTATTGTTTCAAGGGAGATTGAAAATAATTGGTCATTCAATGCAAATTTTTTTCTTGGTTCCAATATTTTTGTGACATATCTAGATGGATATTTGCACCTTACAATCTACCAAGAGTCAAATAAGATAAGAGACAATGCTTTTACTGAAAGTTCAGTATTTGAAAGAGAACCCGCAAAACATGCAACTTTTTGCTATTGTGCATGTCGTAACTCAATAACTATAGCAGCTACACAAAAAACGATTGCATATTTGTATCTCCATAAAAAACTATATTAATAACAAAATTTTCAAGTGTCTATAACTAGAAATAAAAAAAAAGTTTTTTTGATGAGCGTCTCCTCTTAAGTGATCTACCTTGCAGCATCCCATTGTTGAGCACAGTGGGGGGTGGCCTCCAACTCTAGTCCGTATCATGGCAAACCCCTTTCTTTCACTCACTGGTCGCTGCCCGAACAGGTGGTGCACCAAAGAGAACTTCTTCCCTTCACTTAAGAGTCATTTCCTAAATACCAAGTAATACACAGCTAACATAAAAAAAACAGTCCAAACTCTCACCATTCCTCGTGTCAAAATCCCTCACGGAAGCAGTTGGTCCAGGTAACAAAGTAACAAATACGGGAAGTGGCGATTTTTTTTTGGAAGTTTGTGAAAAGAACCAGTATGAGAGACTGTCTAAACTTTAAGCTTTTGGGAAAATCACGGTCTCAGGGGGCACATGTATATCCGTGAATACTGTGCGTGACTTCTCTGACGATGACCTCCTTGAATTCAGTGAAAGAACTACTTTATGGATGGCTGGACAACAACCGGAAAAAAAATTCCCAACAGGAAAAAAAATCCGCGTGTTGATGGAACTGCATTAAGAGGCCTGGGGTGCGGCCCCACCGGCAGCCACCGCCGGGAACGCACTCCCTCACCAGCGAAGGATTGGCCACCCTGGTGCAGTATCTGGCCACTACCTCCCACATGCATACGTCAAATAACTCACGGCCTCAGTCCCCAGCCGCTGCGAAGCAACTGACCATGGCGGCGGTCAGATCTGCAACGCAGCAGAGGGTGCTAAGAATCTCTGGACTACAGGCCGCCATTGGAACCTGACCTTGGCAACGTTTAACGCTAGAACCTTATCTAGTGAGGGAAGTCTAGCTGTACTATTCGAGGAGCTAGAGGGTGTTAAATGGGATATAATAGGGCTCAGTGAGGTTAGGAGGACAGATGAGGCCTATACTGTGCTACAGAATGGTCACGTCCTTTGCTATCGGGGCTTGGCAGACAGAAGAGAACTTGGAGTGGGGTTCCTAATTCACAGAAACATTGCTGGCAGCATAGAGGAATACTATAGCAATAATGAAAGGGTGGTAGGTATTGTAATCAAACTGAATAAAAGATACAAGGTGAAGGTAGTACAGGCTTACGCGCCTACATCCAGCCATGATGACGCTTCGGTTGAAAGCTTCTATGAAGACGTGGAATCGGCAATGAGTAAGGTAAAAATACAGTATGCTATAGTGATGGGCGACTTTAATGCAAAGGTAGGGAAGAAGCAGGCTGGAGACCACGCAGCAGGAGATTATGGCATCGGCACTAGAAACGCCAGAGGAGAGCTACTAGTAGAATTCGCAGAACGCAATAATTTGCGGATTTTGAATACCTTCTACCGAAAACGAGAAAACCGCAAGTGGACATGGAGGAGCCCTAATGGCGAAAATAAGAACGAAATAGACTTTATGATGACTGCACACCCAGGAATCGTGCAGAATGTGGAAGTGGTTGGCAAGGTACGATGCAGTGACCATAGAATGGTACGGTCTCGAATTCGCCCAGACTTGAAGAAGGAACGATACAAACTGATACGCAAAAAGCCAATCAATGAGCTAGCACTGAGAGAAAAACTACAGGAATTCAGAGTGTCGCTGCAGAACAGGTACTCGGCTCTTAATGAGGAAACCAACCTTAGCGTAGATACAATGAATGATAATCTGACGAGTATCATTACGGAGTGTGCAGTGGAAGTTGGAGGCAGGGTAGTTAGACAGGACAGTGGCAAGCTTTCCCAGGAAACGAAGAACCTAATTAAGAAGCGTCAAATCATGAAAGTGTCAAGTACAACAGACAAAATAGAACTGGCAGAGCTTTCGAAGTTGAATAATAGACGTAAAGTATGTGATGTAAGAAGGTATAACATGGAGAGAATTGAACACGCTCTGAAAAACGGAGGAAACGTCAAAGCAGTGAAGAGGAAACTTGGGATAGGCAAAAGTCGGATGTATGCACTAAGGGACAAAGAAGGCAAAATAACTACCAATATGGATAGGATAGTTAAAATAGCGGAGAAGTTTTACAGAGATCTGTACAGTAGCCGAGACAACCACGACCTTAGTACTATAAGAACTAGCAGTAACCCTGATTCGGAGGAGTTTTACAGAGATCTGTACAGTAGCCGAGACAACCACGACCTTAATACTATAAGAACTAGTAGTAACCCAGATGACACCCCACCAGTAATGATAGAAGAAGTCAGAAAAGCTTTGGAGAGCATGCAAACAGGCAAATCTGCTGGTGAGGATTAGATAACATCAGATCTGCTGAAAGATGGGGGACAGATTTTGTTAAAAAAAACTAGCCACCCTGTTTACGAGGTGTCTCCTGACGGGAAGGGTACCAGAGTCTTGGAAGAACGGTAACATTATCTTAATACATAAGAAAGGAGATGACAAGGACTTGAAGAATTACAGGCTGATCAGCTTGCTCTCTGTAGTATACAAGCTATTTACAAAGGTAATTGCTAACGGAATAAAGAAAACATTAGAATTCAATCAGCCAAAGGAACAAGCAGGATTTCGAACAGGCTACTCAACAATTGACCACATTCATACTATCAATCAGGTAATAGAGAAATGCTCAGAGTATAACCAACCAATATACATAGCCTTCATAAATTACGAGAAGGCTTTTGATTCAGTAGAAACATCAGCCGTCATGCAGACACTGCGGAATCCGGGCGTAGATGAAGTATATATAAACATTCTGGAAGAAATCTACAGGGCATCAACTGCTACTATAGTGCTTAATAAAGAAAGCAACAGAATACCAATCAAGATGGGTGTAAGGCAGGGGGACGCAATCTCCCCAATGCTATTTACCGCGTGCTTACAGGTCAGAAGCCTAGAATGGGAACGGTTATGATTGATATGTGGGGTTTTAACGTCCCAAAACCACTATATGATTATGAGAGACGCCGTAGTGGAGGGCTCCGGAAATTTAGACCACCTGGGGTTCTTTAACGTGCACCCAAATCTGAGCACACGGGCCTACAACATTTCCGCCTCCATCGGAAATGCAGCCGCCGCAGCCGGGATTCGAACCCGCGCCCTGCGGGTCAGCAGCCGAGTAACTTAGCCACTAGACCACCGCGGCGGGGCAATGGGAACGGTTAGCGATAAGAGTTAATGGAGAATACCTTAGTAACCTGGGCTTCGCCGATGACATTGCATTGCTGAGTAACTCAGGGGACGAATTGCAACTAATGATTACGGAGTTAGACAAGGAGAGCAGAAAGGTGGGTCTTAAAATTAATCTGCAGAAAACGAAAGTAATGTACAACAACCTCGGAAAGGAGCAGCGCTTCGAGATAGGTAATAGTGCACTTGAAGTTGTAAAAGACTATGTCTACTTAGGGCAGGTAGTAACCGCAGAGCCTAACTACGAGATTGAAGTAACTAGAAGAATAAGAATGGGGTGGAGCACTCAAATTATGACAGGTAGATTGCCACTATCCCTCAAGAGGAAGGTATATAACAGCTGTATCTTGCCGGTACTTAGCTACGGAGCAGAAACCTGGAGACTTACAAAGAGGGTTCAGCTTAAATTGAGGACGATGCAGTGAGCAATGGAAAGAAAACTGGTAGGTGTAACCTTAAGAGACAAGAAGAGAGCAGAGTGGATTAGGGGACAAACGGGGGTTAATGATATCATAGTCGAAATAAAAAAGAGGAA
The DNA here is from genome assembly GCF_043290135.1 of Rhipicephalus microplus. Lineage (NCBI taxonomy): Eukaryota > Metazoa > Arthropoda > Arachnida > Ixodida > Ixodidae > Rhipicephalus > Rhipicephalus microplus. The sequence goes on along the minus strand of NC_134707.1, from coordinate 69,463,174 downwards.
ATGGACATGGGCCGGGCATGTAGCGCGTAGACAGGATAACCGCAGGTCATTAAGGGTAACTAACTGGATTCCCAGAGAAGGGAAGCGGGTTAGGCGGAGACAGAAGGTTAGGTGGGCAGATGAGATTAAGAAGTTTGCGGGTATAAATTGGCAGCAGCAAGCACAGGACCGGATTAACTGGCGGAACATGGGAGAGGCCTTTGCCCTGCAGTGGACCTAGTCAGGCTGATGATGATGATGATGATGATGATGGTGTTTCTTAAGACAAAATAACAATAAATTTTTCAGATGCTTCGCTGTTGCAACAGCTGTATTAAATAAAACGATTTATTAAATGTTGACCAGTCACAATCCAAGCTTTTCCAGAAATATTTATTGACGTCCTTGATACCTCTATTTATGTATGTTCACGCGCGTGTTTCAAGCGTACGATCGTACATATACACAGACAAAACTTGCAATTTTCGTTAGAACCCTCAAACCACACTTCTGGCTACGACACGCAAGGAAAATAAATGCCATTGATCTTGCACATCAGCTCTGAGCCACTTGCAGAGAAACATTTGAATTTTGGGTTTCTTTTTTGATGATTCTTCCGAAACCTCAAGTAACACCAGACAAGCTATGAATACCTCACGATCCTATGCTACTCCACCATTACATTTGCGTCAGCAACCTTATCCAGCACATTGTCAAATCATTTCGGCAGCCCTTTTATTATTTCTGTGGTTACAATCAGACAAAAGTTTTCGTTATTTTGGTAATTTCGCCACCACGCATACAGAACCCTTTGCCACAGTGCAAGCTTGACAGTGCGAGCCCTCTCGCTATTTGTTTCAGGAATCGCCGAGAACTTCTCTCAAGGGGGCAGGCACATCGTAAAGCAAAGCGATGGCGGCTTTTTTTTTTACCTGACGTTCCGAGATTACTCTGAGGACACTCGTCTATGCACTCCAAGAATAAAAATTATCATACATTTAGAATATTTCACATCTACAAAACGAGTTTTAAAACCGAAAGCCCCACACTTCATTTATCTACACTGTGACACGTATTCTTCCCATAGTTACTCTTTTCGCTGTGTTAGTTTTACCGCTTCTCTTCTCATTGTAGCGCTGGAGCTTCAAGGTTTGGCTCAAATATTGCCTGTGATTTACTTTCAACCACTGCCTCTATTTAGCAACCACGTCATACCCGATAAACATATATTCACCGTATAATATGAATGCAGCGCGTGTTTTTTATAACCATCCAGTTGCGTGCAAATACAGCTCGTTCGTCTTCTCTCTGGAAATGTGTAACGGTTTGCACGTTCGTGGCAAATAGTTGTCACGTGATTATTTCCTACTGCATAATGGTAATGACTCCTTGACGCCCACAGTATATTGTTGTGTTTGGAAATTATGTTTATTTGGCATGTCACCTGTTTTCGATAGTCCGTCCTAAATAAGTCATGTGGCAATAAAAAAAGCATGTAACTAAATAAAAGAAATTTATTTGCACTGCAGATCCTACTATGTCATAAATTACATTCGCTATTTCGAGTTGTTGAAATTAGACGCCTTTCTCAAATACAGTCAAAAGACCCGCGCTTCGCCTTCAGAACCATCTGTTGGTGGGAGCTGAATACACTAAAAGAAATCCCCGCGCGCTCCTCACAAGGTGGCAGGTATGCCATAAAGTAAAACAGTGGTGTTCCCCAGTTTCGTTTTAAGAGGGCACAAACAACAGTAACCCAAAAATTTCGCAAATATGAAGCGACATATAGAAAGAACACGGCTGCAGAAGTATTACAAACTGTGCTTAGGTTACTGCTATTGAGTGAACGTCAATTTGTGTAGTGTGCGGTAGCAAGAGCACATATGCATGAATTATATTCAAGAGCACCAGTCGTATTGCAGGAGGTAAGTTCTGTGACACACTAAGGCTAGATTTTAGCCATAGTGGCCGCAATTATTGGGATGGCAAATTCAGAAAGTCTCGTGTGCTTATATCTGCGTGCTCGTACTATATGTACTTCGCAACATCGGTGTGGTGGGAAGTACATATAGTACGAGCACGCAGATATAAGCACACGAGAGTTCCTGGATTTCCCATCCCAATAATGGCGGCCACTATGGCTGAAATCTAGATAGTGGCCGCAATTATTGGTATGGGAAATTCAGGAACTCTCGTGTGCTTATATCTGCGTGCTCGTACTATATGTACTTCCCACCACACCGGTGTTGGGAAGTACATGTAGTACGAGCACGCAGATATAAGCACACGAGAGTGTACGACGGCACGCCTCATAATCGTATCATAATTTTGAACGTAAAATGCGATATTTTATACTGGTACTTCGTGAAGCAAAACTACCATATAAATATGAGAGTCGCCATAGTGAAAGCTTCCGGAAATTTAGACCATCTGTGGTTCTTTAACGTACTCTGACATTGCAAGGACATATGAAATCTTGGGTGCGATTTACCAATACATGACATTCATTGCGGATATGTGTTTTGAACTATTTGCAAGCCAGAACTTGCTACACCATCGCATATGGTAGATAAGTTCCATGTACGCAATAGAAAATTTGTAATCGAGGAATAATCAAAGGTACACTGCTAGAACACTTTCTCGTGTATTCTGCTTAGCTTATATTCGCTCGAAAATTTCAGTAATATTTTCTTTGGAGATTTACCTCCAACCACTGTTTGCGGCAATGCCTTTAAAAACGGCGATACCTCTAATATGCTACCTTTCTCACTAACTATTTAACATACTTGTTAATTTGGAACTGTAATGATTACCGTGTAGTTGTGTTGCCATTTTCCAGTAATGTGAGGTGTCCTGATACTTTTTGCTTTTCATTGCAATAATATCAGCGGTCTTACAGGATATTCATCTTGTACGAGGAACATTCCTAAACCTCTCCCTGATGTTATTTGACCACTGCGATGGACTGCCGTCGGCCAGCTTATCGTTGACAAAGCGACACAACATAGATTCGTTGTTTGGACAGGGGGAATTCGAATGGGCAGAGACTGCCAAAATTCGTTATAGTTTCGAATATCTTTCTGTCGAAGCTCACGTCGTCGTTATGTGTTATTGAAGCTAAAAGTGAACCTTGTCCTTAAAACAATCATAAGTGAGCTGCTGAAATGTGCCCAGCTTGCCGACATGCAGACTCATTGTGAGCTCCTGCACAACTGAGGATGACTTCTTTGCAAGTGTCTTCTGAACATAATCACCAACTGAAAGAGGACAAGTGTCTCGGTACCTATGATGCCATTCGCATCACTATGACTGGGTGAAAACAAGCTTTCCACTACTTCACCAACTCCTTGAAATTAAATATGCGGGTACCATAATTTGTGTCTTTCGAGCTATGGTTTATCGTGTGGAGGAGTCAAGCTGTCCGAATAAACCTTTGAAACGAAGCTGTGTCCGATATTAAGCGGTTTGTAGTTATAATAAGGAAACGGTTCCTGCATCACTCTAAAAGTGTTTATGAACTTTGTGTTCAAAATTATTTTACTTCTTTCTATTGGCAAATGAGCGTAAGTTTCTAGTTATCCCACTCTGGAGCAAGCGATGGTGACCATGCGCTTTCACAATTGCAGTACCTGTATTTGCGGTAAATATACAGTTAAAATAAAAATGGCAGTGCGCTGCCATCTATCAACGAACCTAAAAATCAAGCGGTGCAGCTTTGGCAATCATAAGCGGAAATCGTGAGCCTGCGCTACTTTTCACGTACAATGAATGGTATGAGCTTCATGCACTACAAAAGCACTTACGAATGCTATACGTGCGTAAAAGAAGGTGAGTTTCAACCGAAGAGGTCACACAATAGCATTCAACTGTACAACGTGGCTGCAGAAAACCTGGCGAAACTGATATGCGCACTCTGCATGCGGCCTATAATCAAACGCGCGCGTTACCACGTATTTTCACGAAAACTTCGCGTCTTGCAAGAACGAATCAGATTTATCGCGTCAGAGAGGGTCCGGTCCATTCACTGATGCACGAAACATAAAAAGTCCTTTGTGCTACATTCTTGTTATCGAGTTATCACTGAGGCTAGCACAGCCGAACAATGGAGCGTCTGCCTACTGATCATCTTTGAGAGGGCGCTCCTGAATGCCGCTAGGCAGCACGACAATCTGTGAACTATATGAACTGCCTGCTTTATGGTATAGCGTGTCCTCGCTGTCATCGAAGGTAGCAAGTCATTATTTTCTTACAATACTAAGAGCCTCTGATATCTTCTCACACCTACGCATCGCAAGCAAGCTGCACAAGTGCATTTAGATTATAGGATTTCCCAAATAGCATGTTTTTTATGCCTTTCTTGAAAAGGGTCCGCTACATGTACGGGATTCAGCGATCTTCCACATGGTAATTTTTGTTCATCGATCGTGAGACGCTCAAAGGAGAGGTCTTTGGCTATGTCTGATGCTCAAAGTTCTTATTAATCGAACAGCATGAGATGCCCCATTATACTCAACTATTTAATATAGCCCCACAATAACAGGTCTCCAATTTATTATAGTATTTGTTCCGTAGCTTTGCCAAAGCACCATCATACCCGGCTTATTACTCTAAACAATACTGATATGACTGGGTGCAGCAAGAAAAAGTAAAGCTACCTCAGGGGTTCTGAATTGTAGACCCACAATGTATTCATGAATGCAAAGCTTGACACACAAACGACGGAACTATCTTGGGGCTCTATAAGAGCATCCGCCCACTCCCAGGGGCCCGCAGACAAGCACGTTACATTCGTCCGTAGCTCATCCATTCACAAGACGTCAGATACCACATGCTTTCCTAATTCAAATAAAAAAAAAGGTGCCCTCACCTACTGGTCCCCGGCCTCATCAAACGCAGTTAACAGTAAGCTTCTTGTATGGAACACACACACCTATCAATAACATTTATTACTCCTCTTGTAATGTCTTGTAGCTCCTCTTGGTGATTCACTTGAGCGTGTCCTGTAGTTTCATTGAATGGCCTCCCACATGCTCGGCTTCTGAGTGAAGTCATCGTGTTTCCACATATGGACGTACGAATAAATTTTTTTCTCAAATAGGATGCACCGAATTGAATAATTCACTTTCCGATTTGAATAAGTAATATTCAAAAATTTGAAAAATTCAACATGACAAATATCTTAAATCTACGTAGACCAATAGTAAAACTTGTTAGAGAAAAGTGGCTAAAATTAATAAATGTCGTTAGATTTGGCCTTTCACAAAGACTTTCGCTGATAAGCTGGTTTATAAGCGACCGCATGTTTATTTTACAGGAGATTTACACGTCTGTAGAATATTTTACACCAGAGAGATGTTAGTGGCAGGCCAAATTAAGATTTGCACCCGACGCACTTATCAGTGAACCTACGACGAATTTCACAATGACGGAGAGAAACTTCTTTCAAAGCAGTTATATGCCTCAGATGAATAAATGTGTCCTGCTTTCTGAAGTGATAGTTATCGGGTTCCCCAGCGATTTCAAAAAGAAAGATGCGGGGCAGCGTCTATAATCAATGCGCTTGCGCATAAGCTTTTTTGCCCTGAACCATTTTGAAATAAAGTTATTTGCAAGTGAGTGTCTTTTCTGTCGTGTGTTCTTTTTTCCTTAACAGATCCGCACTCACCGAGTGTAGCGAGTGTCGTGTCCCTATTATCCATCTTGTTTATGTTAAAAACTGCACTACTCAACCTTAGGGTAAAATGATCAACTACCAACTATCCGAGTTATCAACCCTATAGAAGCTCGCACCCCCTCGTGCAAAATAATTTTCAAATGAAATAAACAGATAAAAACGCCGAAGATGAAAGCAAAAACAAGGAAGAATGAAGAAAGAAATGATATATTGGTTGCTATGGCGCAAACGCTCGGTATAATTATCAGATACGATAGCGGAGTGCTACGCAAATCTCTACCCTCTGGTGTTCTGACGTACTCTGACAATGCACAGGCTTCGCCTTGGCAGTCTAGTGGCTAAGGTACTGGGCTGCTGACCCGCAGATTGTTGGAATGAATTTCGGATGTGGCAGCTGCATTTTTTTATGGAGGAGAAAATGCTGTAGGCCCGTGTGCTCCAATTTGGGTGCAGGGTAAAGAACCCCAATCGGTTGAAATTTCTGGAGCCCTCTATTACGGCGTTTCTTATACTGATGCGATGGTTTGAGGACGTTGAATTGCGCAAATCAATCAATGAATTTTACATCGCACAGTACTCGGGCCCCTAGCATTTTGATAGCATAAAATGAGGTTGCCATGAACGGGATTTCAATCATCACCTTCGCGTCAGCTACCGAGCCCCCGTCGCCGCTACACCACCGTGACAGACGGCAGAGAAACCAGAGGAAGAAACGGACTGCCCAGTTTCGCACTTGTGTAGTTCTCTAGATGTTCTTGTTATTTTATGACTACTGGCTTGTACTTTGCTTTGAATTGTTTATTCTTCACATCAATGTACGCCAGAGTAATTAGGATGAACTTAACTGAAGTTCTCCATTATAAATGACGTAAACAATATGTTCATATACATTCTAGAAGACATTACGATTGCTTTCAGTAGTTCGTGTACGAGTCCTTAATTGGTCTACAAATAATGTGAAAGAAGATTTCCACTTATGCTCACGCAATACTTAAGCCAGTTGCTGTTTGTGGCCACATAAGAATGACATTTATGCTTAAGAAGCTGGAACAATGAACACTGCAAACGGTGATGGATGAATCAACTTGCCTACACGCCCACATCACATCAAATGAAGCGCGTGTTTACGCCTTTGTTTGTAACCCGATACATTTTAATTTTTCCTTACTTACCAGAAACTGAGGCGTCATGGAAGATGCGAGGACGCAGTTTGCACAATGGTCGGCAGATTGTTCATGGCATAATCGCACTCCGGGAAGTTCACTGATTGTAGCTGATATGATGCGACAGGCCATTTACGCACACACGCAAAAGAGCCATTCACATAAATGAAATGCGCACGCTTAGCAGAAAACTATGCTGAGACACAGCAACACAACACAAGCTCACTTTCGACTGCTTCTCTATAAGAGTGGGCGTCGTTCCTGAAATATTCGAACACAGTGTTGCTTACAGAAAAAGAAAGACGCTGGTCAAATTTGGAGCATCCTTTGTATGAATATCACTGAAGCTGAGTATTGATAGCCTGAAGATCTCGCTGTTGACGTCAGATGAAAGACAATGATTCTGCACCACTTACTTGCTGTGCATGGGCATGCAAGGGTTTTCAGGTGGGCTAGTTGGTTTGTGAATACTGTTATAAAACTGCGCTAAAAACGACGTCCGTTTGCACTGTGCCGTAGTTTTCTTCATTTTTTAAGTGACACTGTTGTGCCACACTGTGCATGGGAATAGACTCACGCACAAGAAATGCTGCCATTCGTACAGTATAGGCGCGCGCGTGCACAGTGAAGTTGTAGCTCATGAACTTTTCAACATATTTTCGCTTGCCGGATAAAACGACAAGCAGTTGTGGTGCCTTCTGTGGAGAACGTTGCCTCTAAGACATCCTATTTTGGTTTTAGAGCTAGCGTAAGGTTTACTTAAGTTGGCACTAGTGTGACGCGAGTAATTGGATAAAGTCTGGCGTTTTACTTCCCCAAAAATTGGGATAAAATTATGAGACACAACGTGGTTGAGTGCTCATAAAAAATGACCAGGTGGTGATATTTAAAGGAACACTAACGCAAATATCTTCTTTTTTAAAATTTTGTAGACAGCGGGCGAATGAGAACTGTTTCTTGTGTTGTCTATGAACATTTTTGCAAAAACGTAGTTCATCTGGGAGTGACGGCTATCTCGAACCCCCACATTATTAAACTAAAATCATATATTGAATGAATTAGGGTGGATAAATTACAATCTGAAATTTTCATTAGCGTGAATATTATTGAATTGTCATTAAAAGAATAAATAAGGGTCACTGTTTTATGCGTGAATTTCACCGCCATTTATGTGCACGTGACGTCACGGATATCAAGATGTGTTCTTCGTATTTTGACCACAATAAAACAACCACCATTTTCTGAAAATTTGACTATGAACTGTATACTGATCCCTCAAAGAAAAACTTGCTTCATTTTTATCAATTATTACATCCACTATAGGCTGTACAAGAAGCCGTGAAAATCTATAAAGTTATGGTGATATTGTCGGCAACTTGTAGGAGGCGTCACCCGCCACATTTTTATTTCTCGCGTTTTCTCGCTTACAAAGTGCCTGTACATGGCAAGTGCACCTATTTCAGTACTGTGAAATAGCAATTTAACAATAATGAAAAAAAAAGCACGCTTTTTTTTGGTGTCTCTTTACCATGCGCTGACATCGCCCTGTGTACAAGCCTCTACATACATTTCGCCGCTACCGAAACTTAACTACTATGGCCGCGATCGAATCAGCGACTTTTGGGTCGGCAGCCCATAGCACCAAAACTACGGATCCACCCTGGCGGAATCGCATTTATGGAAGTTCACCGGATCTTTGTGTAAACCTCTACTATATACACGAAAACAGAATGCTAAAATTTCGGAAGGCGCGGGTTTAAAACCCACGCCCATGAACCGTGTCTTTGACTCAGATACTACATGAAAGAGAACGCGAGCGAACTTGCACAGCAGCTGTGAGCTCTTGACAATTCCATTTGTAGGTTTTTTTTAAGAATAACACTCTCACGAAAACGCTTGTCACACCACACAAACTAACGTCACTGCACGTACCTGTGCTCTTCTATCATTACCTCTGCTTGAACATCATCATTGACTGAACCCTAACATATAAACGAGAGCTACTTGTTCAGCACTTTACTTGTAGTTACCTATTATGAACAGCAGCTTTTTTATTTTTGTAATTGTTCCATTGCACGATGTCTTGAGTGAATGAATATCAGTACGTATCTCAAATATCTGAAATCGGCACAAATGAACCGGTCCAGAAGTTGTACGCCCCATTTGTCGTCACTACGGCACGTATTATTCACGCAGTTTTCATGTTCGTAGCCTTCAGCTTAACAGTTTCTTTCCTCATCGTTTCGCGGAACCTTCCAAGTTTGCTCTAGCGTTTAACTCTAAATTACACTCAACAATTATCTCTACTTAGGAACTGTAAGATGCAGGCTAGTGTATTGTGGCAAAGCAGCCATTTTAGTTAGTTTGTAATGGTTCATTCTGATTGAAAAAAATAATATTGGCACCCGCATTTACCCACAGTTAAAACGCAAATAAATGCACCAAAGAATGGTGAAGGTATTGCGTAAATGTTGCGTTATCGGATGCTTCATTGTTATTTCGTCTTTAGCTTTCTTACTCATTGAATGAAGGAGAAGCGAAGGCAAGGAGTGTGAAGTTAAAGCGTGTCTTTGTTGCTTAGTGCCGTCGTTCTATTGGACGGAGAAGAGACGCCCTTGAAAGAATTCCAAACGCGCGCATCACCGCTTATACAAGGTGTCCCACGTAAATTTAGCCAGAGTTTAAAAATATGCCAGACCACGCATTTACGAGGCCACCAAATGCAACAACATGGAAAGTTGGGCCAGTTGGATTACGTTCAAAATTGAAAATTTTGTTGAAGCGCACTGAAGACCGTGTCAACCTTTTCTGTTCGTCCGTTGTTTAGTGCGCTTCAACAAAATTTTCAACTATGAAGTAAACGCACGTTGCTCACCGTTGCCTCGAGTTATTCAGAGTACGTTTCTGTTCTCAAATATTGTTTACTGGATATGTTTATTTACCTAACTTTTGAAGTAACGAAGAAGGATAACAAGTTTTTATGAGAAAGTATTCGTGTTTTTTTTGTTAAATACAAATGCCCGCGAATTAAAAAAAAATCCACGTGACAAACCCGCACGCACGTCAGTGCGCACGGTGATTCTAGTGCTCCCTAACGTTCGGCCTACAAACAACACGCTTCCCTCCCAACAGTTCATGACAGCGATAAGCAGTCACAGCGGTTATCGCCAGAGCGGGTTTGTCACGTGGTATCTCTTGTGTTTCTCGGAAATTTGTAATTAGCTAACAAACACTAATACTTAACAGATATAAAGTTCAAAACTATCTATTTGGACGTTTTGCAAACCAATCTACAACTTTCTAATTGAAACATTTTATCCATCTTCATTCCTTGAAAAGTTAGGTAATGAAACGGGCCTAAATAAAGAATATTTGAGAACACAAAACATAGCCTGACTAACTCCAGGCTACGGTGAGCAACATGCATTTACTCGCGTCGTAATTACGTGTTCTGGCATTTTTTTTACTCTGGCTCAAGTTACGTGGGACACCCTAAATATACGCGACCCGCGTTTGAGAGAGACGAGATGAGGCAGGAGGCGAGCCGAGCATGCGCAGTGGGGGAATCGTGTGGCTAAGAAATGCTCTCATTTAAAACACGTGGAGGAGTACAGTACGTAACAGGGTCTAGAGATAAAAAAAAATACTGGCGCGTTGTCATTCTGCCTACTGTTCTGTAATGCGCCCCTATTTTTGCATCCATATTACGCACTAAACCTACAATGAGCAGTCATTGAGTTGAGCATGTCTCTTTTTCTTCACAGAACGAAAACGTGCAAATACAGTTCTGCCCGCTCCTTTCCAATGTGGAATGCTTTACATGTGCACGTTAAACTTGGTCATTTTTGGGCTTGCTGGTGTCATCTAATACCGTTAATTATCTATGTTGCCTAACGTGCCGAAAGCACGCGGGCAGCACGATGAAAAGCGCTGTAGTGGACAGCTCCACAAACTTGAACCACCTCAGGTTTAGAAACGTGAACCTAAGACAAAGTATGCGTGCCTCAAGCGCATTGATCGGCAATGGAAATCTGGCCACCATGACCTAGACATGAACTGGTCACCTTGGCGTCATCATTCGAGCCCCATAACTACAACATTACCGTGGCTAGTAGCTATTGCGTATTCTTAACCAAAAATATTAGCGTTCATTTTATTCTGCTCTGTTTTAGAATTTCTTTAAATACCTGATTCCTTTTTCACCAACTCTTCTAAACTGAATAAATATATAAATAAGTGATTAGGTGAATAAGTATGAATATGGCAGAATAATTTGCGTTTCGAGTCTTTTGCTTTAATGTCTTAGATTCATCATTAGGAGCTCTTCAAGTTAGGTACCTTCGTAGAAAACTCTCAAAGGCCCCGCGTATAGACTTCATAGCGCGGGCAGTTTCGCCATCTGTTGGTGGAAGGTGAACACATTCAAAAAAATTCCCGTGCGCTCCTCGCAAGGGGGCAGGCGTGGAATTACGGTAAAACCACGGTGTTTTGAACTGGCGCTCCTTAGGTAACTATGAGAACAGTAGTCAAAGCGATCCGTAAGCAACAAGTCAAAAACAGAAAAAGAAAGAATTGTGTCCGCCAACACTTGATAATCATGCCCCACTGACTGTTATTCGATGAAAACAGCGTGACAACTGAAAAAAGCCCGCATGCATAAATTGAATTCATGAACACCAGTTGTGGTATAGCATGTGGTAACTGCCACATAATATTAAGTTATTGATTGGATTTATGGCCATAGCGGCCGTAAGTATAGGAGTGATCAAAGTGTAGGAAACCCACGTGTTAAGATTGATGTACAGAATAGTTTGTTGTAATTGTGTTTCTTAACTTTACTATGTCGTTTTAATTTACAACCTAGGCGCGCTCAACTATACCGCAACAACACACACGAAACACGTTTGCTTAGCAACCTGTGTACGTCAAAGGAACACCGGTGGTTTAAAATATTTGGTCCTTCTTCACGAATTTGTGTCGTATAATCATAGCGTTATTCTAGCCAGTGAAATCCCGGCATGGACTTTACACTACACAACATTTTGTTCGAACTTGTGCGTCGAACTGTGCGCCAAGCCGAGCATGATAGACTACTGCAAATTTACAACCTAGGCGGGCTCAACTATACCGCAACAACACGCAGGAAACACGTTTGCTTAGCAACCCGTGTACGTCAAAGAACACCGGTGGTTTAAACTATTTGGTCCTTTACCACGAATTTGTGTCATATACTCATAGCGTTATTCTAGCCAGTGAAATCCCGGCATGGACTTTACACTACACGACATTTTGTTCGAACTTGTGCTTCGAACTGTGCGCCAAGCAGTGCATGATAGACTACTGCAAATTTACAACCTAGGCGTGCTCAACTATACCGCAACAACACGCAGGAAACACGTTTGCTTAGCTACCTGGGTACGTCAAAGAAACACCGGTGGTTTAAATTATTTGGTCCTTCCCCACGAATTTGTGTCGTATAATCATAGCGTTATTCTAGCCAGTGAAATGCCGGCATGGACTTTACACTACACAACATTTTGTTCGAACATGTGCTTTGAACTGTGCGCCAAGCAGTGCATGATAGACTACTGCGAATAGCACATAATTTATATGCACACACGAGAAAAAAGTACAAGAAATAACACGAGAAAGACATAATTGACAGCTCTGGCCTTCAAGCTATACCTGTCAAAACCACATATTGTTTCACCATCTGTCATATTCACAATATTTATGTTCGTACCCAGCGAGCATGAGCCTAGGACACATATGAAACGATCGTGCTGTGGTATCAGAAACCGAAAGCCCGAATCCCGTTTTTTTATTCATCTTCATTTGTATTCTGATTCTGTAAACTTTAACAGCATTGAACGGTCGTGCGTGCATGTGTGTGACGTCGCTATCGACTACGCACTCTATCGTTTTGCTATTTGGTTCCAGGGTCTGGTGCGAAGCTGAACAAATTCCTCACGCAACGGATACCTCCAATGTCAAATACTCGTATAGCAGATACCCTTGAACTGTTCATCAATATCGCACATGAGTTGACGTTAGTAGTACTTCTAGCCTACTATCAGCCAATAATAACGAGATCGGATACAGAAATGCAAGCGCGCAATACACAGTCATCTGTTAATGCTGTTTGCTAATGACTGCCGGTCACTAACGACATTTCTTTACAGACATGTGAGCCAGGATCTTTTCAGAAAGATGAAGCAAAAGTAATCTTCTTATTAATTGTTGCGCGAAATTTTTAAAGTTTTTAAGGATGTACAACTATCGGGCATGTAAACAATATCGCAATGTGAGCCAGGCAAGTTCTGAAGATATGCACTTAGCGTAGCAATTTAGGCACAATTATAAATGTGTTTGAGTCATTTATACGTGCGTTTTCAACCAGATAGGCAATTCAGACGAAGGAGAGCTGCCATACCCATATCCTTCAGAATATCTTGTGCTAATAGAATCAGGTGATCATTCCTTCAACTTGCTGAGATGGCTGAGATAGCTGAATTCTTTAGGACGTAAATTGTGGAACCATGACATACGAGAAAGCGTCTCGCCCTGCAGCTGAGCCACATACACGTGCGAGCCAACTGCCGCGCCGTCTAGCGACCCCAACGCAAAATGCAGCAAACCTAATTTGGCCACTGTCTCGAAGCCAGTTTGAGAACACCCAATTCTCAGAAAGATGGAATCCAACCGAAAGCAGTGTGGCTGCATGCTGTGTCCCGAGTGCGAGAATATTATTCGCGCTAAGGTGAGACTGTGGCTGCAGGAGCAGCCTTTCTCGACTGAGGTCGAGGATCAGAATTGCAAGCCCGAAGCAGCCAGAGAAGCCGGCTTTTCGGGGGTCCCTCTTCTTGCGGCTAAATACTCGGAAGCTGCCGATGCAGTTCATGCGTACGCTTATCGCCTTCTGGAATGTAAATTGGACAGCGTCGAGTCGACGGACAGCGGCTCAAAAACTGACACGTCCGTTGTTGGCTGCTGTTCCGGAAAATCCATTTCTGAAGATGGGGACACTTCTGTCTCCCAGGTGGATGACGGAGACTTTCCAATAGATCCCCTATCAAGCCCTTCTCAAGCTGTTGATTCTGGAAGTATTGATAAGGTAAGTGATTTTAGGTGACAAATACAAATGATTGGGCGGCTAGTGCATTATAATATTATACTGCTTCAGTTCATCTCATTTTGAGCAAGAAAACATGCTACAGTGAAGAAGAAAAATACAGACCACGCGATGAGCCCTGAACAGCACTCACCCTGTGTCACTGATCCCGTTGTCTGTGTTTCCCTGCTTCTCTGTTGCCGACTGAAGTCTCTGTTGCGTATTTTTTTCACGTTCATATTCAGCTGCCCTATTGCAATACGATACGTTTCATAGCTTTTCACAAGCGAAAAAATTGTGACGCTGCTAAGTTTTACACAGATTTCCTTCGCGCTTATTGCGTTTAGGAAGGCTTTGATAGGGTTATGGATAGGGCTTGATAAATTTGGGACGTTAGACACCACATATCTGTCCATCTTGATAGGGTTACCTCCAGTGGCAGTTTTGGCCTCAGGCATACCCTTCGTAAGGCACCAAATGGCATAACGTGAGTTGAAACATAACTAAGGTACAAAATATATCCATTTCACAATCGGTGTGTCGATATTATGATCCTAGAGGGTCGGTATCAATATGTTGCTCTAATTGAGATGCCGAACATCGTTCAAAAGTGTTTCAAATTTGACATATAGGAAAAGTGTTTCGTTGAACGGCAACTGCGTCTTAAACGCCCTTCAATGACTCTCTCCTCTCTTTCAACATTTACTTCACTGCTCCGCCCTTTCCGGACACAATGTTAGTCCTTAGGCTCACTTGCTGAGGTCGGTTTGCGATCACAACGTTAGAATATCACGCTATAGTACAACCAACCACTTGTGTGGTGCCATAATTGCGATAAAGTTCACATAGGTCATGGTAGTGCATAACAGCACTTTGGTACTTTCTGAAGAATTCTCGTGAAGTACAAGCCGCGCAGTAAGCACGGGTACCTTTTTGTTTTATGTTTTTATGTTTTAAGCACGGGTACCTTTCGAATAGTGATCGCAGCAGAAACCCCAAAAAAGCGCAAGATGCCGATTGGGCAGTCACTGAGAAAACAACTAGCGATGGCGTCTGGATAAAAATGCCTAGCTTGCAGTGTCAGTGGGCGGTGCACTAGACGTCTTCTTGGCAGATGGTCCTAAGCAAAGCACGTCAAACGCGCTTTGGGTCAGTTTTTGCAGACACAATTCTGATAAGATTGCCCAGCAGCTTTCAATCACTGAAATTATGCGCGTTGAAGTTCTTTTGCGTACTCGGTACGCATATTCTGCGCTCTTGCATATTATCTTGAAGGAAGTTGGCGTGAGCTAGTTTGTAGAAAAATGCTACAATGCAATGCATACCGAAGAAAAATAGGCCTGCAACCTGCCAAACAATTCGTCCTCGACCTCGGACCAGAAACTATTTGTCCTCGACGCTGGACCAAACCGAAAACTCCGACAAATTGAGGGGCAATCAGTAGGCACCGTACCCCAACCTCCAAAGTTAGTCTCGTGGCTCCCATCCCCCTCCCTCCAGTGTCTGTCTTCCACGTCCTGTCACTGATTAGCAGAAATGAGTGCGACCGTTGTGAGCACAAATCAGCTGCATTTAAGCTGTGATGAATCACATTCGCAACGCTCTGAACTGCACACGAAACAAGACACATAGAGGCACAGGTAGGACACACATGAGTGCGAACACACAAGTGCCTTCTTGTGTCTTCTTTTCTGTGCATCGCGAGTGTCAAGTATATAAAGCCAACTATATATAGTTACTTTCATCACAGCAAGGAGGGCTAGCTTGAGGCCACAGCCTCTACTCTGGCCCTTGTAGCTGTGATGAAATTATTGTGAGTGTTAACTACCTAAAACAAGATATAGTATCCCCCCTCTATTGTTTTCGCCTTAAGTAATCGTTCCCCGTAAACTGAGAGGCTGGACTCACCATCACAAATAGGCTATACACTTGAACAAATCTCTCGGCGCTTCTGCTGTGAATTTGGCAGTGGCACCGTGGCTTTCCTTGGCGTTGTGGTGTGCGCACACTTTAAACCATGAACAAGCATGCTGCAGGCTGGCTGGTAGAGGGATCCGAATAGTGTACTTACGTGCCCTCCGGCTTCGCAAACAGCCATAAGCTCCGTGGTGTCATAAGCCACGTGCTCCCATGGTCCCGAGGATTGCGCCGCGACTATTCGTTATGGGACTGCCAGTATGTAAAAAAGAAGTCTATAAACGCTACGGAGGGCTTGTGCAGTCACCTCTTGGTTGTTTGTTTTGCACACCTATCCAAGACAAAAACATGAGAACGAAAGTAATGCTGAGATTCCCAGCATAATTTTGTTCACAAGTTTTGTGTTACAGTCAGCTACAGTGTAAAACTTTATGTGCAGATGTGTGACGTAAACTTTCCAATGCCTGTAAGCATCGGTCTGTGCGCCTCGAACATTCAGCGCGTCACAGGAAAAGCATGACCGTCATCTGAAAGTGCTGCCTATCTCAACGCTCATTCTTCATTGGACGCTAACACATTAAGAAGCGCATACATACTTCTACTGTGGCTTCAAGCACATCATGGCGACGAGTTTAAGTCGGTGTGCACATATGAACACTTCGGTGTGTGCGAATACTTCTACTTGCTTTCTCTTTTTCCTTTTTTGTCACGTAGCATAAGTTACAGACCTCATTGAAAATATTGCTCCCTCAATCGCTGATTTGTTCTTTCTTTGGGCTCGGCAACTAACTTGGCTTTGTGAAACTCTGTTGACGTTTTGATAATTACTGTTTAGATTTGTGAGCATACATGTATTTTGATATTCCATTAATGTACTTTTTGTTTTAACTTTCACTTTTATGCGTGTGTGCGCTGCCTTACAACCCAATCTGTAAAGGCCGTATGGTGAACAGTATTCTGAATAAATATCCCGCTAGTAAAATATAATCTGAGCTAGCACCCCAGCTACAATGCACTGTAGCTTCGCCACGGCATCTGCGGATGCATTATTGCGTCAAGACGAGTTTCCTAGCTCATACAGTCGCAAGCAAACGAGCAATCAGTCGTGTTATCTATTCACATATTTTCGACTTCAAAGAACAACGCGTGGTTGAAGACCCATTTCTCACTGTTAACACAACGGTGCCATTAGTATTACAGCTTGTAGGCTCGGGCATGTTTTTACCACATTAAAGGGAACAAGAACTAATTAAGAATGGCATGAACACTGGAGCTGTCTCTGTGTCTTTGCAGTCCTTCTTTTTGTTTCGTCCTTGTTGGATGATTGGTGTAAACTTATCGTATTCTTAATGGGACGAACGTAGGCTCCTTAGTCAATCGTCTTCTGGTCTTGATGCATAACAAGACTAAAGCCTAACACAATTACTAATGCCTGGTGGTTTACATGTTTTGCTTTATGTCAATGCTGTGCCGTTATTGAAGTGTTCTATTTCCCATGCCATTTCAGCCCCTTGATGGTCTTTGAAGAACTTGACGTACATCGACTACTACGATGCTTCGACGACCACCCACTGCGCCACTGCCTTACCCCTAAGCCAGGAGGCACTAAATTGTGGAGTCGTATATGTATATATGGTGCCCAATAAATTAAGTTCATTGATTAAAGAAGCTTCCTGAAAGATACAAAAATTAATTTTCGGTGTTATTCAATGGAGTGTCGTCACAAATATGAAAGTGCTGCTAATGTAAGTTATAATTTTTAGAAAGATTTACGAAAAAAAGGCTAAATGTTTTTCTTGGTGTACAAGCCGGAAAGTATTCTCCATTGTAAGAATAGTAAAAAAAACGCGTCACACAAGTGGTAAGCTACTAAAGTATACCTGAACCTTACAACTGTAAGAGACATGGTGGGTACATAATGGAGTCCTGCAAAGCATTACGTATGAAGCGAATGTTTGTGAGTAGCAGAACAGCACTAGGCGTGAAATTTTAATGAAAGTGAAGAACAAGAAAAAAAATTTCAAATGAATTAACGTACGCAAGACTGGCAGTTGAGTTAAAGGAAAACACCAGATAAACAGCTGTATTGATTGAGGTCTAAGGCCATTAGCGGCCTTTAAGAGTTGGTGTTGCACAGTGCATTTGCATGACTCACGGAGTCTTACCGTTTCATGAAGCAGCAATATCAGACTAGTGCAGGAACATTTAGATGTATGACTAAGAAGCCTAAAATGTGTTTTTCTTACAGGAACCCAGTCCGACTGAAGAGGTCATTATAAATGGACGCATTTATACTTGTAAAATTTAACCGTACGTACGAGACCAATACTACCACTTACAGCAAATTGAAATTGCCTTAAGATCAGTTGGCTTGAGAGGTTATTCCTATATAAATAGTCACCGGCAAGCAAGCGCCTAGTAGAAAATTCTGCAGCAGGAAGGTGGTGAGCTTTAACAAAATTATAGCCCCATTCCATATTTGTAAACACAAGTAGGCCGACGTCGACATGGATAAAATTATAGCAACGTTCGCACGTAACTTCCGTCATAAGCACTGCGGGCTCTGATGTGCGCTAACAAAACGACGTTGTGAGACGCCATAAGCGTTGTGAAAGCCCTAAGCACTGAAGGCTGCGATGTGGGCCAACAAACAAAACTAAGTTGTGAGACGCGACTCGCATCCAATCGCAATGCAGCTCGAAAGCATACCGTTTTTTTTTCGTTGCTTGACTGAGAACACCACATGCACCATTGAGAACCTAGCAGAAACTGCGGTAGGCAAAGCGCCTTTTGCCTACCAAGACAGCGCCACCGCATTTTCGTGACGCAAGTCTGGTGGAATTGGTCTATAGGATTCCCGAACGACCATTGGACATCATGCAATATGCAAGGCCGACTGTATCAAATATGAACGCATCGTTAATATTCAAGCCAGTAGAACTGAAATGTTTGTTCCCTAAATAATTCCTATATTATACGATGGATGACCATCTTGTCGATGAACACAATACATTTCCGTATTTTATCTCAAACATCAGCTGCTATGACATCTTGAATAATATATAGGTGTTGGCCGTGGATACGGTAGACCCTGCACATTGCTCACAGGAAGGAGCAAAGATGTAATTGTTACAACGCGATAACAGTATAAAGCCAGGCTGCTTGCACTTCCACTTCAGCGCACTCCCGCAGCAGGTCACCGCCTACAAAAGGCACACACGTTACTGCGCCCATTGTTTAGGCCACTTAGTAGGTACATTGCACGTTGAAAAAAAAATTCGCGCGTGTAACTGCTTGGTTTAAAACATGCTACAACTTACACAGAATGGAGCCATACGTGGAAGCTTTACTGTAACAAGCCATTTTCTACGCTCTAGGAACAGGATGTTGCTATCAATTACAAGTCTTAAAAGCGAAGATTAAGAATCTGGCAATTTTCTGAAGAACAATTTTATGAAAAAAAAGCAGCGACGAAAATTTGAGGCACAGCGAGAGGATCCGTATATATACTGTGGATATATTTTGGACCGGTGGTAGTGTATTTGCGAAAAAGTGAGATGACCAAAACAAGCAGAACTGTTTTTAATATCCGAGGAAGGAAGGGTAGCGTTACTTAAATTGGAGCGTGTATTTTATATTCTGTACCTTCGAATAGTTCTCAGAAAAGTTATATGTGCACAGGTAGGTGCACACGATTTGGTTATTGGGAGTGAGTAAAACAACCTTATTTTGGCCACTATCAGAGCGAGTTAACTCGCCGTCACCTGACTAGGCTAATTCGGAGATGGTAATGTTAAACCTGGCTGCATCGCGCGCGCCATCTGGACGTCAAGTACTAGAGTGGTCACGTCCTGAAATAGCCTTGATTGGGCGAACTTGTGCCCAGAAGCCCCGCCGCGGTGGTCTAAAAGCTCAAGTACTCGGCTGCTGAACTGCAGTTCGCGGGATCAAATCCCGGCGGCGGAGGCTTCATCTTCGGTACAGGCGAAACTTTTGTAGGCCCGTGTGCTCAGATTTGGGTGCATGTAAAGAACCACCGGTAGTCGAAATTTACGGAGCCCTCCTGTACGGCGTCTCTCACAATCATATGGTGGTTTTAGGACTTTAAACCCCACATGTCCACATATCAACTTCTGCTCAGACGTTTAGTGCTAAAAGTGCTTACATGTATTGCAGCCGGCACACTTAGCGACAATCGGCTGCTCAGTGTACCGGGTGGATCGTGATTGTCAAAGCAGCTCGTCGTCTTCTACACATGAATGCTCGAAAGTATTCTGCGATGTCACTGGTTATTTATGCGTTATTCGAAACATTCGTGAAGCTCCCAAATACTGTGGCACGGCCGGCACCAAGTGCTGCTGACCGTTTTGGCTGAAGCCCGACTTTGCATAATTATGAAGTTAGGCGCGTCTGGAAATACAAGCACTTTTTATTGCAGAGGTCGGAATCACCAAACTACCTCATTTGAGACACACAAAAATTTGAGCGCGTATTCCTTTTCGGCCCCGTAGTGGTCACACAGCAAGTTTGAAATATTTCACACGCATGATTGTCCACGGTCTAAAGCATGATAGTCATTACACATATGGCAGCCATAAACGAAAGCGTCAGTGGCACAAGCCACTTTCAAAGCAATAGGGACAGGATATCGCTGTCGCATTTAACTATGAAGGGTTCGCGTTCATCTATTACAGACTTAAGGGTCTGCAACAGGGTGGGTATAGTGACGTGTGCCCTTGCAGGTTTTCGCCTCGTGGTTGAAATCCGACATGGTGGCACATGTGTTCATTAATGATTACGTGGCAGATAGGTATAATGGCGGACAAAAAAAGTCTGAACCCCGAAGTTCCATCTTTTAGGGCTGAGCACGGTGCCGTAATCCTACAGCTAACGCGAATTCAGCATCATAGTTAATAGTTTATTCGTTTGAAATTACTCAAGAACTTCAATATTGTATAGGGTTTTATACGTGCTAACCGCGATATGATAATGAGAGACGCTGTAATGAAGAATTCCAAAAATTGAGACCATCTTGTGCTCTTTATTGTGAACTGACATCGGACAGTACATGGTCCTCTACTATTTCGTCTTTACTGAAATGCGTATTCCGTTGCTGGGATTTAACCAGCGACCTTCGGGTTAGCAGCCCAAACCCTTAGCAACTAACCCACCGCGGTGGACTGTTACTTGAGAAGTTTCACTTGTGAATTAATACAATGTCATCTATAAAGTTGAAGGTGGCTTGTGTGAGTAAAAATTTCGCACATATATGCATTATGTGTAATGGGTAGCATGATATGAATGACGACATGAAATGTTTTTCAACTTGCTATGCATGATGAAATCGTAAGGGTATAGAACAACTATTTTTGAGCATGAACAAAAAAAAAAGCCAGTGAAGAAGGGTAATACAGACGACAGGTTGAGCGCTTATTGCCCTGATGAAGTCAGGCCATCCCGCTATGACTACTAGTTCTATAGGACAAGGCAAGCGCTTATTCATGGCAGGATATGCGGTTTTATTCGGAGTTTGGGGCTGACTGTTTGTTCAAAGGTTCACGTAGGCGGGTACAACTGCAGGACAATGGTGAGCACGATGCTAAAAAAGCCAGTGTCATACTTATGTGCACAACATTTCACTTCATTGAGAAAAAGATAGCCCTGAAAGAAAACGTTCGCGTAGTGTTCTCGGCTCCAGAAATACTAAAGAGACTATGCATGCAAGCTTACAAATCCAAAGAAGTCACAACCAACCTGTGGAAAAAATATTATGACTAAGCTTGTTGAACGTTCTGTAGCTGTCATGTACTTGCTCTCTCTGTCGTGCGAGGCGGTTTTCATGAAACCGACTGGTAGGTGTGTCAATGGCCGCCTGCGCTAGCACTGCGACGATCTTAAAAAAACATGCTTCGTTCTGGTAGTTTTTTTCCTATGCGTTGCAAGACGTGTGCATGCACTCTATTGTTTGACTAATAAGTCATTTTAGGCCGCAGACGTAGCCAGTTTACACTAGAAATTATTGAGTGAACGTCTATCTCAAAATGTGCGAAGCTGTGTGTGAATACGGCATCCGAAGCCTTATCTGAAAGAAGCTCGATTTTCGTGGGTGTGGACAGTGACGTACTAAAATGGAATTCTTAATGTGACGATCTGCCTAAAGCTACAATTTCTGTCACGCGCGCGGCGCCACAGGCTTAAAGTTTTTTGTAATGTGCGCGGTACACGTGTTCAACCAGGTGAGCTATATAATGTGCTGCGGGTCCATGCAATAAACAAACGTTGGAAGTTTAGCGCTCATCCTTTCGTCTGTATTTCCCTTCTTCACGGGCTTTTTTTCTTTACGCTCAAACAGATCGGCGTTATACCGTTACAATTTCATAATGCACCAACTCGACTAATCTGCTCTTCTTGCTATATGCACCCACTACATCCTCTTAAAGGAATACGGGCAGTCACATGTTTGCCTTTGGTAAATGGTGGCCGGCTTGCAATCACGAAGTCAATACGATATTCACAAGTTGTGATGCCGGATCACTTGTACCAAACATTAATACCACGATATTAGATGTTTTAGTTTGAAGTCTGTATACAGCATTCTTGTGGTGGTAAGGCATGACTCATTCTTACTAGATTTCGAAGCACAGAATTTTTTTCACTCTATTTCTAAGCAAACTTTTCGCTGCGTAGAGAAAAACCTGCTTTCCACGCTAAACAATTGGATTCAATCTCCAATTGGACATAAAAGCTTTTATAATTTCATTCATATGCATTTTCACAATTTTACAATCAGGAACAACTTGATTTCTCGCTCACAATCTCCCGAAAAAAACTTCCGGCCTACACCCAAAGCCAGAACTAGCACCCAAACTCATTCATGCTGATTTTTCTAAAGCTTCATTTGACCTCTTATTTCATGTGAAAGGTACTATACCAACGCACTGTGAAGAAATTCAGGTGCCTTTCCACAATCTAAAAAATGGGTACAAGCCTAACTTCTTATGACCATGACTTACGTGCTGCTCTTCTTTCTTTCTCTATATTGCACAGCAAAATTGTTTCTCCAAGGGCAAGCGATCAATTTCATTAGTTGTAGGGACTTTTTCAAAACTGTCTTTTCGGGCGGAATCAGCGGAGCCACTTGTCAAGTTCTCTAGCGTTGCCAAGGACGATGAAGCGATCATGTATACATGGTTAGGAACTACCCGCTTGATACCAGGATGGAAAAAATGCTAAAGAACGAACTAAAAGGTGTGAGGCCAAACAGTTCATCCCACAGTATTGGCACACATTCACCAGTTGCTCTCGTGTGAATAATGCTGCTACCATAATTTATGCAATCTTCGGCTGCAAGGCTGCACACAGATTCGTGAAGAGTTTGACTGACGCGGTGAGTACTAGCGATGCATACTTTGTAAGAGAGTGTATTGTTTTGCTTCTGTATTTTTTCCGTGACGGCATGCAGATAATTAAGGTGACCTTTAAGATAAATGTTGAGATTAATTTTGTTAAGAGCAGTAAGTGAATACTAGCCAAAAATATTTATATTTACCGACGACGTCGACGGAATATAAGTAAAACAGGTTCTCAAGAAGCACTTGTGAAATATTGGACACGTTTATTTAAATAACTCATGCCTTTAGGGCAATGAGGGTAGAAAAATACGTTGTCACCATTAAAATAATAACTTAGAAAGCACACGCCCACTTCCTACAGCTCCTTTTCGCTCTAAAAGCATATCTAGATTTTCTTACATGACTGAAAAACATGATTACAGCCACCAATCTGCGGCTCCCGCTTTGAGGCGTTGAATACATCATTACGTCATTAGTGAGGCAGTGAGTATTTCAACTGCACCGTTTTCAGCACTCGTCGTCAGTTCACGCGCATTGAGCCGCAAGTTTGCTGGAGTGACCGATTGCACCACCTAGCGAAACCCGCAAAGGTTAACGTGACTAGCTGCAATATCAAGGTATTCTGATTCTGCAATCAATTCGTTGAAGGACTCATCCTGGAAGCATGAACCCAGGTTGCAAGCAGTGCAACTGTCAAATCTGCCCGGAATGCCAGAAGAGGATCCGGGCAAACCTACCGGCATGGTTGAAAGAGCAGCCGGGTGTGAAGGAGCTCGAGGAACAGAGGCGGAAGTCTGAAGAAGCTGGCGAAGCCGGCTTCGCCGGCGCTGCTTTACTGGCCACTAAAGCCTCGGCCTCTGCAGAGCGGATGGTTGCATCCGCCATCGGGTTTCGCCCCGGCGGTAGCGACAGCAGCAGTTCGACAGACAGCAGCCCGAAGACGGACACGTCCGACATCGGCTTCGGTGTCGACATCGGACAGACACGTCCGACATCAGCTTTGGAGACTCCGAAGGTCATTCCCTCAAAGAAAGGACATGCCTCGAGCGCCAAGTCTGCCACAGGAGGGGACCCAAAGTCGGTAAAGTGACTGCATTTCATTTGCTACTGTAATTACGTTGGTGCTTGTCGGGCTGGACCGTCTTCAAAGCTTTAGTGCGTGTGGCTGATAAACTCTTTCTACTGCTTGAGCTTACTTCGCTTATCTAAAGGTTTGACAGCCTGTCACCCCGATCTGGTTACTGTCATACTCCCGTACGCAAATACTGGCGGAGATTAGCTTTCACACGCTAATTAGTCGTGCAATGCTATGCCGAGTCAAATTTATGTACCTTATCCTACACAACAAAAATAAAATAGATTCAAACACATACATTTTGTTCAACAGTAGCAGATAAACTGGTCAAAAGCATCACCTTACACTCGAAAAGTAGTTATGTACAGAATATGTTCACATTATATGTATTCATTCGCAGTATATGTGACAGTCACATCAAATCCAGCGAATGAACATTCTTGCACGGGCTCGCCTCCGATCATTACTATTGTTTGCTCGTTGCATCTTGGCCCCGTACTTGGTGAAATCGCAGACGTCCTAATAGCTGTTTGCTGTGCCAAATACCAAATTTTCATTTTGCTTCTGGTTGAGCTTCTGTCCAACGCTAGAGGTACACTAAACAACACCACGTTCCAGCCCCTCAAATTAAGTGTTTTAAACGCTCACATTACACCCGTGGCATTGTTGCGCGGTATCTGCGCACTACAAAAACTCGTCTTTTTCAACTGACAAGTGCGTTGCAAGGCTACACCCACTCTTGACAATACTTCAGATATTTCTTGGCTGCTGTTCCTTATTTCATCTGCATAGTTTTATGCTCTCTTGTCACTGCTACTTCTTCACCATTCAGTGTCATCTACCGCCACACGCATTGCGCACAAACCATGCGTGTGCGTAACGTAGCTCACTGCATGGCTGCACCGTTGATAATATGAAGGCAGCCTTCTGTTGCTTCTGCTAGCGCGCATCGCTTCAATTTGCTTCCACCCTCGTTGTTATACAACCTTAAATAATTTCAACTATCCTGTGCCATGCCAATTTTTCTTCACTTTGTTTTATTATTTCAGCCTCCTGCCGGTCCGTGAACAACTTCCGCGCCATGGGGTGCCGCGCTACAACCAGCGTTTTCAGCATCATTGATGAAGCGATGTGCACTGCATTTCTCAAGAGCTTTCATCTTTAGACAATAAACGTGCATTCGTTTCAGTAATACGGCTCTTTTGTTACGACGTCTGCTGTCCTGATGTTCATAGAAATAACGCATCTTTGTATGGCTTGACAGTGTGGCCTGTTTTGGCTACCTTGCCCAAATTTGGCTACTTTTAACGCGATAGCATTAAAAAGCTCGTTTAGCAGAAATTCTGGCATTAGAGACGGCGTCGTTCTTGTGAGCGAAAAACAATTTTGTTATGCGTGACTGGTAAATTGAGAACTATGCAAATAAACTAAATGCATGATAAAAAAGTCTGGAGCTGACCGGGGACCAAATCAGGGTTATCTGGGTTCTAGTGGCGATCAAAAGTGGCTTGCTACGCTACACCCATCTCGCCTCGCGACGCAGACAACGTCTGCTAGTCAGTTTCTTGATTGAAAATATGAACCGCTCGACTTGCAAAACTGTTCACTGGCCACCTCCTACATATAGGCACTCGATATTGACCTACAATGTAGTGCCGGAGAGAGATTTCTGCTGTGCGTTGGGGGAAAATGAAAATTCGCAGCGTGCGTGTTAACTAAAAGCGGACTTCTGGTGTTGGTGCGCAGTCGCAGTCTTCTGTCTCTCTTTGCCTACCAGCAACGATTGGTATGTTCTAGTAGGAAATATCGGTCCATCGTTGCGTGCCTCGCTTCTTCCTTGCAGGTTTCTCTCCTTCTCAATGCCACGATGAGTGCCAGCGTCAACGTGACCACCAGTGTAATACTCAGCGCCCGCTGTTTCGCATCTACACATGGTTTCCTTTAGCGGCAGATGGTGTGCAATTTTATGTGAACGTTACCTCAAATTTCAAAAGCACATATTCATAATAGCTACCGTGGTACGTGTTTTCTGCTAATCAAGTACACACTGATGAACAAGAACACATGATCATTAGGTCTTAATTTGGGAATATAAATAACACCGTAACTTTTCGTGATACTTCTGGCTCTTCCCTGTAATTTTTCTGTTGACCTGTGATGATATGCAGCAAAATTGCAGCTCTGCTGTATAATTTATGCTACGACAAACCATCACCTCTTGTAATGATTTGTATTCGTTAGGCCAACATAACCAACTCACAAGAATAAATTGGTTTACTAAGAACGTTGGTGTTGCTGGAGGGGCTTGTTAATATATTTTATTTGGTCAATACAGTTATAAAGCAGACCAGCAGCAGTCATACTATATCGCAGTTTGTTGTTGTGTACTGGAGGTACCCTAGATCTCATTCAGATTTGTTGTATTAAAAATGTGCTAGATTTCACGAAAGAACAGAGTCTGCATTCACCACAGCACTGTCCAGTATGCTGAACAGATTCACTTATTTTCCATTGATTTCCCCAAACCTGTTCTTGCATGATGCATGGCAACTTGATGATCCCGTCTAACCTAGTTTGATGAGTCAAGAGGAGCAAGCACTGTGGCGGCCACTTAACCGTAGGCCAAGTAATTTTAATCATCTTCGCTGTAAAGTGATGCGTAAGCTAGTCACCTCGCCCCTTGGCATTCCAAATTGTGGTCATCTCCGCATTGGTGAATGTGAATAATCTGAAGAGCACAATTAACCTGTCGAAAAAAAAGAACATTTGAGTACGCAGCAATATGAACAATCTCTCACACACCTATTTCCATTGAATTCATTTGCCGTGTGTTAACTGGAATGTATTGAAGCTTAAAATAGTTTGCTATAGTTTAGCACCGGCTGGTGCAGAGTATCACACTTCCGAAGCAACAAAAGAAAAAAAAAACGTCTATTTGAATAATTTCGCACTTGTCAACCTCGTTCATTGCTACTTTCCAGCCGACGTTCTCATGACTAAAGATACCCACTTATTGTAAGAACACTGTTCCGAAATTACAAAGATACAACCAAACAAGACACTGAGTCATTACAACTTGCGCAGACACTGTCGTTGATATAGAACATGAGCCTACAGTAAAAATTGTATTGCCGAGTATTTACTAGGATGAACCAAGACTACGTATTCTTGGAAGTAACCTACATGGTTTTGTCTTCCTGAATATTAAATATAGCCAGTCTTATTCAGTGCACCCAAACTAACTGCTGAAGAAGCTTTGAATAATGGTCCTCAAAAGACAAGCATACAATGCGTAGGAAATTCGGATGTCAAGATATTTATGGTATCATTTCCTCTCACTGACTCATCTAGGTTAGTGTAGTGGTGTATAAAAGTACTCTTTATTATTTCCGTATTGGCAGCAGGAATTTTGATCTATAACATACGCATACATGCAAGCATATTATGATTCATTAACAGCTGAAAGTGAAAGCAAAGTATTTCGGCTGTACGGTTGAATAAAGTAGCGTGTATACCAAGGGAAGTTGCCCTAATTTGACGTATACACTTATGAACACAGTCTTATTTAAAATAGCTTTAGTGATGCTGCCGGATGGGCATATTGGAACTAAGCGCATCATTTATAATGGTTTCCTTGACTTCAAAAAACTGACGCGAAACAGTTAATTTTGTGGTTACGTACGAAACACTTGTGACATTAAAAATACATAATATAGCTAAAGAGGAAACCCGCAACGTTTCCACCCTTCCCAAAGGCCGTTCTGCACAGAAGTTGTTCTTCGCAGAAGCTGATTGTAGTGGGTTCAGTTGCTGGCGTGAAAGGAACCTTAGACGCAGCGAGACGACAACCGGCGCTGGACTTTGAGAAGTGTTTCTTTGAAGAGAAGCATTCAAGCTTTGTTCCACAAAATTTGGTGTGAATACGCTTGACGAACTTTCTGGTCCATGAGTGCGAATGGTTAGTTAATGCATGAGATTGCATTGTAGCGCGTGTTGTTGTTTGTACCAGTTCTTTCGACTGTATTCGGGTATTGTGTGATCGGTGTTTTAAGTCATTTGATAAGTGCCGGGTGTGCTTAATTATGCGTTGTGTGATCTGCCCTATCTGAGAACATATTTATGGTTTTGGTATCAATTGTTCGCTGTGCCTTGTTTTCTGGACCGCCACTGGCATTCACTGCACACCAAAGGGACCACCACTAAACTGTCTGTGCTCTAGTGGTGTAGTTTGGGGGGCCGATATGTCAGTCCTTGGAATTAGTCCGTTGATTTCTTCCCTATTAACGTGAGTAGTAATATAGATGTACCGTGATATATCACTGCACGGCCTGTAGCTCTCTTCTAAAGCACTTTCGAGGTGCCAGCAGTGATAAGTTGACTTTTCTTTCAAGAATGCTACGCAAACATTGAAATCTGTTGACACTAACGTTGAGGTTCCTTCCATCGTAAATATAAACTCACGGAATACTTATGCATACGTTGGCGATTTGAAATAAAAAGAAGCACATGAGATTTTTTTAGAATTACTGATTTCAATAAAACTGAACATGTGTGCTCGTCGGCACACAAGTGATATGTGCAAAATTATGGAAGCATAAATCAATTAGTTTATTTAGAAAACCAATTCGACAAAAAATGGTGACCAATGTTGAAGTCGCCTTTGTGAACGCGGACCACCCTCTGCATGTGACTCAAGTGCTTGCTCTTTTTCTGCCCCGCGCCTTGCCCAGCGGAGCGATGCAGCGCGAGCTTTGTTGTGCTAGGCAATGACGACGCCAGCACAGTTGATTATTGTCAGCTGCATATAGCGTGCTTGTCGTCTTTGACATCGTATCTTACGTGCATGCACAGTATTTAGTAACTAGAAGATTGATTGGGGGCCCGTCAGATGCTTTATGTGCCAGCTGGTCGAAATTAAAAGGCGTTGCTTCCGCGCTTAGATAGCAGCTGCAATGATCGCTGAATCTTGTCACTGGTAAGTTAAGGCGAGCTGGCACAACTTCATTACGCATCAGGTCACAATAGCCAACTTGCTTTTTGCACGTCGGAAGATGAACGCGACCTATTCTTTACACTCTGGTGTGTAGTCGATTTCGTGACGTCATCAGATACGAACTTTGCAATGTCATCGGATACCCGCCATTGAGGACGGAGCAGCTCCCTGTTTTGATTTCCGCTCTCATTCGTCGTTCATTGCTTAATAAAATTATTGACGAGCGTATGTGCAATATTGTTCACCCCAGCTTTTGCCGGACTGTAAATGCTATTTGAAAGCGCTATTATTTCATAATAGTCAAAAATGCACTGAAGCTCTTCTTTCAGTACTACATAATGATGTTGGAGCCCTGACAAGTACCTTTCATTCTAAGGGGAAGGGATGCGGTATCGTGTTTTTTGGTTCCGGTTCGGGAACGAAGTAATTTTTTGGCCCCTAAGTGCTGCACAGCCCGTGAGTATAATGCCTGTACACAATAAAAGAGTTCCATAAGCGTGCGTCCGGGTGTCCGTTTCTCCTGCTACAGCAGGAGCTCCGGGTGTTTTTTCCACCGTCGGCGTCACATCGGACGCTCAATATAGCAGAAGTCTCTTATATCAACATACAGTAAACATTCCACTTCTTCTGTAAGGACACATTTCACTTTTGTGTTATATTGATTCCTACATTAGATTATAAACCAATCTTGTTTTTTGTTTTGATGGAGTTCACTCTCCTTTCACCCGAGGGATGTACATAGTTTAGCGTTCTCCAAAAGCTCAAAAATGGTCATCTCATCACTGTAATATTGCTAGGCGGTTCCAATCAAAGCACGTGACAAGATCCACTGTCACAGAGCTTGTTGCTATCCAAGAGGCGATCAGGGTCAATTTTTTAGAGCAAGTTTGTGAGTCGATTTTCCGTGATGCCGAAGCCGCTTCGCAAAAAAAAATGCGTAAAGAGACATCGCCTGTATTACAATGAACTATAGAAATTGCAGAGCTGCTTCACTTTGCGCCTCCAAACGTCCACCTCATACATTTTAGTGAATTATAGCCACTATGGCGCAATGGGCAATGAAGTGGTGGGTGCTGAAAATAAAAGCGCCTTCAGCAGTGCCCCTGAAGTGCCCATTGCGTTTTCTCGACCAGACATGAACGCCCTGCTTCGTTGTGTAGTTTACAAGTTAACACTTGACTACTGGTTCATGCTTGAGTGGCTAGATCAGCCATTGCACGAATTGGACTCTGAAATGAGGTTGCGCATGCCTTCTTATTTTAAGTGACACATCACCTCTCTCATAATCATATAGTGGTTTTGGGATGTTAAACCCCACATATCAATCAATCAAGTGACACATCGCATGTACAATTTTTCGTGTTTTTCTAGGTTTGGCCTACAGAAGACACTGCGCACATCTCATCGGCAGTAGTGGCACTGGTCTCGATTGTGATTACTGGCAAGGGTCGGGAACACTTGACCAAATACTTTAAAGCTGCTCAACGTATGCATGTGAACGACCGGGACTTATTCCATCAACCCAACCACATTGTAGCACCTCTTTAACTGATGAGGTTGTGCTGACCTGAAGTTTACGGCCTAAGTATGGTCGTAAAAGCCGTCTCAGCCGGCCTACTTGCGACTTGATTGGATGAGCGGCTATAGCACTGCGTAAACTTCACGAGACTGTATACGATCATTTTCTTAGCTCTCTGCCATTATCTATTAGCCTGTCCCCTTTCCTTTCGTCTCCCTCAGTGTAGAGTAGCAGGCTAGAGCAAACTATCGCTCAGGTATTTCTGTAAATAATAACCTTTCTCTAAAACCAGAATAAGAGTACCATAATAGCCTCTTTATCCACTAAATAATGATCACATACGCTTATCATGATGTGTGGGAGGGCCAACAAGAGACAAAATAGACAGTATCCTAAAATATGGGGCCTATTTATAAGGCTACAAATATACAGAACACTAAAAATCACAGTATGTACCTGGTCGAAACTTACCTTATGCTTTCTACATTGCACTCTTAGCACTCAAGAATGCGAACTGCAAATTTTCAAGAGTTAGAAATAATGATGTCATGTTTTAGGCTTGTCTCAATGCACAATACGTACCTGGTCTTTGGATATTAAGTCGTCGTAATTGACGATTTAAGGCACCGAGCAAATTTCCTGGAAGGACATGATTCAGACATGAAATATCCAAATGAGAAAAAAAAAACGATTAGCATATGTGAACCACAGTACAATTTAAACACGAAGGTTTCTTTATCCGCGTTTAACGAAGCCTTCAGGGACATTATTCCTTTCACGGGAGTGGCATCGGTGCATTTCAAAGAGATGAGAAAATAAAAGCAGCAAGAATTTTTTTCTATTTGTCGTCCTCGTATTCGAACGCAGGACCTCTGATTGTACGAGAAAAGTGTCGGTTGCTTTAGTTCTGCTGTAAAGCACCCGGTACATTTGACCACTTGGTACCGGGCACTGCCTCGGCACCGACTCGACTGCAATTCTCTGTATTGCTCAATGTTCTACCGACACATACGCAAGAAGACACACATGTGTCATATATCTCTAGATCTACCTCGGCTCGTCGCTCTTAGACCGACTCAAGCAAGCAGGATTGAAAATGCGCCCTGAGAAAATTAAAATGAATTGCTGCATCGTGATGAAAAAAGCTGGCCCGGCAAGCGTTTCAGTAGTTTCAGCTCATGGAGGCTCTAAGTTCATTGTTGAAGTGAGCTATAGAGTCAGGGTGATGCAGCTAGCGTCCTTATTTGGCTCACTGACGCACGGGCGCTAAACAAGTTAGCCGCCTTGGCTGTTTACTCAAAGCGCGCTTTACCTTTCACGTCGTCTTTACGTGTGATGCCTCGACAAAGAAGTGAAGCTTGCACATACGCCAATGGTGTTTTGTTTAGACCTACTGCTTCGAGTGAGACTAGGACAACTAGTGCTAACGCTGCAATTCATGGCACACTAAGACGATGACCCCCGCCCCCCCCCCCCCCTAACAATGTGAGTGATTTGAGCTCTCCGGTATGAACGAGAAATCTCAGCGGCCAATTGAACACAAACCCGCTTTCGCGCATAAAGCTGCAAAGTTGGTCTTTCGCGTTCTTGATTGTTTGAGCACAGGCTTAGATAAAAAACAAACATCGTTCAAGAAATGCGCACTTAAAGAACAAGCTGTAAAACTGACGAGCACAAAAAAGAGAGGACAGAAGTCATGTGCTACTGACTGTGCCTTATTGTCGTCAAACCGACCGAATTTAAATAGATATATTATTGTGCATGCACGACATCACATTGGGAACAGAGTGAAAAGCAAACATAATCAACATAATGAATATGCGAGAACACCTGCGTATTAACAGGTTCCAAGTTACAACTGCACATGTCGATAATAGCCCTGCAGAAAAACTAATGCGGAGAGCCACAAATTAATGGAAGCATTCTTTTTGATGATGAATGCCTATTATACTTTCTTCACCAAAAGTAATATCGGTCTTAATCACCGTCATGTGCATTGTGGCGCATCCCCGTTAATTGATACCGCTTTAAATAACGACATATAAGTACCAGTGCCAATTTTCTACTTGTTGACGCCATATTAGCACGTCACTGTTACCATGGTGTCTCTAGGTTTCTGTTCACTATATCAATTACCACAATGTTTGAGTGACAATTATGAACCTCTAACACGAGGGAGGAAATTGTCCTTCAGGCGTTAACGTGGATGCTCACACGTCAAGCTGTACTGTAGCTCCCAAACATCAATAGGCGTTCTGCAAGTCCTGTACAGCAAACATTTACCTACTGCTGCGGAGACATAGTTCACTTTTTCGTTACGAGGGTGACAATATTGCAAGGCAAAAGGATGTTTTTCATGACGGCTCACACGAGGAACTGTAAACGCACGTGTAGAGATGGACTGTATCATGGCTACTTGCGCGAAACTATGTGTATTAGTACTTTACTGTCATAGCGAGTGATTGCAAACTTAACAGATTTGATATATATTGAATAAACTTTTAGAATTCTTCGGCAGGGAGAACTATAGTATTTAGTTATGAGGAATCGCCGCTTATAACTAGAACAGTATGAATATTACCGTGTGTTTCTGTTTGCAAACAAGTCTCCAAGAAACGCTTGTCAATCAGTCTCTGATAACATTTTTTGAACGCGGTAACCACGCATATTATTTGCAATGGCCCGCCAAAACAAAAATATTCGAGAAAAGTATTGGTGCCTGAAGATGTGCTGGGGCTGACACTGAAGTAAAACGTGGCGTTGAATCTCCAAAGGTGGTGTAACTATGTTTAGTACGAGTGAGCATGCGTAACTCTGGCAGCTGCCTGGTGCATCAATCTGTAATATACGCAAATATGTGGGAGTCATCACTTCGCGCGAGTCATACAGCTGGGTGGCTAAGCTTATACTTCTATTTATATCTAGTGGTGTATTTCCCAACTGCAACGTTTTTTATTGTTTCGGTAATTGCATTTCAATTCGAACACGACTGAATGTTCCACTGATTGACGAGGCGGCTTTTCTACGGGATGCTAAAAAGAGGACTACGTCATTCTAGATGGCTTAACCACAAGGCTTGGAAATTAATTTTTTTTCTGACTTCTGTAGTTCTGTTATACTTACGGCCTCTGGGGGGATTCGGGGGTGGGGCCGGGGGTGGGGCCGGGGGTGCATTGGCAATTCGAAGATACAAACGTGGTGCTGCAAGATTGGTAGCAATATATAAAAACTCTAAATAAAATAGAAGGTACGTCTATATCGCTATGTCATATATACTTAAACGCTGTCGTAAGATCACAGAAGACAGGGTATGCCCCCTGCTCCTCCTAAGTTTTTCTTCCACACTTCTTGTTCGCAAAACATATCTGAAGTAAAATGTTACTCCCACCGTCCGCACAGAAATGTACTGAAGACGACATTGCTGCTAAAGAGCTTGACAAATCACAATGTTATAACAACAGTGCGTATACCAACAATAAAAAGAAAAATCTGCTCGCAATATTAGCCTTGTTGATTTATTACCGATTACAAGATTACTTTGACAGACAAACTAACTCATGTACACGTATAGGTATTATAAACCACTTTAAAGATGTGCTCACAATGTGAAAGCAAGAACAATGCAAACTGTTATATAAACGGATCGACAATTTCAAAAGAAATCATTGAAAGCAACATCAAATATTTTGCAGGTGATTGCACTTGATCAGTCTGAGTATGAAAGTATTGAATTAAACTACAAAACATACTCAGACAAGTCAACGGAATGAAAATAGGTTGCAATCAGACGAAAAAAAAGTTCAGAGGAATAGGATGCTTGTTTCGCACCTTGATTTCAGAAATCTATGCATGAGTATTGTTCCTGAAAGGGTTCTATGCAGAAGGTTTCTTCGGGGGGGTGGGGCAAATGAATGGTCCTTTTACGTTATGTATGCATGGCTAAAAATTACACCATATCCCGCTAAAGGGAACCATGTGTATGTGTGAAACATTGATTGATTGATTGATTTGTGGGGTTTAACGTCCCAAAACCACTATATGATTATGAGAGACGCCGTAGTGGAGGGCTCCGGAAATTTAGACCACCTGGGGTTCTTTAACGTGCACCCAAATCTGAGTACACGGGCCTACAACATTTCCGCCTCCATCGGAAATGCAGCCGCCGCAGCCGGGATTCGAACCCGCGCCCTGCGGGTCAGCAGCCGAGTACCTTAGCCACTAGACCACCGCGGCGGGGCGCAATGTGTGAAACAGTGGACGCTAACGCTTACACTGGCAGAAGCGTTGACGCTGGCGCTCACCGCGGCGTTGCACTCGAGTGAAACGTGCGCAGGCGCAAAACGTGTAGTGATGTGCCGATATTTCCTACTGAAACATGTCAATCGCTCCTAATGGGCAACGAGAGATAGAAGACAGCTATTGTAGATAGAGACCCGCATCTCTTTATGTTAATACACAAGATGCGAATTTCTAATGTTCAATCACGCACAGGCAAAATCTGCCACCGGCACAACCTTGGAGGTTATGATATTATAGTGCGTATGGCAGACTTTTCAGGTCTCGTGATACCGAATTTGTAATATACGGGGTGGCCAGTAAACGTTTGTGTTTGTGCAGCGCGATAAGTCGTTTTTTTTTTCAATCAAGAAACTAGTTAGGTTAAAGAAGGGGAGGCATAGCAGAGGAGAGTGAGGGAGGAGCCCGCATGCCCGTAAGAGTGGTCATGCCACACACCTCATTGATCTCGACCATAAGCAGCAAGGCGTTTCGCATCCAAAGAAAAGTTGTGGGGGACGGGGGGCACGGCTTTGGGGTGCTACCCACAAACGACGCTCTTTCAGTTACAGAGCAAGGCCTACTGTCGGCTGTCTACTGCATGCTAGTGTGGGACATTCGCCACCTCTGCAAGGCATAGCGCTGGCTAACGCTCTCATGAACGTACGACCCGACTAAGTGTACGAGGCAATGCCTCCCGGTGTAGGTCGCTTAAGAGAACACCGTGGACATAATACTGAGGTTGTATTTCTGTATTCCTCCTATGCAGAGGCTCATTTACTGTCTACTTTAGTTATTTCGAATGGAACATTGTGTCTGTAACGCTGTGTTAAGGCGCCTAAATGCCGGCAAATATTTATTCGAATGTGTTAAGTTGTATTGTATTGCAACATACTACTGCTGCACTTTTTTTTTTGACTAAGTATTTTATAGTAAGAAATGATACTATTGACTAATATACATGCTTTTGCCCCCTATTGTAATGCGTGGGGTGCTGAGGGTACCAGTAGAAATAAACGAAATAACAAATTTAATTGTACTTTTGATAATCGATTCATCAAATAAATATACAAACACAATACATTTTATACTTTGGAAAACGATCGCATTGCGACGATTCCACAATGTCATTGCGTAATATGGAGAGCTTTGAGCAACTGTGTGACACATGACATTTCCGTCCCGCATGATTGAGAAAAGAACTTAGTCGGTTGTGCCACTATTGAAAATAAAGTGATTTGCCCACGCACTGATATTCAGCTGCTATCACTGCAGTGATTTCGGACCAACTATGTACACACGGTCCTTTTTCAAGGTTACAATGTCAGACACAATAAAAACAGTACACATACGTTGAAAGCGGAAGCGAGTCATAGGTCGACCTCCACTTCCACGAAGACTTGGGTCTCTTTCTAGAGCAGCCCTTCCATCTTCTCGTTGCGAATGTCCTTCTGGTGGTGACAGAAGCAATATAGAGAACAGTGAGGAATTTTTAGTTAAAAATATTGGTAGCATTGATTGTTACCTCAAACTGTATCAATTTAGGACGCATTCAAGTAACTTTCCAGTTTTGCCTGAAATATTGGAGATGTTGCGTTACGTTTGTTCAATATTATTGGTGCTGCGCTTGTGCTGCTGTCACATACATTGATAATGATGTACCATAAGCTTTCAAATGCGCCCGTCTCCTTCTATGGTAAATATGGCAATAAGTAAGCGTCTGTGTGTGTGATACCGAGAAGAATACCGTCTTTTAGTTTAATAATTCTTACAGCATAAGCTGAGCTTTCAAGCTCTGGTGGCACTCACGACAAAGTAGACCCCGTCTGAATATTCCTCAAGTAGTCAAGGTGCTCACTACCTGCCACTCTCTCTCCTTTCAGACAAACACATACACACACCATCTGCCTTTCGCGCAATTACAACAGCTGGTATGCCTTAGCTCCTTTAAGGCACCGACCATGTAATGCAACGGTTCACTTTCGGTGGAACATCTAGCATGCCATTGTGGCAGCAACTTTCGGTGGAACATACAGCGTACTATCGCAGGCCAATGTTATCCATATCCCCTTTATTCAGAAGCTGATGCGCATAGAGTACCCTTACAATGGCTATCGACACACTCTGATGAACGGCGTCCCACTTAATATGGTTTTCAGTTTAGTTATTTAAAAACCTGCTTAAACGCCCCGCGTAGGAGCTGGTATGTTCGTAAATGCTAAAGAGAAGGTCATCATTCCGCACCACGTGAGTGCTCTGGTACCTGTGCCTGTGCATCAGCTAGGTAAAAAAGAAATCCTACCGCTATAATAAAGCTGTTCGCACAAAACATTTGTGCTTTCACGCTGTCAAAAGCAAAAGAAGGTGTTCTTTGAACACACGTACATTCTCAATGTATGCCTGTCGACTTCTTCATCGATTTCAAAAAAAAAAAGACTATGTACATATATACCCTAAGGTGGTTCTTGTCAAGCACTTGCGAAATCATGTAAGCATTGTCCTATACTAAGTAAAGTTTACACACTAACAGATAGCGTCTATTACACAAAATCGAATCTGACTTACTATCACTTTCAAAAGTTCAGTCTCAAATTGATATCATTGAAAGTGTTGCCACTAACAGCGCTGCTCAGGTAACTAGGCTGTCTAACCGGATCAGCCACACGGAAAGCACATCCCGAAGGTGCAACCTGATCTTTTACGGGTTCAGTGATGAGCGAAACGAGGCGTGGCGTGTTAGTGAAGAACTGGTTATTGATCTCTGTCACAAAAGCCTGCGCATAACTATTCAAAGGCGCGACATAGAACGTGCCCATGGACACGGAGCTTATCGCGAGGGGAAACGGCGACCGATAATAGTAAAATTTGGAAGAAAAAGCACTCCTTTCGTCTAGAAGTAAACTTAAAGGCACAGATCACGGCATCAGTGAAGGCTTTGCCCGGAAATTCGAGTAGCCAGAAGACGCCTTATCAAATTCAGAAAAGCGCAGCACTCCCTGTTTAAGCTCCGTTATGACAAGCTCATCTGTGGCTGTAAAACATACGTTTTTGATCAGGCTAAGCAGTTGGTTGTTGAACATCAGGCCTAGCAACGAGCGCAAAGACCACGAAGGCCGAATCAGAGTGTTAAGCATGATCGCTCGGTGCTTTACACTAACATTTGCAGCCTGATGCCAAAACGTGATCAGTTGTGCACCTTGATCTCTTCTTCTCCTAGCAACGACATTCTGTTGACGGAAACGTGGCTAACCTCTAACGTACTTGATTCCGAGATTCTTCCTGATCTGCCAGATTTTGACGTCTTTCGCCAGGACCGCTTTGATGATAACCGTGGGGGCGGTGTGGTGATTGCCACACATAGTTCGCTTAAGTGCTCTGCTGTAACTGTAAAAACTTCTCTGGATTTTGTTTGGACGTGCTGCCACGCCACTTCACTGCGCATGTCAATCGGCTGTTGCTACCGTCCACCAAGCGCCGATAGCTCCTTTCTTTCGTCTTTTCACGAAGCTTTGTTAGAACTAACAACGACGTATCCCAACACTCCCGTCTTATCATTTGGTGATTTCGATTTTCCTTCAATAGATTGGAGTAATTTTGCGTCATGTCTTACACAAAATAACATGGCTACAGAATTTGTAAACATATTTTCTTATCGCCATGTTTTCTTATCGCCATGTTGCACTTGTTGAGTGCAAACCACGCCTACATTGTTAGAAAAGCTTCTAGGCTGATCATTATAAGATTACGCCCACTTCGTGGATCTTTCAATTATTCTATAAACAACGTCGCCGCAAGCGATAACACTAGAATGTTTTATGGCGAGTGTGTAAATGCTGACATGCATCGCCACTTGTGAGTGATCGACGGCCGATGCTCTGTTCAATGCTATCTGTGCAAGACTGCGACTGTAATAAGAGTTTCCGTTTACCGGGCACAGGTTCGCCCAAATAAACAGTTTAATCCCAACATAAAGTCTCCTGTCATCGCCCACGTCCCAACCCCTTGACATTTGGTGGAGGTGCTGCTTCGTTCATGTACCGGACGTCCCCGTCAAGTCGTGAACCCAGCCCACGTCGCGGAGAAGACACTGACGCCAACCAAAAGCAGTGAACAAGCCACCGACAGCAGAGGGCTACCACTGGAGTTCGGGCTTCTACAAGACAAGGCGAGGAAGACCAAAGCCATGTCCTTGACTGCAGCGACAATGACAACTGGAGCGTCCCAGCCCGCGATCGTCATGCATCAACCCAGGCAACCACCAACTTTCCGTGGGTCATTGTTTGAAGACTCAGAGACCTGGCTAGAAACATACAATTGTGTGGCCGCCCTCAACCACTGGTACAATGAAGAAAAGCTCCGCTGTGTGTACTTCTATGTGGAAGACACCCCAAGGACCTGGCTCGAAAATCGCGAGTCCGCTCTTCAAACGTGGGGGGGTCTTCGGCAGCGCGTTCCTGCAAACGTTCGCAAGCGTCGCTCGCAAAAAAAGGGCCGCTGGTTTACTAGAGAACCTGGTTTAGCTACCAAACGAAAATGCCGTTTTCACATAAGAAATGACCCGTCTATTTCGTTGTGCTGACCCAGACATGCCTGAGGATAAGAAAGTTCATTTCCTCGTGTGAGGGGTCAAACAGGAGCTCTTCGCGGGACTGATGAGAAATCCACTGAACATCGTTCAAGAATTTGTAGCCGAAGCGACCACTATCAAAAGGACCTTGAACATGAGCACTAGACAGTTTGCAGACTGCGCTGCTGCTCAAGCCATTGACTCCGAAGACCTGCGTGAAACGATCCGAGCGATCGTGCAGGAAGAGCTGCGCAAGCTGTTGCCTTCAGCACAGCCTCAAGTGGATCTGATCGCCGACATTGTGCGAGAATTTCGGCAATCGCTTCGAACTTCTAAAGCACAATACTTCTTTGCAGACTAGTTGGTTCATACTTGAAAAATTGAATTGCTGCACAAACTTGAAGGAAAACAAGAGAGACAGGAAAGAGCGCCGACTACCAACTGTTTATTGTCGTTTCTTGAAGCCAATATATACGCATGCTACGCTGCGCTTTCACGATGCGCACAAAAACCAAAGATGCCACAAACAGAGCCGACCCAAAAGAAATCAAATCGAAATTGACTGCTACCACAATGACAAAAGTGATAAAATGGCAAGATACAAAAGTGATACCCACCACAATCTAAAGTTCGCATTCCTGAGGTGTGCGCTCATATTTTTTTAAAATTTATCTTTTATTATTTATTGCTTCAAGCATCAACAAAGACATGAAAAAATGGAAACGTACTCCAGAAACTTTTGTTTAAAAACGCCAAAAATAGCGCTCAGTAGCGAATACAACAATAAAATACCAATTTTATATTCATTCCAAACAGTCCCAATTGAGCAACCCGAAGAAGCAGTGAGCCGAGAGAGTCAAAAACTATATTACCATAAAAATTTACAAAACATTACGTAGCGTCACATGGGAAATAAAACAAGAACAATAATGAACAAAAGAAAAGAAGAGAAATGAAAGAGAAACAGCGCAAGGCGTTAGCCACAACATTACACATGACCATGTAGGAAGACCATTTCCCTGTCCGAAAGTGAAATTGAAGGCATGCTTATGCACTTGTCATTATATTGCCTAATAAAGTACGCTTTGATAAGCTGAGCTCTTTCCTGTCTCCCTTGTTTTCCTTGAAGCTTGTACAGCAATTCCAATTTTCCTCAAGCACCGCTGCGCGAGCCGGAAGCTGTAAGCTACGCCACTGCCGTGCCCTACAACGCTCCTCCCCATCCACGCCACAACGCCACCTCATCGCAATTCCTTCGTCAGAGATCACCGCCGCCACCGACGTCCTACCGTTTGCCAGCGGGCCAGCGCAAAGCGCCGAGGAAAACCGACGATTGGCATGCACCTGACAACCGCCCGCTCTGCTACCATTGCTGCGAGGTCGGGCACACATACCGCCGTTGTCAGTAGTGACAGATGGGACTGCGTAGCTTCGCCGTCAAGGCACGACGTCCGCAGCCAGGGTAACGGCCACGTGATATCACTGACTACCTGACAGAAACTCAACGGACACCACGACGTCCTTCACTTTCGCCATCGCCCAGCCCCCGCATGTCACCGAACCACTGGCAGTACTCTGGCCCAATGCGAGGCCGGTCTCCTAGCCCGTATCTGGGAAACTAAGGG
Organism: Rhipicephalus microplus; assembly: GCF_043290135.1. Taxonomy (NCBI): domain Eukaryota; kingdom Metazoa; phylum Arthropoda; class Arachnida; order Ixodida; family Ixodidae; genus Rhipicephalus; species Rhipicephalus microplus. The sequence continues at coordinate 69,421,924 of NC_134707.1, read as the reverse complement.
CAGCAACCGATGGAGGTGCGGTTGCTGTGCAACGAACTATCGAAGATCCCCGCTGACGCGACGCCGCGACGGAGCTTTACGAACAACATGCCAACCAGGCAAAGTCCTGACGACAAAACTTCACTTACCAAAAGTGACCTGACGACGCAACACAGAAACAGAGGAACAAGCCGACGAAGCCGTGACCCGATGCCGTGGCCTAAGTGCAACGCGAGATGGCGAACTAGCGACCTCGGCGTTCTTATCAACGGCCACAGTGTCACCGCTCTCGTCGATACTGAAGCCGACTATTCCGTCATCGGTGGGTCACTCGTCGCGAAGTTGAACAAAGTTAGAACCGATTGGGAAGGCCCCGAAATCCGCACAGCCGGAGGTCATGTTGTAACGCCAGCAGGAATCTCCACAGCGAGAGTCACCATTAACGGCCGTATTTATTCTGCAGACTTCCTAGTCCTACAGCATTGCTCGAGAGATGTCATCCTGGCTTGGACTTCTTATGCCTCCATGGTGCAGTCATCAACCTAAGAACCAAGTCGATAACGTTATCTACTGAAAAGCACTACCGCCGCCGTCAGAGAAACACGCCTTGAATGTGCTGGAGGAACAAGTCACAATTCCGCTTCGCTCCAGCGTCAATATTTCAGTCGGCGCTCTGAGATCACCCGACTTGGGAGGCGTCCCTGAAGGCAATAAGCATCTGTTGGTCACCCGCAATATTTGCGTCACAAGAGTAATTGCAGAGCTGCGGGGAGGCAAAGCCACGGTTATGCTCACGAATTTCTTCAATGAATACAAACACGTGAGCAAAGAAACGATGGTCGCATGCATCAAAGAAATCGTGAAAGCCACCAGTGCTTTCGCTCTCGGCGATTCTGCGGAACCTACTCGGAGAAACCAAGCCCCTCCCTCAGCTTTCGACGTTCTCCCAGCCTTTCGAACCATAAGAAAGAACAGCTAAAGACCCTGCTCCTGAAATATGAAGATTGCTTTTCGTCATCGTCGAAAATTCGGCAGACGCCAATCACGAAACATCGCATCACAACCGAGGAAAATGTCAGACCACTCCATCAAGGTCCGTACACAGGTTCGACGGGAGAACGCGAGGCCGTAAAGACACAAAAGGTAATGAAATGTTATGGGACGACATCATTCAGCCGTCCAAGAGTCCATGGGCGTCCCCCGTACTGTTAGTGAAGAAAAAGGATGGAACCCTACGCTTCTGCGTCGATTATCGCCACCTGAACAAAATCACAAGAAAGGACGTGTATCCTCTCCCACGAATGGACGACGCGCTTGATCGGCTCCATAACGCCAAGTACTCTTCGTCAATGGACCTCAAGACTGGCTATTGGCAAATCTATGTCGACGAAAAAGACCGGGAGATGACGGCGTTTAAAACACCAGATGGCCTCTTCGAGTTTAAAGTGATGCCCTTCGGTCTTTGCTCAGCGCCTGCCACTTTTCGACACGTCATGAATAAAGTACTGGCTGGATTGAAGTAGCAGACTTGCCTTGTGTACTTTGACGATGTTTTAGTGTTTTCCTCGAGTTTTGAGAAGCATCTCCTACGTTTTTAAGTTGTACTTCAAGCCATCAAGACGTCCGGACTCATCCTGAAGCCAGAAAAGTGCAGATTTGAGTACGAGGAGCTCTTGTTTCTGGGGCACGTGATTAGCAAGTTTAGAGTCCATCCCTACCCGCGAAAACAGCCGCCATCGCCGACTTCCCGCCGCCCACTGAAAAAAGGCAGTGCGCCGATATCTGGGCCTGTGCGCCTATTATAGGCGGTTCGTCAGACACTTCGCCCGCATCGCCAATCGACTTACAAAACTTACCAGGTCCGACGTGGAGTTCAAGTGGGGAACGCTGCAGGAACACGCTTTCCAGGAGCTAAAACATCACCTCCAGACGCCTCCGTTACTTGCCCATTTCGACGAATTCACTGAGACAGAAATACGCACTGACGCAAGCAGCGTAGGTCTCGGCGCCGTTCTTGTACAAAGGGCTTACGGACTGGAAATAGTTATTAGTTACGCCAGCTGATCGCTATCTGAAACAGAAGCCAATTATTCCACAACAGAAAAGGAGTGCCTGGATGTCATCTAGGCTACGTCAAAATTTCGCCCCTGTCTCTATGACAGGCCCTTCAAAGTTGTGAGCGACCTCCATGCATTGTGTTGGCTAGCTACCTCGAAGGATCTTTCAGGTTGCCTCGCACGATGAAGCCTGAGATTGCAAGAATACGGCATTACCGTCGTTTACAAGTTCGGCAAGAAACACACTGACGCCGACTGTCTCTCTCGTGCGCCTGTCGACCAAACACCGCCTGATTACCCGGATTACGACTACTTTACTTCTTCGAAACGCTAACTGCTGACGACTTTGCTGAACGACAGCGGGCCGACCCGGAACCTAGGACCCTAATAGAATACCTCGAAGGCAGGAGTGTCAAAGTTCCGAAGGTATTCAAGCGCTAACTTGCGTCGTTCTTCCTGCGAAACCTTCTTCTCCAAAAGAAAAACTTCTCACCGCTTTGAGCCAAGTACTTTCTTGTGGTCCCTTAAGCTCTGCGACCAGAACTTCATCAGTCCCTGCACAACAATCCGACGGCAGGGCACCTCGGTATTTTGCGCACGCTCGCGAGGATACAAGAAAGATACTACTGGCCACGTCTTACCACCGACGTTAATCGTTATGAAAGGACATGCCGCGACTGCAAGCGACGCAAGACACTGCCGACAAGGCCAGCGGGATTTCTACAGCCCATTGAACCACCTCGCCGACCATTCGAACACATTGGCATAGACCTACTGGGGCCGTTTCCGACGTCGGCTGTCGAAAACAAGTGGATCGTGGTAGCTACCGACTACCTCACCTGCTAGCCGAGACAAAAGCCCTGCCCAGAGGCAGTGCATCCGAGGTAGCTAAGTTCTTCGTCGAAAATATTGTCCTACATCACGGTGCTCCGGAGGTCCTTATTACCGACGGAGGTTCGGCATTTACAGCTGTGCTAACCCAGGCGATTTTGGCATACAGCCAGACAAGGCACCGCCGTATGACAGCTTACCACCCACAGACGAATGGCCTCAATGAGCTCCTAAACAAGACCATCGCCGACATGCTGGCCATGTACGTCGATGTCGAACACATGACATGGGATGCCATATTTCCATTCGTTACCTTCGCATACAACGCTGCCATTCAAAAAAACGATGCAGATGACGCCGTACAAACTGGTCTACGGAAGGACCCCGGGAAAGACGCTCAACGCCGTGTTACCCAGCATCATTGACGAAGAAAACCTCGATGTGAGCGAGTACCTTCAACGCGCCGAAGAAGCCCGAAAACTCACCCGCTTCCGCATCAAGAGCCAACAGATGACAGATATCCACCGTTACAATCATCGACGGCGCTTCGTGGAATACAAGCCCGGCGAATATGTTTGGGTACGGACGCCCATACGCCGACGTGGACTCAGTGAAAAACTTCTGCGCCGGTATTTCGGACTGGACAGGGTAATTCAACGGCTCTGCCTACTCATTACGAGGTTGTTCCCGACGGCATCTCGAACTCTCAACAACGCCGATCGCGACCTTGGGTCGCCCATGTCACGCGTCTCAAGCCATTTCATGCGCGTTAATGAACTCAAACAATGTATTTTTTGTGTGTTTGTTGTTGTTGCTGTTGTTCTTATTGATGTATCGTAAGTCATTGCTTGTACTTTGTTACAATATTTTGGTACTTTCATTTTCTTCTGAAAATGAAAGTACCAAAATCTTCTGAAAAAAGCATCGGGACGACGCTTTTTTCAGAAGGGGCAATGCCGCGTACCTTTATTGAAGTTTTCTTATCGCCGTGTTGCACTTGTTCAGTGCAAACCACGCCTACATTGTTAGAAAAGCTTCGAGGCTGATCATTAAAGGATTACGCCCACTTCGTGAATCTTTCAATTATTCTAGAAACAACGTCGCCGCAAGCGATAACACTAGAATGTTTTATGGCAAGTGTATAAATGCCGACACACTTCGCCACTTGTCACTTAGTTAATCGACGGCCGACGCTCCGTTCACTGCTATCTGTGAAAAACTACGACTGTTATCAGAATTTCCGTTTACCCGGCACGAGTTCGCCGAAATAAATAGTTGAATCCCAACATAAAGTCTGCTGTCGTCGGCTACGTCATGACCCCATGACAAAATAGTGGGTTTGGGACGTTAAACCCCACATATCAATAATTCGAAATTATCGATTAGCAGCCGCCTTGAATTCTCGCTGGCGGATCACTCAGATGCTCCTGTGACAAGCAAGGATGTCTATACCACAACACCTGAGAAAGGACATTTCTAACGCTCAAAACGAGCAACTATAGTCAGCGTTGCGTGAATCCTTCGCTTCTTTTGTGTTCTCGTCTGTCTCACTTAAGATCGCTGTCACACCATGTCTACAAACTGCTCGGTCTTACCCGACGTCTGTAAGCAAGTACGTACCTTCTTCGTATATCGTCGAGAGAGAAGGAGCCCGCCGCGGTGGCCTTGCGCCATTAGAGTTTCCCCGATAGAAGAAAAGGGGATCAATGTCTGAGTCGGAGAGAACAGCAAAGTCAGCATTAGTGTGAATACCATGCGGAAAAACGTATGATCTCATGTTGCCAGAGAAGTATCATCATAGCGTTTTTTGCAATCAGTGCCAATTTGTCACATGTTTGTGTTAGAGAAGTACGTTCGTAGGTCCTCCACGAGAACAGTATCAACGGAAGTACTTAATGCGATAGTTGCGGCCTCAGTCTGGCCTCCATCATGTGCAACGTGGCAGCCACAATCGCCACCATGCCTGCATATAGAAGTATAGGCGAACATGGTGAGAAAATGGCCATATATATATATATATATATATATATATATATATATATATATATATATATATATATATATATATATATATATATGTGTGTGTGTGTGTGTGTGTGTTTATAGTCAGGCTGAGCGATATTTGTGAGCCTATGCTTATGAAGTACACGGGTTTTTTTAAAGGCATGTTTCATTTTGACTCTTAGATATGAATGAACATAGCTGCCTTCGATTTTTTCTTTATGTGACAGCAATATTTTATTTTAAAGATAGGTGATATCAGCCTAATTTGCTGAAAGTAGTTTGTTTTGTGTCAGTGCATTGTTTCAACTTATATTATCAGAGCAATTGTGTAAACAAGAAAGTACGTACCACGTTCACCTATGCCTGCAATCACGTACGTTGGCCCTTGGCCTAACGTGCACAGAAGAGACAATGTTCCCAGAACGCATACAACATTTGCACCAGCCGCCTTCATGAGAAACAGTTACCTGAAAAATGTGTAAGCGTAATATTAGATTTACAAACTCATGTATTATCGTCAGTAAAATACGTACTAAACTATACAATTCAGTTGTTTGTTATGATAGCCTGCTTCCAGTTGTAGTGCTCTTAAGCCTTTCGTTCTTGTTCTTAGGAAAACGTCTTCGGTTTCCTCATGCAAAAAGAATTTCACTTGCCTTGCTAAGTTGGTCTCTAATTTGGAGCCTTACGTTTTTGTGACAAGTTTGAACATGAAATACATGCCCCATTCGGTAAATGGTAAGCGTTGGGAGTGTAATGTCATTTGACGTGCATAAAGCTTCACGCAGTGGATGTCATCATTACATTCAAGTGAACCGAAGGAGAACATGATCGCGACAATAATAATGAGACAACCATACGTTTTACCCCTTTGTTGTTTGAGCTGAATACTCAAGATAGGGACTGTGCTATGTTTTAAGAAGAAAGTGGTTTATTCTGGGACTACCCATATTACCGCGGCCGTTCAAGGCGTGGAAAAAGCATTGGTCAAATGCAGAAAGCTAGATGACTGTGAAAATATTTAGTTTATTTTGGTAATGTTAGAGTTGAATCCACAGTGGCCGATTGCAGGTGCCGGGCGCCCTTTTCTCTGCGCTTTCGATAGACACCCTCCTGGCTCCGGAAACGCGTTTTATATCTCTCAAAAACTACTGCATCTAAAAATGGTCATAGTGTGCAGATGGGATATTGTTCTGTGGAAGCGGCGAAGTTAAATACGTTATAATAAGACTAAAGAGCGTCTACAAAAAGGGCTTCGTTGGTTTGAGTGCAACTGGCATTTTCGGCACCATGCGATAGCAAACGAGTTGGCGCGCCGCGCCTTGAGCCAGAGCAGTGGAGCTTTTAGATAGATTTATGGTGTTTGGACGTCGCCTACCTCTTGAAGACCGATAGCCTCTAGAAATAAAACTGCTGTATGAAGCGGTACAGAAAGGCGACGATAGTGAACGTCACGGAATCATTGCTTTCATACAGCGGGGTACCGTTCCAGCTTCCCCGCTCAAGCTTCTGTATGTGCTATAACGAGGAAACGTCCGCCTTAATGTTTCTTCCCTCCGATGACGATGTTTTGATTGAATGTATATCGAATACCACTGTTTATTATGTTGTTTTCGTGTAATTTCATGCATCACAATTGCTGTGTCCAAATGTATGTTAAGTACTTTAGCTTCACAAATGTTTCATCAGGATTTTGGACATTGGCCGTCGGGATGAAAACGCACCAACAGGCGTTACTGTAGAGCAATTTGCACAAATGAGGCCACCACTGCCAAACATCGGAGGTGCTGTTAAAGCTCTCCGTAATCACTATTCAAGTTAAAATAAACTCATGCGAATAAATAAACTCTCCAGGCACTGTAAGCTCAAGGTGTCTAAAGGTAAAATAAAACACTATAATCTGACCCAATGTTTCGAGACCGATTCAAACCCCTTTTCAGGGGCGACTGTTCAGCCGTGTTCCAAGATAGCGAATTCTCTATGTTGTGCCGCCCAATCTATACCCTTTCTTTCCGCTGTTCTTGTTGCTGCGGTGTTTTTTTTTCACTCTTTCCGTACACCGTGCAGTATACATTCTGCAATACCCAGCTGAGCAGTTATTGGTTCCAGCTGTTGTTTATATGTGCCAAGAATTTTAGAAATACCTTTTTATGCGGATAACTTCCACATCAAAATTTGTGCGATGGTTCATCTTTTAGCTGTGTTTTGAGAGAGCGCTTCGGGCAGTGTTGCAGCTGCACACGCAATTTCGAAGTTGCCGTATCCTTTCAGGAATTTTTAATGCAATAGCGGTAAAGAGCTCGTTTTGCCGAAACTCCGTTGTCGGCATCGTTGGTTGTGAACGAAATATTTCCTTCTTATCCGAGACCGAAAAGCTGAGAGCAATGCAAATAAAAAAATAAATGATAACATCGAACCAAGGTTTTGGAGGCCGAGTGGAGATCGAACCCGGATCATTTGCGTTGAAAGCAGATGTTACACTACACGGTCACGCCTCTCTTTGCTGTGCTTTATTACCTCCTCATATGCGCACACAATAAACCACAGGCATAACACGAACAAGCAGGAAGAGTCCTACGAGAAGGCCACAAAATTAATGTTCCTAAGTGATGTCAAGGGTTCTATCCTCGGCAAGCACTCAGGCACAATCTGCTATGGTTTGTGCAGTTCAACAAATTTGGCCAAACATTCACTGAAATACATTCGTGGAGGCCACGCCTCTTGATCGATATAAAACCCTGCCATACGGTCCCGCCATAAATAGTAAAAGGCATAATCATATTCAAAGACCCTTTTTTCAACTATTGGCAGAAACTTAGTAGCATAAAAATTTAAAGATAATCCCATCTTCATTTTCCTTTGAAGTATGTCCTAAATGTAGTAGGAAGTCCCAGCTTTGCCGAAAAGGCGAAGCAATGAACGCGATGGCAACAAAGTGGAAGGCCGCACTCTGAATGGCAAGTAGATCGGAACCAGCCCCGCGTTTCTTACGCACAAATGACGCACGAAACGTACTCAAAGGTGCGATTAACGCGACGAAGCGTCTCAAGTGTTACTTCGCTGTGTCTGAAAAGCGCGCCCTTCTCGCAAACAGAGGCTGTGCAATAATTGGAGTGACCTTTGTGCGCCCTATAACTACAAAAGAATCATTCCAGTGCAAGCCGAATGCCAGCCAAGACGTATGATCCTCCCCACCGGGAGATAAGGGCACACGAGAGATTGTCCACTCCCCTCATTTCAGCTGGCCATAGCGTGCCTAATATATGAGAGCTGCCACACGCTCATAGCGTGATTTTGCTTATAAAGCTGGAAACACGATATTTCTTCCGCTCCCCCCAAGATACCCGCCAACAGTGGTAAGTGGTAGATATAAATAGGGTACAGTTTGAGTGCTCAAGGTAGTATCTCTCTGTGACTCAGTGGTTAACGCTTCACATTCACGACGTGGAGGTCCACGTCCGATTGCGCAAGCTGCGGTATTTTTTTTTATTTTTTTTCTTTCTTGCATTTTCATATATATAGATACGTATACATATACGGTGCACGACGCCGCCGCCAGCGGCGACATCCAGACGAGAGTTTTTATATAATATCTATCGCAATAATACACTTCTTCTTAACAATGTGAGAAAATGTGATGTACAGTTTCTGGTTTTTTACAGATAATGCAATTTGTCCCCTGAGGCGAGTATATTCGTGGTCTGCTTCAAGTGTTCTGAGAAATAATGTACCCGTGTGAAGCTCAGAAAAGAAGGACTTCACAGCGGGAGGTACTTGCACTCTCCCCAATCGCTTAAGTACATTTTGCCCTTGGGCTCCAGTGTACAGGGGCTCAGGTAGAACAGCATCACACACATCTGTGTACAACTTTTTGTCAGTCACTGAAAACAAAACAAAAAAATTGGTAGATCCCACATACAGAGGGAATCGGTGATATGCGAAGCGCGAATGAGGAAAGTTGATATGTCGCTCTAAAATCAGCACAATGTTACGAGGTGTAAGCAAATGATGCCGTATACGACTTACGTGTCATGACTATGTTCATTGAATGTGTCGTTTACCTTCGCCATCTATTTGCATCACGTGATACCCAGTTTATTATAAGTGGACCTAGCGAAACGACCTCGAGCACGCTATAAGCGTGGTTGGTTGTCATTTTCTTACACGACACGCGTGTCAGGATTATCATGTTTGCACAAGTCACATACTTTCGTCATCTTTTGACGTCACGTAACAGCAAATTTGGTATATGTGGAGCTTGCAAAACGGCCGCGAGCACATCATGAAGAGCCCAATATACTCCATTGTAGCGTTGACGCGCGTGCACGCTGGGCACAGCGACGCTACGTTAGCAAAACGCGAGCACTCTATAGTGTGACGCCAGGCGTGACCGGCACGATCAGCGTCCGTCAGCGCGGTCCGACGGCAACCAGCGGGAAATGCGACATGCTGCGTTTCGCACCGATACGTTACCCCGACAGCACTTCGTCTCCCTTTTTTCGTGACGGAGGGATGCCGGACACGCTGAAACGCGCATGCGTCATAGCAACGCAGTGCGGCGTGCTCCTGCGAGTATATGGCAAGACCGGCGCCTGGCGTGGCAACACTGGCGTGACGCGACGAAATGAACGCCAGTGAGCACGCGCACCCCGTAATGTCAAAATGTATTCGCACCTTGACTGTGGTATGTAGTCATGTTCTCACATGACACGCATTTCGTGATTATCACGTTTACACCAGTCACATACCTATGTTATCCATTGACGTAACAGAATGCAAAATTTAGCTTATGTGAAGCGCATCACGAGTGTGGCATGTAGTCATGTTGTTACATGACAACATGTCATGATTATCATGTTTGGATGTGTCATTTACTTATGTCGTCCGTTCGCGTCGCGTAATACCGAGTTTAGTACATTTGAAGCTAGCGAAACCGCAGCGAGTGCATAATGAGCGTAGCATGTAGTCATGTTGTTACATGTCACACATCTCATGTTTTTAATGTTTGCACCAGTCACATAGCGTAATACCAAATTCGGTATATGTTACGCTAGCGAAATGGCCGCGAGTGTACCATGAGCGTGGCATGTAGTCATGTCGTTACATGACACGCATGTCATTTTTTCAAAAGTCCTTAAGCACTTCAAATGTTCCTTCAGCTTGGAAATGAGTGAAAATTCTTCCTGTGCATAAATCTGGCAGCAAGCAGTCACCTATAAATTATCGCCCGATTTCATTAACGTCTCAATCAAGTAAACTTTTAGAACACATAATCTTTAGGCATATCTAGGGTTTCTTGAAAATAATAACATCATAAGTAATGCCCAGCACGGTTTTCGCCAAGGTTTTAGTACAACAACCCAGCTTGTAGAATTTTCTCACGACATTTTGAACGCTCTAGACTCTGGTTACGAAATCGATGCTATTTTCATCAACTTTGCAAAAGCATTCGACACTGTTAAACATTCTAAACTTCTGCACAAAGTTTACGCTGTTCTTAACAATTATTCCTTAGTTGACTGGATTGCTAGTTTTTTGAACAACTGTTCTCAGTTTGTTTCTTTCAATTCCTCAAACTCGTCCGTTGTGAATGTTTCATCCGGAGTCCCTCAGGATTCAGTCCTGGGACCACTTTTGGTCTTATTGTACATAAATGATTTGCCCAATTACGTGTCTTCGAAAATACACCTTTACGCTGATTACTGTGTCCTATATAATGTAAATAATACCAATAATGACCACAATTTATTTAATGATTGTTTTGCGCAATTTTGCAGATGGTGTGACACATGGCAAATGAACATAAACTTTACTAAAACAGTTGCTCTTTCCCTTTGTAAACGCAGCTCCGTTTCGTTGTTCGATTACTCCTTCAATGGCTCGTCTCTGTCACGTGTGTCCGAATATAAATACGTGGCCTCATCTTCACACCCAGTATGTCTTGTTCTAAACATATCGAATACTCTTGCAATAAAGCTTTAAAGAAACTGGGCTACATAAAAAAAAAACTGGACTACATGAAAAGATGCTCCACCCGAAACAATGTTGCTAACGTATGAATCGCTCATCCGTCCTATCCTCAAATATGCCTGCCTCGTATGAAACCCTCATAAAAAATCGGACATCAGCACACTAGAATCCGTTCGGAAGAAAGCCATTCGTTTCATTTTCCGCCATTAAGACTGGAATTTCTCACCCTCCTCTTAACTTGCTACGCTAGGTCTGCAAACCCTTTCCGAGCGACGCGAGCTCGAATGCCTACATTTGATGCATATTCTTGTTAATACCCAACGCTACGCATTGACTAACGACTATCTGTCTCCTGATAAACTGAAACCCACAAGGAATAGCCACAAACTCGGCCTGACACCATTCCATCCACGTACTAACCTATTTAAATTGAGCTTTTTTCCGCACACTATAGAAAAATGGAATTTATTGCCTGGGTGAACAAGATCATTGCCTTTAGAAGATTTCTTGCATGAATGTATTGATTCGTGATGTGTTTATTAAGAGCTGTAACTTTTTTCATGAATGTATTGATTCGGAATTTGTTTATTAAGAGTTCTATTCCTGTTTGTTAAGAGTTGTTTTCTTGCGTGTGCTGATGTATAGCAAACCCACTCCTGCGATAGCCCAATCCGGGCTGCAGTATGTAAAAATAAATAAATAAAAACAAATAAATTTTCATGTTAGGGTTGGTCGCTTGTGTTTGGCATGCAATCACATCATACCATAGTAGCTTTGCAGCATGCCATGTGAGAGAAAACACCGCAACAGCTGAAGGACCATGAAATGTAAATCATAATATTTATGACATCTATGTCATGATTTTCATGTTATGCGTAGAGAAATAGGTTCTTCATACAGTCATGTTATGGTATACCAAGTCTGGTATCGATACCATTGTCGAAAAAGTCGTAGGCGGCTAGACAGATAGATAGATAGATAGATATATAGATAGATAGATAGATGGATGGATAGATAGATAGATAGATAGATGATAGATAGATACCCTCAGTGTCGCCGAAGTTCGCTAAAAATGCTTCGCATTAATTATTCATTAGAAAATCAAACAGATTAAAACAATACATTCAGAATGACCTATTTAGGATTCCCGAGGACCGCCCGCTCATGTGTTTCGTACTAAGCACATATTCAGGTAAAGCCCGCATCATTCTCAGTTAGCATATCGTGCGTAAGAAAAGATCCTTAGCGTACCAAAAAAAAAAGAACATATTTACAACATGGCGCATGAAAAGATTGGGTAAACCCAGCCCTCCGTGTTTCATTCTTCGAAACAGATTAGTTCGACTACATCTCTCACAGCACTTCGAGTGTGAAAATAGTGAAAAGAACTTCCTCTGCTGGAAATGCAGTCAAAGTAGCTTCCATGCATCACAAACACACACGTCCTACATATATGCCTCACAATGCAACGTGAAATATTGCAATAAGAATGCGTAGTCAAGCGTACATTGTCAACGGGCGTCAGAATAAGCGATTATCATAATGACTCCGTGGTGTAAAGCAGGTACCCCACTAAAGAAGGCACACACGCTACTGCACCTATTCTCTTAAAGCCATGTAGTGGGTGCATAGCAAATTTGAAAAAGGTTTCATGCACAAAGTGTTTGAAATACGCACAACAAACAGAATGTCGCTGTCGTGTTCAACTCCTGAAGGCAAAGCTTTAGGGTCCCTTAATATTTCGGTCTCATCTATGAATGAAGCTGCGTCTTGCTTTCCTCTATGTAAGTGGCGTCACATTCAGAGCGTGGAACCTCGTAGACTTGCCCGGGAATATATATTTTGGCAGCAAGTGTTTTGGTAGTGGGTGAAGGGGGTTTGCAAGTCATTTGGGTGTCCCCTTCTGGCTACCTTCCTTAAGACGGGTTAGTTTTTTTGTTATGGCTATTTTCTTGATGAAGGAATCAAGTAAGCTTAAAGGGCGAAGCTCGATAAAGTGAAGGCTTGTTCATTGGCGCTGACGTTGTGCGCCGTAGCCGTCTCTGTCGATGATACTGATGGCGACGAAGAAAAAGCTCATTTCAAACCACACATTATCTTTCTGCTGTCACAATGTGGCAGAGGAAAGGTATTTACTATAGGATTATGATGATGATAATTACAATTATGATTACGCATTACAACTAGCGTGTGCAGTAGACGACGCCTCAATATGCTCTACGATGTATTTTGTATGACTAGAAAAAACAAACAAAAACACCTAGAAAACTTGCTCAGGCCTCGTAACTGCCAACTTCAGGCTATGTTAGATAGCGTCAAGCCTAATAATGAAGGAAAAACGAAATTTATAGTGCAACACAACACACCAGGTATGACACAGCTACATTGTATGAAGTGTACCTTGTATAAAACGTCATACATTGTATACCAGTAACATTGTATGAAGTGTACACTCTTCGCACTTATTCACGCACTTGGGTCGCCAATATCATGGGCCATTTTTTGGTAACACCAAACAATCCCACTGCTTCACCGACTCATCATCATTCACTTCGCGCCTATGTAGTGACTTGTTTACAAGATTGACACGAATGACTGTGAGATTTTGTAATGCGTTACAATGCGCTGCAGTGATTTTTCGATAACGTGTTACAGTAACCTTAACGAACATGTACAGATGATGCGTTATGTCATCACACTCTTTCGATAACATCACCATGCAATCTCATTATATCAAGCCTGTGAACTTAGTTTTCACGTTTGGAAATCCCCCTTTATTAAAAATGTTGCGAGTTTAAACACCTAAACACTTATGAAAGGCAATTATTTCAGTCTAAAAGACATATTACCTATATTTCACACCATGTTGAGCCAACTGACAGAATATACGGATCTAGAACTTTTTATCACAAGGTGCTTGTTGTTTCGTAATAAGGGAAAGCAGAAGGTCATGGTGGCAGCTAGTAGGTGGGTGGGATACTATTTACTAAGACATTGCACTCGCGGGTAGGTACTTCAAGCATTACTTCTTTAAAATGTTCCTGTTGAAATTATCAACAGCAGAAAAAAAGCACCCGCAATAGTCTTGTTCATTTGAACTGTAATCAACAAATAGAATGGGAAAATTACCATAAACTTACTCTTTGCTGCAGCGTTATCAGAAAATCAGCCAATATTTCAAAGCCAATAAAACCAGCATACTACTTATGTTATGAGTAACAATAGATTGGTCTACGCAAATCACATCGCAATTTGCACAGATGGCATATTGCAATAATAGAGAAGTAGCAACTGCGGCACTACTAAATGTGTCACAATAACCGGCTTTTACAGAAACCTATTTCCTATATATGCTACAGTACAGTTATAAATCTCATACACGAACGACGCTTTACAGCTGCTTCAGCATAGTTATCTTGGTTAGTAAGTAGTATATTAATAACCTACAAATGCAATAGGAACGATTGTTAACCAGTATATTGCTTAAATTACACTGAATATCAGTGCGATGAATCGTCTTTACTCCTTCTGAGAACGGACTGAAAGCACGAAATGACGCAAAACTCATCCGTGGCCCTCTATTTGGAGCTAAATTGTTTGACGCCCATTTTATACGCATAGACATACATGAGCTGAGATATGATTACATTAAATGCATTCGATTATGTCACGCATGTTGTATGGTAGAATTGTGGGGCGAATAGAAAGAGACACTGTGTTTTCCAGACATTGGTAGGAGCTTTACTCTCGGAAACTTCCAGAAAGCTTGGAAGCGCCACTTTGCATTGGATCACAAAACAAATAAATAGCAGCAATAACTAGGATCAGCGAAGACCACTTGATTTAACGTGTAATTTAGCGGCCATCACACGAACACTCCCCAGAGCACTTTCTTCCAATATGTGGATTCGTCATGTGATCCCTTTTTGTACGAAAACAATGTTCTAGCAAATATATAGCATCAGTCTAGTAGATGGTGCTTTGAATACCGTAATAACTAATTCTACGAAAATAAAAACAGGAACGTCAGCTTATACCAATTTAAAGCCAAAGAATACAGATTGAATTGCCTCAACTACACGTCCCAACATGACACATATTCACCTCAGCATCACACCTATGTGTGACAACGCAAACATGGTTAGCACATCAGAACTAGTGAAAACCATGCTCATGTAGAATGATCTGCCTCATGATATCACCTCTGATACGCTCTCTTTGATATAACGTCGTATGATTTTTCAAATGTTTACCGTTCAATAAATTTTTATTTTGTTGATTTAATTGTTGATTGACTGTTGAATACGATGAATTACGACATTCTGTCGACACGATTGTGTTTTGGTTTAATTTGTAATTTGCATACTAACATATTTTGTTTGAATTTACTTGTGAGTTCACTGTAGGTCACACAGTTCAATTACTTCGAGCCTATAAGGTATTCTCAGTGAAAAAATGTGCTTCGCACCAAGAACTTTGCAGCTTTTTTTTGCAGATTAGTAAATCATATTGGGCTGTATTTATTGAGACATGTGATTGTCACTGGCCAAATGACTTCTGAAAAATGAAAAGCTAAACGTAGGAGTTAATAAGTTGAACAAAATCTTATTAGATAAATGGGTTGCAGAGACAGTTTATTGACACAATACAGCTGGAGAGCAGGTCAGTTGCAATGTTTTGTACGGACAACCTTGTCCAATGGAGGCGCAGAAAAACTCATCGAGACTGGTCGTAATTGCATGTGCACAAAAACCTGTTCAATAATAGAGCCAACATTTTGGCGCAGCATTATTGAGTCTGGTTGAGGCGAATCGCTTACTATTCATATAATTTCATCAAGCCTCTTCCTTTTTGCAGGGTTGATGACGACTTTACAAGTAGGTCAAGAATTGTTTGACCAGACAAGATCGACAAGCTCTTTGAACAGCCTTAGCCTTCTAGTGGAGGCGGTGTAGTCCAAAAGAATAACCTGTCAAAAGAAAAAGCACGTGAATGCTAAGGTAATATTGTAATAAAAAATCAATTATATTTGCAATTATTCTCAGCTGTGAAAATAAGCAAACGTAGGGTCCATAATTATGTCTGAAAACTAACTAATACAACAAAATTAGGGGTAAATATTCTTGCTTTTTACCAGTTCTAAACCTTTGGAGCATATCATTAACAAATACAACGTAAAATTCCTAAATCAACAAGATATACTTTCACGATCCCCCATCGGTGATTGGGCTATTGTGCGGGCTATTCCCCCGTTACACCGTTCCTTTACACTACGCGTGACATTGCTTCTTTCTTTAATGAAATAAAACAAGTTGATGTCACATTGAAAGACCCTTTTCTCATATTTTATATCGAAATACTGACACTTTCTCATTATTTCTCAATATTAGCAAACACACATAAACTATATTTGACAATCTAAATTTACACACAGTGAGCAGTTCCATCAAGCAGACCAAGGCATCAGCAAAGGAATAAGAAAGTAACAATAAACAGAGCAGACCACTCCCTCACCTCATTTTTAATGGGCCTCAGGCCCTCACTCTTTGAATAATATCGACAGGGACGTACACTATCTTGAGCTCACTACAAGCAATCTATTCCAAAGTATTCCACAATAACGAATGTTCTGCATGCGACGAAGTATCGACACTTGCACAAATTCCCTGGAAGTGCAAGAAAATGCAGACTAACCCCCATAATACTTCTGCCAAGAGGGATGTGGCCCTCCATAGCTCCCTTCTGTCCGAATGACTCTGGGCTGCCCAGCAGGCCCACGTTGCAGCTGACAGGCTTGGCGTGACGGTCACAAAGTGCTCGTCACCCACTGCGTTCTGACGTACGTCTTGCCGGACAAAATTAGAGTTTAGCACCCTTTCACCGCCCTTCTATTTCACGTCACTACGAACCGCCAAAGAATGTGCTTGTTGTCGTTATTGAAGAAGCCTCCCGGCCGCCACATTCACTAGGCATTTCACGTGCCAGATTGTAATATCTATGGGCCATACAGAAATGGATATCAGCATGCTGACGCCGACACCCGGTAGCCGTCACTCTCGCCTAACAAAAATGCCCTCTGGCCCCTATCTGCCAATGCAATTTTTTCTCGCCATTGACATATTGCTACTGCACAGTGCAAGAGTATACAGATCGCCTGGCTGATAGACATACCCACTGATCCCTTGGCAATAACAACTACTCACACATTGCGTCTTCAATACCACCACTACGCTAATGGCGATGACCTCCTGGGCATATGCAATTGCAACGCTGTTGACAGCCAGTGACTACCCGTGGTAACGCGTTCTCTGAATTTTAAAATATACGATTCATTTCACTACGATCGACAATGAGTGCAGTCTTGGACATCTAGAACTTATCACCTCATTCTACAATGCTACTTCGGGTGAAGGATGTACGTACCGCTTCTTGCAGAAGTTTGTTCGTCTTTGGATCGATTACCAGAGCCCAAACCCTCCAAGGTACTTGTAGTGAGCAGGTCCACAACCACAACCTGGCTGTAATCGGCCATATTTTTGTATGGGTAGTGATTTGTAAAGATAACGTTTGCGTCGGTACTCCGCGTTATTACTATTTCCAGCCCGCATATCTCTGAAGTGTTTCGGAGTGGTGGATGGTTTTCCATCATCAACAGTGTGATGGCGAAAATGAAGCGCTTTCAGGGTCATCAACAGTGCGCGTCTTTCACCGAAGTCAGGATATATGTCTCCACCTTTCGCTTTGATCTAGAGGGCATGGCTGCCAGTACTCGCACATTTTTCGATTGAGCATCGCGGAGTGTAAATGTTGTGCTTTGAGGACGATGCGAACTATCCCACGAAGATATCAACGCTTGCCACAGCACTCATTTTTACGAAGGGAGTTCACTGCTACTTATGGAATAGCTGGACTAAGGGCTAGTTCTTGGTTCACAGTAGATATTTGCAGTGTGCTTCTCGAACACAATGGAGGACGCAAGAAAATAATACCCACGCAGGTATAAGCAGCACCAGCACGAACAAACAACTCTTAGTTCTCAATTTTTCTTTGGGAATCTGTGTCTTATTTCATTGCGTTCCTATAGGTTCATGATCAGCAGCCCGCAAGCGCCAAGCTGATGGCGTTGGAGATTTTAGTTTGTTGTAATGCCATTTTTTTTGCTCTGCACTTGGGGTGAAACTGTTACATTTTATGAGTCTTTCGAAAGAAATATAATATAAACGATGCCTCTGTGGCAATAAATAGCACGTAGTGAAGCGGTTAAAATTACTTCACTATTATTGTTATCTGCAAAAAATACACTCAATGCAGTGTGAAGATAGACAACCGAGCAAATGAAACTTCATTTCAACTTGAAAAAGTGCAGCCCTATTGCTGAGTTGGTGAGTAGTTGGTTGAGCAGGATAGCGAAGGTGGCATTGCACGGCTATCGTATAATGTTCTGTCTCGCCAACTCGTTGTGCAGCAACTATGCAACCCCGTTGTGTAGGTATATGCGCCATGAAGGTTGAACCTACGAATGCTGTGATATTTGCTGTTTATTAGGTGTAGTGATATCGTAGAATAGACTGCCGGGACACCAAAACTGAACCCGATGCTATCGGCGTCATATACGTGCCGAATTCTACATATACTACAACAAAAATGAATAAGTTTCAAACACGTATCCCTACAAACCATTTTTTCACATAATCGTGCCAACAGATTTCCTTACATTTTTCTGATTGTTGTAGTGTTACAATTAGGTGGGTTCAAGTCAGTGCACAATACGTACCCTCTCCAGAGTTAGTAGGCCCTAAATTAGGGTTGTGTTACAGTCCTGCGCCCTGTAATAAAATGAATGATACGGACACGATCTCCAAACACAAAAAAAATCCAGGTTTGCGCAGAATGTGCAGCACAATCACAGAGAAAGCTAGAAGAGGCGCCTTGCAGAGTCTTTTCTGAACAGTTATTTGGTAACTGCTGCAAACACAATTCCTGGGTACCCACTACGGCTATATATTCACAATTTCAGGGTTGTTGGCCGGAATTCACCATGCTATTCTTTGTCATTCTTCTGAAGAGCATTGTATCCGGTAAACATTTGGTAGGAATTTTGTGGCAATGTTTCATGCAGTGGCTTACAATGATGAGGATTTATGATAGAAGTGCGTATGTGCCACAATAATTGGGTGATGAAGAACCAGCTTTTGTTTTCGTTGCAGCTTCGGACGACCTACTCGTTACGCTATTGGCAATATGTAACGCATGTTTGTTCATTCGCTGCTCTAAAACGATTTGTTACTAACAATAACGGGATTCTTTCTCGACATCAAGCCTGAATAAGATATTTTTGTGAACAATTCACCATCACCGATGTAGCTCAGTTGTAGAATACTGGGTTGGCACGCAGCGCACTCGGGTTCGCCACCCTTGTATTTACGGGCAAGCGGGCTCTTGTGTTCCGTACGTGAAGCCCCCTCGGCGTCTACGCGGCGGAAGGAACTTACAATCATGTTTCACTGCACCTCCTCTTAACTATTCGTCTCAACGTTATTTGCTATTCCCATTTCTTTGCTAAGCTGAAGTGTACACTGTTGGTCAAATACGTGCTCTCAAACCTTTCTTTCTTTTTCACAACTCGTTCAAACCTCTTATTGAAAAGAGAATCCTCTAATTTTTAGGCTCTTTCATGGGAGCACTAAAGCCGATGTCGCAGCCTCTACAATGAATTTTTTTCGGGATTACGCACGTTAGAAACAATCCACAGAGCACTATAATGGTGTCCAAGGAGCGCTCAGTAAAAAGGCTTACATCACGCTATGATGTTACTCGTCCCCTGATTCACTTGATTGTTGTAATTTTCGCATCAATTCTTCACACCTTCACTCACCTTTTCTGTCCCGTCATTACACTATACTACACAATATTTTAGAATTGAACACACAGCTATGCTATGCATACTGTTTGCATGCGGGTCACCAAGCGATAGAATATGATCACTGGAAGCATGGTGCAATAGCACAGGCCAGTTGAGCGTTCCACAAAAATTATCAGTTATTGGTGGTTTTGGCGACGCCAAAACTACGCTAAAGAACTTGCACCGCCAATTTTAAAAGACGTGGAAACGTCCACTAATACATTTCGTCGACAATTTCACGTGTACGCACATTTGGTAGCAGTCTTTATGAGATCTTTCAGGAAATTAGGCTGGTTTTATTATGTTGCAATATTTTTCATGGATGAGCGTAAGCATGTAGATTTAGATAAAAATTTCCCCATACTGCAACCATTATTTCGTTTTCACCTTGTTTCTTCTTCTTTAATTGATAGTTAGAGATTGAAAAGTTATGCTACTATACTTCTTTGAATTTGCACATGTAACACTCCCTGAATTCGCATGATTTGCTAAGGCTCTTTACATGATAATATATAAAGTGAAGCAAAACTAACAACTACTTCAAGATATTGTCTTGATGCAGGCAAGGTGTTAGTAAAGTAAGCAATGTTAGTACATTGATAGGCAAATCTGGTTATAGGTGGTCCTCCGAGGCCAGCCAGTAGTTGAAATCTCGATCTCTCAAGCCATAGATGTGGCCTTCCTGTTGTGCCTCCTAACGGGAAGAGAACAAAAATAGGATCACAATTAATTGCATTTTAGGCCAGCTCATCGCATGACTACAGTGGGTGCAAGCAAACAGGGGCACCTTTTTGTTGCACTGGCAAGTTGTTGCAGTTTTGCCTTAACTATACACTTGGAGCATTCCAAATGTTCGTTCAATGCCGATGGTACTGTTTTGAAAATTAAGCTCCTGCTATTCGCAGCTAGTAGTCATAAGCGACATTATATCTGGTTCAATACGCGCGTCCGACACGATGGTTGGGACATACCTGATTCTGCTTTAACCCATATCCGTAACAGAATGAAGTAAATTGTTCGCGTGTTGCACTTTTGGGAATTTTTGTCGCTGCCATTGCTTAAAATACAGTGTCTAGAAATATACTGCCTAGTGTGCTGAGCGCGGGCTAGGGAATGGCCCCAAAGCTGATGACTGCCGGCAGCACCCGCATGGTGCGCTGCTGTGCGAGTGGGTGCATTTGCGTTCATTCCTTGCACTCCGCAAGCGCTGCGAAGCCTGCAGGAGGCCGAGCCGGCGAGGCCAACTATTATTTGCTGCATTTTCTGAGTGTTTTTTTTACATAATGCTTTATTGTATAAGAACTACTCGATTGCTTTCACAGTACTGGCGCTTTCCAATACCAAATAAATATCATATCGTGGCATAGATTTTGCCATCCACTACTGCCCTCAACAAAAAGGCGGACGCAGATCCCACGTAACTTGGGCATCAATGCTATGCAAGGTGACTCGTTTGTAATTTTTTATTAGGTGAAACATTATGAAGTGGCGCTAAATATATACAAGAAATTAGATAGTCAACGCTGGAACCAGCATTGGCGTATCTGTGCTCGAACCAGCATAGATAAATAGATAGATTGATAGATAGATAGATAGATAGATAGATAGGCAGACAAACAAACAGACAGCCAGACGGATGGACAGACAGACAGACAGACAGACGGACGGACGGATAGACAGACGGACGGACAGGCGAACGGATAGATGGACAGACAAACAGACGGACGGACAGACGGAGAGACAGACGGATGGACGGATGGACAGATAGACGGACAGACAGACAGACGGACTGACGGACAGACAGACGGAAGGATAGATGGACGGACAGACACAGATTGACAGACGGATGAATGAATGCACAGACGGACAGACAGACAGACAGACAGACAGACGGACAGATGGATGGACAGACAGACAGATGGGCGGACGGACGGACGGACAGAAAGACGAAAGGATGAATAGACGGACAGACAGACAGACGAACGGACGGACAGACAGACAGACGGACTAAGAGATGGATGGATGGACAGGCGAATGGACAGACAGATACACAGACAGATAGATGGACAGAATATAGCATATACTTGTGTAGAATAATATAGAAGTTGGGGTGATAAAAGAAGGGTGCTTAGGAGAAATGGGAGTTGAGGAACAGGGAAACAATAGTGAGAGAGAACACATCGCAGCATAGAGCGAATGAAAATTGAAAAATTGAAGCGACACAAAGAGCAAGTATCAAATTCAGATAAAGAAATATATAGAAAGCTTGAAAGAAAGAGGAGGCCAGCGAGAAACAAAGACAAAGAGAAAAGGAAGAAAATGGAAAGAAAGATAGAAACAGAAGGAGCGATAATCAATAAAGATTACTAATAATTATCATACTGTCTCATGGGAAGGCTGCACTCTGCTTCATATTAGAGCTTGGCCAGCTGTGTTTTGGCATTTCGTGAGATATTGAATACGTCATTGTTCATCTTTATACCGAAACGTGAGCTATGCGTGATGCTCGATATGATGCTTCTGTAGGGTCTTTCTTGCGTACTGTTTTGAACTATCAGGACGTCTTTGTATAGCGAAATATTGTGCGGGCACACATAAGGTTCAAGTTTTTGGGCTTCATTCGATCTTCAATGATTGGTGGGGTTTAATGCCCCAAAACAACCTTATGAATATAAGAGATGCCATATTGGAGTGCTCCGGAAATTTTGTCCACCTGGGGTTCCTTAACGTGCACACAAATCAGAGCACACGGACCTACAGCATTTTCCCCTCCATCGAAAATGCAGCCGGCGCAGCCGGAATTCGTTCCCGCGACCTGCGAGTCAGCAGCCGACTACCTTAGCCACTAGACCACGGCGGCGGGTATCATTCGATCTTCGGTCATTTGCATCCTGATTCATTCAAAATCCATTCGGTTCATTTCATATATATCGGTTACACAACCATTGGTGCTATCTTCAGCAATTATGAAGGTGATGCCATCAATGCACGAACGGGCAGAAAGAAGCTCCGCTAAAAAAGAAGAAAGACAAAGGAGAGCAAATAGGAAACTAAACCCATACAAAGAATGCCACTCAGATCGGCAGTTTCTTCAGACTTGGGACACTAGTCTACACATTACTTGATTAAAAAACATATTTTAGATTAGGCCTAAAGTGTTTGGCTGGAAATAATTGCATCAAAAGCGAAAGTTCCATTGGTTGCTTGTGTCACTGTATTAGAAGAGACCTGAATAAGTGCTGAAGTAGTACGGGAGCTTGCAGCGATGTGTAGTGCTGCGCCTTAGGTTATAACGTTGGTTAAAAACCAGGCAATACAAACCTTCTTCAGGTATTGTAGAAAAACGTGGACGTTTCAACACCATTGCTTTTTTTTGCAGACCTCCCGGATGTTTGGCAAGCGGGTCATATACTAACAATGAAAAAAGCGAAACTCAGAATGAATGAAATTATTTGGCGAAGAGCTATACAACAATTTCATACTGAAACAGTGTTACGTAGTTCATTTAAGTGAAAAAGTTAACTTCATCAGTTTTCGTTGAGCAGTTCATAGAGTTCGACACGTCCTGTGTTCCTAAATGAAGTCGTTGTGTTTTAAAACCCGCGAAAATAGCCCCTTCAGACGCGAATTAAATCTGGCAACGTGAAAAATTTTTTGTTCATAATTTCAATATTTAGGCCTTTTAAAGCAAGAAACTCGAAACAAATGCAAAATATGTGTATTGCTTCAATTTTTGCTCAGCGTCCACATTTGTGGACATTGCGCC
The DNA here is from genome assembly GCF_043290135.1 of Rhipicephalus microplus. Taxonomy (NCBI): domain Eukaryota; kingdom Metazoa; phylum Arthropoda; class Arachnida; order Ixodida; family Ixodidae; genus Rhipicephalus; species Rhipicephalus microplus. The sequence continues at coordinate 69,398,415 of NC_134707.1, read as the reverse complement.
TCAAAGCAGTAATATTAGTGAAAAGCGACAAAGAAGAAAACACGCTTTCCATATAAATTCAAAAATAACTTCTTTCAAAGTAATGTTGAGAGAAGTTACTAGAAAAAGTCTATTTAGTGTGAAAGAGGTAGAAGCAGTCATTCTGCGATGTCAGGCAAAGAAAATGTCACACTTCCTGCAGCGGACGCGGCTCTTGGATGAGCATCCATCCCTCCTGCAGCGTTGTGCGTTGGGTATGTTCATTTGCCGTGGCCAGTGCTGTATGCCGTCATAGCGAAGAGTGCTCACTGGCAGGGGTGACGCATTGGGTGCCTTTCTTTTCATCACCTGGGGGTTCTCACTGCTTGGTCGCCCACGCTTTTTCTGGGGCTTGTTGACGCTCAGCTGATGATGATGATGATGATGATGATGATGATGATGATCCTTGATAGTCTGGCGCACACCCACAAAGGGGGATCGGCCAAGAACCGGGCGGCAGGATCTTAACTAAAAGGCTAATGGTTTTTCAAACCAAACCTAATTTTGTGTTCTCTTCATTCTCTTCCTCCTTTTCGTCGTCCGAAATGTCTCCATCGGAAACATCTCCATTAGCTATTTTTTAAGGACGTCTTCTGCTGTTTCACCGTCGACATTTTGTCGTCTCGATGCATGATCCTGAACTCCTGGTGACAAAAATTATTAACGTAAACATCAATTGATGCTGCCGGAAGTGAAACACAGAGAAATAGCAGCCTTTCAACAAAGGAGGCACTGAAGCGCAGTGTCTACGTTCGTGGACGCGAAATTTAGCTGAACCTTTCTGTCATTACAAATGATTTCCTATTGCCAAAATATTGTTAAAAGGCATGCTGGATGACTTAGTTATTACTGACAAATGCAAAATTTCACGCCAGCTAAAAAGGTACGAAGTAAACGATAAAAACATCAGAGCCACTTACGCGTCCCGCCATAGAAAGTAGAGGCGTCCATTCTGACTTTTGTTTACGATGTTATTTTGAACCAGGTGCAAGAGATGGCGCAACACGTCCTTGCAGCAAGATGCAGAGGTTGCGGGAGCATTGTTTGCGCACGAGATTCAAGACCTATTTTCGAAATACCTAGGTGTGAACTTGGCGTCCACAAATGTGGACGTTGCGCCTGAAGGGGATAGAGACATGACTCTAGGAATGCGTTTTTTCTTCGTCGCAAAGGAATGTATTTTCACTATAGTTAAGTATTGTGGCACTTACAAAAGAGACATGATGATGGTGCGTCTCAACCACCAATTATTCATGCACTTCGAGCTGCAACAATACCAATAAAGCTAATGGAAGCAGATCAACCTAAACAAAATTTAATCCCAACGAATAAGTCTTTCGTATTGTCGTTGATATTTGTTCTATTAGGGTGGCACAAGCAAGAATAGTCGATTCTTGCAACAGTAGTGGCAATTGGGAGACTTGAAACTAATTTATTATTGCTTGCACACATTACATTGCCTATTGCAGTTTGTGCTGCCGTGATCAATTTTTCGCAGGTGAACAGATTGTTACTACAGACAGGCAAAAAGTCCTGGTCTGCGCGTAACACAGAGCACTATCACGATCAAAGCAGAAGTAGAGGTACATACCCTTTGGTAAACATTTCTAGGGACAATTCTCTAAGGTAAAGTTGTATAGCAGCCTCTACATATATAACTATAGATTTTGTGGAGCGTAAGAAAACCAGCCACAACTCCTTTACTATCATTTAAGTTTTATTTAATTGTGTTCATGTGACACTTACAAAAGCTGCTAGGTATGATCAACCCAGACCACTCTGCATTGCTGAAGAAGCGTCCTGAATGTTTAAAATCATTCCGTCAGAAATAGCCAGAAATAACGCTCAAATATGCAATGCTACATGCATAAACTTCAATGCACCTTACCGCACATTAGTTTCATCAACGGTAAGCATGCTGTTCACCGCTGTCAGTGGAAATCTTCAATTTTCAGACCTCTGGCAGCTCTTTGGCCGCCAGAGCTAGCTTAATGGTCCGCCAGGTAGTTCTGGTCAGGACAGCAAACAGCACTGTGGCGGCGTGTGCGTGAGGAAACAGACACTAACTGAAGCTGCCTGAAGATTGCAAAATCGAATGTTGTACGGCCAGCATAAAGGTAAACAAATGCTACCGTCCTGGTAGCAACGAAAACAATGCGCTGCGTTCACTTTTTTTCTTTCTGCATTTTCCACTTGAAAGTACGTAGCTAAGTTTGCCTAATTTTTGAAAATATATACTCGAGCGTACACACTCATGTACGGCTTTGTTTGTTTGCAAGATCACTCGCAACTCACCGTGTCCACAAAGGAAATATCCAGCTGGCGCGTGGCACCTTGAGAACAGTTCGAGGTGAGGCGCCTTGCCGCTGACGGCTTAAGTAGGAGGTGTTGGCTTAAAAAGCTCACATCGTCGTAGCACATGTAACACGCGCTGCACACCACGACGCGAAATCTCGTAAAAGTGACCCTGTCCCGAAAAGAGCTTGAGAATATACACCAGCTCAGCTATTGGGCAGTAAACGGGACGAGCACACATTGACCAACCTGCATTTTTTGTTTCAACCTGGGGCATGCTGCGGATTTCTTTCAGTAGCGGGCGAAAGTAGCGACATGAGACGACGTCGTGGAGGCGGTTGACGGGGCTGTGCCGATCTCGCCACATTATTTAGGCACGAAGTGGTGCCCTGGCGGCTGCCACCGTCCGACATGCCTGGCGCGTGAGCTTATTCTGACTTCGCTGCTCAAAAGACGCCACACGGTGGTCAAGAAAATGCTGATGATAATGATGATGGCGCTACCGGGCTCCTCTCCTAGCGTTTTGCGCAATTGGAAGGTTTGTGAAAAAGAAAGAGAACAACAGGTACTATCTACATAAAAGACAATCCATAAGATGTGTGTTTGGAAAGTCCAGGGAGTCAACGTGAAGGGACGATCGGGAGCTAGTGGGTCTCTTGTGGGCGACACTGGAGAAACGCAGCGGACGGAGATGAAGTCGGTGGGTTGCTGCGGTCACAGACACGCGCGTCCTACCACGACTTGGCGGAGACTTCGAGGGCAAATTGGTGGTTGGAGTGGACACGGCTGGCAACGGTACCCCTATTTAGTGCCATGGGAAGGCACTGAAGAACCTGCGTTGGCAATGTAGGCGAAGTGGTCTGATGGATCAAAGCGTAGCCATGATGACCGAGGACAGGAATGTAACGGTCGCGGTGGAGTCTCCGACAGCGCATATGGCGCCGACAAGGCTGTCGACAAAGAGCATACTGCTAGCTGTGCCTATGCGGACGCAGCCGTCGACGAAACATCGAACTCAGTGTTATAACGCTGCTGCTGTGCTGGCGTAGGTGGCTGATGTAAGAGATGGGAAGGAAGAAGTCGCTGATGGCATCCCACCGTTGCCACCAGTTGTTAGATGTGGAAGGAAGGTCGTCGGAGGATACGAACGGTGACAAGAGGATACGGAAACAAAAACATGGTTTATGTCACTATATACACATATTTACAGAAAAGAAGGGACAGTAGTTTCACGAACCACGAGCGTGGTGGTTGAACGTTACATAGTTCAGAGCGCCGTCCAGCACTCTCCGGGGTCGTTTTAAGCCCTGTCGGGCTCCTCCTCTCTGAGTGGAGCACCAATCACACACACACAACAGGTGAGGGGGACAAGCATGCACGGTCCACATGAACACTGCACTGTGGTGGCGCCAGCAGGGCTCTTCCTCGTCGTGTGTGTGCGTTTAGTCGAGAGTGCCCACGATACTGGCCGCATACTTCAAAGGGTCCGCCGATTTTGTTCGCTCAATTAGCGGGGCGATCCGTGGCAGCCACCGCGGTCTCCCCCAGGAAGACGCCGTCCCTGTTGTCCTCTCTGTGGCGTCACGGCGTACTGGCGACACTACGTCTCGTCCTCCGACCAGCAGGGACAATGCCTGGCGGGCATAAGCAGTCGGCCGGTCGGCTACCTGACGGAGGATTAAAGAAGCGCCGCTCCGCCGTCAGCTCTGTCGCCGGTCACGCCAGCTTCTCCGTTGCCCGATGAGTCGCCGAGTTCATTAGTCACCGCTTCTGCTTGAAGGGACGACAAAAGGGTCCGCACTTGAAGGACGGGCACTCGCCTTTGCTTGCTGCTTGGTCTGGATAATTGCTCAAATCTTCGGCAGCGACGGTCAGACTGGGCGCTGAAGGGATTAGGAGCCTCTCCAGTGGACCGGCTTACGCCCCATGGTGTCTGCCCAGATGAGTTTCCAGGCCAAACTTAACAGCTCCTTTGCCGCCCGGAAAATCTCGGCTGGCCAGCACTCCCAAACGCTGGGCACGAAGAGAATGGTTGGTGACGAGGACGATGGCCTGGCTTTCTTCCTCCAGCTTCGCACTCGAACCCAACTCCCAAACCAGCTCACAATGGTCGACAACAGCAAGGCGAACCACACAACACAGTACCATGCCGAAGTCAAGCACATTGGACCCGCTTAAAACCCTCCAGGCTTCTCAAAAAACACAAACAAAAGAGAAACCTGTACGCTAAAATTTTGAGACAATTTTGTGCCGCCAAAGTTACAACAATCATGGACGTGGAGAAGCTTACCAAAAAATGGAACAAATTGTCGTGTGAGAAAAGCACACAAAGGCAAACACAATTTGACCCCATATAATCGTAGTTCCAATTTTACAAACCTAGCTTTCTCCTACCACCCGCACTACTAAGTTGTAACTGACATTTAATTTCATGACTAATTTCATGAAACACAACCAAATACAAAGGTTTCACACCAATGCTGCCGTACCCTATACACAAGTTATCTGGGCGCTTTCTTCATTCTCTCAATACATACTTGCAAGGCATGGTCGAGAGTACCTACTTTTATGACACCCTGACGCAAACAAAACTCTCTCACATCAAATCAAACTGCGTCTTATAAATCCTAGAAATGTATCTAGTCTCAAAATTTCGGTGAACGCAGTGCTTTCAGCTCAAGTGATCATATAAGATCCCTAAGGGATCACAAAAACAACAAAACGAAGTAAACTTGGTGTGCTAACACGCTCATTTGCTGGATGTAGTTTCATGTCAGCCCATGTTTTTAAAGAACGCACATAACTTTGCTGTGCGCTCTAGCACGACATCATACTATCATCCAAAGAACGCTAGCACACCAACACGCACCTGACCATAGGCGATATCTCTCTCACCTAGGTATCCTTAAACCCTCATCTGAACGTAAATTTTCTCAAGATATCGAACTGTGTAAATCCTTAAAACGCATCTCTAATCTCAACGTTCGATATAACATAACGCTCAGCGAAAGAATTCACCTGATCCCTGAGCACATACTAAAATAACAAAGGGAAATGCAACTCGTGTACCAACACGCTCATTTGCTGGATGTAGTTTCATGTCAGCCCACGTTTTTAAAGAACGCACATTGCTGTGCTTCCTAGCACGACATCATACTCTCATCCAAAGAGCGTTAGCACACCAATCGCACACCTAACCTAGGCCATTTCCCTGTAACTCAACTAAAACACTTGCAATGCTTTTTAACAAAGATCTAGAAGGGAAAAAACTGTATCTAACACTATCCGGGGAGGGGACACAGGAATGCCACTTTAAAACCGAAATTGAGCAAACATGCTTTCAAGAAAATTCCTGTGTCTGACACTCCAGCTTACTACAGCTGTCCCGCACTTCAATCTCACACGCGGCGGTCGTGGTCATGCCGGATTGCGAGGACGCCCGAGGCAACAACGTGCACGTGCTACCAGCTGAACGGCAGCGTTACGCCTCATTTGCGATTTCGGCCGTCCTCTGTCAATCCGGTGGAGGGAACCCGAGCAATGCAAGGGAAAGAGTGACGGTGTCCGATTTGGTCTAGCCGAGCGGTGTTTAGCTATTGTGGTCTTTCTTCTAGGACCACGTCGACACTCTTTTCCGTGAAAAGCTCTAAATCTCCACCGCGCATACCGACGCGTGGACTTGCGCCATTGCCTACCGCTTCGCCGCTGGCGTTTTGCAGCACGACACAAAGGCCTCCCCAGCGAAGTGGCCAGTAACCTACCCCTTTCTCGTTCGCCCCGCTGATGGCCACCTTTAACATTCTTTCGTCGCTTCGCTTTCCTAAGGCAACGTTTGCTACCGACCCTTTTCTCACAACTGGAAAATTGATCTCTGGTTGCGTTATTGCTGGCTTCACACCTCAAGAGTACTTCTGCACCACCTGTCACCTTAGCTCGGCCCTTCGGTCTCTTAGCACTGTTGTCACGTCGGGCCGATTCACCTGTACTGAACCTGCATTCGCGCGCGCCCTGAAACGTGCAGTCGATAGAACCGAAGTACCGACGACTTACGCGGGAATGTATTCGCGAAGAACCCGCTTTTCTTTTTCTTGTCTGGTGGCTCGGACGCATACAAACCGACTTAGACATCGATGCAAAGTGCCTAGTACTACTTGCTACGCTCGAAGCTTATGCGCCCTCGTTTACACGCGTAGTACTGTTCGTCTCCCTCGTGGCTTTGCGACGTCTTTTTCGTCTGCGCCGCTTCTTACGGCTCGTTGCCGAGCCTTCCGATTTGATCCCAAGCTCGTCAACTCTCTCACAGTATTCTTCAGCAGTCAAACTCGCGCCGTCTAAATGATTTTCGAGAAATTCACCTATTCCACACTCTAGATCGGCGGACAGCTCGACGCTCTCAGAAACAGTGCAGCTGCTTTCCCGCAAAAAATCTCGCTCGTCTTGCTTGGAGCTGCCTACAACCACATTGTTCTCATCCTCTACCTTCGCTGCTTCTCCTGAGCTTTCTCCGGTGTACTTGCCTACTTCGACCTCATTTGCAAGATCCACCGTTGCGACAAACACAGTTGAGGTCTGTACCAGCTGTTCTACAGCTATCCTAGCTGTTTCGCTAACAGTTGACTGGCACAGCGCCTCGTCGCACTTGCTCTGGCCTTCGTCGGCCTGTCTACTCCTCGCAGCATCTTTAGAAGCACTCAGATTTGGTTCATCGTCGAACCTGCTGCTGTCTTTAAACGTGCTAGCCTTTTCTAAAGCTCTGGGCTGCACCTCACTAATTTGATCATCGCGCTTCTCGTGCGCTACAGTTGCGGATGGCTGAATCTTCCACCTCATTGCCTCAATTTTCTGTTTCAATTGTTCGAGCAACAAGGCGCGTGCTGGATCACGCTCTTTTGTATCCCTTTCCCATGCCTCTCTTTCGCGTTCCTCCCTTTCGTTTCTATCCCTCCTTTCCTTTTCTTGCCTTTCTTTTCTATCCCGTAATTCCTTTTCTTCTCTTTCTTTTTTCTGCTTTCGTTCCTCCAATTTTTTCAAAGCTTTTAACGCGTATCCAATATCCACCTCACTGGCGCTTTCCAAAATTAGCTCTAAAATTTCTGACCTGCCCATTCCTTCCTTAATCTTTATACCCAGGTCTTCACAAATGTACAAAAGACCATCTTTTAGCAGTGTCTTCACCTCCATGATTGCCGTTGTACTTTGGTCCTGCATCTCACACAAATGTAGGGGATCCCTCTAACACACAAATAGGTGTCTCCCTAACTCACACACAATCCAGCTTCTAATCAACGCACACTCAAGAAATGAAGCCTGGAAAGTTATAGCAAAGACAAAGCACTCACCACAGCACAGCACCATGTCGTGAAGTCCATCCCACCACTGCCACCAGTTGTAGCGGTCGAAGGAGGAAGTTCGCTGATGGCATCCCACCGCTGCCAACCAGTTGTTACGGTTGGCGAAGGAAGGAGGAACGCAGGAGGATACGGAAAACAGAACATGGTTTTATGGGACTATTTACACATATTTACAGAAAAGAAGGGACAGTGGTTTCACGAACCACGAGCGTGGTAGTTGAACGTTACATAGTTCAGAGCACCGTCCAGCACTCTCCGGCGTCGTTTTAAGCCTTGTCGGGCTCCTCCTCTCCGAGTGGAGCACCAATCACACACACACAACAGGTGAGGGGGACAAGCATGCACGGTCCACATGAACACTGCACTGTGGTGGCGCCAGCAGGGCTCTTCATCGTCGTGTGTGTGCCATTAGTCGAGAGTGCCCACGATCCTGGCCGCATACTTCAAAGGGTCCACCGATTTTGTTCGCTAAATTAGCGGGGCGATCCGCGGCAGCCACCGCGGTCTCCCCCAGGAAGACGCCGTCCCTGTTGTCCTCTCTGCGGCGTCGCGGCGTATTGGCGACCCTACGTCTCGTCCTCCGGCCAGCAGGGACAATGCCTGGCGGGCATAGACAGTCGGCTGGTCGGCTACTTGACGGAGGATTAAAGAAGCGCCGTTCCGCTGTTAGCTCTGTCGCCGGTCACGCCAGCTTCTCCGTTGCCCGATGAGTCGCCGAGTCCATTAGTCACCGCTTATGCTTGAAGGGACGACAAAAGGGTCCGCATTTGAAGGACGAGCACTCGCCTTTGCTTGCTGCTTGGTCTGGATAATTGCTCAAATCTTCGGCAGCGACGGTCAGACTGGGCGCCGAAGGGATTAGGAACCTCTCCAGTGGACCGGCTTACGCCCCATGGCGTCTGCCCAGATGTGTTTCCAGGCCAAACTTAACACCGAGTCGATGGAAGTGCGAACGCCATGCTGGAAGAAGCGCATGAAGGTCATGGCAGGCAAGCAGGTCCACAGCGACTGGTCGGCTGATACGTCGTGGAGATGCAGTGGACGCTCTGGCCGTGGCGAGGGACAGGTTTGAATTTAAGATGCATTGTTGCGAGGCCGCGTTGACCTTCAAAAACTCCGGAGGATGCTCATGAAACCCAGAAGGCACGGGTTCTACCAGAAGGTCTGCTAGCGTACCCTTGCTTGTCGGGGCAGCCTGGTGGTTGTCCACCAGCGTGGGTGGTACAAAAGGTGCGGTCTGTTCAGCAATTGACGAAGTTGCCTCGTAGTCCTCAGCCATTGACAGCCTCGTAGTTCTCGATCAGCTTTGACGCAAGCTGACGATTTCGGAAACTGTGCTCGGATTCCTAGCCAAGAGCATTTAGAATGCGCCATAGTCCACGTCATTCAGCATGTGTTTGATCTTGTCGGCTTCGGGGATGGTGTCAATCGCACGTCGAGAAAGGTCTACGACGTCCGCAATATAACTGGTGAAGTTTTCCCCAGTCTGTTGAGAGCGGACACGCAAGCACTCTTCTGCGCGCTGCTTCCGGACAGCCGGCCGACCGAACACTTCAGAACAAGACGTCTTGAAGACGCTTCATGTGGAGATGTTGCGTATGTGAATATTGTTCCGCAATTCGGCGACACCTGTCAAATAAAAATTCGGCAGATCCCACATACTTGGGTATCGACGTTATGCGAAGCATGCGGAGGGAAGGTCACCATGTTGCATTTTTGTAGCGTTAACTACACTGGCTTCGCTGAGCCAATTTCGCGTGGCACTGGTCTGCGCATGTGCAATGATACTCCGCCACCGCCGGTGTGCGCGCAATTCGATGCGCTGCGCAGACGATCGGTGGTGTCACGCACCGGAGCCGGAACCTTCATCGCACTCGGCCACGGCCAGCGCGACCCGCCGCCGCCGGTGTGCGCGTTCCAGAGGAGTGCCGTCATAGCGTAGACATATGGACGCCGACACACGCACCTACCCTGTGCATTCGCCATCTGACACTGCGCTGGAGCCGCTTGATAGCGCCTCTGACTGGCGTTTGCCACTGCGGTATAGCCATGGAGAAGGAAAAATAACCAACTGAACCTTTGCTAACACTACGTATATCCTGGCATAGCTGAGCTAAGCCACTGCCATTTTTTTATTGAGCGACACATTGTGGAATGACGCTAAATATATGTACAAATGTTACACGCACAGACATTTGTTGAAGAAGTGCAGATGCTTATATAACCAGTTGTGTGCACTTGCGCGATGATGCGAACTGGAACATGTGTATTTGCAACACCAGAAGCTGATGATAAGCGCTCATGCGCACAAGAGTGGTGGCCCTGGACACTGCTGCATAGACAAACTCCAGCGCATGGCAACTAACCACAATTGACGTTAACCCGACATGGCGGCTGTATCGAAGGAATACATATGTAGTGTTTGTAAAATTGGGTAGGCAGCACTGCAACCGCTATTGACGTTTAATGAAGACTAGCGTCTATTTGAAAAGTAGTTCCGAGACCTGGCGTAGCTCTGTGGTAAAACGCTTCATTGCCACGCAGAATGCTTGGGTTCGATTCCAGCTGGGACCTTGACATTTATTCTTTGCATTCGTGGGGTCGACGCAGCCGATGTCGGGTACTTATTAACGCTCGCGCGTTAAAATTGCCCATGAGTGTTCTTGTCGTTCCTGGGTAGATGCTGTGTGTCGAAAACCTGCGGCACATACCCTCATACGATCGTCACATACCCGCCCATGGGTATGTACCACTCTCTGACGGGAAGTGTTTGATGACGTACGTGACGGGGTTGTGAGTTTATTCATGTCTTGACCAGCACGTCATATTCGTGAAACAATCTTTCCCTCCCATGCTAATTTTGGTTCACGCCAAATTAAGGGGGTGACCACAAGAGTATCCAAACGTAAGCGGCTAGATAGATAGATAGATAGATAGGTAGATAGATACGCTCAAAGTAGCCGAAGTTTGCTAAGAAATGCTTCGCATTTAAAATATGACGTGGCCAAGCTTGTCGGCTTCATCCCACCTATCATTAGCACTCAACAGTTCGTAGTGCTCAAGCCAGTCTTCCACGTCTGTACTATTCACCCCGCTGAAGGCCTTCGGTTCCCGAAGCCAAGGATGGCCAGGGCAGTTGACGAAATGGGGCGAAGGCACCGATAGGTTGGTGTTGTCAGTCATGACGGGCGATAGCATGCGGCTTTGCAGCTCCAGAATGTAGTTACGGGGATAAACAGCCCCCTACACCATCGAGACGAGGTTTATTAGTCGTTCAGGACAGCGGCGAAGCAGTGTGAAGAACCGTCCAGCGACCAGTGTAGCAGCGAACCGAAGCACCAGCTGAGAGAGCAGGGCGTTGGCAATGCTACTCTGTGTGGCGCATCTCCTTTCTCACAGTAGCAGTATCCCGGAAGTTCGCCCGTGGTATGTCGTGGGCAGGAACTTCAGCTGCGGAAGACGTCAAGGTAGAAAGTAGTGACTGCTTTCAAGACGTACAGCGTGTTGAATCGGTTGATAGTCACCTTCGGACATCGTCAACGGCGATGCCTTCGCGATCGGGGGGCGAATAGCAGGTGTGACGATGTCCGTAGTCACGGCAGGCTACAAGCCATGCGGTGAGGTTGCCGTCATGGAGGCCGACTTACCTGAGTTGTCTCAGACGGAGGAGGTAGAGGAATACGTGCAGGTGGCAGGCACGTACGACGCAGCTGCGTTTGCGGGCTTCAAGTGGCTGACGCAACTCTCGGTGACGAGGTCAGTCGAAGTAAATGCGTCTTCTACCTCGTCGTCAAGTCAGCTGCAGGATTAGGTGTTCCTGCGACCGAATCTGAGGTACGAGTCGTAGCAGGGGCAGGTACGTCGTGGTCAAGGCAGGGATGATGGCTGTTTCATACCACTTTCTGGGACTGACAAGAAACTGGGAAGACGTGGGACCACGGCAACGGGTTGTAAATGAGGCCGTAGGAGACAAAAACCACAGAGCAGAGGTCATCGTACGACTGCGGGCTGGAGCTTGAAGTGGCAGCGAGATGAAGCACCTCTACTGGAAGGGCTTCAAGAAGAATGGTGTGCGTCAGTGGTTGGTCCGTGACGCCATTCACTGCAAGAACGGCGTCGAGCTGCATAAACCATACCTTGGGGTAGGTAATTTGAATGGCCGCACTGGTGGGCAAAGTCACGGGAGCATGGCAGCTGTTGGCTCATCGAAGGGCGCCTTCTCCGGGTCACCATTGTAGCGGGCGAGAGTAGAGACGTGAGACGACGTTGGAGGCGGCTGATGGGGCCATGCCAATCTCGCCGCTTTATTGCAGGCCTGACGCGGAGCCCCGGCGGCTGCCAAAGTCCGATTCGCCGGGCGCGCAAGCTCGTTCTGTTCTCGCGCAGATCTAGCTAGCCTCAACTGTGTGAGAGGCTTGGCGCGGTGATCAAGAAAATAGTGAGGATGATGATGGCCCTATCGAACCACGAGTGTGCGTCGTATCTAAAATGAACTTCTGCGTGACGCGTTTTCGGCTCGTTTCGGAACTTGCGTACATTGACTTTTTTCCAGTCGTAAGGGGCACTTACAAAATATCATATACCTCAGTTTGATTTGAGCTACTCGGTAATAACCATACATACTGCACAGCACTACTACTAAGGGGTGAAAACAGAAAAAGCCGGCTATAAAACAGGCAACAAAAGAGTGCCTACATTTCTAAATGCATTTAGGATGCTTACATTTGTAAATGTATGCACTAATGTGTCGCCTGGCACGCATATTAAGATTATCATGTTCGGACCTTCGTCATTCATTTTCGTCACGTAATACTAAATTTGGTATATGAGGAGTTAGCAAAACAACTGCGAGTGTGATATGAGCGTGGCATGTAGTCATGTTTACATGAAACGCATGTCATCATTATCACGTTTGGACGTGCCATTTACCTTCGTAGTTCATTCACGTCACGTCTTACTAAATTTGGTGTTTGTGAACCTAGCGATAAGGCCACGAGCGCATCTTAAGCGTGGTTTGTTGTCACGTTCTTACTTGATACCCATAACATGATCATCATGTTTGTGCCAATCAAATACATTCGGCATTCACTGACGTCACGTGACTCCGAATTTGGTATATTCAAAATTATGTAAACGACTGTGAACGCTCCATGAGCGTGGTATGTTTTCATGACTAGTCAACATGAAGACCATGACATGCATTTCATGATTTTGACGTCAGAGTATCTCACTTATTTTCGCTATTTAGCCATGTCATACCGTACCAATTTTGCAAAATGTCATGTGAACTAAATCATCGCAAGAGTAGCAAGACCATAAAATGTAAATCATCACATTCATCACATACATCTTATTATTTTCATGTTATGACTTGTCAACCTTGCTCTTCATTCAGTCAGGTTATGCCATAACAACTTTGGTAGGGATACCATTATAGAGACGGCCAGGAGAGCTAAATGTCCTAGGCGCTATATTAACATAGATATATAGATAGATAGGTAGATAGATAGATATATATATAGATAGATAGATAGATAGATAGATAGATAGACAGATAGATAGCTAGATAGATAGATAGATAGATAGATAGATAGATAGATAGATAGATAGATAGATAGATAGATAGATAGATAGATAGAGAGATATATAGATAGATAGATACGCTGAAAGTTGCCCAAGTTCGCTAAGAAATGCATCGAATTTAAAATCCTGTCAGAGGCAAGGATGTTCGAGAAGATGCTGGATACTACGCACTGGGCTGCACAATCACTTCTTACTTCAAGATCGCATGGCTGCCATGCGAGTACCTAAAGAAACACCACAGCCTGAAACGGCGTGGGCTGCAGACGTTATACGAGAGGAAAGCCAGTAGTCATAGAGAGCTCTGATCTGGTACCACCAAAGCCAAAACAAAAGGCTGCGCTGCTGCTGCTTGCCTTCACCTCGCCCCTCTTCGGCCACTCAGTGACACCGCCGCTCCACGGCTCCGTTGCCGAACACCACCGCCGCCAACCGCCTCGTACAACAGACATGTCGGCTAACGCTTCGCTGCGAGTAAGACCAACTTCTGGCGCAACGTTGGCTGCCCCCCCCCCCCTCTGTTGCCGTGGCAGCGATGCCGAACACACCTACCACTGCTACCAGTACCATCATAATGGACTACGTAAGTTTGGCGCCAATTGCCCGTGTTGAGAGCAATTCGATAGATCCGCGACAATGCCGATAACCTGGCGTGCGTGCGGTGGAAACCCCGACTATCTATCTCCTGGCTTACCATCACTCGGCGGCTACATCTTAGCACAGCGCCACCAGTACATGGTCCGTTTGCTTGGCCCATCTTCAAGCTATTTTTATAAAAGTCAGGACTAGAACTGATGGAAGACTGACTCCTATACGACAAACAATTAGTGATTTTCCGCGACGTGCGATGCCTCGAAAGTATTCAAAAAAGGCCGGAAGTCGTGCAGAGCTCGTCGCATTACCACCAAATACTCGCATCTTAACATTCGTATGACGGTCGTCTCCATAAATGATTTCATGAACGCCAGCAGCACTTTCGAGCTTTCATATGCTACGGAACCTGCTTCAACCAATGGAGGTCACCAATCGGATTTAAGCGCTAACCCGAGCCTTGGGATATTCATGCAAGACCACCTCAAAGCCCTCCTCTTGCAATCTGAGAAGCTGCTTTTCGTCGCCAACAAGCATAAGACAGAACCCAGTCGCGAAACATCGCATCACAAGAGAAGCAGCTCAACCGGCGTGTCAGAGCCCGTATTATTTTTCAGCTACCCAACGCGCGACCTTAAAAAAAAACAGTTCAACGAAATAATACGTGATGACATCAATGAGTCATCCTACAGTGCATGAGTGCCTCCCGTGTTGTTGAAGAAAAAAAGGTTGAACTTTGAAAAACGTTTGAACCTTTAATTTCTTAATCACGAATGATTGCGGGAATAAATCACGAAGAAAAGGCGTGTAGGCTCTCCCACGGATACACAAAGCCCTGGATATGCTCCACACGGCGAAGTAATCTTTAGGCAGACCTAAAAGCTGGCTACTCGCAAATCAAAGTCGGCGAGAAAAACTGAGACTGTAGATGGCATGTTCGAGATCAAGGTCATGCTCTTTAGTCTGAGTTTGCCTCCTGTGGCATTCCAATGCGTTGAGGACAGTGCTGGCTGTCTTGAAGTGGGAGACGTGCCCCTGTACTTAGATGAAGTCGTTGTATTTTCCTATAGCTTCGACGGGCACTTTTGGCGCATCGGAGCTGTAGCTTAATCAACAAATGCCCTCTAACTGGCTAATAAACTGGCTAGGCATCCCCATTATCGCTTACTCGTCTAAGCGAAGGATCAGTGTTCTATTCTAGAGGCACATTTCTGCTTAATTTTTACCGTGCAATTCACGCAATGTTTCGAAATATTCTATACGTTTTTGTCCGTAGCACGTAGAGAAAAGAAAAATAGCTAACCGAATTGAATTTTTCTTAACAGCGGAATCAGCGCGTGCACTCACTGTGGTGGAAAGTGCTTACAATTACAAGAATTTTCAACTGTCTAATAAATACGTTATTTGCAGTGAAAGATGCATATCTTGAAACAACAAAATACGTACCTTCTTCTCGTATTGGAGGAATAAGTGGGTACCAACGTAGCCGACTTGTTCTTTGGAGATTTTGCGGGAACTTGTCTTCTGGAGGTTTTCCTAACACAGACAGAACAAAAATAGCCCGATATGTGTAAATCTTGTTTGCAAAAGAACTGCAATCAATTATTTTCCTGAATAGAATGATACCTTTTGTGTTATTCCTACAAATTATATATTGCTTTCGGAAGAACGTATATGTGGACATTCGTTGTGCTTTTCTTGCTTTTATTCGTGGTGTGATTATGATTTAAATCTGGGTGTGGTTGGGCTAGTGGTTTGCAACGTTTGATAAAGCCATTGTAATGACAAAATATGTGCAGCGTTTTTAATGCTTTTTATCTGGATGTTATATGTGGTATTATTTCAATGATTAGGCGAGCGCTGTCAAAGCGATTATTTGGTCTATTTTTAATAAAAGGCTCAGCGCTAGAAAAAACTAGTCGCCTCGCACACCTCACCTATTTGGTCTTTGACAGATATAGGTTTAAAGCGACACTCATGAACATCCGACCACATACTTGTCCAATGTATTGAGTAATTATTTAGCGTCAGAAAACAGACAAAAAAAAACCGCGATACGTTTTCTGCGTTGCTGCCCAACGTGGCATGTCACAATTGATGCGTACTGTTTCAGACGACTTCATGAAATTTTACAGAGAGGTGCTTTCATCATAGTGTTTTTACTGTATAACTTGTGTATTTATTATTTTAGATCTGTTGAATAGGTTTTGTAATATTATTCACCCATTTCACAGCCGGCCCATGTTCTAAAATGACGAATCGGCTACATCGTCAAGCTACTCAATGTAGTAGCTTTTTTGTGAGAGCTCACATCTTTCCTTTTTTTCAAACGAATAATAAACATAACTTGATTTGACTTCAAACCAACTATTAAGCTCACGCTGTGGTTAGATCTACCTCAAACAATTATCTACTTCATTGACAGAATGCGTTTCCACAATTTTTGTATCTAGCAAATAAAAAAGAACCACGTAACTTGATTTTAATTAGAACGTGGCTTCACAGTAATGTCTTGACGAATTATGTGGGTCATCCTTAGGATACTGTATATTTCTGTTAGGTCTGTGGGTAACATTACTCCGTGTTCTAGTGTTCTGTAGAGTAACACTGTAGGGTTAATTAGACGAGCACTAAAGGTAAATTTACAGGTAAGATAATTGAGTAATTGTGCAATGTACCACACGAGGATGTTATTGTGCTATAACCGTAAATCCTATGAAAGAATTATGCAGATTGCTGCTAATGATTGCATTATTGCACATCCACATATCATAGTTGGTGGACAGGACAAAGTAGTTATTGCTGCAGCCGCCCATGAATACGTTTCATTCGTCTTAATTTTGTCGAATACGTCTAAATTTGGGGAAAAAAAGCCGACTTGGATATTTTGATCGTATTGTTGCATCACCCCTCAGACGTATGGAAAGCATGGGATAGTTGTATGTTTCACCTGCAGCATGGTAATCGCAATATAAAAGAAAAAACTCAAGTTGAGCAAAAGTCAACTTGTGCTACCTAGGGACCAAACCTCGCACATTATTCTAATTATGCGTGTATTGTGTAATATATATGTAGTCTCCCTAACAAAAACTACCAACATGACGAAAGTTGAAAGTGTAAGTCTCAGATTAGGGCTTTGACCCGGTAGTGTAGTCAAGGACATAAATTTGAATTGATTTCAGTCTGCGGTGAAACGTCTATGCAAGCATAGGAAGAAGAATGTACCAACCCTGTTTATGGATTTGAGCAAGCACGCAAGTTCGTAGTTGGTCTGACGTCGACTGATAAAAAAATAGGCCTAGCAAAAGGACGACCTTTGCATTGTGAAGCCGGATAGTCATTTGTTATCTGAAAAAAGGGGTTTCACGACTAAATTTGCAATTCCTTACATTATCGCCATAGAGTGTTTACTAAACTAAACAAAAACCTGAGTTGAGCAGCAGTGTTGGCATGGGTGATGGAGGATTAAGTCTTGAATACAGCAGCGGTGCACTTTAAGGGTGAGCAAAGAACGCACTATGCCTGTGTACAGCAGGTCGATAACTAAGCACCTCAAATGACTTGCTGGTGCTAAAATGTGATGAACGTTTTCCAACATAGTCATTTAACCTTTATGTAGGACGTGTTAAATAACTTGTCAATCTTCATTTCCTAGAATTCAGATTGTACAGCAGCTCAGGAATATTAGACAGATGATCCTGTCAGCTAACATAATAATGGGAATACTTTTGTTCATTACAGTTCCGTGCTGTGCGTGTGACTGTCCGTATTTTAATGCTAGTTAAATGATAGGCGGAAGAAATTATATGTCACAACATACTTCGCATCATTGTTTTACGTATCAAACGTATACTGCCCTATATTGCATGGAAGTGTTATCAACTTACTGCTTAGTTTATAAGTTCTCGTAGAAAATATTCTGAACTCATTGATGCTGTCAATTATTCGTGACAATTGGAAGAGTCAACTAACCACTATCCTAAAGGAATGTACAAGGGTACGTAATTCCAATCAGATTACTTGGGTAAACGATGAGCCAGGCTTCGCGAATAATTACGCGTCTTTATTTTACAGCAAATATATTTTTCCATTGCCGCGTCTACTGTGAGGTCAGCTTTTAGATTCTATTTGGCAGTGGCTAAAGGTTAAGGTTTCTTGGTAACTCTTTCATTCTAAGTGGCTAAAGGTTAAGGTTTCTTGGTAACTCTTCCATTCTAAGGGACGACGCCGAAGTTATTCTCTCACAGAACGCTTGTGCCCGTGTCTCAGTATTTTTAATTTGTTTTCCTGGAAATCCTTGGAGCTGCCGCTCCCTCCTTTGCGTCGATGCTTCAGGAGACACCTGAGAATGTTCCAGGCGTGCAACCGTCGCGCCGGGCTTCGTCGTCCAGGAAGCATAGCAACGCGTCGAGTGACACGGACAGCGAGGCAATCGATTTCTACTCGGGCGGCTTTGAGTCATCGGATGATCACTTCACGGTCGTCATGAATCGAACTACAAAACGAAGACTGCTGCGAATGGCATCGTCCGCAAGTGTTTCCACCGTTAAGACTGCACCACGGCGGTGGCCACACACCATGCTGTTCATGCCTGAAGACCCTGCATCTAACTTGCGACTCTTCAACAGGCAAGTTCTTTCTGTGCTTCTCGAGGAAACCGCGCTGAATGAGATCAAAGACGTGAGGATAAATGCACGGAAGAATGTCCTCGCTGTAGACGTTATTCACCGTAGCGCACTGCAGAGCCTTCGGCACATAACAGAAATCGTCAACGGGAAAGTTCGGCCAATGGTCGCTACAAGTTGTAATTGCACTGTAGGCGTCACTTATGATGTGGATCTTTCCATCCCAGCTAATGACCTGCCATTACTAATAAAGCCAGCGACAGAAGGCACCCGTATCCCGCACAACACCAGACTCGGCAACTCACGCTGCTTGAGGCTTGTGTTCGAGGGAGACAGCCTTCCCTCGTATGTCAAAGTTGGCCATGTTCGCCTCTCAGTGCGTCCATACGTACCGAAGCCACTGGAATGCTACAAGTGCTTCAAGATGGAACACGTAAAAGGAGTCTGTGAGAACAATGTTGTGTGTCCGTGGTGCGCTGAATCTCACTCAAAAGACGCCTGCGGTGCCACCGTGTTACGATGTCCAAACTGCCACGGCGCTCATGAGGCCTCATCCAAAGATTGCCCGCAGGTTTAAACGAGCACGCGGTACTCAGGCGTATGGTGCGGGACAATTCGACGCACAGGGAAGCTGCCACTACACTACGCCGACGATGGCGTCGTGGGCGAAGACCATCACGGAAAAACTGCTCTACCGATAGAGAGATGTCATTCTCTATCAAAGAGGCTGACCCGCAAACATCGAGCTCGCTAAAGATGGATACTGCCAAACAGAAGAAAGGGACAGCAGTCGCACCTTCCGAACAGTGGCCCTCACTTCCATGAATTCAACCTACTTCGGAGCTGCATCCACTCCCGCCACCCTCGATGAGCCCTCGAACCAGTGATGCGATGAATGAAGATCAAGTGATAAGCTTGCAGCAATCGCTGATGAGTACCATGCTTCTCCTACTCAGTAATATGAAGACTTCGGCTGTGCAGACCGCACTGCATGTGCTGGAACCCTGAGTCCGGTGCCTGCAGCTCTAAAGTAAAGCCATGGTCAGCGAGGCACCATGGTTCCAAGCGGAAGTCAAGAATGCATCTGTCTTTCAATGGAACGTCAGAGGACTGAAGTCGCGCAACTCTGACTTTAGACAGTTTGTATTTGTGAACCACTTCCCCATTATCGTGATTTGTGAACCCAACCTGTCTGCTTCAATCAAGCTGTCAGAATATAAGCGCCTTATGCCTCCACTCACAGAGACTGCAGCAAAGTTATTGTATTCATGCGCAATGACCTCACTTACGTTCACCACAGAGTCTCGTCTGATGGAGAGAATCAGTATGTGTGCCTTACTGTGAAGAAGGATAAGGTTGCTTTCACGATTATCGGAGCTTACTTATCTCCATCAAGCCGCCTTGACTGCGAGCTCTTACGCGGTATTCTGACATCGACTCCAAGGCCATGGGTGACCACTGGCGACTTCAATGCCCATTATATCCTATGGGGAAGCTCCAGGGTCTACTCTAGAGGAAGAAAATTGGTGTCCCTTAGCCTCGGAGTACGAACTCTGCGTTTAAAACAATGGAAGCCCTACACATTTACGCCAATCAACCTATAGCAGCTGCCTGGACCTTACTTTGGTTTCTCGCTCACTTACCAGGAAAGTGCACTGGTTTTCGTATCTGGAAACGCGGGTCAGTGACCATATACCAACTTACCTGTGTATAGAGGTTTCACCAGCTCCAAGTCCTCAAGAGGCCTCAAATACACCGATTGGCCCGAATTCATTATGTTATTGGAAGGCTGCTGTACCGACGGCTCATGATATAACCGAGAGGACTCGATAAATGATGTCCTGCAGAATACCACGCATTCACTGTTGACTAGTCACAAGTGCACCAATATCGACATCGAGCTTGAGAAACTTCGCGCAATACGCCGTCGTGCAGAAAGAAGGTACCGACGGAAAAAATGCATGGATGATTTGAGGCTGGCTAGACGCATTCAAAAGAAAATGCAGCGGCACACGAATAAACTGGCTAGGCGACGTTGGACATCCTTTTGCGAGTCGTTTGATCCACGAAAGCCCCTATCACTGATATGGTGAACTGTCTGGTGTCTTAGCACAACCTTTGGTCAGCGACACCCGTTTACATCTCTGGCACTTCACCTTCACTGCAGAGAGATTGACGTCGCAGAATTTTTCTGCAGAAGAATTGCCGGTGATTCCATTTTCACAGTATCAAGAATGGGAACAATTGACAACCCACCGCCCACACGTGATCGCCGTATGGAATGCCAGTATTCTATGGATGAGCTAAAGGCGGCACTGGCACTGTTCAGACGTTCTTCAGCACCCGGACCTGACGGCATTACCTATCGTGCCCTTTGTAATCTTGGAGACGAAGCTTCGAAGGTACTCTTACGCTTATACAACGACTTCTGGCAGACTCGTACGGTTCCCCAGGCATAGAAGTCAAGTCGCCTCATTCCACTTCTAAAGGCTGGTAAATCTCCTTGGGTATTACCTCATACCGTCCGATCGCACTTGCCAGTTGTATGGGAAAACGATGAAACGAATGATTCCAACACAAATGAAGTGGTACTTAGAGCACTACGAAATCTATCCAGTATCTATGACCGGACTCAGGCATGGCCATTCGTCAATCGACATTGTTGTTGATCTGGTGAAATATGTTCAACACCAGAAAGCCTGTAAGAGACTGTGCGCCGCCCTGTTTCTAGACGTTAAGGGGGCTTACGACAATGTTACCCATTCAGCCATCCTTAGTGCTTTGGAAACAGTAGGTCTTGGTGGCAAGATATATATGTGGGTGTACAGCTACTTAAAGCTGAGATCATTTTACGTGATGACAGCGAATGGCCCAACCCCTGATTATTACAGCAGCCGAGGAGTTCCTCAGGATGAAGTGCTAAGCCCTACACTTTTCAACCTAACTCTCATTGGTCTTGTTGAGCAGCTACCTAGCACAGTAGAACTTTATGTCTACGTAGATGACATCATCATTTGGACATCAGGTGTGACAAGGCCTCAGCTTGGCGCCCGACTTCAGAAGGCTGCTACAACGACGTCATGCTACCTTCGTAAACAAGGCCTCGAGGTGTCCTTTGGAAAATGTGCAGTAGTAGCGTTCACGCGGAAACCAATGTCTGCTTACAGCATATCTATTAATGAAGAATTCATATTGTTAAGCTCAAGCCACAGGTTCTTGGGAGTCATAATAGACAGAAACCTGTCATAGACTCCGCTCGTGAACTATGTGAAGAAGCAGCTGATCGCAACATGCCACGTGTTCAAATTCCTTGCAGGAAAGAATCGGGGAGGGCCCATACCATCCATGCTACAACTGTACAGAGTGTTGTTTATCAGATTCTTACGGTACAGCTTATTTGCAATATCTCACACCGGCAAGACCAACCTGAGCGCAATTCAGAGCATTCAAGCCCAAGCACTTAAGATATGCCTTGGATTACCCCGCAGTGCTCCAACGGCTGAAACCAATGCCATCGCTCAAGATCACTCGATAAAGACGCATATTATTACCGAGACAATACGAATCCACCTCAGGCATTATGCCAGAGCCCCTTCTCACCACCTGGCAAGCCTAGGTGCTGAAAAGCCTCGCACGACATACGGCACTACTGTCTACGAACATCGTTCATCGTTTACTGAGATTTACACAACTGCATCAAAGCCACTGCTTCCTCCTTGGAGCTTGAGCCGGCCGCGAGTTCACTTAATGATTCCAGGAATGAAGAGAAAATTGAACTTACCGACACATGCCCTGAAACAACTGAGTCTATTCCTACTGGAACAAAACTACAGTAACCACGTGCACATTTACACAAATGGCTCTACTACGCCGTCTAGTTCTGGTGGAGCAGTAGTTGTACCATCACAAGGGGTAACTCGGTGTTTTAAGACTTCACATGTGACAACGTCAACGTTGGCAGAACTCGAGGCTCCGCGCAATGCAATGGAACTTATCAATTCAGAAGAAGGACCAGGTAAATGGGCTGTGTTTTCTCACTCAAAACCAGTGTTACAGTGCCTGATATCAGTTCTCCGACGCGGATGCCACGACCAGTTGACCTACCAAACCGTGAAACTTCACCACCTTTTAAAACAAAAAGTCCATGATATCAGCTTTCAGTGGTTACCTGGGCATTGTGGTATAGGTGGCAATCATTCTACAGATAATGCTGCTCGCACGTCACATAAAGAAGCCAACAGCGTTCCGATTCCGCTTTCAAGAGCGGATGCTGCGAGGCAGATTCGACAACTGGCCCGCAGTCTCACACTGACTGAGTGAAACAGACCAAGCATACGACGTACAAGACTGCACGAGCTCGACCCTTCACTACAACTCCGGCCTCCACCCGGCCTACATCAACGTGCAGCTTCACTTCTCTATCGCCTTTAGCTAGGAGTCACTTTCACGAAAGCTTATACCACGTTAATCGGAATTACTGACAGTGTGGCGTGCGATGTTTGCGGCACCGACGAAAATATCGAACACCTGCTGTGCCATTGTCCTCGATTTGCCTCAGATAGACAAGCACTTGCCGACGCAATGCGGCGTCTGGATGATCGGCCTCTTTCTGTGCAGGTGCTATTACAGCAACGTCCACATGACTCGACAACCCACAAGGCAGTGAAAGCCCTGCTGTGTTTTCTGAGAAAGACAGGCTTGTGTGAACGCCCATGACATGCGGTAGAGTTCTACACGCTGCAGTGAAATGACTGTAAGTCTCTCCCCCACCTTTTTCCTTTTCCCTCTCTTCTTTCTTTCTCGTCTTTCTTGTCTCCTTCCCTGATCCCCCAGTGTAGGGTAGCCAACCGGATGTCTTTCTGGTTAACCTCCCTGCCTTCTCCCTTTTGTTGCTTACTCCTCATTCCATTCCAAGCGTTTCCTCATCATATCTGACATTGTATGCATCGCATATGTGGCGATACATTTGACATCTAGGACCTAAGCATTTAGTGGGCAACTTGAGCGAGTATTCTAACAGGAAAGGAATCTATTTTGGCCGACGTCAAGATTTCACACTGATGCCATAGAGTTTCCTAAAAAACTAGAGGGGATTCTGGCGCTGCGATCATTCAGCGATCATTGAAAAGATGGGTAGTGCACGGATTAGCCTAGTCTTTGTAATTGCGTGCTTCAAATCGAACTTGCGGCTTCGTTTATTGCTGGTTTTGGATTTGTTTTGAAACAAAGAACGAACCGTTTTGAACTTTGTGACCCGATTCAAAATATTAGGCATAAACGCATAAGGTGATGAAGTGCATCAACTGAAGCCTTGCTAATTTTCGTTTTTTTTGAGAAAACAGCTCCAAGCCACACGAACACACACGGAGCCAGAAGTACAAAAATCAGACAAATACCTGTACTACCCATCATTCCGATGCCCGCTGAAGCGCGTACGTGGCAGCTACCGTAGACACCAGCGCTAGAGTTCCCTCTAGTGTTTATTAGGAAACTGTATGGCTGATGCTGCTAGTTTTACTTGCAATCCATGCAGCAAATCGTATCAGCGTAGTTTGATTATGTTGTTCGTACTTCGTTGTATTGTCCATGACACGGAAATAGCAATTGATGATGATTTGAACAGAATGATGTGATCGGAAGGAGCATAGGTAAATAAAGTGCAAGAGCTGCATGTATTTGCATCACGTTTGTACTAGGTGACAATGTTAGCCGACATCATCCGCATTTGGCCACACAAAACAAACACAGGCCAACAAGCAAATTTGAACAAATGTTCTCCTATAATACCTAACTCTCACTTATATTGATCTAACAGACAATGATGTGCAAGAAAGTGTGGGGTATTTTACTAGGAATGTAATGCAGCTGTTGAGAAAAAAAAACAATGCTGCCCGCATGTTCTCACAGGGGAACTCGCGCATTTGCGTCGCAGAGTCGTGGGGGTATCGCGTGAATGTTGCGTAAGTGGGTATGTTTTGGGAAGCCTTCATTGGATTTTTGTCTTACTATTGGTACTCATTGAAGGAAGTGGAAGCGTTGCCTTCAACTAGTAATAAGACGCTGATGTGCGATCCAGCGCCTACATATACGGGGTGGCCAGTGAAAGCTGTGCAGCTTGCATTGCATATAATACAAACATGATGTCCTGTACGTGCGCTGCGATCAGTGTATCTTAGTTCTCGTCTATATTTTACCTAACAAAGAAAAAAAAAGATCCCTTCAACCTTCCACTTCTTTCCCAACTCTGAGTTGGGGTTGAAGTTCACCCAAGCATTCATTCAAATAGCCCAATATAAGTCACTTCAGAAAAGATGTTATGTTGGCTTCTTGAAAACTCGCTTGTGATGCGTCGGTTGAGTAGTTCAAGGAAAAATTC
This sequence comes from Rhipicephalus microplus, assembly GCF_043290135.1. Taxonomy (NCBI): domain Eukaryota; kingdom Metazoa; phylum Arthropoda; class Arachnida; order Ixodida; family Ixodidae; genus Rhipicephalus; species Rhipicephalus microplus. Next base: position 69,373,579 of record NC_134707.1, on the reverse strand, counting down.
TATCTACCTAAACAATATATGAATACACGTATTCATTACTGGTAGTCGAATGGGCGGTCGTAGATATTTTTTTGTCTCTGTGATGCGGTACGTCTTGCATTGAATTTACCTATGAACAGTGGCACTGTTTGCCTCATCTTTTCTTTGCTGTCTATAGTCATTCGCGCTTATTATTAACTTTGGACGTTATGTCAAAAGTTTTTGAAGGAATAATTGGGAAAGAATAGTTGACACAATGGAAAAAAAAGACATGCTGCTAAATGGCTGCGCACGCAACTTTCATTGCAAAGCCTTCGAAACGGCTATTGTGGACCTTGTCTGTCCTCAATAAATTCAGAACTATTTTCACGCCAACAATGCATGGGTAAATTAATACTGCAGTAACTACATAACACCATTAAACTTGATGTGAGCATAGACTAATGTTTAAAACTACACTGCAGCTATATTAGCTGAGAAAAATACCTCGGAATATGACGCTGGCACGCGAAATATTTCAGACTACATGTCATTCATGCAATGAGGTGAAGTTGTAGTAATAATTGCAATGACATGATAAAATAGGGATATCTCTTCAGGGAATGTGGGTGCCTCAGCACAGAATACAAGATTGTCTGTGACGCTTCTCTCTGCCAACAAAGAACGCGAATGTCTGACCTGTTTGAAAAAGTTTGGTGTGAATGTTGCTCTGCCGAGAAACTTCGGTTCACGATATGCTGTATTTGCTCCGCCATTGAATATACCAGGTTGAAAGGATGCAGTGAAGAATGAACTGACCAATACTGGTGCTCCGCTAGCCCTAGGACCGGTTGTCCTGCTGAGCCACTTCTACGAATCAAGCTCTTTAGGGACAAGCCAACTTTGTGTCTGTTGTGATACACAAAACCAAATCCACAATTGAGCCCCTCCAAAAAAAGAACAAAGAGATATGTGTAAAAACAAATTTATGCGTACACCAATGAAGCATATGACCGCAGAATGCACGCTTAACTACGTCTTCAATCTGTCGTACGTCCGTGCGCCCACCCTTTTGCCCGTGCATCCATCCGCGCGTGCGTGCGTCCGTTCATACGTTTGTCCGTTCTTTAAAGTAGTCGAAGGCTCAAGCGTGAAAATGAGGACGTAAAAATTAGGACGAAGCTTTGCACACTGCTGGTAATTTTCTTCATCGATATGTGTGAATCTTTAAAGCTGATAGTTTTTCTTTGGAGCCTTCGATGCAAAAGATTGTTCTGTCTCTCTGTCTGTCTGTACATTTGTCTGTTTGTCCGCTTTTAACGGTACCTCAAACGACACGAAATGATACCCGAAATGATCTACCCTATCCGCAACATCAACCAATACTGCTCAAGTTTTAGCGTTCATACGTCTGCGATTGTCAATTGAAATACGACTATTGCGTATATCTGAAGCACAATAGCAACGCGTCGATATTCTGTATGTGTGCCTCTATACAAGAAAAGTCATACATAAGTAATTTTAAGAACCGTAGCGTGTAATAAGCTGCGCTGAAAGTGCACTGCTACAATTAAAAGGCAAGTGTTTCCAACGCTTTGCTAAGACAGCCCCACAGGTAGGTGGCGGCGCCTACCTGTCCCCTTGCATTCTACGCCTTAATGCCTCAAAGACGGGTGCGCATGGCGCGCGCTTCGCTTTCCAAGATAACTGCCAGGTAGTGCTCACATCTCACTTGTGATGTGACGATGCGTTTGTTCGCCTCCGTTGCACTCTCTAGAGACTCTGACGTAGCGCCTCTCTATAACACAGTTCACCAATTTTATTGCGCAGAATATCAAATAAAATTTGCTAAGGCACGTTACCGGGCTAGTAGGTTGAGATTCATCATTTTGCACCACGACAAGGACACACACAAAGGAGAGATGCACACACACACAGCGCTGTGTGTGTGTGCATTTCTTCTTAGTGTGTGTTTTTGTCGTGGTGCGCTATAACAGTAAAAATGATCAAATAAACGTTTTGTTCACTTTCTTCAGAAGCAAGACTATCGTCTAGCAACGACATTTGCAAAGTAACATGCAAATACAGGGCCAACTTTTTGTTCCTTTGTGTCCCTCCTGAGCTGTTGTAATGGCCGTTTACTGATAATTAATCTAACAACAAAATGTTTCATTTTATTCCGTGGGCGTTTTTTTGTTCACTGGGTAAGTTTAATCCACTACTCTGTATATTATAGAAAATGCTCCTTTGCTTCGCCAGTGATGCCACTGTTTCTAGTCAACGCACACACAAATCCTTTGGAAACAGTCATCTCTCAGCTCAACTGTAGAACAGCTGTCAACTGCATCTTCCAATTCGTATCGGCACACTCTCTGCCTTCATTGTTCCTTCGTCGTCGATAGGTTTCAGTATTAGTGCTGTTTTTTTCAGGCTGACAGAGTGAGCGCAAAAGCTAAATATTAACGAATTCGCCACCAAAAAAAACAACAATTAGGTGGCCAAACGGTCAATTTTTTTCGCTGAATCCGGACACTTTTGTTCAAGATACTAAAGGTATCATTATTTATATAAAAAGTTTTTGTTTGCGTGAGTAAACATCACGTGAGCGGTATCGGAGACGGTAGTGCAATGGAATGTGAGACGCAGAATGGCATGGCTAATAAACTTTCTCAAAAAACATGCACAAATATGATAATCTCGCATTGAAAGATTCAAGTACAGTGCTAATAGTCATCATTGGTTCCACGCGCAAGCCCTTCTGGCTGATGGCAAGAATACTCGTCAACACTGAATTTGTTGAAATTTTCTATGGTTATTATACCTGTCAGTGATATCAAAGGGCTACTGTTGCTTAGAGTTGCAGTTGCGGCTGTTACACGAAAGTATTCTTCATAATAATGCAGTGGTATTTTGCGACTAAAAAGATGCTGATTGCAAGGCTCACTGCTTAAATATTTCACTGGCACTTAAGCAGCTACCACTATCATTTCTACGTAAGAGTTATTTAGCTGGCCAATTTAATAAGGAAGGAGCGCCAAGCCCTATTTCACGAAGGCTGTGAAAGCGATGAAGGTAATGCCCATTCGAGAGTTTCTTGTAGTATAATATTGTAGGCCCGGTACACTTTAGGAACCCGGCTGTAATGTGCTGCCGAATGCTGAGACTCTACGCTTTCGTCATTACTTAGCACAACGCACGCAAATCCATATAGAGTATCCTTTTAAATAATGCAGCAAATCGATAGTACACTCGTTAAAAAGTTTTCTTCTTCGGCATCGTCGAGCACATTATTATATCAAGTGCGAATATTACTACAGCAACAAAACAGCACAAACTGCGAGAGCATTCAAAAAAAAGTAAGCGGAAAATGCAAAGACAGACAAAAAATAAATTGCATTAAAAGAAAAGGGGAAATTAATAAAAATAGAGAAATGCACACAAATACTGAAAAAACAAGAAAGAAACTGTGAAAAAAAAAACAAAATCCGAAGAAGAACAAGGAAGCATGTCCACTTCCTACAGTCTTCACTCTATTAGGGCGAAGCAGCCCTATTTTTGTTAGAGTTTTCAAGAGTCAAAATGCTTTAGACTTTGTTACCTGTGTGTCTTAATGTAGCTCTTTATACCACCCTATGTGAAGCTATGAGACTGCCCGATATGCTCAATCACGCCTTAGCTAGAACACAAAAAGCATTCCTAGTACTAGTGCTTAGCACAACATGAACACCGTGCCAAGAATAGTAGATGAAGAGTCAATTGAGATAGAACCTTAGCCATCCTAGCTAGCGTACAACATGGCTCGTCCCCACCATCCCCTTATAGGGAGCTTGTCTGTCACCAATATCAGCGAATACGCAGTAATGACCAATATTACGTAGAATGAATTCACATTCGTATTTGAAATCAATATCAAGTTATTGTTCAAATGAGCAGGCTACATGTTCTATCCACTGAAGTTAACTGACTTGAAGCAATCTGTGAGCTAACTCAATATAACCTCAATGTTAACACTTAAGCGCACTACGTGATATCCTCTTTGTTGAGCTTATAAAAATATGATTGACATAAATAATGTTACCTTATTGTTCATCAGGCATAAGGGAGTGTTACAAAGCGTGCAAAAGAGATCATGTATTGTATATATCTTGCACGTCACGATGAAGTGCTTCAAAGTTTTCATGTGAATGTTCATTCAAACAATAATACTGAAGAAATTTTTATATCACTACCACCAACGAAAGCGCGTACAGAGTCAATTTGTCCTGGTACAATTGGAAATGTTTATTTTGTCTCTCCAAACATAATTTAGCGAAGCCATTACATGACATGACAGCCCCAACAAAGCATAGCAAAAATTTATGAGCAGAAACAAGAGGAAATCACACATGCGTGATCACAGCCTACACAGCTCTATGTGAAAACTGCCCTGAGGCCTAGTGTACAGAGAATTCAATTGAAAAAAATGCACGTATTTTAGGTTATTACGAACAAAATAAACTCTCTATCCACCTATAGTCCGAAGTTTTTATTCTTAAAATAAAAAAGTCACAGCACATTTACGTAGTGAATATTGATGAGTAAGGCAAAGGGTCTGTCCGTCCAGTCGTTAGCTCCTCCGTTCATGTGTCCATCCGTGCACCCATCTGTACGTCAATGTTTCCGTCTATTGGTAAGCCCATCAATACGTGCACCTATCCACTTGTGCATTCGTGCGTTCGTTCTTTGTCTGTCCACCCATCTACGCTTCAGTCCTTCCGTGCATTCATCCGTGCTTTCGTCCGTGCGTCCGATCATCCGTGCATACTTCCGTCCGTCCGTGAGTCCGTCCGTCTAATATCACACACTATTGAACCTCTATTGAATATGTTCTCCTTTAAATCTATTTCAAGTGTTTCAATGTAGCCATCATTCCTGTAATGCCATAGATGCATGCCAATGATTGAAATGGCTTTAAGAAATTAGAGACGAAATGTTGGTCACTTTCTCACGCAAGGTGCATCCTACAAGAATCTTATCAGTCTGGCGATTGATTAGTGAAGTTAAACAACCCAAAACCTCCATGTGATTATGAGAGATGCCTAGTGGAGGGCTCCGGAAACTTCAGCCACCTGGGCATGTTTGTCAAGCACCTAAATCTGAGCACACGGGCCTACCGTAATTTGCGTACATCGAAATTGCAGCCTCTCAGCCGGGATTAGATCCTGCCACCTGGTAATTTTTAGGTAAAGAATTCAAGTTCTGCTCAGATGTCAAGTCTTTGCTTTAGGAGCTTTTGGGCTGCAATTGAAAACAATCTCTTCCAATTATTTTATTTCGGTTTTCTTATTTAGTTGTTTATTTCATGATATTTATGCGTATTGTTCCTATTTCGCCCACTAATGCAGTGGGCTTAAAGACGTCGCTGGTGGCGTCGCGTGGTATAGTTTGCTTACCTGACTAAACAGTACATGCAAGATGCACCACACGCAAGATAGCGACCATACGACATGACAATGACATTGAAGTATTGTATGAGCAGTTCATAAGGGACATCTTCACTATCAATGACATATTCAAAGTTTCTGATGAAGATGATGCTGTCAATAATGCATAGCCTATGAAAGGCACCCATTATTCAGCATGACGACGACACTCACGACGATGAAGAACAAGCGCGTTACACACCATACATTTTCGCTTTGTCGTGAAAGAAAACGATCTTCAAACCGCTTTCACCTGCAAAAGGCAAAGTAGCAATGCCGACAACAAAGTGCTACACTAAATAAACGGAACCAGGGGCAGTTGCCATCATGCATATTCTGCTGACTGAAATTCAACGCTATTGCTGGCCGGTGACTCCAACCACCACAACTCACTCGCTTGGACAATGAAGGGAAGATGAGGGATGACAAGCATGTCACTGCAGTTCATTCTCAGAAGGTTCAATTCTCAGAAGGCAACGGGGTCCACGCAGGGTATTTTGTTGAGGAAATAGAAGTTCGCTTAGGTTATACAGCTAATAACTTGCTCATTTGAGAGCTTTTTGCATGGTAGCGCGTTTCTCCAAAGCAGGCTGATCAAGTGCTCATTTTTTACGTGCAATCCAGCCACACAGATTACCTCTTGTTGTGCTTGAATTCTCATGAGAGATATTGTCTATATTGTGCTGTGACGTATGCTAGATGCGAAAACGTTTGATGCCCATCTCCTTTGAATAATGTACACGTCAAGGAGCGCCAGGTGGTCAGAAAATCCGGAGAACATCAGTGCTGCTGTTATACCAATGAGCCTACTTGAGAAAAACAGACGTGGCTTATATTTCTCGTGAAGGCAACGAAGTACATAAACGACTGTACACTGCTGTAGTCTGCATTCACAGTCATCAAAATGTTTCTTCAGAATAACTTGGAAAATGTAAGTTATTAATCTACAGTTGCTTCTTTAGATCTGTAGACAATAGCTTGGCATTTAAAAAACGTTTCTTAATCATTGCAATTGTCAAGGCATTTTTGCACGTGCCCTGGACACTGCACTGCATATATTCAGGGTAGAAAAGACTTCGCAACAATATTAACCGACAATATAAGCCCTAAAGTTCTATACGAGGTGCAACTGAGGCTTCTTCTACCTATCTTGTTTCGAGTGCCAACTGCACGAGAACTTCCTCGTTCATAGATAGTTAACTTTCTAAAAACGTAAAATGACGTTGTTTAGCCGCATTATCTGTGACCTCGTGATAGTAACATTCAACCGGGTATAAAGCGCCTCACTGAGTGTTTCTCTAAGATTGATTTTCCAGCCATCGCTATGAAAAAGAAAAAGATACAAGAGCTAAATCTATACATAAATATTTAGCATTGTTGCACTGCAGTCTCAGCACTGGTTTTCGTTGTACGTAGCCTCAAGACATATTACGATGTTCACTTTACAAATGCATAAAAGGACGAAGGCAGTTTATTCAAAACTGAAATTCCTCCATTCTAAATCGGAACAAAAGAATGGTCATTGTTACCTGAACCCATTGAAGACACTTTATTAGAGTGGTATTGCAATAAGGGTCCCAGTTAGTCACACAATAGCAATAGAACTACCCTGCAGTACCGATGCAAACACACGCAATCACATGTGCCATAATGTCCAATATACTACATACACTAATCAATAAAGTCAGAATTTCGGCTCTTGCGTTCCCAGAAAAACACGATTCGAGTGATCTGCTAACTCTACTTTATTTCTAAATCTACTACTCTAAAGCGATCAACGATAGCTACGGTAAGGTGTGTTAATACGATTAAAAACTTTCAGCCACTGTCACGTCTCCTCAAATTAATCCTGGTATTGCCACGCTCCTACTGGTCCCAAGTTTCTGTGGTAGCACGGCTTCACATTCCGCAGTGTTGCAAAAGTATAGCAGGGTCCCTCAATTACCCTGCGGACATACAACATTAGATTAGAATTCAGAAAATTGTAATCTATTTCGTTATTTTGTTCTTGATTTGGCCTTTCGGGCTCCTTTAATTCCACTTACAGTTTCCATGTTTACGGTAAGATGTATTGAAGATCTGTAAATAATTGCGTTCTATAAATTCTTTTTATGACTCTGCTCTGATATTTCGTGTACCTGTGTCATATTCTGCTACTGCCTGTTCTCCAACCTTATTCCTGCCTACCTTTGCCTTGAAGTCATCCATCAGTAAGATGTACTGTGTTTTACTTGACCGATTGCTGTTTCCACGTCCTCCTAAAAGCTTCCACATACTTGTGGCTGGATTTAGGAGTGTTATCGTGTACAACCTTCAACTTGTACCTGTTATTGAGTTTGATTACATTACCTTCCACAATTTTATTATTGCTATAGTATTCCTCTTTGTTACCAGCTATAGTTCTGTGGACAAGAAATCCGATGCCAAGTTCCCTTTACCGATACGAAAATGCAGATATGGACTTGTACAGAAATATCAAATATGGCTACATCGGGAATGGGGCATAAAAGACTTCATATGGAATCCCCATATATGGGCCTATATAACCTTATATGCCCCATTCTTCATAGAGCCTTGTATGGGCCTTATACAACCTGATGCACCTAATTTCTTTTATAGACATATATGGACGTGGCTGTGCATGACCATATGTGGTAATCATCTAAAATGGTTATATATATAGGTATTCGTATAAGTTTGAATATGTCCTTGTAATCATGCTTTTATATATTGTTGATTCATCATCATAAATTTGGCTTTGTCGCCGGCATAAATTATTGCCGCTCTAATCATTATACATCAAGTAATACCACTGTTTTTGAAAGATCTGCATGCAGGCACCATTGTCTCTACAACAAGGTTGCAAGTATCCTGTTAACATTCTTGTTCAAACTATCCTTATTATATCCAGAGTTATTCTGAAGAAATTATTGCTGAAAATGTATGTTGACAACCTATTATAGGTTGTGGTGGGCGCATGTCACTGTTAGTCCACTTATATAAATAGATACAATGATTGTGTTTAAATTTTAGGTTTGCCTATCAACACTTCATTTATTTAATTCATTACCCATAACACCAATTGGCATTATAGTGGAGGAGCATTTGCAAAAAGTAGAACATAAAAAGATTAATCCGTCGAGCTTTTAGTCAAAGTCGCATCAATCATAATTCGCGACACAAATACAATTATAAAAATACAAAACAACTAAGAACAATGCAACACACTCACACTACCATGGAATAAAACAAAACTTTTGAGATGGTAGAGGCACTGCTACAAGGCAGTTGATTCCAATTTCTAATTTATTTATTTATTTATTTATTTATTTATTTATTTATTATACCCTCAAGGCCATGGGCATTGAAGAGGGGAGTGGGAGCAACAAGATGTACAAAACATGGAAAAAACAGAGCCTGTGTTGAAATAGAAAAAACATAGATTATCCTGATTATAAAATATTAGCTAATGGTTGATGAAACAGGTGATTAACGCGTATGGAAACAACATCGGCGGGAAGCTGGTTCCACTCTCAGGATGTTTTTGGGATGAAAGACTCTGCAAATTATTTAGTGTTAGATGAAACAACTCCAACTTTATGATTATGGTCAATTCGACATGATATGTACTGAGGTTGTGAAAGCAGTTCAGCATGGAGAGAAGCATGGTAATAAACCTTATGAAATAAAGTTAGGTGAAAAATGCGACGTCGTGACGCTAAAGGGGGGATGTCAATACTACTTTTCATTGCCGTTACACTTGCCGTTCTATTGTAATTTGATAGAATGAAACGGGCTAAATTATTCTGAAGAAGTTCAAGTGCGGTGAGTAAGTTGTCGTGGCAAGGATCTAATACTGGTGTTGCGTACTCTAGTTTTGATCTGATTAGTGTTTTGTATAGAAGAATATTTAAAGAAGACGGGGCTGAAAAAAAGTTTCGACTTAAGTAACCTAGCATGCGGTTTGCCTTGTTAATAATGTATTCGATGTGTTTCGTCCAAGTTAAATTGTTGGTTATATGAACACCTAAGTACTTGTAAGAGGAAACGATTTCACGTGGTGTATTGTTCAGGTAATATATAGGCATACAACTAGTAGTTCTCGATACACGCATTACTTTACATTTAGTGACATTAGGTTCCAATAACCATTCTTTGCACCAGTTGCTTACACTAGTTAGATCTGATTGGAGAGAGTAGGAGTCGTTGTCAACAGTTATTTCCCGAAAAATTACGCAGTCGTCGGCAAACAAATGAACATTAGAGGATATAAGACAAGGCAGATCGTTAATCTAAATAAGAAACAAAAGAGGTCCAAGAACAGATCCTTGGGGGACACCAGAGGAAATCTGGCTGAGTGAAGAGTCATGATTATTAGCTGAAACAAATTGCGAGCGATTTTTAAGGAAACATACAATCCACTTCATTATGGTGTCATCAAGTTGGAGTTTGCTTAGTTTGTGTAGTAGCAGCTTGTGGCGTACCTTGTCAAAGGCTTTGGAAAAGTCTAAATAAACACGGTCAGCTTTTGATGATTGGTCTAAAATGCGATGTAGCTTGTGAGTAAAAGATATTAACTGTGTTTCGCATGAGAGCGATTTGCGAAAACCGTGCTGTGCAGATGTAAAAAACGAATTCGATTCAAGGAAATTGACCAGATGTGAGAATATGATATGTTCTAGTAATTTACAGCAGGTACTAGTTAAAGATATAGGGCGGTAATTTGCAGGGGATGTTTTTTGGCCAGATTTGAAGAGTGGAACCACCTTACTTATTTTCCATTGTATGGGTAGCGTAGATGTGTCAAGTGATTGCTGGAATATTTTTGTTAAAATAATAGAACTAAATGAACTTGTATACTTCAAAAATTTCGAGTCTATTAAATCGTAACCTGGAGAAGAATGGTATTTAAGTCCAGCAATCAACTTAGGCAGACCTGGCGCTTCGATACAGATGGAGGACATTACAGGAAAATTATATGTCTGCACGCTAGGAGCATTAGTTGTGGAAGGAACAAAAAAGTTTTTCGTGAATGTCACATTGAGCACAGCCGCACAATCACTCAAGGAAATGGAATTGCCCGATGCGTCCTCTAAGTAAATACTGTTATCATGTAGCGGATTTATGACTTTTCAAATCTTTCTAACGTTATTATTAAGCATGAATGGCAAGGTTTGGGATAAAAATGAAGATTTAGCAGCTTTTAGTGCAGATATGTAAGCGTTCGATGCTAATCTGTAAGCTTCCCATCGGGAATCAGTTGGCGATTTCCTGGCAGAACGATAAAGGCGCTTCTTACAGTTAGACAGCCTTTTCAAGTCGGCGTTGTACCACTGGGCCCGATGATTACACGTGATAGTGCGTTTCGGTTTGAATTTTGCTGTTAGATCGTAAACTTTGCACGCAAATATGTTCCAGTTAGTTTGAACAGAATGATCATCGAAGTTTGCAAAAAAGTATCAAGAAAGATGGATAACTCGTGATTGATAGCCTGAAAGTTTGCCTTTTTGTAGTCACGAATTACTTTTTTGTTGTTTGAAACTTCTGGGAATGATGCATTAAAAGAAAACCTAAGAAGAGAATGATTGCCGATTCCGGGCAAGTACGTTATGTCGGAAGTAAAATCGGGCCGCGTAGTTAGGATTAAGTCAAGAGTGTTAGCTGCGTGAGATGATATTCTAGTTGAATGATCTATTAATTGCGTTAAAGAAAAGATAGAGAAAAAGTTAAAAAACTCAGAATCTTGTGTCGAAAAAGGAGAAATGAAAGCTGATTGATTGATATGTGAGGTTTAACGTCCCAAAACCACTATATGATTATGAGAGACGCCGTAGTGGAGGGCTCCGGAAATTTAGACCACCTGGGGTTCTTTAACGTGCACCCAAATCTGAGCACACGGGCCTACAACATTTCCGCCTCCATCGGAAATGCAGCCGCCGCAGCCGGGATTCGAACCCGCGCCCTGCGGGTCAGCAGCCGAGTACCTTAGCCACTAGACCACCGCGGCGGGGCCGAGAAATGAAAGCTGGTTGTGTAGTCCAATTTATGTTCGGAAAGTTAAAGTCGCCGAGTAAAAATAAGGGATAACTGGGGAAACGTGTTACGATGTGGTTGATAACGTCGTGGAGTTCGTAAACAAATGTTGAGGACGACGAAGGGGAACGATACAATGCACCTAGGACGATTTTTTGATGGCCAATAGTCAGCAAAGCCCAGATAGTTTCAAGAGTGGTGGTAATTTGTATGCAAGAAGAAGATATGTTTTTGGATATCGCTAACAGAACACCGCCACCCCGATGCGCAGTTCGATCACAACGATAAATTGCAAAATGACTCGCTTGATTAAAAATTTTTGAGTCCTGCACATGCGCACGGAGCCACGTTTCAGGTAGCACAATTATTTGTGCATCGCAGGTTTCAATTGCGGAAGATAAAGAAACAGATTTGTTAAGAAGGCTTCTTATGTTCGTGAACAGAACAGAGATCCTTGGGTTAGATTTAGGGCTACTACCCCTCGCGCGTTCCTAGGAAGGGACACGTGCCTGGATGTTACTTTCGAAACCTCGATCAGGCCGTTCCACTTCAATAACCTGTCCAGCGTTAGTATCAAACATGTAGCATTTTTTGTTAACGTATAGCTTGTTGTCACGTAAGTTAAATTGGGGGGATTCTGGCAGATTTTTTGCGAAATCGGTGAGCTTTTTTCGGATGATGCGCGTAGCGGGCGAGAAGTCTTCGCTAATGCCTATGTCTTATTTTAAATTGGGAGCGTGCAGACAATATTTTGTCTTTAGTTTTGATGTCGCTGAATTTTACAATGATGGGACGGCATCGGTTTTGCGAAAATGAGCCTTGTCGGTGTGCGCGATGAATCGAGTTTGGCGAAAATGACCCTATGACGGACGTAATTTCAGTGACCACCTTTGCTTCACTTTCTTCCCAAGACTCTTTGACATCTGGAAACCCATGAAAAATTAAATTGTCACGTCGACACCTATCTTCAAGCTCGTCTAGGCGAGCCTGTAACAAGCTGTTTTGAGCAGTAGTTTCCGATACCTTACTACGCATGCTTGATAGATTACTTTTGAAGTTTTCGACAATCTTGGATTTGTTTTCTAGTCCATCTAGTCTTTTTAGTATTCCGGTTACTTTCGTCTCGACGTCCTTTTGACCGTTTTTTATGGTTTTTACGTCAGCAGCTAGATCAGCGCGATTCTTCGAACTTTGAACAGAACGCGCATGAACGTCTTTAAGAAGCTGAAATAGCACACTCATTTGTTCAGTGGGGTTCTCCGGTAGCGTTTCAAGTTGCAATAGCGCTTCAGAACGCGTTGTTGGCCCAGGATTAGCTTCAATACCTCCGCAACACAATAATAGGAAGGCAGTGGAAAAGCAGTCACAAATGGTATCAAACAAAACCCGTGGGCACGGGAACAGCAAAACGCAGGTATTATTCAATTTTTTAGCATAAAGAGAATATTTTCTACACACCTGCATTGAAAAAACACGCAGATCAGGCATCATGCTTGATGCGCTGCTCCCGTGCCCACTGAGGAATAGGTTGGTCCGCAAGCTGCTTTTGTGGTTTCCGGGGAGCGATGTCATTGTCGATGCTGTTGGTAGATGATGGTCGAGCTTCGCCGATGAGGTTGTATTGAAGAATATGCCACTGCTTGTGGTTTTGATGCCAGAAGAATGCACCTGCCAGAGCAAATGCGAACACGCCGAGTCAGAAGAGACCACCGGTAGCCAGACCACCAACAGCGCAAGCGCAGCCTGCATTGGAAAAACACGCAGATCAGGCATCATGCTTGATGCGCTGCTCCCGTGCCCACTGAGGAACAGGTTGGTCCGCAAGCTGCTTTTGTGGTTTCCAGGGAGCGATGTCATTGTCGATGCTGTTGGTAGATGATGGTCGAGCTTCGTCGATAAGGTTGCATTGAAGAATATGCCACTGCTTGTGGTTTTGACGCCAGAAGAATGCAGCTGCCAGAGCAGATGCGAACACGCCGAGTCAGAAGAGACAGCCGGTAGTCAGACCACCAACAGCGCAAGCGCAGCCTGCACTCTAAGCCAAAAATGGCCAAAATGGGAGCAACGGCTGTTTTTACTCCTTCAGACCGACTGTTACTCTCCGAAAAGACCAAGCGGAACAAGATGGCCGACTTGTTTGAGAATGGGGGAGCAACTGTATTCATCTTAAGGTTGTAAGGGAGCAACGGAAGGAGGAACCGCTGTAAATGCTCTCGTCACGCAACGGTTACTCCCCGGCAGGACACCGCACACAAATATGCATGCCGCCCACATTGATATTCATGGGCCAGATTATTGTTTGTTCTGTGTGCCAAACTTCACCAAACCAAAACAGTGATTTATTTTAGCATCCGTAGATAATAAGATAGCAGCGCTGGCTGAACACAGAAGGCCCGAGAATACAGTACGGCAAATACCTAACACACGCAGCAGCAGAATGGAAAGTTGGCACGTCAAAGCGGACCTAACGCCGAAACACGTGCAAAACAACGATAAAAAAAGCCTAGACACGCCGTTCGTCCGCGAAGTAAGGGCGTCAAAGTCGATCAAGCACCGAAACACGTGCATAAGGAGCCCCCCGCCCAGATATATCTGAGAAGAAGAAAAAAAAAGCGGACCCAGACGCGCTTCTCATCAGCCATACACTTAGTAGCACGCTTCACCGTGTAGTTTGAGGGCAGAATGACAAATCTGCGCCATCTGCGCCCGCACGACAAGTGTGGCGCTAGTGTAGTAAACGATGTAAGTTACACAGTAACTTTTATTCAGTGTTTATGTTGACTAGCACTAAATAAAAATTACACTCAACTTTTTATATTTATTTATGAGTTTTAGTGTACCTCAGTTTTTTTTATAATTGTATTAGGAGAACACACTGAAATTATTGCGCTGACGCCTGTGCTGCCACTGCTCGACGTTTTTTTTTTTTCGGCGCAACTAGGTTCGCGTTCGTACTATTTACTCATTTTCATATGGTCTGTAGTTGGCGAGCACATGGACGTGCGAGCTTGTGAGCTATGTTTTGATCGTGTGTGTGTGTCGCAGATTTGCGTTTCTACTTATTCGTGATGAAGGTTAGTGTATATTTATCTTTATGGAGAGCGAAGTAGTTGTGGATTTTGCTGCTGGGTGGAACAAACACATCGTAAACACGTTTTCAGCTATCTGCAAGCCTGTTCGCTCGTCGGACAAAGGACTGTGCATGCATCAGCGTGCAGGTGAGTGGCATTTCCAGCAACATTTAATGCTCTTACAATACATTGTTGAGTGGTTGCACTATTGAAAGAGAAATGATTTGCTCTTATTCACCGTATCCATTGCTAGCCGTATCGGACTAATTTACCTCTATTACCGCCTGCATACCCTCTTGCTTCCCCTGTCACCACTGCAGTGCCAGTTTACTTTTGCAGTTAAAGGTTCATTTCCGCAACACTACCTCGCTTGAAAAAACATTGAGGCGTGGTTGTAGCTGCATTCATACTGGCACTTTTCTACCATTGGCTTTATGTAATGTTAACGGCTGAGTGTTGGGGCCTTGGGCCGCATTTTTTAGAGATGTAAAGTGTATGTAAATCAGTAAGTGAACAAATCATTGTCGCATCACTTCACTGGCATAGCCAGGCGATTGCGCACAGAATTTTTTTAGGCCGGGCGTAGGGAGCCCAAATTGACGACCATATTCGCTTGCCCGGCCTATTCAGATAAGCGGACCCCCCCCCCCCTCCCCGCACGCCTAAAAAAAAAAAAATCTGCCCACATCACTGCGTCACTTGCTTCACCTCGGCGCTGAACGTATTATTTTATAAGCGCACCATCAAGCGAGCAGTTTACATATTGACAGAACAATTGGAGGAGGAATGACCCAAATCTTTCAGATTTCTTTAGTGACGCAAAACCTTAGCAAAACTGAATATTGTAAAAGACAATCATAAATGCTGTATGTTCTCGTTAGCGCTGTAATTATTCTGCATCATGAAATCTTTATGCGCTGTGAAAACTTGGCATGCCATTGAAGTCACATATCGACGTTAATACCAATCGACGAAAATTTCGACAACCTCAATAACGCCGTTTGGGATTTGCCGCATGCACATAATTAGGCTGATTCCCACTTGGCTGTTCTTAACCTGACTTCACTGCTACCAAATGAAACAATATTTGATGCATGTCTTTTACTTTTTTTTAAGGGATATGACACAAATTTGGTTATATTGCAGATAAAGATGCTCCCAACGATGCTAAAGTACAGAAAGAAAGTGAACTTTGGTAAGTGCAGACTTTTTGTACTACGTATAAGAAAGCATCGCTTTTTAGGGGCAAACTGTGCATGTGTTGGCCAGAGAATAGTTCATTATGCCACATGGTTACACTGGCACTGACAATTCGACATGGCTTCGCTGGCCCGTGTGTGTGCTCACACTGTTACCGTTAAGATAAAATGTTTATGTTTTCATTGCAGGGATTGCTGTTTGTACTAAAAAGCCAACTGCCAAGATTTGTTTACGCTGGTACTTCTAAAAGTATGCTTTCCCTATTTACATGGATTTTGGCTTGCACAAAGCATAACACTTGGGCCTAGATTCACAAAGCTGTCCATGCGCAGGCCTTCATAACAGCGTTTCTTGACTTGCCTTCACCCTGTTTTCTGCAGATGTTTCGTGGGTTTAAAAGTGCCACAGCATGTTGACCTCCCCCACTCTGAAATATTCGCGTTCAAAGTTCCGCAAGAGTGGGCTTAACTTTCTTGTGCACCTCTTTGCTAGTCCAAGATACTGAAGTGTTATGCTCTTACTAGAGGTGGCAGTGTTTCTAATGTCTGTATTTCCATCACATTGACCAAGTATGCGATCTTGGTTTGACTGGTAGCACATCCTCAACAAATGTCTTTGTGGCACATGTAGAAGGCAGTACAAAATAAATAGGCAGACATTCACACCGGGAGCTAACTTCTAATAATGCTTTTTTTTGGAAACCATGGTGTGCTTATTCCAATTTGTCTAACAAGCAGTAACCTGTTTGGCTGTGAACCAACAAGACGTTGAACTAATAAAAGCTTCACATCTTGTTGCTCTCAAATATATATGTATTGGCAAGCTATCTGTGACACTGTCAAACAAAGAATCAGAATATCTGTGCATGCCTTAAGATATATTGCTTCGTTTACATATCTCGTGGCTGGGACTCGTCAATCGAGTGAACAAATGCACCCTAGTTTTCTAAATTTACAGCATTTTTTGAAGGTAGCACGGTCTACATTTATTTGTCTATAGTTTTGTCCAGCCGTTTCCGTCAGGTACAAAGAAATATACTGAAGATTATCATGTAGCCTCTGCAAATGGTTGCTTTCAAGCAGGCTTTGCATGCTTGGCTTGTGCCTACAGGTATTGCACAATTCAAGACGCAGCAGCGTATGATAGAACAGTAGAATCGAGAGTAACTATGTGCACGAGCTAAATAAGTATTTTAACATGAGCGGACAGTACCTGTTATTTGCCACACACATGACCTCATTTAGAATGCCCATTGGTGAATGGGCTCATAGAAATGTCACTCAGCTGTCTATAGGAAACAAGTTAACTGAACCTAAGGGTATCTTTAACTGCTACAAATATGCCTTGTTGAGGTGCTGCACATTTTCTTCCAGAATATTGCTGTCTGAGACATCATGTGAAGAGCGTCTACCACATCAGCATTTATATGGCTTGCCAAGTAACGTTTGGCCGAACCTTCCTTTTTTTTCACATTTCGTTTTGCAGTAGACATCCTAGAATGGAAGGGCTGCTGCAGTGTGTGTGACTCATTGTTATGAATTGATTCTGGCATGTTTAACCTCACACTTCTATTTTTTTTCTTGCAGCAATGAGATGCTTCACATATGCCAGCGGTGACGTTCTGCTGCGCTAGCCTGATGGAAACACCAGCTGCGAAACTTGAGTTCTTCAGAATTGGAGAAGTTGCCCTTTTCTCACCAATGATGACACAGACTGCCCTATGCTAGAAATTCAAGATTGTTTTTCCACGGATGACGCAGAAAACCTTTGATGTATTATGGTGTTTGTTTAGTGCTGGCTGTGGTGTGGCGAAGTCTACTTTTACGTGTGGTCACACGTCGGCTCATAAAAAGAACAATGAAGCATTTATTTTCCTTTCAATATTGTCCACTTTTTGTGTTAGAAGCACCCAAGCAGTGCTCTTCCAAGGAGCTCTCGCCATGTGTTAAGCGTGTGACAAGCATACTCGAGATAAATACTCATTTCCCCAAGGAGTAACTGGAAGCATGTGCAGTTGGTTTTCAGAGAGTAACTGCGAACACGTGGGAGGAACGGTAAAGAGTAACTGTTGCTCTTAGAAGAGCAACTGGTGGGAGTAATGGTTGGTCGGCAGGGAGCAACTGGTGGGAGTAACTGTTGGTCTGCAGGGAGGAACTGGAGGGAGTGACTGTTCATCCCCCAAAGGAGGAACTGAAAGGAGAGCAACGGTTCCTCCCTCTGCAGTTACTCCTTTTAGGAGAGTAATGGGAGTGGCAATGCAATTGCTCCCTGAAAGGAGCAACCCCTATACCCCTGTTGCTCCGTTTTGGCTTAGAGTGTGCATTGGAAAAACACGCAGATCAGGCATCATGCTTGATGCGCTGCTCCCGTGCCCACTCAATTGTTTTGGGTAAAAACATTACAAAATACATCAGTTTCGTGTACAATTTTTTTTATCTTGAACATATGGCCAACGCGGTCTGTGACATGGTATGGTGCAGGTAAAACTTTCACTTTATCAATTACACATAACAATAATAAATAGAATGAAAAATTTTGAATCTCACTTTAAGTAACAAAACAGCGGTAAAGAGCTCGTTCCTCATAAATTCCCGCACAGGCGTCGCTGGTTCTTAGTGAAAAATCAATTTTTCGTGACCAAAAATTCAGAAAAATGCAAATAAAACAAATTAAAAAAATTTTCGAGTCTGAGTGATGATCGAAATCATCCAGGCCATTTGAATGGAAAGGGAGTGCCCTACCACACAGCAATACGTCTGCTTGGAAATAAATTATGAATACCTTCATCTGGTTAAAAATGCAAAATAATAGCTGTCATGTTTAACAAACACACGTATTTTAACCATCACGCGAAGGTAATTTATCTTAACTGAGTTGCACGAAAAAATTGAAGTACAAAACGAAGCCACCTAGACACAGCACACACTAACAACTAAAACTTTATTGGAGAAAACAGACATATATATGCGGTGACGAGAACAGGCGACGTGAAAAAAGAAAGGATTAGATGAGCAGACGTGTTATCATTTTCTTTTGCCGTTTGAACATCGTGTGGTGTAATGCACTCCACTGTCATGTGGGAAGTATTATTTTGAATTCAATATTATAGTTATGGATCACAAAGCTTTTTTAAAGGAACACCATGCTGTAAACTATCTTCGTAATGTAGAGAGTGCGGCTGCGCGTCCTCGTTTGATAATACGGTAGTTAAAGCCAGATTCAGGGACAAGGTAGCACGAGTAATTGAAGGGGATTATCTTATAAACAAAGCTGGTGATTCATGCGTCGCCCAATCCTCAGTTAGGTTGCTTGCCGCTGAGGTGCTTTGCTAGAAGCGCATTATTATTGCAATCTGTCTCCTCATCTAGTCATTTTCTTTCACCACACGTGTTCTCGTAGTCGCATAGATATGTCTCTTTTCTCCAATAATGTTTCAGTTGTTAGTGGGGGCTGTGTCCATGTGTCTTCCTTTTGTACTTCAATTTGTTCGCGCGACTCAGTTAAGATAACATAATATTGCTCGTGATTTGAACTATACTACCATTTTTTGACACAGAATGCAGCCATGTGCGAAACCTTCATTGAGGGGAGGCATTTTCCTTTCTCAATGCACAGTACTAATCCGCAATAAAAATTATGCACATCATGCAATAAATAGTACATACTGAGTGGTTAGATTACGCACAAGGAACAGGATCTGGGTATCGCGTTCAACTCTGAAAACCGAGCTTATTGGCCCCCAGTCAAACTCAGCATTGACACTCTCGCTAATACACATTGCGCAAAATAATAAAGCGCGTCACTCATAAACATGCCTACTGATTCGTCGCAACTATCACTTCTCGTGCATTGTTTAGTAAATGCCGTCACTACACTCATAGCGACAACCTCCTGCACCGACGCAGTAAGAACGCTGACAGCAGCCAGTGACTTCCCGCGAAAAGCAGCAGTCGAAGTTTTAAAATATGCGAGACATTACACTCGGCAATGAGGCAGTCTGGGATATTCAGGACTTATCACGTCATTAAGCAACGTTGCTTCGGGCGAGAGATGTACGTACTGTTGCTTGCAGAAGTTTTTACGTTCTTGCACCCATTACCAAAGCCCAACACTTCCAAGGCACTTGAAGCGATCAGGTCTCTAACATTTACTTTGCCCTAACCGGCCGTATAGGCTCGACAGCATCAATTTGTAGGGACCGCTTATTAGATGCAAAGCAGCTGTTTGACTAGTGTTTGTAACGCTGTCCGTCGGTGTCTCCGTGCCAACGCTCCGATCCATGCTCCCCTCGCTGCCGGCGTTGGGGCGGTGGCAAGTAGGTCGCGCCTTCTCTCGCATGCCGCGGTAAAGTTTATCTCTCTCTTACCTGCCTCGCGCTGCCGCGTGTCACCACTTTCCGACTTTTCCCGCTTCACCACTTGCATCGTTCGAGTGCACATCCAGTGAACACTCTTCCGGCCCGTTTATCTGCGATACAAAGACGCCGGTAAGCGAAGTTCCTTCGCCCTGCGAAAACATGTGTCACAGCGATTTGGCTTAGCCTGGTTGTAGACAGCGTTGCGAAAGTTTGAAGAGCTGATCACGTTCGTGAACTTTACGTTGCGCCAGCAAGACAAACTACGCGAGCCAGGGAGGTCGATCCCAAGCGTTGATATTGGAAGAGCAACATCACCAACGAGGTGAAAGTCAAGCACACCGTTCGCGTTAGATAATGGATACATGCAGTTAACATCAACGAGACGCGAGCTAAAGAAGCCGAGCTCAAGCGCCTTAAACGTGTCGGCAAAGTGTGGTGACTGGAGGGGGACTGATTACTAACACCGCCTCGATACGGGTGACCTACGCCGTTGAAGCTTAAGAGTTTTGCCCTTGACCATTGAGGCCATTGCGTTTGCAATGACGAGCGCCTCCACCCGAACGATATTAAGTAACCCGAAGAGAGCTAGAAAAATATCTCGAAGTAGAGCATCAACAACCGAGCAGCTGGATTTATAGAACTGTCAGCCTGACAAAACAATTCAATACAAACGGGTCCCTGCCCACTCAGGGAGCCCCGAGGAACGAGAAGGCACGCGGCAGTGCCCGAGGTCTAATAAACTGGAAGGCGCGTCTCTCCGACAGTCTACCCTGGTGAGGCGCTGACTTCCTTTATTGCAATTACAATCCTTTAGAAGGGTGATCAGCGCGTCTACCCATCGCCCGATGAATACCTTACGACAGTGGAGGCAACAATGCTCCGCTGCATTTAATTGCGCTTCTCCATTTTAATCAATAGACGCCATCTGCCAAAAATTTAACGCACAAGAATTGGCCACACAAAAATCTCATAATATAGGGATGCAACGGCTTTCTTTCCCCCAAAATTCTCCTGCCAGCTTGCTCGTGGTCAGAGTGGGAGGAGCTTATTAAAACTTCCATTAGGAAAAATCAGCTCACTATTGCTCCCTGGTCGGAAAGGGTCGCTTCCCACGTGAAGCTACCTGGAGGACAGTGCCTTATCTATGAATAAAGTTCGTTTAGCCTCCTCCTCCTCCAGGACGCGAGACAATGAAGCCGAGCGTAAGCGCCGTCAGCGGAAGGCCAACGCCGACGAATCGTCGACGTCGCCGTCGTTGGCAACGTCTAGAAAGCGCAGCACGTCCTCCGGTGAAGAACCGGCCCACAAGCACTGGGCTCCGCTGGTCAATCCGGATGCAACCTGGAAGAACGATTCGAAACCTCTCGAAGATTCTCCTGCTCCGAGTGCATTGCCGTGCGCGTCAGTGACGTCGTAACCCACACACTGTACCCCACTCTGAACCTGTTGAAGAACAGGTTCCGCGCTGCCTAGTGGAGACGCTGAGTGATTGCGGGAAAGCATGTCGACGCGCGCCTCCTATTGTCGTGGGAGACTTCAACTTTGATGTCAGTGGACATGGAAGAGAACGGCTCATCGATTACGTGCGTGACCTAAACTTGACGAAGTTCGTGTTGGTGGAAAGGAACCTACTCACAACAATAACATGAACGTGTGTCGATATGGTCTTTAGAAACATCGACGTCTAATGTCTGCAGGAACTTGTCAGCGTGGACTTCACCAATTAGAAGGCCGTGGTAGTCAACGCGATACACGCGCCAGCTGCAGTCCAGCACCCGTGTCCAATCTGACAAAACGAAAATACCTACGACAGTCATTGCTTCGAACGAATCTTCGCGCGCTCACCAGAGCACCCCCGTTAACGCTGTTGAGCCCGTGATGACACTCGGGTGCAACGCTACTGCTTCGCACTTCATCAGGGTTTTCTTTAGGAAGGGGTAAATTATTTGATATTGGCTGGTAACCACTAGAACACTGTCCATACGCGTGGTAATTGTAGCTGACAAGAACTGCGTATTGGGTTGTCCTCTTCAGCGCCATTAGGTGGGTTGCTCTCTCAGATGCCATTTGAATAAACTCCTCTTGAGTTGGAATTGTGTTTCTTATCATGACTTTCACCAATATTTATTGTCACTGAGTGACAACATATGTACAATACATGGCTAAATATTAAGTTTACGAGAAAAGTCTTCGGTACGTTCGTTCTGTGAATGAATTATCATCGCTTTTTAGCGCAAACAAACTCAGCTGCTCCAATATACACATTTAGGAGGCAACTAACCACAAGTTTTTCAATGATTTCACCACAATTAACGACATTCCGATGTCTAACGGGCTTCAGTGTAACAAAGACCTTTCCGCCATTACACGCGAGACAGCGAAAAGGAAGCGCCTTGAGAGTTATCATTCCTGCGCGCCTTTTGCTGTGGTTTGGATGTGCGTCTCCACCTTGTGCTTTGACCTAAAGGTAATGGTTGCCAGTACTCTTACACTCATAAAGTCAGCGTGGAAGAATGTGCATGTTCTGCT
This sequence comes from Rhipicephalus microplus, assembly GCF_043290135.1. Taxonomy (NCBI): domain Eukaryota; kingdom Metazoa; phylum Arthropoda; class Arachnida; order Ixodida; family Ixodidae; genus Rhipicephalus; species Rhipicephalus microplus. The sequence goes on along the minus strand of NC_134707.1, from coordinate 69,350,969 downwards.
TTTAGCGCGAAGCGAAATACCACATGAAGGTCCCATTGCTCCTCGCACCACTCACTTATGCGAAAGACGTTAGCTTCAAGCTATACAAAAGTGAGGGTATGGGCTAGTTCTTTGTACGCACTCGGTATTTGCAGTGCTGTTCTGATACGTATGCAAGGACGCACAAAACACGCCCGGCCTGCGCAGGAAGGCGCAGTATAGTAAAAGCGAAAGCTAGAAGACAGGCCTTTCATAATCTTTTCGAACTCTCATTGGGTAACTCTTGCAAGAACAATTGCTGGGTACAACTAAGACATTATCAATAATAATTTCTATCTATTAGGCTATTTTCGTCATTCTCCAGATAAACATGGTATCCGCTGAACACTTGCAAATAATTTTGTGCAAATTATTCATGCAGTGGCTGACGACAATGAGGAGTTATGCTTGAAGTGGCCATGGTCCACAGTGTAGAAAAATAAACTTTTGTAATGTGTTGAAGCATCGGATGACGCACCCGTTATGCTATTCGCATGGTGTGATGGCTGGTTGTTCTTTTGCTGTTTTAAAGCTCTTTATTACTAATGTTAACGCGATGGCGTTCCCGACCTCAAGCCTGCCTAACGCACGCAGCGAACCGATCTTTGAGCCACACTGTATCATTGGTGCTAATGTTTTGTTTAATTTTTGCGATAGTGACTACGGACACCGGCTGTGGCGGTGGCAGACAACTAAGGCGCTGTACATTACCTATGTTTTTATCGCATAGAAGCTTTTGCTGCAAAACATACCCACGTGTAAAAAGCGGAGAATGCAACAGAACTGCTCACAACTTTTAGTTCACACTCTTCAGAAAGCTGTGTTTTGTTTTTAGCACCCCCTTACTTGAATACGATCATCGTTTTGAAATCGAATAGCCGCTAGCCTTTGCTCATATGAACTTCTAATTAGTTGCTATAAAGTTGATTTGCTGGCTGTTGGTGGTGAAACTGCGAAGTTTTTGTTGAAAGTCTCAATATAAGTCTAGCAATACCAATAATTAGTGTTATCTGTAAGGAATAGGGTTAATTAAATGTAGAAATAAGCAATCTGGTAGATGAAACAGCATTTTATTCTAAAAAGTCGTATCACTCGTCCTGAGCTGGTGAGTAGTTCATTACGCAGAAAAGTTAGGTTTTCATTACATGGTGGTCGTAAAAGGCTCCGTATCGACATCCCATAGTGAAGCAATAATGTATTCTTCTTTCTGTGGGCATATGCACTATTGCGGTTAAACACAAAACTGTTTATTAAGTCACCATTCACAAGGTGTTCTGGTTCTGTGGGAAATCCTGCCGAGACACCAAAGCTGAACTCAAGGTGAATCTGTTAAAAAAGGTGGTATGCACACTGTATTCTACATATAACACACCATAAATTAATACGCTTCAAATAGATATCTCTACAAGAGATTATTTCAAATAATCATGACAACAAGTTACCTAGACTTTCTTGAATTTGCTGAAAGGTTGCAAGACGGGACGTTCAATTGAATGCAAAATACAAACACTGTCATAGATTATTACGCCCTAAACTAGAATAACTGGGTTGAGCGACCATCCTTTGGCCTATAAGGCAATGATACGGACGTTTAACTTCAAGTAACCCCGTCGAAAGCACACCGATGGATAATTCGTAGTCGTTAACAAGCACAAAAGCCTCGACTTGGCAAGTGTACCAAACGTGCGAAAGCTGATGGTAGTGCATATGCTTACGGACGTGAGATGTTATTGCAATAGTAACTATATGGGAATTCTCGGCTGGATTTTGCTGCTAGCGTCAGTGTCACCGTCATTTAACGTAAGTGTATAAATATCTATATATATGGAAACGCAATAAAGAAAAATAATTCAAAAAAAGGCACTAGTGCGCGCAATCAAACGTCTATCCTTTTGCTTGTGAGTTCGAGGTGTTTGTTATCCACTGCACCACAAAGGATCACCTTCTTCAACGTTTAAAAAGCAACGTATTTATATCTACCTCTTTGTTCGTGATGGGCATCTTGGGGGAACTATTCTGTTTTCATCATATCGAGATGGCGCAATGAGCCCACGTCGTCAGAACGTCGCGACGCGGTGGCGCGCACTCTCATCTTCCTCGCGTACTTTGCCACGCAGAGAGGAAGAGGGGAGGTGAGTGGACGCTTATGTCTGGGCGCACTTATCTTGCGGTGGGGAGAATTGTACACCTTGAGGTTTCACAAGAACAATTATGTTGTCGTTATCGGGTGAACAAAGGTAACTTCACTCGTTGCAGAGTCTCCGAGTGCAAAACGGGTGCGCTTTTTAGACACAGCGAAGTAACAGCTTAGATGCTCATTCGCGTTTATCTTTAATTGTGAGTACGTTTTGTGCGTCATTTGTGAGTGAGAAAAGCGGGGAACGTTTCGACATACTTTCCATTTTTCGCGTTACATTCCAATTTATTGGTGCCGGGTTCATTGATTCACCTTTGTGGCATAGCTGTGACTTTTTAAAATTCTCAAATATCTCAACTGATAGTGAACGTTGAAGTGATTGAAATCCAAATTAAAACACATGTTTTAGAAGAGATGAACCAGAGATTCACCGCGCTTATCAAAAAGTTTTAGGGGTGAAACCTTTAGCTGGTTTTCATTGTGCTGGTAAAAGAAACGTGTATTGTCGCACTGACTGCGACAGCCGTCAAAAAAGTCGAGCAGTGGTTCGCGTTCCTTTAGGCAACCACAGTATTCACGGGCAAGCATGTGCGTGAAGCTTAAACGGTGTTCATTGCGGAAAACGAAATCTATCTCTCTATTATTGTGTCAATCTTTACTTTCTCATTTTACTCTCCTGTGCATTTTCATACCAATTTTTTTCGCCGTCACTTTTCTCTCCCCCACCTTAGCTGTGCTGGATCATACACGGCTAATATACAATACCCTCTCCCTTTCACTCATCGTCACCCTCATATGTGCCTTCTTTCCTTTACAGAAAGCAGCAAGCTTCCGTCATTCCTTCTGGAAACCAGCCTGGGTAGATGCGAGTCGCGGTTGATCATTCGCCTGCGTACTCAAAGCGCCTGGCTTGCAGCATGCTTGTATTCCGCGGGTCGCTCGCCATTGTCTGCGCGCTGAAGGTGCGGCGAGAGTGAAGTGCTATAGCATATTATTTGCCCCTGCCCTGCCATGTCCATGTCCACAGAACACCGCGTCCTGAGGAGCCATTACCACCTACTCGGTCTGCCTGCGGCAACGGTGGAAGACATCCTTTTTGTGCGCACTCGATGACGTAAGCCCTCCGTGCCCTTCTTGAGATCTGTACGTCTTGAGTTCTGTGCGGCCATATTATTGATAATATCGCATTGTGCTACTAACTTCATCAACAACTGTCTTTTTCTCAAGCCTTTCACTTTTCCTTTTTCTTTTCTGCTGTTCCGATGATCTTTACTTTCCCCTCCCCATCTCTAAAAGCGCGGAGACGGTCACAGTGACAAGAGGCGAGAAATAACGTTCTTTTCATTTCTTCCTCTTTCATTAAACTCGTTAAGTTGCTGCCATAAGTTTAAGGAATTTCACATAGCGCCACAAGATGGCTCTTTTTATCGCAGTTGTGGGTGACGAAAACAAAGGTTTATAACTACAGTTCAACGGTCAGACTAGAAGGGGATGAGGCCATGAATTATATAATTGTGTATATACTACAGTTTTTTATATTTTTTGTACCAATCAAATGGAAAGGGGTAGCCAACGCCAAGTAACGGTGACAAAAACTCCTCCGTTTATTTTCTATTTCTATAAAAATATATAAAATAATTGATACAGGAATATTTATACACTAAGAAAGCACTGCATGCGCTGTACCAGATGAGGATGAACCAAATAGCGCAGTGGTTCTATTGAGACAACTAGAGTAGGATAGGGCATAGATAAGGGAATATAATAGCACATTAACAGTGCCTGATGGCATCCAAATTATGCTAATAATGAAACTAAGACCTAACTATTAGAAAACATTAAGAGAGGCAGCGAGCAATGCAATAATGGGTGGTGAAGCCTCCAATGAATGGAAAATAAGCAGCATGATGTGATCTCTCAAGGATAGGGGTACATAGCCGATATAAACAACTTCCATTCTATAACAGCGACATTAGTACTTTACAGGCTGGTGACGCAGATAGTAAAAGAAAGGCTACAGACACGGGTAGAAAATGAGGAAGGGCATGGAGAACTACAAAATGGGTTCCACAAACGAAGGAAGTAGAAGGAAAATCTTTTTTCATTGATGCAGTGCATTGAAATAGCGGAAAAGAAACACAGGCCCTTGTGGGTAACATTTAGAGATGTCAAGGAAGCTTACGACAGTGTGATGCAAGAAGAATTGTGGAGAATGCTGAACACACCAGATGTGGAAGATGAAATAATTAATTTTCTAAAAGATATTTGTAAAAGTGATGAGGTAGTTATCAAAGGGGAAGAACAGGTATCTGAACATATAAATATACAACGCGGGCTTGGACAACAATGTCCCTTGTCACCTTTGTTATTTATGCTGTATCTTTACGGACTAGAAGCCAAATTAAAGGGGAGTAGACTCGGCTTCAGCCTCGCTTTTGCCAAGCAAGTAAAACACATTACACAGTCATTACCAGCATTGATGTATGCAGATGATATAGCAATAATAGCCGACAGCAAGGAAGATCTGAAGGGATTGATAGACATCTGTGGTAATGAGAGAGACTTGAAGTTTAGTTTGAAGTTCAGCAGAGGAAAATAGGCAATCTTAATTTTTAATAATAACAAAGGCAGTGAGCAAAAGATACAGGATCCAGGATACAGGTAGTCACGCTAGAAATGGTGGATAAAAACAAATATTTGGGCACATGGATAAATAACGGTGCTGAGTATCTAAGGGAGCATGAAAGATACGTAATGACTAAGGGTAACAGCAATGCAGCTGTATTAAAAAATAGGGCACTGTCGAACTACAATAAGTATGGCGTTGTGGTAGGGATTTAAAAAGGTGTCATGGTCCCTGGTTTGACGTTCGGCAATGTGGTCTTGTGCATGAAATCATAGGTTCAAGCAAGATTGGAAAAACACAACGTGGCATTGGTAAGCTTGCTTTGAGAGCACACGGGAATATCCCAAATCAGGGGGTACAGGGTGACATAGGATGGACACCATTTGAGTGAAGAGAAGCTAGCAGCAAGATAGAATTTGAGGAGCAATTGAGAAAAATGATAGAGGTGCTTTGGGCTAAGAAAGCTTTTAGGCTACTTGTACATGAAGAATGTTGATACTAAACGGAGGAAGTGAGCTCGCGAATTGTCAAGCAAGAATTTAGACAACAGCCGGATATTAACGAACGAAGGAGGAATGTCATCATCTTTTTATACTCAAGAACAGCCATCCGGTGATTCTCATCTTGCTTCGTCTCTACTACGGCTACTCACATCACGAATAAGGTACCTACTCAGGAAAATGAAGTGGATCTTCCCCTGACACATACTGCATGGTTCCCAGCCCATATGGGTAATCTCTCGTCTTGCCCGACATGCAATACAAACGAGAGGGCTTACCAGCTAGCGCGAACTAGCTACGCGTGGCGGTGAGCGGCTCTCTCACAGGGGTAGGGAACGAGGATGTATGAACTTCAAGGATCCATTGATTACATTTCACGAGATCACCACAGCTTATATACTAGGGTGCAGAGTTTTCCCTCTTTCGCACCCTAAATTGAATAAAGGACAAGCAGTTACACTTCGGCAACTAAAGATGCAAACGTACATCACACCAACCATACTGCACAGACTCGACCCAGATTTCTCATCCCACTGCCCGCACTGTCATCACGAGTACTGTAATTTTGAACACAAGCTCTGGTTGTGCCCCTTTAACTCGGGGTCAGAACTACCAGACCAAACCACTTCGGAGGCTGCCACGCGCAGCACGGAATACGACAACAAACTCCTGGTCGTCCAGAGGGCACGGGACATCGCCGAGAGACTCCATCGCCCGGCACCATCCTGGACAGAGCCACCTGACTGAGCTAGCAGGGCCTCCAGTCCCGTCCAGTCTCTGCCGCCTTTGGACCAAAATAAAGTTCTCCCAAATAAAACCAAAAAGAAACATCAGTTAAGAAGAAGGTGAACGAAACAGAGAGAGGGAGAGAGGGACATGTGAAAGATTGGAATGCTTAAGAAATCATCACTGGAGACCTACCGAATGTTCAAGCAGGTAATTGCAAAAGAAAATATCTACGCTAATTCTCGAGGTAGTTCTCTGCTCTTCGAGGCCAGAATGGGAGTATTGCGGACCAAGACATACCTAGCTAAATATGAAGGCCCAGACATGGCATGCAGTGCGCGTGGAAAGAAGGAGAAAACGGCTTAATAATCGATAATGTTCTGTAAAGGGATCCGCCTATTATAATAGCACGGAACTTTTCAAAGCATTGCGGTTTAGGGACAGTGAAGACAAATACGACTTTAAACGGGTAGAAATAACCAGGAGGAGGCTAAATAATTGGTGGCTACAATCAAAGCTTGAGTAAAATTCAATTCTTGAACACATAGTGATAGTACTTAACTTTATGGCAAGGTGGCATGAGTCACCGCCCGATCTAAAGAACACAGCCGGATCCATCCATCCATCCATCCATCCATCCATCCATCCATCCATCCATCCATCCATCCATCCATCCATCCATCCATCCATCCATCCATCCATCCCTCCATCCATCCATCCATCCATCCATCCATCCATCCATCCATCCATCCATCCATCCATCGATCCATCCATCCATCCATCCATCCATCCATCCATCCATCCATACATCCACCCTTCCGTCCATCTGTCCATCCGTCCATCCGTCCGTCTATGCATCCGTCCGTGATCATTTAAAGAAACTTGCTGCTAGCCGGATATGTAAATCATCAATGGAAACGAGCATGGTCTGTGTGCTGCCTCGGGAGAACATTACAAAACCATTTTTCTTTCTCTCACCCTGTCGCAATCATTTACTGCAGATGACAACGGGGTCATAGAGTTTCGCAAATATACATTAGAGGGAACTCTGGCGCTACTGCCTATGAGAGCTGCAACGCACGGCGCTTCAGCAAGCATGGGAATGATGCAGAGTACACAAATATGTCTAATCTTCGTATTACTGTCTTCATGTGTGTTCGAGTGGCTAGGAGCTGTTCTGTCACGAAACGTAAAATAAATAAATGTTCAGCGGTTACACCTCACAACCTTAACTTTCAAGCTTACCATTTCAAATAGGTTCAGAAGGTTTAAAACAGTTTGTTCTTTCCGTCGAAGCAATACCGAAACACAGCAATAAACGAAGCCACAAGTGTGATTACCGGCCCGCAAGTACGAAGACTAGGTCAATCCGTTTACTACCCATAACTCCCATGGTCGCTAAACAATCGTAGCGCCAAAGTCCCTGCTAATTTTATCAAGCAAACTCTATGAATGACATGTTTTATTTGCCTTACACTTCGCTGTTCGCCTCCTACATAATTTCCTTTCCCGCTTCCCTGCTATGCTGTAATACGCACTTCTATGCCGTTACACACTCTCCCCTTTCTATTCCCTGCTCCTCACTCTGATATAACAGATTTCAAACCTATATACTGCCGCAATCACTTGCAATCCTTAACGCTTTGCTTGGGACGCACGTGGCTAGTGTGTATGTGCGCTCCATCATGAAGGCGTGATCCGTGAACTTATCTTCGTGCCGCGTTTTATCGGAAAACGCCCCTCGCCAATAAGCCGAGGGCAGCCGTGGGCACCGGTGTAGTAGTTCGCCATCTGTACAGCGGTTCACTTGTTTCTTTCGTGCGCAGGTCAGTCCAGTGAAATAAAAGATTGTGGCGGCTTGCTCCTGATTCTGTCGTGCACGTTCCTTCATCGTCACGGCTGCGTGACAACTGGTGGAGGTGATGGGTATGCACCAGGTCCCTGAGCCGAAAGCTGCACGGAAGGACGAGGCCCCCAAAAGCAGCGATGCGACTCGCAGTAGCCGCCGCCAGAATGGTTGCCACCGCAACCCGGAACACTACCGGAGTGCACTCGACAGAAAAAAGAAGACTCGACGTCAACCATGAGCCTACCAGCTGCGCCTACCCCTGTCATCTTGCAACAGCCTCGAGTGCCTCCAACCTTCCACGGCTCGCCTGCAGAAGATGCAGAAAATTGGCTCGACCAATTCACTCGGGTGGCTTCACTAAACAAATGGGATGACGAGATGAAGGTGAGTCACGTTTCCTTCGCCCTCGACGGCCCCGCTAAAACGTTGTTTGAAAACCACGAGGCCTCTTTGACTACGTGGGAGGTGTTCAAGACTGATTTCTTGAGGACGTTTACCAACATGCTGCGCAAAGAAAGGGCTGAAATTCTGCTCCAATCGAGGATCCAAAAGCCTAACGAATTTGTGCCTCTATACGTCGGGGAAATGAAGCTCCTCATCCGCCGTGTGTATCCGAACATGGCAGAAGAAAAGCAAGTTGGCCTTCTAATGCGAGGAGTAACAGAGTCCCTTTTCGCTGGCATAGTTCGCAACTCGCCGCAAACCGTTGCCGAGTTCACGCAAGATGCATCCACCATTGAGAAGACCTTAGATTCACGGAACCGCCAGTACAACCGTACAGCGCACATTGCTTCCTTGAACCCTCAAGCAACGTTTGCAAGTACCAGCAACTTGCATGAAATAATACGCGAAGTCGTCCGCGAGGAGCTGCGGCTACTTATACCATCACCCTCGCAGTCTCTAGAAGCGTCCCTCACGAATGTCATACGCGACGAAGTTCGCATTGCTTTGGGTGTTTCTCGGACGGCGACTCCATGTCAAGAAAACCAGGGAATAAGTTACGCTGCCGCAGTACGCAGCCCAAGGGGTACTGCCAACATGCGCCGTGAGCATTACGAACCACCCCAGCGATCGCTGTCACCCGTCCACTCACGTGCTTTTTTGGAAGCGCCGCGAAAAGCAGGCCTCTGGAGAAGCCCCGGCCAACAACGCCCGCTATGCTTTCACTGCGGTGAGCCAGGCCACATCTTCAGATACGGCCCTTACAAACGCTAGGGACTTCGTGGTTTTGCCCTCAACGCACCACGACCGCGACCCGGACAGCGATCACGTGAAGTTGAAGACTACTTGCGCCATGCCGAGTATCCGCCCACCCGTCCGTCACGATCACCGCCATACAGCCGCTACACATCGCCAGGCCGTGGCAACGCGGCGGCCGCGCGAGGAAGGTCCCCGAGCCCTCGTAGGGGAAACTGACTAAAGCAGCCTTTAGAGACGAGGTTGCTTGCCGGCGAATGGACGAAGAACCTTCACTGATCATACCACACGACGACGACGCCCCGACGGAGACACCACGGCTGCTACGACGACACTTCGCACTAAGTTCGACGGCACGCCCCAACCTCACTTGCAGCACTCGCAGAAGCCGTGATTCAACACCAAGACTAACGTCCAACTCGAGATCTAGAGTCTCTGACCTAGACGTACTTGTAGACGGCCGTAGTGTAACAGCACTTATCGACACAGACGCCGACTTTTCTGTAATAAGCGGAGCCTTCACAGAGCAACTAAAGAAGGTAATGACAAGATGGGTTGGTCCCGTGATTCGCACAGCCGGAGGCGATCTCGTGTTGCCAGCGGGCCGATGCACAGCACGAGTGACTGTCAGTGGACGTACTTACCCAGTGTGCTTCATAGTCCTGCAGCAGTGTTCCTGCGATGTCATCTTGGGCATGGATTTTCTGACCGAACATCGAGCAATCATCGACCATCAATCAAGACAGATCACACTTTCCACGGGCCAAACCATTCAGTCGAAGACCACCCTAGGGCACCACACCATCCTGCGTGTTCTAGATGAAGTAAGCATTCCACCGAGGTCAAGCGTCATAATACCAGTGGTTACAAGCAACACCGAGGATGTTGAAGGCGTGATCGCGGGAAACAGGCAGTTCCTCTTAGACCAACAGCCCGGCGTCGCTAGAGGCATCACTTACTTCAAGAATAGACAAGCTGACGTACTCGTAACCAACTTCGGCAGGGAACACCGACACCTCAACAAAGGCAGCACGATCAGCTTCTTAGATGAAGTAGGGGACATTCCAGGCACGTTCGCCATCTCCGACCAATCCCACCAAGACTCGTCAATGCAAAACCAGCCGCCTGCATTCTACATCAACCCTGAGCTTCCCAGTGACAGGCAAAATCAGATCCGCATTCTCCTAGAAAGCTACGGTCACTGTTTCGCAACCTCGTCCAAGGTGCCGAAAACGCCAATCGCCAAGCATCGGATCATAACCAGTGAGCACGACCGACCTCCCCGCAAACCCCGTACCGTGTGTCACCGCGAGAGCGTGAAGCAATTCGGAAACAAGTGGACGAAATGCTTCGCGATGACGTCATTCAACCTTCAAAAAGCCCTTGGGCAGCACCAGTCGTTCTCGTAAAGAAAAAAAAGACGGAAGCCTCCAGTTCTGCATCGACTATCGAGGGCTAAACAACATAACGAAGAAAGATGTCTACCCGCTCCCAAGGATAGACGACACCCTAGACCGACTCTGTCATGCCAAGTACTTCTCGTCCATGGACCTCAAAAGTGGATATTAGCAGATTGAAATCGACGAAAGGGACAGAAAAAAGACGGCTTTCTTCACTCCGGACGGGTTATTCGAGTTTAAGGTCATGCCATTTGGGCTTTGTTCCGCACCGGCAACGTTTCAACGGCTAATGAACACGGTGTAGGCAGGCCTGAAATGGCAAACCTGCCTCGTGTATCTCGACGACGTCGTAGTGTTTGCGCCAACCTTTGACGAACACATGCGAAGACTCAGGGCCGTACTCAATGCAATCAAGTCTTCAGGACTTGCCTTAAAGCCTGAGAAGTGCCGCTTTGCATATCATGAGCTGTTATTTCTTGGCCATATCATCCGCCCGGACGGTGTACGACCCAACCCCCAGAAGACGTCCGCTATTGAGCATTTTCTGCGGCCGACAGACAAGAAAGCCGTACGAAGGTTCCTTGGCTTGTGTGCTTACTACCAAAGGTTTGTGAGGAATTTTTCATGCATAGCTGAACCTTTGACGAAGCTAACAAAGGCTGATGTACCATTTCAATGGAAAGAGCCGCAAGAAAAAGCCTTTAGGAACCTCCAACGTCGTTTAGTTCCCTCCCATCCTCTCACACTTCGACGAAGATGTCCAAACTGAAATTCATACCGACGCAAACAGCGTGTGCATAGGCGCGGTCCTTGTTCAGAAAAGCAACGGGTTTGAGAGAGTGATCGCATACGCTAGCCGTTCGCTGTCGAAGGCGGAGAGTAACTGTTTAACTACCGAGAAGGAGTGTCTCGCAATCATTTGGGCGACATTGAAATTCCGTTCTTACATTTACGGACGACCATGCAAGGTTGTCAGTGACCATCACGCCCTCTGCTGGCTTGCAAATTTGAAAGATCCCTCCAGCCGCCTAGCACGATGGAGTCTTCGTCTCCAGGAATTTGATGTCACCGTAACATACAAGTGTGGAAGGAAGCATTAGGACGCAGACTGCTTGTCAAGGGCCCCTGTTGATGAAGCCCCAAAGAACGACGATGACAATGACAGCTTCCTTGGATCTATCAGTAGCAGCACTTTTGCGCAACAGCAACGCGCAAACCCTGACCTCAAGCGTCTCTATGAATACCTGGAAGGCAAAACTTCATCACCACCTGCATCAATTGAGCGGGGACTCTCATCCTTCTGTTTTCAAAATGGCATCATCCTAAAGAACTTTGCGCCCAATAAGACTACGTATCTTATTGTCGTTCCCAGCAACCTTCGAGAAGAAATTCTACAGGTTTTCCACGACGAACCGACTGCTGGACACCTTGGATATGCACGCACTCTTCGCCGAATCCAAGAGAAATTCTACTGGCCACGACTGCCCACTGACGTCGTGCGGTACGTAAAGACTTGCCGTGAATGCCAACGAAGAAAGAGGCCACCGACCAGGCCAGCCGGGCTGCTGAACCCCATACCACCCCCAGCAAAGCCTTTCCAACAGATCGGAATGAACCTTCTCGCTCCCTTCCCGACATCAACTTCTGGCAATAAAATGATAATCGTAGCAACTGACTACCTCACCTGTTATGCCGAAGCAAAAACCTTGGCGAACGGAATAGCAGATGAGGTCGCTAAGTTTTTTGTCAACTGCATCCTGTTGCGACACGGTGCCCCCAAGGTCCTTATCAAGGACAGGGGAACAGCGTTCACGGCAGAGCTAATGCAAGCTATTCTGCACCACAGTCAAACCAGCCACCGGAAGACTACTGCGTATCATCCGCCGACAAACGACCTCGTGGAACAGCTGAACAAAACTATCGCTGACATGCCTGCCATGTATGTCGATGCAGAACACAAAATCTGGGACAGCATCCTTCCATTCGTCGTGTTTGCCTAGAACACTGCAATACAAGGAAACACACGCATGACGCCTTTTAGCCTCGTCTACGGTAGAGAGGCAGCTACAACGTTGGACGCCATGCTCCCAGATGTCACAGAAGAGAACTACAACGTCGCCACCTACCTTCAACGTGCAGAACAAGCCCTCCAACTTGCACGCCTGCGGATGAAGGAACAGCAGCCCGTAGACGCTCGACGTTACAACTTACGCCACCGCCATACGAAATACAAACCGGGAGACCATGTGTTAATTTGGACCCCCATTCACCACCAAAAACTCAGCGAAAATTTGTTGTGCCGTAATTTTGGACCTTACAAGGTCATACGTTGTGTTAGTGAACTGAACTATGAAGTTGTCCCCGATGGGGCGGCGACACCACAACGGCACCGCGCTAACCCAGAACTTGTGCATGTCGTGCGCCTTAAACCTTATTACACGCGGTAATAGACCTTACAGTTTGCAATGTCAACTGCGAATTTCGATCGTCCTTTTTGTTCTCGTGTGTTCTTATGACACTCTTCTCGGTTTTCAATGTTTGCTCTTTTAAGCATCGGGCCGATGCCTATTTAAAAGGGGAGTAATGCCGCAATCACTTGCCAACCTTATCGCTTTGCTTGTGACGCACATGGCTAGTGTGTACCTGCGCTCCATCAGGAAGGCGTGATCGGTGAATTTATCTTCGTGCCGCGTTTTATCGAAAAACGCCCCTCGCCAATAAGCCGAGGGCAGCCGTGGGCACCGGTGTAGTAGTTCGCCATCTGTACGGAGGCTCGCTTGTTTCTTTCGGGCGCAGGTCAGCCCAGTAAAATAAAAGATTGTTGCGGCTTGCTGCTGATCCTGTTGTGCACGTTCCTTCATCGTCACGGCTGCGTGACAAGACTTTATCACTGCTCTTTCTGTACTATTTTATAGAAATTTTGAAGGAGAGAAGGATCTCCTCCTTTTTTCGTGGTCGCATGACAATCTCAAAGCCGACTTTGCAGCCCCGGCCGTGAATTTTCGGGGATCGCGCATGTTAACAAAAGTCAAGAGAGCACTATGACAGTGCCTTTTGAGCCATTAATAAAAAGGTCTACATACGACTACGCTGTTCATAGCCTTCTAATTTACTTTGTGTTTCTCGCCATCGCATCCCTCCTCCGCATCCTTGCTCACCTTTCCTGCCCCGCATTCGCATTATCTAAAACCATATTTGACAATTCAACACACATCTATGCTACCCATACTTGTTTTCACGAGGAAGGCCAATAGACAGCCTATAGATGACTTGAGGCATGATATAAGAGCAAGAGCTCCTTCGGCACTCTGCACACAAAGATAACGAGTTATCAATGTTTTTGGTGGTGCAAAAACTACGCTGAAAAACTAGGATGCACAAATTTACGTGACACTGAACTTCCACTGATGTATTTGGTAACTGATTTCGTGAGAATGCACATTTGGTATTTGTGTTCATGAGACCAGGAAATGATGCTGAGATCTGGAGTCATTACGTGGTCATTACGTCCCTTTAAGTGTAAGCGATCAATTTTATTAGTCATAGGGACTATTTTCGAAACTATGTTTCTGGGCGGCATCAGCGGAGTCACTTATCAAGTTCTCTCTAGCCTTCGCAAAAACAATAAAGCGATCATGCTAACATGGTTAGGAACTACCCACTTTATAACGTGGTAGAAAAACGGTACAAAACGAACTAAAGGTGTGAGGCCAAACAGTTTATCACTTAGCATAGGCACACATTCACAAGTTGCTGTTGCATGATTAATGCTGCTACCATAATTTATGCGATCTTACGCTGCAGGGCTGCACACAGATTTGTAAAGAGTTTAACTGACTTGGTGAGTATAAGTGAGGCGTGCTTTGTAAGAGTGTGTATCGTTTTGCTTCTGTATTTTTTCCGCGACGGCATGCAGCTGATCGAGGTAACCCTTAGGATCAAATTGAGAGTAATTTTTTGAGAGCTGTAAGCGAATATCAGCCACAAATATTTATAATGGCCGACAACGTCGACGTAATATAAGTCAGATAGGTTCTCAACAAGCAGGTGTGAAATATTAGACGTGTTTTTTTGAAATACTCATGCCTTTAGGGCAATGAAAGTAGAAAATACGTTCTCATCACTGAAATAATAATATTAAAAGCCAATATTCTACAGCTCTTTTTTGCTCTAAAAGCATATCGAGATTCTTTTACATGACTGAAAATTATGATTACAGCCACCAACCTGTGGCTCCCGCTTTGAGGCGTTGAATACAAGATTATGTCACTTCTTGAGGCAGGGAGTATTTCAGCAGCGCCGTTTTCAGCACTCGTCCTCAGTTAACGCGCATTGAGCCACAAGTTTGCAGGAGCGACTCATTGCACCACCCAGCGAAACCCACCAAGGTGAACGTGACTAGCCGCAAGATCAATATACTGATTCCGCAATCACTTAGTCGACGGGTTCGTCCTGGAAGCATGGACCAAGGCCGCAAGCAGTGTATTTGTCACTTCTGCCCGGAGTGCCAGTAGAGGACCCGGGCAAACCTACCAGCATGGTTGAGAAGCAGCCAGGTGTGAAGGAGCTCGAGGAACAGAAGCGGAAGTTTGAAGAAGCAGGTGAAGCCGGCTTCGCCGGCTCTGCTTTACTGGCCACTAAAGCTTCGGCATCTGCCGAGCGGCTAGTTGCATTTGCCATCGTGTTTCGCCCTGGTGGTAGCGACAGCAGCAGTTCGACAGACAGCAGCCCGAAGACGGACACGTCCGGCATCGGCTTCGTTGTCGACATTGGACGGACACGGCCGACGTCGGCTCTGAAGACTCAGAAGGTCAGACCCTCAAAAAAAGGACATGAATCGAGGTCCAAGTCTGCCATAGAAAGGGACCCGAAGCCAGGCCCCTCTGTAGACATGAAGCTGGTAAGTGACTGTATTTTATTTGCTACTGTAATTATGTTGGTGCATGAGGGGCCGGGTAGTCTTCAGAACTTTAGTGCGTGGGGCTAAAAAACTTTTTCTATTGCTTGAGCTCACTTCGCATATCTAAAAGGTTTGAGAGCCTGTCACCACGAACTGGTTACTGTCATTGGCCTACGCAAATGGTGGCAGAGATTACCTTTTGTACACTAGGTATTCGGGCAATGCTATGCTGTCTCAAATTTATGTACCTCATTCTACACAACAAACCTAAAATATATTCAAACACATACATTTTGTTCAACACTTGCAGACAAACTGGTCAAAAGCATCACCTCAAACTCTCAAAATACTTATGTGCAGTATATGTTCCCAGTAAATGTATATATTCTCAATATATCGGACAGCCACATCAAGTCAAGCAAATAAACATTTCTTTCATGTGCTCGCCTCCCTTCATTTCTATCGTTTGCTTGTTGCATATTCGCCCCGTGCTTGGTCGATTCACAAACGTCCTAATAGCTGTTTGCTGTGCCAAATACGAAATTTTCATTTTGCTTCTGTTTGAGCTTCTGTCCAACGCTAGAGGCACACTGGTCAACACCACGTTCGAGTCCCTCAAAATATGCGTTTTAAATGCTCACATTCCACCCGTGGCATTGTTGCGCGGTATCTGCGCACTACCCAAACTCGTCTTTTTCAACTGGCAAGTGTGCTGCAAGGCTTAACCCACTGTTGACAATACTTAAGATATTTCTTGGCTGCTGTTCTTTATTTCATCTGCATAGTTTCACGCTCTTTTGCCACTGCTACTTTTTAAACAATCACTGTTATCTACCACCGCACACATTGCGCACAAACCACGTGTGTGCGTAACCCAGCTCACTTCATTGCTGCACCGTTGATAATATCACAGCAGCCTTCGATTGCTCCTGCTAACGCGCATCGCTTCCATTTGCTTCCAGCCTCGTTGATATACAACCTTAAATAATTTCTACTATCCTGTGCCATGCCATTTTTTTCTTCACTTTGCTTTATTATTTCAGCCTCTTGCCGGTCCGTGAACAACTTCACAGCCATGGATTGCAGCGCAATAGCCAGCGTCTTGGGCACCATTGATAAAGCGACGTGCACTGCATTTCTCAAGAGCTTTCATCTTTAGACAATAAACGTGCGTTTATTTCAGTATTATGGCTCTTTTGTTACGACGTTTGTTGTCCTGATGTTTATGGAAATAATGCATTTTTGTATGGCCTGACAGTCTGGCCTGGTTTGGCTACCTTACCCAAATTTGTCTACTTTTAACGCAAGAGCGTTAAAGAGCTCGTTAAGCAGACACTCTGTCGTTGCAGTTGGCGTCGTTGTTGTGAGCGAAAAAAAATGGCTGCATATCCACGGAGTGAATGATGGAGAGTGGGGTGAAGCATTCGTCCGTCCATTCGTTCTTCCTTCCGTCCGTCCATGCGTCCGTCTGTGTGACCGTCAATTGGTCCATCCGCCCATCCGTTCGTGCGTCTGTTCGTGCGTTCATTCTGCGTTTGTCCATGCATCCGCCCCTGCGTGCGTTTATGTGTCCATCCATGCATCTGTCGGTGTGTCCATTCGTCCACCTATTCAACACTCCAAGTATCACCATCTCGCATCCTGTCATCATTTATTCCCCAAATAGAAGCACCACCATCCAGCAGATATTCCAAGGACTAAACGAGAGGTGGCACACGCACACTTTCTTACGGTTTGCGCTTTGGGTGTAATTCCCAACTTTAACCACCTCGAGTTCATGGTATATACTAGTTCACTTTATTCATGGCACTGCGGCCCCAACGCTCGCTAAACCTTTCTAAAACCAAGGAGGTTACGCCAAGCGAGTATAACGTAGCAACCTTTTCCTGTCAGATTGTGCTCAATATACATGCCAACGGCTGCTAATGGAGATTAGCAGCGATTGCTCCTGTCTCCCATTCCCGAATGCCGAATGCTCCTCTCTCTCATTCCCCATTAGCAGTCATTGGCATGTACATTGAGCACTATTTTTTATTGTTCAACAACGCACAGAAGAAATCTCTCACTGGCACCACCTTGGAGGTCTAAATGTTATACTTGCTACTTACTACAACGGCTACGAGAGACGAACGGGTGCCGCTATAAGGAGCTTCGCCCCTAAAACACGTTATGCGTGACTGGTGAATTCAGAACTATGCAAATAAACTAAAGTGATGAAAAATCCTAGAGCGGACCGGGGACCGAATCAGGGTTGTTTGTGTTCTAGTGGAGATCGAAAGTCGTTCACATGACAAGCGTATGTTTTACTGCATGGCCACGCCTCTGCTTGAGAAAACAGTGAAAATAACTTCCTCTGCTTGGAAATGCAGTAAATATAGCATTCGTGCTTCACAAACACACGCGTCCTGTATACATGCTTAACAATGCGACATGGAACATTGCAGTATTATTGCGTGGTACAAGCGTCCATTTCCAACGGCTGTAAAAGTACGAGATTATCGTGAAGGCTCCGCGATTGAAAGCCGATGCCCCACTACAAAAGGCACACACGCTACTGCACCTTTTCCCTTAAACCCACGTATAGGGTACTGTTATGACCGGCCCTAGGGAACCAAGCAAGTAGAGTTTGGGGGAGAACCGGTTCTTGACCGACGGGGTCGTCCACCCCCACCTCCCCATTCAGGCTCCTCCTCTTACCGGGAGAACTCCGGACTCTGCTGTGCGTTCGTGACCATGTTTGGTAACATTTTAGGGCGCCGTGACCATATATGGACTCCGTGTTAGGTTGTGCCACTCCATGTGTTGTGAGAGGTGTTTCCCCCTCCCTCGTGGCCGAGGTGCCGGGGACACCGTATTGGCTGACGATGCGGACAAGGCGCCCAGTGTCAACAACGTGGCGCTATAAAATGCCGAAGACGTTTTGTATCACACTCACTCTTCTCTCTTTGGGTCAGTTGACCACTTCTCCACATGTAAATAAATCTCTGTTGTTCGTTCGGGCGCTTCTTCTCGCTGAATTGTTGAACGATGGATCCTGCGACGGAACCAGCTACCGAAAACGAGACCGGCAGGACCCGGAGTCCCAACAACTGGATGGCAGCGGTGGGATGCTGATAACCCCGAAAGCGACCACTGGACGGAGTGAGCCCGAAGTCCAACAGCGGGACGACAGGAGAAGGACGACACAAGCTCATCGACTTCCAGAGGGAATCTAACGGCACTTCTGAGAGGCACGACGCCGGAGACATGACTGCGAACTGGGTGAGTGCCGGATTTCTCTGTTAAATTTTACCAGGCATTTACTCTATGTGTTAAGTAAAAGCTGGTAGAGAGGGGCTGTCTTGGTCATTGGGTTAACAGGTAACTTGCGTCAGGCAGAAATTGGGTGATAGCTTGGTGAAGCTTTTTCTGTCAGTGGCGTCAAGGTTAACAGTGACAGGGCAGGATTCCGTATAAGAGCTTTTTGAAGCTTTATTTGTAGACTAAGTTAACGGAAAACTTGAGGCAGGGCAGGAACCTAGAGCTGTCGTTGCCGTCAAGGTTAATTAGTTGCAGGACAGGAATCTTTGTGGAACAGAGACAGCGGTACTGGAGGCAGCCATGAATCTGAAATCCCTGCGAAAGTTCATGTTGTTGCTACTTGCAAGGGAGTTGAATCTGGAGGTGTCGGACTCTCAAAGAAAGCCAGAGCTGATAGACGCAATTCTCGCATTGGGGGCGGAGGATGACGAGCTGTCAGAATGTGTTGTGAGATTCCAAGAGAGGAGCGGCATACTCTATCGAAAATATCTAGATAGGCGAGAGTAGAATTTGACCAGGTAGTCGTACCTCAGGCGTATCGTCAGGATTTGCTTAGTTTGGTGCATGGAAAATCATGGTCAGGCCACTTAGGCGTAAAGAAGACAAAAAATCGTTTTTTACAGGAATACTACTGGCCTGGATGCTTTAAAGATGTAGAGATGTTTGTAAAATCTTGCGATGTGTGTCAGCGAGTGGGTAAGCCGGGAGATAAGGCGAAATTTCCAATGAAGCTGGTACCCGTAATCATGGAGCCCTTTCATCGGTTGGTAATTGACACAGTAGGTCCTTTGCCCAAGACAACTTCAGGCTACCGTCAC
Organism: Rhipicephalus microplus; assembly: GCF_043290135.1. Taxonomy (NCBI): domain Eukaryota; kingdom Metazoa; phylum Arthropoda; class Arachnida; order Ixodida; family Ixodidae; genus Rhipicephalus; species Rhipicephalus microplus. Next base: position 69,331,498 of record NC_134707.1, on the reverse strand, counting down.
ATCCTGACCTTAATCTGCCAAGCTACTAAATTTCCAGAGGCGGTCCCGCTAAAAGAGCTAAGTTCCGTGGAAGTAGTGAACGCACTTCTGTCCATGTTTGCCCGGGTAGGCTTTCCTGCCGAGATACAATCAGACCAGGGCACCATTTTCACGAGTGCCTTAACGACAACCTTTCTAGAGCGGTGTGGCGTGAAATTATTGCATAGTTCAGTCTACCATCCGCAGTCGAACTCGATAGAAAAGCTTCACTCTGTGATGAAGCGAGTGTTAAGAGCCTTATGTTTTGAACGAAAAACTGACTGGGAAATGTGCTTACCTGCAACGATGTTTGCACTAAGAACTGCACCACATGAGACAACAGGGTTTACGCCAGCGGAACTTGTTTACGGCCGCAGACTGCGGTCTCCTCTTCGTATGCTGAGAGAGTCGTGGGAAGGTCAGGGTGATGATCCTGTAGTAGTGGAATATGTCCTCACCTTATTGGATCGTCTAATAAGCCCAAGAACTGACGGAGAGTGCGATGACCAAAGCACAGCAGAAGGCTAAGCTTTACTGCGATCGAACAGCTAAAGCACGACACTTTGCTGTAGGAGACAGGGTCATGTTGTTGAGGCCCTCCCAAAAGAATAAGCTTGAAGTGCAATGGGTCGGCCCGGCCGAGATTACTCGAAAATTGTCTGACACCAACTATGTGGTAAAATTACCAGGAAGTCGTAAGGCACACCAGGTGTATCATAGCAACTTACTCAAACCCTACAAAGAGAGGGAAGCCATCGTGAACATGACTTTAAATGTTCCGGAAGAGGTTCCGGCAGAAATCCCTGAATTAGCTCCCGAATCGGACGAAGTCCCGATCGAGAAAAGAGTCGAGAATTTAGTATCAAAGTCACAACTGACAACGAAGCAGAAGCAGGAATTGCGTGGTCTTTTGACCGAGTTTCAGGACAGATTTGTAAGCGAGCCAGGCCGGACATCCGTCCTCACTCATGACATAGAGCTTACCTCGTCGGAACCGGTAAGATCTAAGACGTATCGGGTGTCACCTCGCCGGCTTGAGCTAATAAAAGCAGATGTTAACAGGATGCTGGAATTGTGCGTGATTGAGCCGTGTGAAAGTGATTACACTTCCCCGTTAATTCTTGTGGAGGTACCCGGCAAAGATCCGCGTCCTTGCGTAGACTATCGTAAGTTAAACCTCATCACCAAGGATCAGACATACCCAATTCCCCACATTGAGGAACGCGTCGAGAGGGTAAGCAGCGCGCAATTTATCTCAACGCTAGACCTAGTGAGAGGTTACTGGCACGTGCCGCTCACTGAGAGGGCGAGCCGGTATGCTGCATTTATTTCACCATTGGGGACATTCCGCCCTAAAGTGTTGAGTTTCGGCCTAAAGAACGCGCCTTACTGTTTTTCAAACTTAATGGATAATGTTTTGCGTGGTCAAGAGGACTTCGCATTGCCTTACTTGGACGACGTCGCCGTGTTTTCCTCGTCCTGGCCAGAACACTTGACGCATTTGAGAGCAGTACTGACACGCCTACGCGAAGCAGGTTTAACAGTAAAGGCGCCCAAGTGTCAGCTAGACCAAGCAGAGGTACTCTATCTTGGGCATGTTATCGGTCGAGGGCATCGCCGTCCCTCTAAAATGAAAGTGGCAGCAATCCGAGACTTTCCCCAGCCCCGAACGAAAACCGATATTCGGGCTTTTCTTGGAATAGCTGGTTACTATCGTAAGTACATCCCTAGATATTCCGACATTGCCAGCACTCTTACTGACGCGTTGCGCAAGACCGAGCCCCAAATGGTCGACTGGGATGAGGAGAAAGAAAAGGCTTTCCGCGTTTTGAAAGCGGCCTTGTCGAGCCAACCTTTGCTTAGTTCACCGGACTACTTGAGGCCTTTCATAGTCCAATGCGACGCTAGTGATAGAGGCATGGGGGCAGTTCTTAGTCAAAGGGATGAGGGGGATCAAGAGCATCCCGTCCTATATGTTAGCCGGAAACTCACCCTTCGCGAGCAGGTTTACAGCGCTAGCGAAAAGGAATGTGCGTGCTTGGTTTGGGCAGTCCAGAAACTGGCTTGTTATATTGCCGGAAGCAAGTTCATTGTGGAAGTGGACCACTGTCCTCTCACCTGGCTACAGACCATGTCCCATAAGAACGGCCGCCTGCTGCGTTGGAGCCTCGTTTTGCAACAATATACGTTTGAAATACGCTACAAAAAGGGTGTACTCCATGGCAACACTGATGGCTTAAGTCGATGCCCTGACGCGAGAGGATGTCTCGAGAACTCTGGCATTTTTTTTTCTTGACCTAGACAAGAGCTAGTGATTGTTTTTTTACTCTTTTAGGTGCACTTGTTTGAAAACGTTGAAGACACGGCTATCCAGGGTTTTGGGTTCGGTGTGCTTCCAGTGTTGTTGTTTTGTGTCACCTTAATGTGTGAGTAACATTTTGAATAAATTGTGTATTTCCTTTAATATCAGTTAAAGGGAAAAATTGCCTGGTGGAGTTTGGCGGAATTGTTCGGCGCTCACCGGCTGAGTAGTTGTGTTTTCATGTGCGTATGTGATGTCTGTTGAGCCCACAATGAAGCAGGTGTTGCCCTCTACTTCATCAAAGATGGTCGTCACCAAACCGACTGCCGGCGCTGATCTCTCCGGACAGTGGCTGCAAACCTCAGCCCATCGAGATCTTCACCCCCCCGCGCGAGAGACTGTTACCACCGGCCCTAGGGAACCAAGCAAGTAGAGTTTGGGGGAGAACCGGTTCTTGACCGACGGGTTCGTCCACCCCCACCTCCCCATTCAGGCTCCTCCTCTCACCGGGAGAACTCCGGACTCTGCTGTGCGTTCGTGACCATGTTTGGTAACATTTTAGGGCGCCGTGACCATATATGGACTCCGTGTTAGGTTGTGCCACTCCATGTGTTGTGAGAGGTGTTTCCCCCTCCCTCGTGGCCGAGGTGCCGGGGACACCGTATTGGCTGACGATGCGGACAAGGCGCCCAGTGTCAACAACGTGGCGCTATAAAATGCCGAAGACGTTTTGTATCACACTCACTCTTCTCTCTTTGGGTCAGTTGACCACTTCTCCACATGTAAATAAATCTCTGTTGTTCGTTCGGGCGCTTCTTCTCGCTGAATTGTTGGACGATGGATCCTGCGACGGGGCCAGCTACCAAAACCGAGACCGGCAGGACCCGGAGTCCCAACAGTACATAGCAAAATCGAAAGCGTTCCGGGCACTAAGTGTTTTAAGTACTAACTGGGACTTGGTTGTCGCTGTCGCGTTCAACTTCTGAAGGCGAAGCTTTACGGTCTCCAAATTTTTTTCTATATTCCATACACTCACTGCGATATCACTTGACGTCAGTTGTTTTGAATTCCAGTCCACGAGGGTTTGAAAATTTATATACAGAAAGCGCACACCCGTTTGGCAGCTCCATTTGTTCAAGGGTCTCCAATGTCCATCGTGTCATGAGTTATGAGGATTAGCATATAAGTAGTTGGTTGTCGGGATGGTCACTCCTCGCGACGAACTGTACCCAGTGACATCCCTGTTGAAACCACACACAATTTCATTATATGAATTGAGGCATTAGCTGCTAGTGAAGGTCGCAAAGGGGTGTTCAACAAATACGGTGAGTGGCGTGACCACAGTGCGGCGCCTCTGCATTCCCTTCCCCCCTCTCTCCTCTCATACGCTACCCACCTCGTGCCTCGCAACGCCAACAGAGGCAACGTCTGCTAGGGAGTTTCTTGATTGAAAATATGAAGTGTTCGCCTTGCACAACTGTTCACTGGCCATCCCACATATATAGGCTTTCGATAATGACCTCCAATGTAGGGCCGGTGAGAGATTTTGCTGTGCATTGTAGAAAAATGAACATTCGCAGCGTGCGTGGTTACTAAAAGCTGACTGCCGGTCTTTCTGTGCAGTCGCAGTCTTCTGTCCCCCTTTGCCCACCAGCAACAATTGGTATGTTCTAGTCGAAAATATCGGTCCATCGTTGCGTGCCTCGCCTCTCCCTTGCAGGATTCCCTCTTAGGCGACGCCGCGATGAGCACTAGCGTCAACGCAGCTGCCAGTGGGAGCATTGGCACCCGCTGCTTCGCATCTACATATGATTTCCTTTAGCGGCAGATAGTGCGCGATTTCATGTGAACGTTACCCTCTAATTTCAAAATCACATATTCATAATAGCTACCGTGGTAAAAGAGTACGTGTTTGTAGCTAATCAAGCACACACTGATGAACTGCTCCAAATGATCATTAGGCCTTAATTTGGGAATAAAATTAACACCCCGTAACTTTTCGTGCTACTTCTGGTTCTTCGCTGTAATTTTGCTCTTTGCCTGTGACGATATGCTGCGAACTCGCAACACTGCTGTATAGTTTACGCTACGACAAAGCATCACCTCCTGTACTGTTTTGTATTCTATAGGCAAACATAACCAACTCACAATAATTAATTGGCTTACTAAGAACATTGATGTTGCTTAAAGGGCTTGTTGAATATATTTTGTTTGGTCAATACAGTTGTGAAGTAGACCAAGAGCAGTCATACTGTTTCGAAGGGTGTTGTTGTGTACTGGAGGTACTCAAGAACTTATTCAGATTAGTTGTAGTACAAATGTGCTAGATACCGTGCAAGAGCAGTGTCAGCATTCACCGCAGCGTTGTCCAGTATGCATAATAGATTCACTCATTTCCATTGATTTTCCGAAACCTGTTCTTGCATGAAGGATGGCATCTTGATTGTTCCTTCTGACAAAGTTTGATGAGTCAAGAGAAGCAAGCACTATGGCGGCCACTTAACCATAAGCCAAGTAACTTTAATCATATTCACTGAAAACTGATGCATAAGCTAGTCACCTCGCATCTCTGCAATCCAAATCGTGGCTATGTCCTCAGTGATGAATGTGCATATTCTGAAGAGCACAGTTAACCTGTCGAAAAAAAGAAAATTTGAGTACGCGGCAATCTGAACAATCTCTCACACTCCTATTTCATTGAATTCCTTTGCGGTAGATTCACTGGAATGTATTGAAGCCTAAAATTGTTTGCTATAGTTTAGCGCCGCTTGGTGCAAGGTATTAAATTTCCGAAGCATAAAATGAAAAAAAACGCCTATTTGAATAATTTCGCACTTGTCGACTTCGTTCGTTGCTTATTTTTGCCGATGTTCTCATGACTAAGCATACCCACTCATTGTTTGAACACTGCTCAAAAATTACAAAGAGACAAACCAAACAAGACGCTGAGTTATTATTACTTTCGGAGACACTGTCGTTGATACACAATATGAGCCTTAAGTAAAAAAAAATTGTATTTTTGAGTGTTTACTAAGATGTGCCAAAACTACGTGTTCTTGCAACCAGCCTACAAGATTTTGTCTTCTTAAATAATAGGTTAAGTCACTCTTGTTCAGTGCAACCTGACTATCTCCTGAACGAGCGTGAATTATGGCCCTTAGAAGGCAAGCATACTATGCATCGAAATTTGGATGCAAAAATATTCATGATATTATTTCTTCTCACTGACTCATCTATGTTAGTGTAGTCGTGTTTAAAATAATCCTAAATATTTCTGTATTGGCAGCTGTAATTGTGGTCTATTACATACATAGCAAGCATATGATGATTATTTGACAGCTGGAAGTGACAGCAAAGCGTTTCGGCTGTATGGTTGAATAGAGCAGTGTGTATGCCAGTAGAAGTTGCCCTACTTTGGCGTATGCACCTAAGGACACAGTCTTACTTATAAGAACTTTAGTGATGCTGCCGAAAGGTATACTAGAACTAAGCACATCATTTACAATGGTTTTCTTGACTTCAGAAAAATGACGCAAAACAGTTGATTGATTGATTTGTGGGGTTTAATGTCCAAAACCACCATATGATTATGAGAGACGCCGTAGTGGAGGGCTCCGGAAATTTAAACCACTTGGGGTTCTTTATCGTGCTCCCGAATCTGAGCACATGGGCCTACAACATTTCCGCCTCCATTGGAAATGCAGCCGCCACAGCCGGAATTTGATCCCGCGACCTGTGGGTCAGCAGCTGAGTACGTTCGTCCTTAGACCACCTTGGCGGGGCATGCGAAGCAGTTAATTATGTGGTTGCGTACAAAAAACTCTTGACATTACAAATACATAAGGAGGAAAGCTGAAACGTTCCCGCACTTCTCAAAGTCCGTTTTGCACCGTTGTTCTTCGCAGAAGTCGATTGTAGTGAGTTCAGTTGCTGGCGTGAAAGAAACTTTGGACGCAGCGAGACTACAAACGGCGCTGGACTTTGAGGAGTGTTTCCTTGAAGAGAAGCGTTCAAGCTTTGTTCCACGAACTTTGTTCTGAATACGTTCGACGTACTTTCTGGGCCATGAGTGCGCATGGTTAGTTAATGCATGAGATTGCGTTGTAGCGCGTGTTGTTGTTTGTGCCAGTTGTTTTGACTGTATTCGAGTATTGTGTGATCAGTGTCGTAACTTATTTGACAAGTGCCGAGTGTGCTTGTTTGTGTGTGTTGTAATCTGCCCTGACTGAGAAAAAATTTCTGGTTCTGGTATCAACTGTTTGCTCTGCCTCGTTTTTTGGACCACCGCCGGCATTCGCTGCACACCAAAGGGACCAACAATAAACTGTCCGCGCACAATCGGTGTAGGTCGGGGGGCCGACATGTCAGTCCTGGGAATTAGTCTAACTATTTCTTCCCTATTACGGGACTTGTAACATAGATGTACTGTGATATAATACAGTACGGCTCGTAGCTCTGTGCTAAAGAACTTTCGAAGTGCCTGCAGTGATAAGCTGACTTTTCTTTCAAGAATGCCGCGCAAACATTGAATTCTGTTGACACTAACATCAAGGCTCTCTCCATAGTAAATATAAGCTCACAGAATACTTATGCATACAGTGGCGGTTTATGTTAAAGGGAAGCACCTGGCAGTTTTTATATTTACTGATTTGAAAAAAACTTTGAACAAGTGTGCTCGTCGGTGCCCAGGTGATATGTGCCAAAATATGCAAGCATAAATCATTTAGTTTTTTAGAAAACCAAGTTGAGAAAAAATTGGTAGCCAATGCTGAAGTCGAACTTGTGAACACGGACAACACTGTGTATGTGACGCAAGTGCTCGCTTTTTCCCTAAACCGTGCCTTTCTCAGCGGAGAGATGCAGCGTGAGTTTTCTTGTGCTAGGCAATGACGACGCCAGCACAGTTGACTATTGTCAGCTGCATATAGCGTGCTAGTCGCCTTTGACTTCGTATCCTACACGCATGCACAATATTTAGTAACTAGAAGATTAATTGGGAACCCGTCAGAAGCTTTACGCGCGAGCGGGTCGAAAATAAAAGGCGATGCTTCCTCGCTCACATAGTAGCTGCAATGATCGCTGAACTTGTCACTGGTAAGTTAAGGCGAGCTGGCACAAATTCATTACGCATCGGGTGACGTTAGCCAACTTGCTTTTCGCGTGTCGGAAGATGAACGTGAGCTATTCTTTACACCCTGGCCAGTGGGCTGTAGTCGATTTCGTGACGTCATTAGATACGAATTTCGCGATGTCATCGGATACCCGCTATGGTGGACGGAGCAGCTCCCTGTTTTGATTTCCGCTTTCACTCGTCGTTCATTGTTCAAATAAAATGATTGACGAGCGTATGTGCAAAAATGTTTACCCCAACTTTTGCAGGATGGTAATACTTTTTGAAAGCTCCATTATTTCCGAATAGTCAGAAATGCGCTGAAGCTCTCTTTTCAGTGTTATATAATGATGTTAGAGCCCCGACAAGTACCTTTTATTCTAAGGGGAGGGGATGTGGTACCGTGTCTTCGGTTCCGGTTCGGGAACCAATTGATTCTCTGACCCCTAAGTGCCACACAGCCCGTGTGTATAGAGCCTGTACACAATATAAGAGTTCCGTAAGCGTGCGTGTGGGTGTCCGCTTCTTCTCCTTTCTTCTGCTACGGCCGGAACTCCGGGCGCTTTTCCTCTGTCGCCATCCAGTCGGACGCTAAATATCTTAGCAGCCTCTTATACCAACATGCAGTAAACATTCAACTTCTTCTGTAAGGACACATTTCACTTTTGTGTTATACTGATTCTCATATTAGAATATCAATCATTCTTGTTCTTTTGTTTTGATGTTGTTCACTCTCCTTTTGCCTAAGGGCTGTACATATTTTCGCGTTCTCCAAATGCTCAAAATTGGTCATCTCAACATTACATATTGCTAGGTGGTTCAATCAGACCACGTGACGAGATCCACTGTCACAGAGCTTGTTGCTATCCAATAGCTGATCAGGGTCAATTTTTAAGAGAAAGTGTGTGAGTGGACGACATTCCGTGATGCCAAAACTGCTTTGCAAAAAAAGATGCGTAAGAAGACATCACCTGTATTACAATGAACTATAGAAATTGCAGAGCGGCTTCACTTTGCGCCTACAAACGTCCACCTCATCACATTTTAGTGAACTATAGCCACAACGGCGCGATGGGCACTGAAAAGGTGGGTACTGAAAATAAAAGCGCCTTCAGCAGGGCCCCTGAAGTGCCCATTGCGTTTTCTCGACCAGACATGAACGCCCTGCTTTGTTGTGTAGTTTGAAACTTAACACTTTACTACTGGTTCATGCTTGAATGGCTAGATAAGCGATTGCACGAATTCGAATGGAAGATAAAACTTTGCATGCCTTCTCATTTTAAGTCAAACGTCGCATATACAATCCTTCGTGTTTTTCTAGGTGCAGCCTACACAAACACTGCGCACATCTCATCAACAGCGGTGGCACTGGTCTGGATTGAGATTACTGGCAAGTGTCGGGAACACTTGACCATATAATTCAAAGCTGCGCAACACATGCACGTAAACGACCGGGACTTATTTCATCTAGCCAACCATATTGTAACACGTCCATAACTGATGAGGTTTTGCTGGCCTGACGCCGACGGCGCAATTATGGTCGTAAAAGCAGTCTTAGCTTTCCTACGTGCGACTTGATTGGATGAGCGGCTATAGCACTGCGAAAACATGACGAGACTGTATGCGATCATTTCCTTAGCTCTCTGCCATCATCTATTAGCCTGTCCCCTTTCCTTTTGTCTCCCTCAGTGTAGAGTAGCAGGCTAGAGCACACTATCACTCAGGCGATAAGAACCGTTCTGTAAATAACAACCTTTTTCTAGTACCAGATGAAGAGTACCATAATAGCCTTTTTATCCACTAAATAATGATCACAGACGCTTATCAAGACGGGCCGGTGGGTGCACAGGAGACAAAATAGACAGTAGCCTGAAATATGGTGTCTATTTATAAGACTGACAATATACACAACACCAAAAATCACAGTATGTACTTGATCAAAACTTAACCTTTGCTTTCTACATTGCACTTTTAGCACTCTATCGTGTGAACCGCAGATGTTCAAGATTTTTAAGAGTTAGAAATAATGATGTCATGTTTTAGGCTGATGCCAATGCATAATACGTACCTGGTCTTTGGATATTAAGTCGTTGAAAACGACGACCTATAGCACCGAGCCAATTTCCTGGAAGGACATGATTCGGACATGAAATGTCCAAATGAGGAACAAAAAAACCGATTAGCATATGTGAACCACAGTACAATATAAACACGAAGGTTTTTTTTATCCGCGTTCAACGAAGCTTTCACTGGCATTACTCCTTTGACGGGAGTGGCATCGGTGCACTTAAAAGAGATGGGAAAAAAGCAGCAAGAATTTTTTTCTATTTGTGGTCCTCTTATTCGAACGCAGGATCTCTGGTTGTACGAGAAAACTGCCGGTTGCTCTAGTTCTGCTGTAAAGCCCCCTGTTCATTTTACCACTTGGTACCAGGCACTGCTTCGGCACCGACTCGACTGCAATTCTCTGTATTGCTCAATGTGCTACTGACACATACGCAAGAAGCATCACACGCGTGTCATATATTGCTATATCTACCCCGGGTCGTCGTTTTGAGAGCGACTCAAGCAAGCAGGATAAAAAAGTGCGCCCCGGGAGAATTAAAATGAAGGCCTGCATCGTGATAGAACAAGCTGGCCTGGCAAGCGTTTAAGTAGTTTCAGCTCACGGAGACTCTCGGTCTATTGTTGAAGTAAGCTATAGAGTCAGTGCAGTACACCTAGCTTCCTCATTTTGCTCACTGACACACGGGCGCTAAACGAATTAGCAGCCTTGGCTGTTAACTTGGAGCGCGCTTTACCTTTTGCGTCGTCATAACGTGTTATGCCTCGACAGAGAAGTGAAGCTTACACATACGCCAATGGTGTTTTGTTACGGCCTACGGCTTCGAGTCAGACTAGGACAACGAGTGCTAACGCTGAAATTCGTGGCGCACTAAGACGAGACCTTCCCGTAACAATGTGAGTAAATTGAGCACTCCGGTATAAACGAGAAATCTCAGCTGCCAATTGAACACAAACCCGCTTTCGCGCATAAAGCTGCAGTGTTGGTCTTTCGCGTTCTTGATTGTATGAGCGCACGCTTAGATAAAAAAAAGAGGAATGCGCACTCGAAAAATAAACTGTAAAACTGACGAGCACAAAATAAGAGTGGACAGATGTCATGTGCTACTGACAGTGACTTATTGTCGTCAAACCAACCTATTTCAGACAGATATATTAATTCGCATGCATGACTTCGCATTGGGAACAGAGTGAAAGGCAAATATAATCAACAAAATGAATATTCGAGATCCTCTGCGTAATAACAGGCTACAAGTTACAAATGTGCATGTCTATAATAGCCCTGCAAAAATACTAGTGCGGAGAGTTGCAAATCAATGAAAGAATTCTTTTTCTTGATAAATGCCTATAATACTTTTTTCACCAAAAGTAATATTGGTTTTAATCCTCATCACGCGCACCGCGGCACACCCCTGTTAAATGATGCCGCTTTAAATAACGGCATGTGAGTACCAGTTCCTATTTTCTTTTTGTTGACGCCATACTAGCACGCCACTCACACCAAGATGTTTCTAGGTTTCTGTTCACTATACCAATTACCACAAAGGTTAAGGGACTATTAGGAACATCTAAATCGCGAGAAGAAACTGTCCTTTAGGCGTTGACGTGGATGCTCACCCGTCAAGCCGTGGTGTAGCTCCCAAACAAACATCAATAGGTGCTTTGCAAGTCACATACAACATTTACCTACTGCTAAGGAGACATAGTTCACTTTTTTTTGTTACGACGGTTACATTATTGGAAGGCAGAAAGACATTCTTAGTAACGGCTCACGCAAGGAACTCTAAACGCATGTGTGGAGATGAACCATGTCATGGCTACTGAAGCGAAACTATGTGTATTAAAACTTTACTGTCATAGCGAGTGAATGCAAACTTAACATATGTGATATATAATGAATAAAAGATTAGTATTGTTCGGCAGGGAGAACTATAGCATTTAGTTATGAAGAATTGCCGCTTATAGGTAGAGCTGTATGTATAATATTGTGTGTTTTTGTTTGCAAACAGGTCTCCAAGAAACGCTTGTCAATCAGTCGCTGATGACTTTTCTTGGACGCGGTAACCACGCATAATTGCAATAGACCACGAAAACAAAAATATTCGAGAAAAATATTGGTTCCTGAAATTGTGCTGGGGCTGACACTAAAGTAAAATGTGACGTTGAAGCACCAAACGTGGTGTAACTATGTTTAGTACGAGTGAGCGTGCTTAACTCTGGCAGCTGTCTGGTGCAACAATTTGTAATATACGCAGATATGTAGAGTCCTCACTTCGCGCGAGTCATACAGCTGGGTGGCTAAGCTGATACGTCTACTTATATCTAGCGGTGTATTTCCGAACTACAACATTTTGTTTATTGTTTCGGTAATTGCATTTCAATTCGAAAACGACCAATTGTTCCACTTATTGACGAGGTGGCTGTTCTACGGGATGCTAAAAAGAGGACTACGTTATTCTAGATGGCTTAACCAGAAGGCTTGGAAATTAATTTTTTTCTGACTTCTATAATTATGTTATACTTACCGCCTCTGGGGGGATTCGGGGGTGGGGCCGGAGGTGCATAGAAAAAATGAAGAACCACACGCCGCGCTGCAAGATTATTAGCAGTGTATGAAAACTCTAATTGCAATAGAAGGTAGCGTACGTCTATAGCCCCATTTCATATATTCTTGAACGCTGTCGTAAAATCACAGAAGTCAGGCTATGTCCCTAGCTCTTGCTAGGCTTTTGTTCTACACTTTCTATTCGCAACACATATCTGAAGTAAAATGTTACTTCCACCATCCGCACAGGAATGTGCTGAAGATGATATTGCTGCCAAACAGCCTCACAAATCGCCGTGTTATAACAACAGTGCGTATAAAAACAATAAAAAGAAGAAACTTCTGCTCGCAATGTTAGCCTTGTTGATTTAATACCCAAAACAAGATTACTTGGTTAGACAAACTCGCTCACGTAAACGTATACGTATTATAAACCACTTTAAAGATTTGCTCACAATGTCAAAGCAAGAACAATGCAATCTGTTATACAAACGGATCGACAATTTCAACACAAATCATTGAAAGCAACAGTAAATATTTTGCAGGTGATTGCACTTCGTTAGTCTGAGTAAAAAAATACTGAATTAAACTATGAAACATACTCAGACAAGTCAACGGAATGGAAAGAAATGTTGAATCAGCTGAAAAAAAATTTTGAGGAATAGGATGCTTGTTGCGCACCTTTATTTGACAAAGCTATGCATGAGTATTGTTCTGAGAGTGTTCTATGCAGAACATTTTTTTGGAGGGGGGGGGGGCAGGTAATGGGTTCTTTTACGCCATGTATGCGTGGCTAAAAATTAGACCATTTCCCGCTGAAGTGAACCATAGGTATATCTGAAGCAGTGGACGCTAACGCTTACACTGGCAGAACGTAGATGCTGGCCCTGACCGCGGCGTTGCACTCGAGTGGGGAGGCGCAAGACGTGTAATGATGGGCTGGCGTTTCCTACTGAAACATGCTAATCGCTCCTAAAGGGCAACGAGGGATAGAAGACAGCTATTGGAGATAGAGACCCGCATCTCTTTATGTTAATGCGCACGATGCGAATTTTTAATGTTCAATCACGCACAGGCAAAATCTGCCACTGGCACAACCTTGGAAGTGATGATATGGTGCGTATGGCAGATTTTTCAGGTCACGCGATACCAAATTTGTATTATACGGGGTGGCAAGTCAACGTTTGTGTTTGTGCAGCGCGATAAGTTGTTTTTTTTTCAATCAAGAAACTACCTATGCGAAAGAAGGGGAGGCATAGCAGAGGAGAGTGAGGGAGGGGACCGCATGCGCGTAAGAGTGGTCATGCCACGCACCTCATTGATCTCGACCATAAGCAGCAAGACGATTCGCATCTAAAGAAAAGTTGTGGGGGAAAGGGGGGCACGGCTTTGGAGTGCTACCCACAAACGACGCTCTTTCAGTTACAGAGCCAGGCTTACTCTCAGCTGTAAACTGCTAGTGTAGGACATTCGCCACCTCTGCAAAGCGTAGCGCAGGCTAACGCTCTCATGAACGTACGACCCAACGAAGTGCATGTGGGACCACCTCTCTTTGTAGAGCACCTAATAGAATACCATATTGAGGTTGTATGTTTCTATTCCTCCGACGCAGAGGCTCAATTTCGGTCTACTTTTGTTATTTGGAATGAAACATCGTGTTGGTAACGCTGTGTTAGGGAGCATAAAAGCCGGCAATATTTATTCCCATTTGTTAAGGTGTATTGCATTGCAACCTACTATTGCGATACTGTCCTTTTTTGACTCAGTATTCTACACTAAAAAATCGTACTATTGACTATTATTCATGCTTGTGCCCCCAATTGTAATGTGTGGGGGGGCTCACGGTTTCAGTAGACATAAATATAAATAACTAAGTTTAATTATACACTTCGATAATAAACTCATAAATAAATAAACAAACACCTAATACATTTTATACTTTGGAAAAGGATCGCTTTGCGATGATTCCGCAATTTCATTGCGTATTTTGAAGAGCTTTGTACAATTGTGTGACACATGACATTGCCGTCCCACATGATTGAGAAAAGCACTGAGTCGGTTGTGTCCCTATTGAAGATAAAATGGTTTGCCCGCGCATTGATGTGCAGTCGTTATCACTGCAATGATTTCGAAGCAACTATGTACACATGGGCCGTATTCAAGTTACGACGTCAGACACAATAAAAACAGTATACATACGATGAAAACGGAAAGGAGTAATAGGTCGACCTCCACTTCCACGAAGACTTGGGTCTCTTTCTAGAGCAGCCCTTCCATCTTCTGATTCTGAATGTCCTTGTGGTGCGTACAGAAGCAATATATAGAACAGTGAGCAATATTTAGCCAAAAATATTCGTAGCATTCTTTGTCGCCTTAAACTGTATCAATTTGAGATGCATTGAAATAACGTTCCAGTTTTGTCTGAAATATTGAAGATGTTGCGTTACATTTGTTCAATTTTATTGGTGCTGTGCTAGCGCTACTGTTGGCATACATTCATAATGATGTACCCTAGGCTTCCAAATCCGCGCGTCTCCTTCGATGGCAAGTATGGCAATAAGTAAGCGTCTGTGTGTGTGAGACATACAAGAATCGCATAAAAAACAGCGCCAATAACGAGGGACAAAAAAAAGAAGTAGATAGACAGTGCCGCTGTCTGTCTCCTTCTTTCTCTTGTCCTTCGTTATTGGCGCTGTTTTTTTTAATGAATTATGTCAGACCAACTCGCCCAAGCAACCACGTTAGCTACACACAAGAAAACACTCTTTTGGTTTATTAACTGTTACAGCATTTTATGCTCAGCTTTACAGCTCTGGTAGCTCGCACGACAAAGCAGACCCCGTCTGAGAACTCCCCAAGTTGTCAAAGAGCTCACTACCTGCCACTCTCTCTTTTTAGAGAAACACACAACACACATTTCACATAGTCACACCATTCACCTTTCGCGCAATGATACCAGCTGGTGTGTCTTACTTTCGCTAAGGCGCAAAACATTTATTGCAACAGTTCACTTTCGGTGGAACACTCAGCATGCCATTGTGGCAGCCAATTTAGGTGGATCATACAGCGTACCTTTGCAGGCCAGTGTTATCCATATAACCTTTATAGAGAAGCTGATGGCCCTTTATACCTTTATAGAGAACCTTTATAGACAAGACGAAAATTCAAGACCTCCCACGTTACGACATCAACGGGACCAGAGCTCACAGCTCTTCGTGCCGCATTGCAATTTATCAGCGATCAACAACCACAAAAATGGACAATTTTGCAATGACTCAAAGGTGGCACTGCAGTCTCTTCTATCCCCTTTGCGCAACGGCCCGTACGAACAGCTGGTATTTGAGATTGCAGAAAAGACTCACCAATTCACCGAGAAAGGACATGAAATAGCCTTTCAATGGCTGCCAATTCATTGTGGTATAATCGACAATGAACGGGCCGATCGAACTGCCTGTTCTGCCCATACTGAAAGCGATGAAATATCAATTCCGCTTTCCAGCACTGACGCTGCACGGAAACTCCGCATGCTTGCTCTCAAGCGCACCTCGTCACAATGGAACGAGTCACATTTCATCCATGCACGGTTAGGTACTTTAGACCCAACTCTCAGTCTTCGAATTCCACCGGAATTACGCCGACGAAACGCGACTATGCTGCGCAGATAATGGTTGGGCGTCGCATTTACCAATGCGTACGCGTTCCACATAGGAATGGCTGACACTGCTAATGCGACCATTGTGGCAGTGATGAAACAACTTGGCACATTCTGTGTGAATGCCCACAATACTGCTCGCAGAGACAATCACTCTGCAATGCACTAGATGAACTGGACAACCAGCCTCTTTCGGAAGAAAGACTCCTGCGCTGCCGAGAGGACTTTATGTCGCAGAAGAAGGCTGTGAAGGCGCTCATGCGCTTCTTGCGTTCAACCGGCCTGTCCAAACCCATATACCGAGAAAATACAGTTTGCATAGAGTGGGAAGGAATGCGTAGCAAAGAGAACGTTGAGGTTAGCAGGGGTCTGAGACAGGGATGTCCTTTGTCCCCGCTGTTATTCATGCTGTACATGGTGAGTATGGAAAAAGCGCTAGAAGGTAGCAACATTGGTTTTAATCTGTCACACAAACAGGGCGGCATGATGATTGAGCAGAAGCTTCCAGGTTTATTTTATGCGGACGATATCGTCTTATTTGCGGACAGTCGAGATGATATACAGCAGCTGGCGAATATATGCGGAAGGGAAGGTGAAGCTCTTGGACTAGGATTCAGTGTAACGAAGTGTGGATTGATGGTATTCAATGATCCCTGTGATCAGACGGTGTCCATACAAGGCCAAGAAATACCGAGGGTAAGTGAATACAAGTACCTTGGAGTATGGGTAAATGAGAGTGATAGATACATGGAGGTACAGGAAAAAGCCTCGGCAGCAAAAGGAAAGAGGAATGCGGCAATAATGAAGCACAGAGCGTTGTGGGGATACAATAGGTATGAGGTGCTTCGAGGTCTGTGGAAGGGTGTAATGGTTCCAGGGATTACTTTTGGGAACTCAGTGGTGTGCATGAGGGCAGAGGTGCAAGCGGGAATGGATGTAAATCAAAGGACTGTGGGACGCCTCGCGTTGGGTGCTCACGGGAAGACGACAAACGAGGCTGTAAAGGGCGATATGGGGTGGGCAGGTTTTGAGGCGAGGGAAGCGCAGAGCAAAATAAGGTTCGAAGAAAGGCTAAGAAATATGAAGGAGAGTAGATGGGCAGAGAAGGTGTTCCGTTATTTGTATAGGAAGAGCGTGGACACACAGTGGAGAAAAAGAACTAGAAGACTCACTAGTAAGTATACGGCTGGTATTGTAAGCCGTATGTCAACAAAGAGCGTTAAGAGAAAAGTCAGGGAGGCGGAGAGGATTTACTGGATGGCAGCTATGGAGAAAAAAACCGGCTTTGAGTAACTACCGAAAGGGCAAAAATGAAATAAGGAGGGAGGCATTTTACGATAATTCAAGGGGAAGCGCTTTACTGTTTGAAGCGAGATCGGGTTGCCTTAGAACGCGTAGTTATAAAGCAAGATTCAGTAAAGAAGAAGAACAATGCACATGCTGCGGGAAAGATAAGGAAACGGCGGAGCATGTTCTGATTGAATGTGGAGATATCCACCCAGGTGTACGTTTGGGCACGAACCTACAGGAAGCCTTGGGTTTTAGGGACAACAATGGAAAGCTGAACACACCCGCGATTGAAATAAGTAAGAGACGGTTAGAGTATTGGTGGCTGAAAATTAGAGAGAAAGGACAAAAATAAATATTGAAAAAATAAAATATGGACAGTGTGCCGTAAATGGCAAAGAACTTAAGCTGAAAATTTACCTTTTTTTCCATTAAGATAGAATTTATCGAAGTAGAGGCATTAGGCCAACATAAAAAGAAAAAAAGGTTTTTTTTTGTCGAGCCTGGTGGCATACTTGTCACCACCCCGTTATAAAGGGGACGCTCATAGCATCCATCCATCCATCCATCCATCCAAACGACTGTGATCGGAACTCCCTGAATGTGTGCGCATGTGTTTTTTTTCTAATTTATTTTATATCTCTATATAGCTATCCTGTTTCCGACCCTTTTCCCCAACCCCGTACAGGGTAGCAAACCAGTTCCTCTAGGTTAACCTCCCTGTCTCTTTCTTTTAATTATTTCTCTCTCTCTCTGATGGCCCAAAAACACGCAGAGAGTACCCCTACAATAGCCATCGACACCCTCTGCTAAACGGCGCCCAAATTAAAATGGTTTTCATTTGAGCTATTTGAAAACCTGCATTACACGCGCCGCGTAGGAGGTGTTATGTTCGTAGATGCTGAAGAGAAGGTCATCATTCCGCACCACGTGAGTGCGCTGGTACCTGTCCTTGTACACAGAGCATAGTAAGGAAGTCATCCTACCGATATAATAAAGCTGTTCGCACAAAATGTCTGTGCCTACGCGCTTGCAAAAGCAGAAAAAAAGTGCTCTTTGAACATACGTGCATTCTCAATGTATGCCTATGGTCAAGCTATTCATCGGTTTTTGTTTGAAGATTATCATCAGCCATATTTGGAGATGAATCATCATCATCAAGAACAGTTGAAGAAAAAATTCAGCAAGAATGGGCCACTACCGTGTACCACAGGCGCAAGTGTGACGCAAAAACGAAGTTTTCGTGTACGCTCATAAGCCATCCTCACGTGAAAACGTTGGTATACATAGCACTGAACCACGCTACAGACATCAAAAGGCTTGATATGGATCATGTAGACAACGAATTCAGATTCTACCGCCAAAAATGTATTCCAGACAGAGTGCTAGCGGCTGAGTTTCGTAAGTAGCAGCCTGAAAACTTGAAACCGTCGCCGCCTAATGATACGCCTTCATCGAGCGTGACTGGCCTCCATGCTTAAAATTAGCTCACTGGCGGCACATGCCAAAGACATACATCGCGATTCCTTTATTCGGTATGCATCAGCGCTTTATTTTGCAGAAACCTGGGTGCTGCAAAACAATCCATCGAAGTCGTAGCATACAGATACTGATGTTGTGGCCGCAGACACCACGACACAGTGGCTGTGACGAAAAAGAGATTGAGATTGTTGTGTAATATTTCATTGCGCGAAACGATATCAAATTACGCTAAATACGCGTGAAAGTGTTCTGCACAAAAATGTTGAATAGTCGCTTATGTTTCATAGAATTGTTAGCTTACAGTAGCATAAAAATGCCACAGCAACATGAATATCACCAGCACCAGGAGCTTAACTGATAAGTTGTGCTTGGGTGTGGTAGGATGGTAGTCCTCCATAGTGCTACGAATACTGACGTGAGTGGATGAGGTTTAGGTATGTGATAACGCTGACCTGACGTTTCACTGACCTACGCCTGCATAGGCTATTTTTCCTCATCAGTTATGAGACCTTGCAAGGCTGTGAGAAGAATGTTGGAATGTTTATATTCAACGCAGAATCCTTCGGTTTGAATCAAGCAGGGACCCTGCAAATAACCGCCAAGCACTTAATGGCGGACTGCAGGCACTACTATCTATCTATCTATCTATCTATCTATCTATCTATCTATCTATCTATCTATCTATCTATCTATCTATCTATCTATCTATCTATCTATCTATCTATCTATCTATCTATCTATCAATCTATCTATCTATCTATCTATCTATCTATCTATCTATCTATCTATCTATCTATTATCTATCTATTATCTATCTATCTATCTAATCTCTCTCTCTCTCTCTCTATATATATATATATATATATATATATATATATATATATATGTATATATATATATATATATATATATATATATATATATATATATATATATATTGGGTGTATTTTTGGTCCTCTTTATCATGGGGTACAACAAAGTAATTACCGCCGAGTAGGAGTGCTTGAAAATTTGTAACTTGAAAATCGAACCGCTTACGTTGTTAACCGCTCTCCTCCGGACACAAATGACATGTATGAAAAAAAAAAAACACGGGCCATGGTATACGGGTATGAGTCACAGATCATTGACAGTTTCTAAACACCCAGGAGCAGGGGATAACAAGCGTCCACAATTAACGTGCACGAAGGCGGAAAAAGATAATTTATAGGTGTACCTTTAAAACAACCTCCAGTAGTGCAATTCCCATGTTTTTACAACTGGCCCGATTCCAAGCTTTTCCCAAATTACATTCACTTGCAAGACGAGTGCTCTTTACGTCCGCCTTTGTGGTACTGCTGTTTCGGTATTCGGCTGCTGTCACAAAAGTGACAGCTGCCATGCACCATGACTGTTAGATTATAGTTGTGGTTGTCGCATTTCGAAGGAGGCGAAACTCTAGAGGACGATGGCTGGGGAATGTTCAGCACGGATACGAACACCAGATGGTCGTAATGTTCCCGTCACGGAAACTACAGTGTCCCTCACATTTATGACGTGTTTTAAGGGACGTTAGACTCCTTACATCAACAAGTGAATAAAGGGATGGCCTGCATAAATTGCATAAATTGATATGGGTATAGCTTTTTTCGGAAGCAGATCCATGCAAAGACGTGACTTTTTGGTTGAAGATCACCTTGTTAGGCAAAAAGCCCAAATTTCGTGGTAAAAAACGAGTTTTTTTATTTGTTCCCCGTCTTTTTGCGTGGTAAGCAGTTGTAGCTTTTACTATATTTGCTCGAATTCCGGCTGCAGCGGCTGCATTTCTGGTGGAGGCGGAAATATTGTAGGCCCGTGTGCGCAGATTTGAGTGCACGTTAAAGAACACCAAGTGGTCGGAATTTCCAAAGCCCTCCACTTCGGCGTCTCTAATAATGATATTGCCGCGTACCTTTATTCAAGTATTCTTATCGCCATGTTGCACTATGTTCAGCGCAAACTACGCCTACATTGTTAAGAAGCTTCGAGGCTGGTCATTATAAGATTACGCCCACTTCGTGAACCTTTCAGATTATTTTGGAAACAACGTCGCCGCAAGCGATAACACTAGAGTGTTCTAAGGAAAGTTTATAAATGCCGACACGCTTCGCCACTTGTCAGTTAGTTGATCGACGGCCGACGCTCCGTTCACTGCTATCTGTGCAAAACTACGACTGTAATCAGACTTTTTGTTTACCGGGCACAAGTTCGCCGAAATGAACATTGGAATCCCAACATAAAGTCTCCTGTCTTCAGCAACGTCATGACCCCATGACAATATGGTGGTTTTGGGACCTTGAACACCACAGAACATTCATTCAAAATTATTGATTAGCATCAGCCTTGAATTCTCGTTGGTGGACAACTAAGATGCTCTTCTGACAAGCAAGAATGCCTACACCACAACACCTGTGAAAGGTTATTTCTAACGCTCAAAACGAGCAACTATAGTCAGTGTTGCGTGTATCCATCACCTCTTTTGTGTTCTCGCCTGTTTTACTTGATATCGCTGTCACACCGTCCACAAACTGCGCGGTCTTACCCGACGTCTGTAAGCAAATACGTACCTTCTTCGTATACTGTAGGAAGAGAAGGGGCCTGCCTCGGTGGCCTTGCGCCATTGGAGTTTCCCCGATAGAGGTAAAGGGGATCATAGCCTAAATCGGAGACAACAGCAAGGTCAACATTAGTGTCAATACTATGCCGAAAAACGTATGATCTCATGTTATTAGAGAAGTAACATAGCGTTTTTTGCTATCAGTAACAATTTATCACATGTGTGTGTTAGTAAAGCAGGTCCGTTGCGGCCCGAGTCTGGCCTCCATTCTGTGCAACGCGGCAGCCACTTTCGCCAGCATGCCTGCATAAATAATTATAGGCAAACATGGCGACAAAATGTATATATATATATATATATATATATATATATATATATATATATATATATATACGGGGAAAAGCATCAAAAAATATGCTTACTATCAATTTAACAAGCAGGCGCAATCAAGTCTGCACGAGCGCTCCGACATTGTCTTCTTCCTTATCGAGTTTCGAGTTATCCGTGGCGCCACGTAGCATCACCCCCCGGCGGGGAAGGCACCGTCTCGGTGCTCGGTTGGTCCAAGTGGTATCGCTTCATCCGAGAGACGTGCACAACGTCAGAACACAAACGCGCGCTAGTGCTGTGAAATGGTTTAATTTCATAGGTCACGTCGATAACTTAACGCACGACACGGTACGGACCCAAGTATGACGAAGTCAACGTTTCGCACAGGCCAACTCGCCGTGATCGTGGGCTGAGAAGGATCATGTCACCACGCTGGAAGTTGACGTCGCGGTGGCGGGCATTGTAGAGCAGTCGTTGGCGGTCTTGCAAAACACTAATACGCAGGCGAGGAATTTCACGTGCCTGTAGAGCTCTAGAGATTACATCGCATACGTAGTCAGATGTGTGGATAACGGTAGGAAGGAGTGTGTAAACTGGTAGCGTGGGTTCTCGTCCATACATGAGAATAAAAGGCAAGAAGCCTGCAATATCATGCCGGGACGTATTATAGGCAAATGTCACAAATGGCAGGACCTCGTCCCAGACGCGATGGTCGTTGGAAACGTACATGGCGAGCATTTCTGTAATAGTTCAATTTTGTCGTTATGTGAGCCTGTTGGTTTGAGCGTGATAGGCTGTTATGCACTTGTGTCTTGTAGCGCAAGAATGCAATATGTCTTGTATAACCTGGAATAGAAAGTAGCGACGCCAATCGATAAGTAGTTGTTGAGGGGCGCTGCGATGTAGTATGACTTTTTCTCGAAGAAAGTCGGCGACGTCGGTTGCACAACTGGTACGAAGAGCTCACGTGACGGCATACCGAGTGGTGTAGTCCGTGGTGACTGCTGTTCACATATTCCCACTGACCGACAAAGTGAAAGGTCCAATAGGTGAAGACCTATCCTATGAAATAGTTCCGATGGTATGTGAATGGGCTGAAGGCGTCCTGATGGAAGGGATGTTGGCTTTTTGCGGTGTTGACAGGATTTAAAAGAAGTGACATAACGATGAACGGATCGATACAAACCAGGCCAAAAGAAGTGACGTCGAACACGGGCATAAGTTCTTGAGACTCCTAAGTGACCAGTCATGGGGATGTCATGTAACTGCACAAGGACAGTCTGATGCATATGTTGGGGTATGACCAGTACC
Source organism: Rhipicephalus microplus (assembly GCF_043290135.1). Classification (NCBI taxonomy): domain Eukaryota; kingdom Metazoa; phylum Arthropoda; class Arachnida; order Ixodida; family Ixodidae; genus Rhipicephalus; species Rhipicephalus microplus. Next base: position 69,308,822 of record NC_134707.1, on the reverse strand, counting down.
AGCTCAGGTCCTTCAGAATGTATGCTGTAGCGACACAATACGCCGTCTCAGAGCAGGAACATACAGAGAGATGGAGGAAATGTAGGACCGGTCAGCCGAAGGGTGATATCTCAAGTGAAGATCACGACGTTGCTCATTCCCAGTGTTGCCGAAGGTGGAAAGTAGACTCGCCACTCTCAGGAACGTCCGGTGGGTCGACTGGATGACGCGACAAGCAGTCGGTATCTTCATGGTCATGGCCCAGTTTGTAAACGATTGTGTACGAATATTCTTGTAGCCGTGAAGCCCACCAACCGAGACGTCCACTGGTATCTTTTAAGGACAACAGCCAGCATAAGGCGTGATGATCAGTGACAACTGTGAATGGCCGTTCATACAAATGTGGCCGAAATTTACCCACTGCCCAGACGAGCGCAAGGCATTCAAGTTCAGTGATTGAGTAATTTCCGCTGGCGATAAGAGACGCCTAGCATATGCATTGACGTGCTCGCAGTCATGCTGTCTTTGTGCCAAAACTGCTTTGATTCCATGGCCACTTGCGTCGGTGCGCACTTCGGTGGGAGCGGACATATCAAAGTGGCCGAAAATTGGCGGCGTCGTAAGTCTGGCGGTCATGTCAGCGAATGCTCTGGCTTGTTCAGGTCCCCGCACAAAAGTCACATCTTTCTCCAGTATTTCCGTGAGTGGGCGCGCGACGTGAGCGAAATTCTGCAGAAATATGTGAAATTAGGAGAGTAGGTACAGAATGCTCCGAACGTCATTCTCGGAGGTCGCCAAAGAGAAATCTTTGACTGCGCGGATTTTCCAAGGGTCGAGACAAACACCAGAAGAATCAACAAGGTGACCGAGCACAGTGAGTTGGCGGCAGCCGACGTGACATTTCGACCAGTTTAACTGAAGCCCAGCCTTGCGGAAAGCATAAAGAATAGTCGAGAGATGCTCCAGGTGTGTTTCAAATGTCAGTGGGAAGACAAAAACGTCATCGAGGTAACACAAACAGATTGACCAGTTAAAACTGTGAAAGAGAGCGTCCATCGTTCGTTATGTAGCTGGGGCATTGCGTAAGCCGAACGGCTTTACTTTAAACAGATAGAACCCATCGTGAGTTATGAATGCTTTTTCATGGTCCATGTCATCAACTGCTTTCTGCCAGTAGCCGGAACGAAGTTCGATGGAAGAAAATAATTTGCTTCATTTAGGCAGTCAACGGCGTCCTATATCCGTGGCAGGGAATACATGTCCTTTTTAATTACCTTGTTCAGATTCCGGTAGTCGACACATAGATGCCAGCTGTTATCTTTCTTTTTGACGAGGATCACAGGCGAAGCCCAAGGGCTTGAAGAAGGCTCAATGATGTTCCGAGCAAGCATCTTGTCGGCTTCTTTGTGGATCACGTGGAGTTCTGTGGAAAATATCCGATAGGCCGGCCGATATGCCGGATTTGCATCGCCGGTGTCAATCTGATGCTTTACGACTGTCGTTTGGCCTAGTGGTTGGTCGTGAAAATCAAAAATGTCTTCATACGACGCAAGAAGGCTATGAAGCGCGTGTACATGCACGGCAGGGAGATCAGATGCGATCATTTTCTTTATGGCATCTCGGGTAGTGCCCGACTCAAGACTAGGAGGTGACGGCGTATCCTCTGTTAGAGCGGAAGTGTTGTAGTCGCTGGCTGAGGCAAGTGATGCTAGGCATACTCCTCGGGGCAACACTTGCGCGCAAATTTCAAAGATCACAATAGGGAGATGTGCCACGTTGTCCTTCATAGTGATAATCGTGTGCGGGGATTCGTTGCGATAATGGTGTCAGAGGCTGCGCAGTCTGACGAGGCACGCTTGGGGATGGTGCCGACGAATCCTCATTCTCGTCGTGATCAGCCATCGTAGAGGCAGCGAAGGAACACCCGCTTCGTAGAATAATCGAGAATACTGATTCTGTGAGGACCTGAACTTTCCACCAAAATGTTACAATGTTACGGGGAGAAGGCGTTGGAGAACTATGCTTACTATCGATTCAACAAGCAGGCATACAAGATGGAACCCAATCTGCACGAGAGCTCGGATATTGTATTCTTCCTTACCAAGTTTCGAGTTATCCATAACGCCATATAAATATATATATATATATATATATATATGTGACGTAAGAAGGTAGCGACGGTTGGTAGAAGCAGAGGAAGAAGAAATGCCTAAAGAATAAACATGGCGTATGAGCCAGGCCACATCTCCCATTCATCATAGCGTCACACGAGTCGACAGGATGGAGACCTGCCTGCCCCTTCATCAGTCACTCATCATCGATGCTGTTCCCCAGAAGACACCCTGACCGTACATTGACTACCGAATCATCGCCTAGGAGGACAACGACCAGCACCATGACAGAACTATCGGCTGACCTCGACATCCCCAAGTACACCGGATCAGCGGACGACGGAACCGTACAGGACTGGTTCAATTTGTTCGAACTCCACGCTACCGCGGCATCTTGGTCGGAACGGCAGATGGTTACAAACTTCAGCGACTACGTCACCGGTGAGGCATTCAAATTTTACCTAATTCACATATTCGAGAACGACGAGTCATGGCAAAAAATCAAAGAGGAGATGATTACCCGTTTTAATGACTATGACCAAGACTTACTCATTGCCAACCATTTAGAGACAACTGCACACTATCGTCAATTTCCTAAGCAGTCCTCAAGCATTCGAAAGTCCAGCGCAAATCGACAAGTGCCTCAAAACGAAGTGGCACATGCGTTTACTTACAGAAGGCCATGCGTATATTGGGAAAACCCCAACTGTCAAGCGCAGCTCCCTTGTTCACGAAAGTCGGCATTTCCAAAGTCGTGGCACCAACATACGACACGAGACGTCGCTCACCCTTCTGATGCCTTTCATGCTTCGTCTCGCATACATAGTCCACCACCTGATTTTCTACGACGCAGCTCCTCAAAGGCTCCTAACGGTCACTATTCGTGTCATAATGACGCCTTGTTCATGCTAGACCAGCTGACACATGGGGAAAATACCAAACAACACCAAGATGACTCAAAGAATGAAAATCAGTCTTCACCCATTGGAGCAGCTTACTCCACATCTCGCAGACTTGGCTAGCCTCCTGGTTTTCCATCGCTTGGCTCTTTCGTGACTCAAAATGTCCATCTCACAACTAGCGCGCTCACAATGGTCGGGATAGAGCTGCGGAGCTTGTACGATGCTGCGCCAAGCCCTGGACTTACCACCCAGATTCATGCGCCAGAACAGCTCGCGTCGTTAGTTGCACAGAAAGAGGGCCATTCACAACTCAAACCTTACCGAATTATCCCTGTTGCGGTGTTGCCGTCCAGTGCGCAGCCACCAGAAACTCCAAACACCGAAGGCTCAGACGCATGGAACGTCGCATGCTACCAGGCGCAAGAACCACTCATAGTGAGCCGCTAAGAAGAAGCCCCTGATGAACTATCTGTCAACTCTCAATGTTTTTTGTCACAAGAGTTCATTTCTACGGCACCGCAGACTTGCCGAAATTTGCATTTTCAACCTGGTGAAGCGACGTCACATGTCGTACTCTCATGCAGTGGTCACCAATCCAAGAATTGAACCAATTCAGAAGCAAATCATACATCAAACCTCGTACACAGTAGTCTTTCAGAAGCATCCGTAATCAACCACGTCACAGAAGCCTCTGAAGAGCAGGCTAGCAATGATGGCGCGCCACCAACCATGCCCGATAAGCAAGAATCCTGTTCACCATGCATCAGCTGTCTACAGGAAGCGTCAAACCTCAAAGTAAATGAATGTCCCATTCCGGAAGGCTTGCCACTACAGCCATCTCCTGAGCAGCATCAGCAAAGCAAGCATAGCGAAGCGCGCAACCTCATGCGACAACAAAATAGACTGCAACGAAGGCATCTACGAACGCGAAATTCAACGGAAGCACACTCACCAATTGAAGAACAGCGGAAAATAAGATCTCTAACCCAAAAAGTATTCCAAGACGTCAAGTTTTTTCGCACAGAGAAAAGTCGCTAGAGACGCTCTCTCGCCTGCAGTTACACAGACCGCAACACCACGGAAAACGCCAAGAAAGATGCGGAAGCACTTCTTGCATACCGCCAGCCCACAGGCATCACGCCGTCACAATCCGTCAACAAGCACGCATTTTAGAAGCAAAGCGTCCGTCGCAGCCACGACTCAGATTCCAACGCATGAGACATCCGACCTTCCAACGCTTTAAGGACTCCCAACCTTGTTCGTTCCTCAATACTAACCAGGTTGTGCCATCATCACTTTTAACGCTGAAGGCACGGTTATGCTCTCCAGAATGGAACAGCCAACCTCGCCCACCTGAGGTCTCCTAGATATCACCGGACTGCCTTTCCTGTGAACATTTTGTGCAAGTGCATGGAACCGCCGTGTGGCATAGAACTACTGCATTTTCTGGCATTATTTTTTATTATAAGACTCCATTTATTCATGCTTTCTAGATTGTAGCTCACGCATTTTTTCGGGGGGAGGGGGAATCATGTGACGTAAGAAGGTAGCGACGGTTGGTAGAAGCAGAGGAAGAAGAAGTGCCTAAACAATAAACATGGCGTATGAGCTAGGCCACGTCTCCCATTCATCATAGCGTCATATATATATACATATATATATATATATATATATATATATATATATATATATATATATATATATATATATATATATATATATATATATATATATATATATGGGATATGGCACAACGGGAGCGTTGTCAACGAGGATAAATATATTTATTTCCCAACAGTTTTGGGAGGGGTCCTCCCTTCATCCGGGGATGAGATATACTAACATTAAATGAACTTCCAAATTTCGTTGCTGACACGTCCCTCTCGCCTTGAAAGATGTCCCTCTTGCCTTGAAACATCTTTCAAGGCGAGAGGGACGCCGCAGCAACGAAGTTTGGAAGTTAATGTTAGTATAACTCTTCCCCTGATGAAGGGAGGACCACTCCGGAAACTGTTGGGAAATAAATATATGTATCCTTGTTGACAACGCTCCCGTTGTGCCATATCCCATACCTTCACGAAGACTAACTGGCCCATTGAATTATTACTCCCATATATGTATATATATATATATATATATATATATATATATATATATATATATATATATATATATGAGATATGGCACAACGGGAGCGTTGTCAACAAGGATAAATATATATAGAGCTGTCTTCGATTTTTAATATGTGACAGAAATATTTTATTTTTAAGATCGGTGGTATCAGCCTAGTTTGGTGAAAGTAGTTTGTTTTGTGTCAGTGTATTGTTTCAACTTGAGATATCAGTGCAAATGTGAAAACACGCAATACGTACTGCGTCCGCCTATGCCTGCAATCACGTACGTTGGTCCTTGGCCTAACGTGCACAGAAGAAGGAATGTTCCCAGAAAGCATACAACATTTGCATCAGCGGCCTTCATAACAACCAGTTTCCTGAAAAATGTGTAAGCTTATTATTACAATAACAAACTTATGTATTCTTGTCAGTAAAATACGTACTAAACCATACAATTTAGTTGTTTGTTAAGATAGCCTGCTTCCAGATCTAGTACTTTTAAGTCTTTCGTTCTTGCTCTTAGAGAAACGTCTTCAGTTTCCTCATACAAAACAGAATGTCAGTTGCCTTGCTAAGTTGGCCTCTACATTGGAGTCTTAGTTTTTGTGAGAAGTTTGAACATGAAATACATGCCACATTCGGTAAATGGTAAGCGTTGGGAGCGTAATATTATGTGAAGTGCACAAAGCTTCACGCAGTTGATGTCATCAATATAATGAAGTGAACCGAATGAGAAAATGATCTTGACAATAATATTGAGACAACCAAATGCTCAAACCCCTTTGTTGTTTGAGCCGAACACTCAAGTTTGGGACTGTGCCCTGTTTTGACTAAAATGTGGTTTATCCTAGGACTATCCATATATTACCACGGCCGTGGAAAAGGCATTGTTCAAATGCAGAAAACTAGATTAGACAGAAAATACTATTTTATTTTGGTAACGTGAGAGCTGTATCAATGGTGGGCGATTGCATGTGCTGGGCGCCCTTCCCACTGCACTTCCGACGGACACTCTCGAGGCTTCGGAAACGCGTTTTATATCTCTCAAAATCTTCTGCGTCAAAAATGGTCATAGTGTACAGATGCGATATTGCTTTCTGGAAGCGGTGAAGTGAAATACGGTATAATAAGGTTAACGAGCATCTACAAAAACGGTTTCGTTAGTTTGAGTGTAACGGGCATTTTCGGCACCTTGCGATAGGAAACGAGTTGGCATGTCGCGTCTTGAGCCAGAGCAGTGCACCTTTCAGATAAATTGATGATGTTTGTACGTCGCCTGGCGCTTGAAGCCCGATAGCCTCCACAAATTAAACTGCTACAGGAAGTGGTACAGAAAAGCGACGATGGTGATTGTCACGCAATTAATGTGATCGTACTGCGGGATACCGTTCCAACTTCATGGCTAGAGCTTGCATATCTGCTCTAACGAGAAAGCGTCCGCCGTAGTGTTTCTCCTCTCCGATGACGATGCTTTGAATGAATGCATATCGAATACCACTGTTTATTACGTTGTTCTTCATGTAATGTCATGCATCACTATTGCTGTGCCCAAAGGTATGTTAAGTACTTTACGTTCACAAATGTTTCGACAGGATCTTGAACGTTAGCCCTCGGGATAAAAGCTCACCAACAGGAGCAATTTACGCAAGTGAGGCCACCACTGCCAAACATCGAAAGTGCCGCTAAAGCTCCCAGTAATCAGCCTTCTAGTCAAAATAAACTCATACAAATAAAATAAACCCACCAGGCACTGTACGTTCATGGTGTCTAAAGGTAAAATAAAATACTATAATCTGACCCGATGTTTCGGGACCAATTCAGCCCCCTCTTCTGGGATGACTGTTCAGCCGGCTCCCAAGACAGCGAATGCTCTATGTTTTGTCCCCAATTCATACTCTTTCTTTCCACTGTTCTTGTTGCTGCGGTGTTTTTTTTCTCCACTCATTCCGTACATCGTGCAGTACACACTCTGCAATACCCAGTTGAGCAGTTATTGTTTGCAGCTGTTGTTTAAATGTGCCACGAATTTTTAAAATAGCTTTTTATGTGCGTAGCTTCAGCATCAAAATTGCTGCGATGGTTCATCTTTTAGCTGTGCTTAGTGAGAGCGTTTCGGACAGGTTTGCAATGGCACACGTCATTTTGATCTTGCCGAATCCTTTCCGGAATTTTTAACGCAATTGTGGTAAAAATCACCTTTGGCCGAAACTCAGGTGTGGGCGTTGGTGTCGGCGTCGTTGGTTGTGAGAAAAAAAATTGTCATCTTATCCGTCACCAAAGGATTGCTAGAAGTGCAAATAAAAAATAATGATAAAATCGAACCAGCGTTTTTGGCGCCGAGTGGGGATCGAACACGGATCGTTTGTGTGGAAAGCGGATGTTACGCTACACGGCCACACCTCTCTTTGTTGTGCTTTATTACCTCTTCACATGTGCATACATCAAACCACAAGCACAACAGAAACAGTCACAGTCCTACGAGAAGGCCACAGATTGAAATTTCGTAAGTGCTGTCAAGGGTTCTACCCTCAACAACCATTCAGGCAGAATCTGCTATGGTATCTGCAGTTCAACAAACTTGGCAAAACATTCACGGAAACACATTTGTGGAGGCCGCGCCTTCTGATCACAATCAAACCCCACCTTAGGGACTCGCCATAAACAGCGAAGGCCACTTAGCCTAATCAACTCATGAGGATTTTTTTAAACTATTGGCAGAAACATCGTACTATAACAATTTAAAGATAATTCCATCTTCATTTTATTTTGAAGTACGTCCAAAAATAGTAAAAAGTCACAGCTTTGCCGCAAAGGCGGAGCAATAAACGCGATTGCGACAAAGTGAAAGGTCACACTCTGAATGGCAAGCAGATCAAATCGTGTCCCACGTTTCTCGTGCACAAATGACGCACGATACGAACTCACAGGTACAGATGAACGGAAATGAGCGTCTTAAGTGTTGCTTCGCTATGTCTGAAAAGCACGCCCTTTTCGCAAACGGAGGCTGTGCTACGATTGCAGCGACCTTTGTACGCCTTGTAACTACAAAAGAATCGTTCCAGTGCAAGTCTTACACCAGCGAAGACGTATGGTCCTCCTTACCGGGAGATAAGGGCGCACGAGAAATCGTCCACTTCCCTCCTTTCCGCGGGCTATAGTACGCGCATTAGAGGAGAGGCGCCGCGCACTGATTGCGCCATCTTGCTGGTAATGCTGAAAACGCGTTAAGTCGTCCCCCCCCCCCCCCACCACGATGCCCGCCAACAGTGGTAAGTGGTAGATATAAATTGCTTGCCGTTTGAACAGTGAAGATGGTATCTCTTTGTGGCTCAGTGGTTAACGCTCCGCATTCACGACGCGAAGATCTTACGTTCGATTCCGCGTGCCAAATTCTTTTTTTCTGGGTTTTTTTCTTTCTCGCGTTTTATTATATACATAGATACGTATACATATATGGCACATGACGGCGCCACGCCTGCCGAGGGTGTTCACATAATTGCTAACGCAGCAATACATTCCTTCTCAACAGTGCGAGAAAGCATGACCTACAGTTTCTGTTTTTTTTTTGCAGATAATGCATTTTGTCGCCCAAGGTGAGTGAATTCGCGGTCTGCTTCTAATGTCCTTAGAGATACTGTACCCATGTGAAGCGCAAAAAACAAAGACTTCGCGGCAAGAGTCACTTGCATTCTGTACAATTTCTTATGCACATTTCGCCTTTGGCCTCCAGTGTACGTGGTGTGGTACAGGGGTTCAGGTAGACCAGCATCACACACATTTTTGTACGATTCTTTGTCAGTCACTGAAAACAAATATTTATTAGAAAATCTAAAAAATAAAGACAGTGCATTCAGAATGACCTCTTTAAGATACCCGAGGACCGCAATGCTCATGTGATTTCGGACTAAGCACAAATCCACATAAAGCCCGCATCATTCTCAGTTAACACATCGTGCGTAATGAAGAATTCCTTGTGTAGCAAAAAAAAAAAAGAATATATTTACAACTTGGCGTAGGAAAACTTTGGGTAAACCCAGCTCTTCGTGTTTCACTCTTCAAAGCGGATTAGTTTGACTGAATAAAATGCGGACAAAGAAAGTTTTTTCTGGCTTCACAAACACATCCGTCTTATATATATATATATATATATATATATATATATATATATATATATATATATATATATATATATATATATATATGTGTGTGTGTGTGTGTGTGTGTGTGTGTGTGTGTGTGTGTGTGTGTGCGTGCTTCACAATTTGACGTGAAATATTTCAGTATTAATGAATGGTCAAGCGTCTATTGCCAACAGGCGTCAGAATAAGTGATTGCCATAAGGGTTCTGTAGTGTAACGCAGGTAAACCACTACATAAGGCACGCACGCTACTGCGCCTATTGCTTTAAGGCCATGTAGTGGGTGGATAGCAAATTCGACGAAGGTCTCATGAACTAAGTGTTTGAAATACGCGCAACAAACAGGATGTGGCTGTTGTGTTCAACTCCTTAAGGCGACGCTTTAGGGTCCCCTAATATTCTGGTCTCTTCAAAGAATTAAGTGGCGTCTCACTCTCCTCTATGTAAGTGGCGTTACATTCAGAGCGTAGGAATACGTAGACTGGCCCGAGTATTTTCCTTTTGGCAGCCGGTGTTTTGGTAGTGGTTGAAGTGGGTTTGCGAGCCATTTGTGTGCCCTCTTTTGGCCACCTTCTTTAAGACAGGTTAGTTTTTCGTTATGGCTATTTCCTTGATCAAGGAATGAAGCAAGTTTCAAGGGCGAAGTTTGATAAGGTTAAGGCCTGTCCATTGGCACTGACGTTGTGCGCCGTAGCTGTCTCTGTCGATCATGCTGATGGCGACGAAGAAAAGGCGCATTCAAGACCACACATTCTCTTTATCACAATGCGGCACAAGAAAGGTACATACTATGAGATGATGATGATGATCAGTATGATGATGATAATTACAACTATGATCACGCACTCCGACTGGTGTCTGCAGTAGACGACGTCTCAATATGCCTTACGATGCTGTTCGTATGACTGGAAACAACAAAACAGCACCAAGAAAACTTGCCTAGACCTCATGTCTGCACATTTCAGGGCAACGTTTCTAGAACAAGGTAAGTTACAAAACTGAGTGTTGTTGCGCGGTGCCGCCACCGCCAGCGACCAATGTGGCGCTGCTGTGGCATCCGCATTCACTCACTGCATTCGCGCTCGTGTCGTTCCCATAACCTCCATCGCCTGTGCATGTTGCAGTCCATCGATATTTGTGGAGGCTTCTTTCTGCGTGAACAGTTCTGTGTTTCAGCGTGCCTTGTTCTGCTTTGTATGTGTTGCGTGTTTTCATCATGCCCAGATGTTGCGTTCCTGGCTGTAGAGTAGCTACAGGAAATGAGAGACACCACGATATTTCTTTTGTGCCCACGTGTACCTGAGCAGCGAGAGGTATGGGACCACGCTTTTCCACGTGTGGATAAGAAACTGCCTAGCACCTCACGTGTGCGTGACATGCACTTTCATGAGAAGGACATCCTGAAGACTTTCACTCACGTCATATGGTAAGAAGGTACAAATCGCCAGAAGAAACTGTGACCTCGTCGACGGATGCGTTCCACGAATATTCTCGAATTTGCCCGCTTACCCTTGTCGCGGAGCCCGCAACAAAGAAACGAAAGCTGCCCGATAGGAATGGGGTATTTTCCAGAATATCATCGGTGAAAAAGAATAGGCTATTACCGAGCACTGAGTTCAAAGACTGTGAAATAAGTCCCAACATGTCGTCAGCTAGTGGCGTCATTTCCCTTCAAGACATATAAAACGTTTGTTTGCTTGCTGCATGCTTGTGGAAAGTCTTGTGGTGTTTCAAAAAAAGCGCCGCTTGTGGTGAAATGTGTTGTCGTCAAAGAAGACGTGACAGTCACCATTAGCAGCTGTCACCATCGCTTGGCAAAGTTGCCCGGAAATGCAGAAACCATCTTCGAATTGGCCGGACTTCTGGAGGACATCGAAATGCTGAAAGTGTGTTCATGTTGTCTCAGTGCGTCAGCAGGCAGACTCGTGAGTAATGACTACGAATCGCTCACCGATACCCCAAAGTTTGGTCTCTGCTCGAAGCTTTGGCTGCAGCTGTGTTAATAGGTTTCATTAGAAGAACTCAACAAGAAGCAGAGGGAAGACATGCTCAAGATAATGGCCGCACGCGCAGATTTTTGACGGTCTAAGTTGCTAAGGATTGTGACTGATATGAAAAAAAAATAAGCTGTTTACATTACCATACAAAAGCCACGAGATTGCGCCATATTAATGTAATTTATTTTCAAGCACTAAAAACACAGCCACAAGATACGACGCAATACATTGTAACTTCATTTTTCGCGTCTAAAAATCTAATGCGAACGTACACCAACTAGCAACTAACAAAAAGACTCGTGCATGTTATGCTTTATATATCAAGCATTGTTTATTGTGGGCAGTTCAGAAAACCATAACTATGCTATATTTGCCTTACACTGATAAATATTACGCAGTATTAGGTTTATTTGGCAGCACAACGAATCTCGATTTTATACCGTTGGCAAAGCTGTTTCAAAGTGGCCGCCACGGCGTCTTGCCACGATGACTAAGCGTTTTCGTCTGCTAGAGGAAGCTTGTTGCGCCGCCAGTGCGACCAAATCGGAAGCTGTCCCGGCGCCGTGTACCGAGTAGTCTGACGCGGGGAGTTTCGCAACTTACCTAGTCTAGAAACGTTGCTTCGGGCTATGTCCGATAGCGTACAGCCTAATAATGAAGGTAAAACGAAATTTATAACGCAACACAACGTACCAGGGATGAGCCAAGTACATTGTATGAAGTGTACATTGTATACCTGTTACACTGTATGAAGCGTACACTCTTCGCATTTATTCGCGCTGGTGTGTCGTCGATATCATGGGCCAATTTTTCGTAACACCAAACATTCCCACTGCTTCACCTACTCATTATCAGTCACTTCGCACATATGTCGGGACTTGTTTGGCACAGGGAAGTTTATTGCAAACTGGTAACAACATTTCAAGCGAGTACAACTGTCTGGTGTAACAATATCACTTCAGTGGCGTGTACAAACAAGAGAACTTATACAGAATGTAACACATAGCACTTCTATATTCTCGCAGATTATGAATCACTAAAAAAAACAAAGAGAAAATAAACACAAAAAGCACAAAGTTGGAACAGATTCATATATTACCTGCGACAAGAAGCAATTTTTCCCCTTTTTTAGTTAAAACGGCAGTAATGGAAGTTCAATATTTCTATTCTGAACTCCAAAAAAACGTGTATGCCACCTTCTAATAAAGGCTTCTTCACCCTGAGTTTCAATCTGTTCAGTAAGGTACCGAGCTATGATCATTGTAATCTCCAGTAACGCTGGGTATGCAGCTCATTGGGGTCGTCGCAGTGCAACGGCGATACAGCGGCGACGCCACACGACGAACATTGTGATGTACAGTACGAGTTGTCCATTACAAAGTTCTGCAGTGATTTTTTGATAATGCGTTAGAGTAACCTTCACGAACATGTACAGAGGTTGCGTTGAGTCATCGCACTCTTTCTATAACATCATCCTGCAATCTAATTTTATCACGCCTGTGAACTTTGTTCTCGAATTTGGAAGTGCCCTTTTAACAAGAATGTTGCGAGTTTAAAAAAGTAAACACTAAGGAAGGGCAGTATAATTAGTATAAAGGACATAATACCTATATTTCATACCCCGATGAGCTAACTGTTTCACTATACGGATGTTGAACTTTTTTTTCATCAAAAGGTGCTTGTTGTTTCGCGATTTCGAAAGCGAAACGTCGTGGAGGCAGCTAGCAGGGTGATGGGAAACCATTTGCTAAGACAATAATACACTCGCGGTAGACACTTCAAGCATTACTTCATTGAAATGTTTGCGCTGAAATTATCAACTGCAGAAGAGAAGCACCCGCAATAGTTTTGTTCATTTGAATTGTAATCAGCAAATCGAATAGGAAAATCACGATAAACTTACTCCTTGCTGCAGTGCTAACAGAAAATCAGGCAATATTCTGAAGCCAGTAAAAATAGCACACTACTTATGTTATAAGTACCAATTGATTGGGCTACGCAAATCACGTGCTTAATTTGCGCAGATGACATATTGCAATAATAAAAAGTAGCAACTATGGCACAAATAAAAGTGCCACAATATCCGGCTTTTACAGAAACCTATTTCGTATATATGCTACAGCACAATGATAAATCTGATACACGAACCTCGCTTTACAGCTCCTTCAGCATAGTTATTTTGGTTAGTAATATATTAATATCTTGCGAATCCAATAGGAAAGATTGTTAAGCAGTATATCGCCTAAATAACACTACATTGAATAACAGTGCGATAAATCTTCTTTATGCATTCTAAGAAAGCATTTAAAGCACGAAATACCACACAACCGATCTGCAGCACTCTATTCGGTGCTACATTGTTTGACGTCCATTTTATACGCCTAGAGTTGCATGAGCTGAGATCAATTACATTCAATGCGTTCGATTATGTTACGCATGTTGTAGAGTAAACTTTTGAGGCGATTCCAAAGGGAGAGTGTGTTTTCAATAACTTGGTAGGAGCTTCATTCAGAGAAATCATTAAAAAGATTGCAAGCGCCACTTGGCATTGAATCACATAACAAAAAATATAAGGCAGCAATAACTAGTATCAGCGAAGACCACTTAATATAACGTTTAACTTAGCGGCAATCACACGAACACTCACCTGAACACTTTCTTCCAATATGTGGACACGTTATGCGATCCATTCTTGGACGAAAGCAATGTTCTAGCAATAATTGAGCACCAGTCTAGTACACGGTGCCTTGAATACCGTAATAACTAAAACTGCAAAAATAAAAGCAAGAACGCCAGCCTATACTACTTTCTTTTTGAAGCCAAAGAATACAGTTTGAATTTCCTCTAGTGCACGTACCAACATGACACATGTTCACCTCAGCTTCACACCTATGTTTGACAACGCGAACGTGGTTAGAACACCAGAACTAGCGAAAACCATGCTCATGTGAAGTGATCTGCCTTATGATACTGCCTCTGATACGCTCTCTTTGATATAATGTCATATGAGTTTTCTAATGTTTACCTTTCAATAAGTTTTTATTTTGTCGAAATTGTCGTTCATTGACTGTTGAATAACGATGACTTACAGCATTATGTTGTTAGGATTGTCTTTTGGTCTATTTAACAATTTGCACAGTAACATATTTTCTTTTAAATTTAGTTGCGAGTTTACCGTAGCCCACACAGCTCAATTACTTCAAGCTCATAAGGTATTTTTGAGTGAAAAACGCACTTCGCGCCAAGAACTTTGCAGCTTTCCTTGCATATTGTTAAATCGTATTGCACTGTATTAATTAAGACATATGATTGTCGCTAGCCAAATTATTCCTGACAAATGAAAAGCTGACCTTAGGAGTTAGCAAGTTTAACGAACTAATAGTTGGTAAATGGGTTGCCGAGACAGTTTATTGACACAATACAGCTGGCGAGCAGGCGCGTTACAACTTTTTATATTGGATGTGCAGAAACACTTATTGAGACTGGTCGTAATTGCAAGCAAACCTCATTGAGACTGGCCGTAATTGCAAGCATACAAAAACCTGTTCAATAATAGAGCCAACCTTCCGGCGCAGCATTATCGAGTCCAGTTGAGGCGAATGGCTTACTACTCATATAGTTTCATCAAGCCTCTTCTTTTCTGCCGGGTTGATGATGACTTTACAAGAATGTCAAGAATTGTTTGACGAGACAAGAGCGTTGAGCCCTTTGATCAGCCCAAGCCCTCTAGTGGAGGCAGTGTAGTCTAAAACAATGAAGCTGTCAAAAGAAAGGGCACGTGAGAGCTAAGTTAATATACATTTTAAAAAATCAATAATATTGGCTATATTTCCCAGCTGTGGAAATTAGCAAGCGTAGGGCTCGTTATTATGTCCGAAAACTGAGATGTACATCAAAACTATGGGTATATATTTTTGGAGTTTACTAGCTCTAAACATTTCAAGCATATCACTAACAAATACAATGTAGAATTCCTAATTGAACAAAATATACTTTCCCGATCAACCATTGGGTTTTGTGTGGGCTACTATGCTGTTACACGGTTACTGCACATGACGCGCGACATTGCTTCTTCCCTTAGTGAAAGAAAACAAGTTGATGTCATATTTATTGACACTTTCTCATACTTTCTTTCGAAATACTGACAATTTGTCAGAAGAATATAACAGGAGTGGGAGTAAATTTATAAATAATTTTAGAGAAGTAATGCGAACAACAAATATGTCCTCCCTAAGAAACAAACATTTACAAGCATAAACAATATTTGACAATCTAAATATACACACAGTATACAGTTTTATCAAGCAGACCAAGGCATCAACAAAGGAAGGATAAAGTAACAATTAACAGAGCAGACCACTCCCTCACGTCATACTTAATGGGCCTCAGACGCTCACTCTTTGAATAATATTGAGAGAGACGTACACTATCTTGAGCTCAGTACACGCAATATATTCCGAAATATTCCTCAATGAAGCATGTTCTGCATGCGGTGAAGTATCCACGCTTGCACAAATTCTTTGGAAGTGCAAGAAAAGGCAGACTATCTATCCCAACTACTACTTCTGCCAGGGAGAGGTGACCCTCCAAAGCTACTTTCTGTTCGACTAACTCTGGGCTGTCCAGCGGGCCCACGTTGCAGCTGTCAGGCTTGGCCTGACGGTCACAAAGTGCTCGTCACCCACAGCGTTCTGACATGCGTCTTGCTGGACAAAAATAGTTTTGCACCCATTCACCCGTTCATCTTCTTCACGTTATTACCAACCGCCAAAGCCTGTGCTGGATGTCGTTATTGAAGAAGCCATCAAGCCGCGACATTCACTGGGCATTTCACGTGCCAAATAATGATATAGGTGGTGGTGGTAGTGGTTAGAAGTTGTGAAAAGGCACCTAATTTCTGCAACCCGGTCGTGAACACGGCGCAGTGCCTATATGGTATACATGAGCCGTACTGACACCCTGTCACCGTCACTCTCGCCTAACGGAAATGCCCTGTGGCCACTATCTGCCAATGCTAATTTTTTGTTATCATTGAGATATCGCCACTGCACAGCGCTAGAATATACAGATCACCTCGCTGATAGACATACCCACAAATTCCTTGCCAACAACAACAACTCAGACATTGCGTCTCCACTTTAACAACTACGCTATTGACGACGACCTACTGGGCCGATGCAATTGAAACGCTTTTGACTGCCAGTGACTACCCGTGATAACATATTTTCTGAATTCTGAAATATACGATTCGCTTCACTCCAATCGGCAACGAGTGTAGTCTTGGATATCTAGAACCTACCACTTCATTCTACATTCTAATTCGGGTGAAAGATGTACGTACCGCTTCTTGCAGAAGTCTATTCGTTCTTGCATCGATTGACAGAGCACAAACCCTCCAAAGTACTTGCCGCGAGCAGGTCCACAACTTTTACCTTGCTTTACCCAGCCATTTTGTTGTGTGGGTACCAATTTGCAAGAATATTTTGACGTCGGTCCTCAGCGTTATTACTATTCCCAAAGCGTATTCTATGAAATGTTTCAGTGCGGTGGACGGTTTTCCATCACCAACGGTATGATTGTGAAAAAAGAGCACTTTCAGGGTCATCAACACTTCGCGCCTTTCACTGCAGTTGGCATACGTGTCTCCACCTTTTTCTTTGACCTAAACGGCATGGCAGTACTCATACGTTTATCTGTTGAGCGTCCAGAGAGTAAATATTGTGCTTTGAGGACGATGCGAACTATCACACGAAGATATCAACACTTGCCGCAGCACTCGTTTTTACGAAGGGATTTCGCTGCTACTTAATGAATAGCCAGGCTAAAGGCTAGTTCTTGGTTGACAGTCGATATTTGCAGTGTGCTTTTCAAACGCAATGGAGGACGCAAAAAAATAATACCCATGCAGGTGTAAGCAGCACCAGCCCGGACAAACAACTCTTAGTTCTCGATATTTCTTGGGAAGCTGTGTCCTATTTCATTGCGTCCCGATGTGTGCATGATCAGCGTCCTGAAAGTGCCAAGCTGATGGCGTATGAGCTTTTAGTTTGTCGAAATGCCATTCTTTTTCGCTGCACTTGGGGTCAAACCGAGATATATTATAAATCTTTCGAACAAAATAGATTTAGGCGATGCCTCTGTTGAAATAACTAGCACATAGTAAAGCAGTATATTGAAATTGAAACAGAAATTTTAACGCCTCGGTATAAATCTAGTAAGACCCACTATTATTGTTATCGGCAAAATATACTCTGAATGCAATGTGAAGATAAGCAACCGAGCAAATGAGACTTCAGTTTAACTTGAAAAATTGCAGTCCTCTTACTGAGCTGGTGAGCAGTTGGTTGAGCAGGATAGTGAAGGTGTCATTGCACGGCTATCGTATAGTATTCTGTCTCGGCAACTCGTTATGCAACACTATGCATCCCCGTTGTGTAGGTATATTGTGTAGGTTGTGTAGGTTATTAACTCTAGTGATATTGTAGAATAGACTATCGAGTCAGCAGAACTGAACCAAACGCTATCACTGTCTTATGCGTCCTGGATTCTACTTATACTACAGCAAAAATCAATAGGCTTCAAACAGATATCCCTACAATCCAGTCTGTCACATAATCTTGCCAACAGATTACATACATTTTTCTAACTATTGTAGTTTTACAATCAGGTGGGTTCAAGTCAGCACACAATACGTACCCTGTCCAGACTTAGTAGGCTATAAATTAGGGTTGTGTTACAGTTCTGCGCCCTGTAATAAAATGAATGATACGGATACGATCTCCAAACACAAAAAACAAATCCAGGCCTGCGCAGAAGGTGCAGCACAATCACAGCGAAAGCTATAAGAGGGTGCTTTCAGAGTCTTTTCTGAATAGGTATTGGGTGACTGCTGCATACACAATTCCTGGGTACCCACTACAAATATATTATTCATATTTTCAGGGTTGTTGGCCGGAATTCATCATGTTATCCTTTGTCGTTCTTCTGAAGAGCGTGGTATCCGGTAAACATTTGGTAGGAATTTTGTGGCAATTTTTATTGCAGTGGCTGACAATGATGAGGAATTATGCCTGAAGTGCGTATGTGCCACAATCACCTGGTGATGAAGAACCAGCTTTTGTTTTGGTTGTAACATTGGACAACCTACTCGTTAGGCTATTCGCACTATGTAACGCCTGGTTGTTCTTTCGCTGCTCTAAAACGATTTGTCACTCATATCAACGCTATTACTTTCTCGACATTGCCTGGATAAGGAATCTTTCTGATCAATTCGCCAGCACCGGCGTAGCTCAGTGGGAGAAAGACGAAGACGACGTTCTGAACGGACGCGTTTTTCATGTTCTCCGCTTCGAAGGATTTATCGGCCATGGGCCGAGGTGCTGGTCAGGCTTCAGCCAGCGGCATTGACTACCGTGTTGTACTTCCTCGCCTTCCCACCGGTAAGCTTGTTGTGGACTCTGTTTTTCTACATGCGGACTTAGCTTGTCGCCCCTACCGGGTTCAAGATTTTAGAGATGCTCTTCGGGACATCATTGACTTGAAGGAAATAAGCTCCATAGGTCAATTTCAAATGTCTCATGTTTGGATGGTCACATGCAAGTCAACGCTGACGAAAACAAAGTTGGTCACAAGAGGCGAATTTTTCGTCAAAAGTCGTCGATGCCTCGTTATAGACCCGGAGCCCACGGAAGTGAAGCTGAAGCTTATGTGGCTTCCTGAGCGCTTGGAGGACGCCTATGTGTGCGAGGCACTGCAAGCTTTTGGGAAGGTCAAGACAATATCACAAGAAAGCTGGAAAGTAGCGGACATGGAACAAATGCGGACGCTAAATAGGGATGTTTTGTCCCTTGCTGATGGAGTTCGCATTGCGGATATTCCTCATATTCTTGTTGTCTGCGGAATGCAAACCCTCGTCCTGATACCTGGCCGCCCACCACTTTGCCTTCGGTGCAGTAAGGTTGGACACATCCGTCGAAACTGCAGGACCCCTCGCTGTGACAACTGTCGACGCTTCGGTCATTCGGCCAAAGATTGTGTTATGACATACGCCAACAAGCTGCGACAGCACACAAAACAGCCAGATGATAACCTACAAGAGCATATTATGGATGCCACCGAGGTTCTGGACGCAACGGGAGACACTCCGTCAATGTCATATGCTGCAGGCTCTACCACAAGGAATCCAGAAGAGGAAAGAAAGTCACTCGCTGTTGACACAGTTGAAACTTCTGCGTGCAAAGAGCCAAGTGAATCATGCAAGCAGCATACCCAAAACGACTCCACACAACCCATAGCACAAGTGGAAGTTCCTATGAAGAGTGCTGTTGCGCTGACCCATAAAGATGCCGAAGAACCAACAGTACAAGATAGAGACTCTGGGCTGGATGCCACAAAACGTTCAACACCTGCTTGCGCTGCAGCTCCGCAGCAGCTTTTTCATCATGCTGCAGTGTCGGAAGATGATATGCAGATCTCTACGGATACAGCAATACTGAAACGTCGCGCATCCTCCAGCTCGGAGTCAAGCAAAGGGAGTAACCCAGCGTCAGTGACTAGGGAGTCACGCCGTCGCCGAAAGTCCATGCCAAAGGGGAAGTGTCGCCGATCCCGATCTAGGAGGCCTGCTGGGGGCTCACCGGAAGCCTCAGCGCCAACTCTTGGGACTGATCAAGAGGGACAATAAGCGAATCAGAAGGTAGTCACCATGGCGCAGTCTGAGCGACTCATATTTGCCACCTTGAACGTACGCGGCCTTAGGTCTTTGCAGAAACAAGCACAGCTCCATAGACTTCTCAATCGGAAGCGTCTCGACTTTGTCGCCATCCAAGAGACAAAGATCGAGAGCGAGGAAGAGACCGAGAAGGCCCTGCGACCTTTTATGTCTCAGTTTAATGTGTGTGTCTCACATGCTAAAGGTTTATCTGCGGGCTGTTGGTTGTTTCTGAGAAAAAGCCTACCCTGTTCAGCATTCTGCACTAGTGTTGATGAAGAGGGCAGGTATATATGCTGTGATTTTTTGTTGCAAGGAGTGCCATGGAGAATTATCAATCTATATGCCTTTAATAATGTTCTGAAACGACTTGAGTTATTTGAAAAAGTGCGTAATTTAATTGACGTCGACAGATGCACGGTACTTATGGGAGATTTCAAGTGTGTATGTGAAGCTATTGATCGTTATAATTCGTCTGGAAAAAGAGACAGGAGTGGTGAGCTTTTATCCGGTATTGTAGATAATGCAGGACTAATTGACATCGGGGTCTCGAATCGGGCAACAGCATATACAGGAGTACAAGGCAGCTCTCATGCTCGCCTTAACCGGATTTACGTGTCCTCATCACTCCTATCTCGTAAAATTTCCTGCAGCACCGAAGCTGTATTATTCTCAGACCATTGTATGGTCATAGCGCAAATTGGTGAAAATCGTCACAAACAATTCCGTCCCCAGTGGGCCCTTTGGAAAATGAATGCGAAGCTCCTCTGTGATCAGGAATTCATGAATCGCGTCCAGATGGCATTTAGGCAATCTTTTTCGATTGGTTTTCATATCTTCGCTGCTTGGGAGCTTTTTAAACAAGAAGTTCATGCTATAGCTTTAGAAATTGGGGCTGTTAGGTCTTTCTATAGAAAGAATGATGAAAAGATACTTTTTAAAAGTCTTTGCAATCTTTATGAGATGGAATGCGAAATGCCGGGAAAGTACATCAAACATATTGAGAATATTAAGTGCCAACTACAGAGATATGATGCTGCTCGCTACCAAGGGGCACGTATTAGATCTCAGAACCAGCGCACTTTAAATTCTGAGCAACCGACGCGCCAAGCTTTACTTGATGAGCAACGCCATGCAATTTCTGAAGTTATTCCAGACTTGTACTTTAACGATGTGCTCATAAAAGATAACGGAGACATTACTTTGGCGTTCGAAACGTACTATAACAGCTTATTTAGCTCTTCCTCTGACGATCTTGACGCTCACCTCAAGGCTAGTTTTGTTTCTTTTGTGAACCCCTTGAAGGACGATGATTGTGCAGTCATTAATGGGCCCATTACTATACAGGAAATTGAGCAAGAAATCGACAACTTGCCTTTATTGAAAACACCGGGGCCTGATGGCATCTCAGGCGAATTTTACAAAGCTTTAAAGATAACGCTTGCTCCTATATTGCTGAATATTTTTCAGATGAGTTATGACATGGATACACTCCCACAATCTTTTTGCAAAAGTCACACTGTGTTAATACCGAAAACAACTGACAAGGAAAAACTTCGCTTCGTCGAGGGCTACAGACCAATATCGCTGTCAAATGTGGACTACAAAGTTTTCAGAAAAGTATTAGCAAATAGGTTGCAATTTGCTATGTCGATCCTCATTGGGTCTCATCAGACATGTGGGATTAGAGGTCGATCCATACAAACCAATATACATGTCGCTCGAACAGTGCTTCAATACTGTCATGGTTCTCAAAAACATCTTGCAATGCTACAGGTAGATCTTGCAAAAGCTTTTGATCGTGTTCGTCATTCCTTCCTTTTTTCTCTTCTCGAACAAGCTAATGTTGGCAAAGTTGTTCTTAAAGGCGTTAAATTATGCTATAATGAATGCTCAACTCGTCTGATAGTTAATGGTCAACTCTCTAAGCCAGTTTCTATTTGCTCTTCTGTAAAACAGGGATGCCCGATGTCACCTCTTTTATTTGCACTTTATCTAGAACCCCCGTGCTTAAGCATAATACAGTCGAGTTGCATTCGTGGCTTTAGAATATTAGGCAGTGAGGTTAAAGTATTGGCTTATGCAGACGATGTCGCATTCTTTTGCACAGATAAACCAAAATGTGGTATATACTATTGAAAAGTTCGGCGTAGTATCAAGAGCTCGTTTAAATGCCTCTAAAAGTTTAGGACTGTGGTTTGGCTTGTGGGGTAGCACACCGAATCACTTTGCAGGGATTAATTGGACAAGAACTCCTCCAACATACCTCGGTGTACCATTGCATGCATATAGATTCAGTGCGCATTACTGGAAGGAACGCGTCCCTAAGCTTGAACGACAGGCCCAGACATTTGTGCCCTATCGACTTTCGATATTTGGGAGAGCTGAAGCTTGCAATACTTTCTTAGCAACAAAACTTTACTATGTATTGCAACTTATTTATTGCGCAAGATTCTATATACAACGCTTTCATCGAATTTTCGCTACTTTCATATGGTCTTCAACCTTTGAGCCCATGCGTCGTGATAATATATTCAAGCCAGTTAGTGAGGGTAGGTTAGGACTAAAACACCTTTATCTATGGCAAATAGTGTCCTGATTCTTCTTTTTTTGAGACAATCCCCATCCTGTAATCCGTTCCTTCTTGCAGGTTACACTCGTTGATTGCTTACCAGATTTAATTGTTTCATCCAACTTTTCTGAACGCCCATGCTTGTGGGGATTCATGCAGGAGGTTTACCTCGCAGTTCAGTTCCTTAAAGCTCGCTTCTCTGTAAAATACCTGTACACAGTATCGCGCAAGGCGCTGTATAAGGACCTACTGAGTACACTCTTCCGACCTCCATTGTACCGTTCACTCTACGCCAATCTTCCAGGTCACGATGTGTTGAAGCGAGTGCGCAAAATGTACATTCCACCGAATTCAAAAACATTCTTCTATAAACTCCACTCTGAAACATTGGCTGTAAACACATGGTTAGAAAGAAAAGGTATTTTCATTC
This sequence comes from Rhipicephalus microplus, assembly GCF_043290135.1. Classification (NCBI taxonomy): domain Eukaryota; kingdom Metazoa; phylum Arthropoda; class Arachnida; order Ixodida; family Ixodidae; genus Rhipicephalus; species Rhipicephalus microplus. The sequence goes on along the minus strand of NC_134707.1, from coordinate 69,285,869 downwards.
CGTCTGTTAACTGCCATCTATGTGATGTGCCGGAAACGATTGAACATTGCTTTGTTAGCTGCAAAGATGCCATACTGTTTTGGGATGTCCTTCAGCGAGCACTGAAAAAACGTTTTGTCATTAATTCTCACACAATACGTTATCTTCTGCCAGCAGCGCTTGATGAAGTACCGTATGATATGTTTTTCCTCATGCGTATGCACAGCTTGTGGAAGACACGAATGCAAGACCGCAATGTAGAGCCCACCACCTCTTCAAGCGCACACTTCATTCAAATGGCTATCCACCTGAAAAACATTTACGACGAGCTAGACTTTAGACCGGACTGGTACTCCGTCTTAGAGAACTGTTTGACCTCACCCCTTTTTTGTTTGTAAAACACAATGTGAAGAACTCTCCATGTGAAGAACTCGCGCTGCGTTGGGCATTTAGTGTTTATGAGTAACACTTGAACGCTTACTTTCGCGATTTGATTGTACTTTTGTTCGCTTGATTTTGTCATGATTGCCCAAGTACTTTAATAAATACCATGGTAGAAAAAAAAACCGACGTAGCTCAGTGGTAGAATACTGGACAGGCACGCAGCGCACCCGGGTTCAAGCCCCACTGTGTCCTTGGAGTTTATATTTACCGGGTTCATTTTATTTTGATACTTTTTTACGGAGACCAGTGGTGGCGGTGGCAGCAGTGGCGGTGGCAGCCGCGGACAACTAAGGTGCCATGCGTGACACGTGCTGTGATCTCATAACAGCTTTCGCTTCAAAAAAGACTAACCACGTCGAAAACACGCCGTTAAGAAACTTTTTGTCGTTCACAAGCACAAAAGTAAAAACGTGCAAGCGTGCCTAACGTGCAAAATATGATGTTAGCGCATGTGCTCACAGAAGGGAGATGTTAATAAAATTCACGATTACCTGGTCTGACGATGAAGTTTGAATCTGTAGAACGTTAAAGAAAGTAACAATTTTTATGAAAGAGAAAATTCAGTGATTAGGAGATGCATAAAACTGTTTTTAAGATTGAATTACCAGCTGGTTTTACAAGTTATTTTAAACAAAATTCGTGTTGGTGCACTGACCATAAAACCATTATATTTGCGGAGCCATGGTTCACTTGCATTCTTGCAACCCTGGTAATGACGGGCGAGGGGGTTTTGGCGTTCTGTACGTGAAGGGTGCGGCGATGGCATAGTGGGGGTGCGGCGATGGTGTAGTGGTTAGAGCATCCGCCTCGCATGCAAGAGGTCCGTGGTTCGGATCCCGGTGCCGCGCAGTTCCCAACCGGAAAAAAAATCCGCGTGTTGATGGAACTGCATTAAGAGGCCTGGGGTGCGGCCTCACCGGTAACCACCACCGGGAACGCACTCCCTCACCAGAGAAGGATTGGCCACCCTGGTGCAGTATCTGGCCACTACCTCCCACATGCATACGTCAAATAACTCACGACCCTCAGTTCCCAGCAGCTGCGAAGCAACTGACCATGGCGGCGGTCAGCTCTTCAACGCAGCAGAGGGTGCTAAGAATCTCAGGACTACAGGCCACCTTTGGAAACTGAACTTGGCAACGTTTAACGCTAGAACATTATCTAAGGAGGGAAGTCTAGCTGTACTATTCGAGGAGCTAGAGGGTGTTAAATGGGATATAATAGGGCTCAGAGAGGTTAGGAGGACAGATGAGGCCTCTACTGTGCTACAGAATGGCCACGTCCTTTGCTATCGGGGCTTGGCAGACAGAACAGAACTGGGAGTGGGGTTCCTAATTCACAGAAACATAGCTGGCAACATAGAGGAATACTATAGCATTAATGAAAGGGTGGTAGGTATTGTAATTAAACTGAATAAACGATACAAGATGAAGGTAGTACAGGCTTACGCACCTACATCCAGCCATGATGACCCTTCAGTTGAAAGCTTCTATGAAGACATGGAATCGGCAATGAGTAAGGTAAAAAAGCAGTATACTATAGTGATGGGCGACTTTAATGCAAAAATAGGGAAGAAGCAGGCTGGAGACCAGGCAGTAGGAGATTATGGCATCGCCACTAGAAACGCCAGAGGAGAGCGACTAGTAGAATTCGCAGAACGCAATAGTCTGCGGATTTTGAATACCTTCTACCGAAAACGAGAAAACCGCAGGTGGACATGGAGAAGCCGTAATGGCGAAAATAAGAACGAAATAGACTGTATAATGACTGCACACCCAGGAATCGTGCAGGATGTGGAAGTGGTTGGCAAGGTACGATGCAGTGACCATAGAATGGTACGGTCTCGATTTCGCCTAGACTTGAAGAAGGAACGACAGAAACTGATACGCAAGAAGCCAATCAATGAGCTAGCACTGAGAGGGAAAGTACAGGAATTCAGAGTGTCGCTGCAGAACAGGTTCTCGGCTATTGGTGAGCAAACCAACCTTAGCGTAGATACAATGAATGATAATCTCAAGAGTATCATTACGGAGTGTGCAGTGGAAGTTGGAGGCAGGGTAGTTAGACAGGACATTTGCAAGCTTTCCCATGAAACGAAGAACCTAATTAAGAAGCGTCAAACCATGAAAGTGTCAAGTACAACAGACAAAAATAGAACTGGCAAAGCTTTCGAAGTTGATTAATAGACGTAAAGTATGCGATGTAAGAAGGTATAACAAGGAGAGAATTGAAGACGCTCTGAAAAAGAGAGGAAGCTTCAAAGCAGTGAAGAGGAAACTTGGGATAGGCAAAAGTAGGATGTATGCACTAAGGGACAAAGAAGGCAAAATAACTACCAATATGGATAAGATAGTTAAAACAGCGGAGGAGTTTTACAGAGATCTGTACAGTAGCCAAGAGAACCACGACCTTAATACTATAAGAACTAGCAGTAACCCAGATGACACCCCACCAGTAATGATAGAAGAAGTCAGAAAAGCTTTGGAGAGCATGCAAAGAGGCAAAGCTGCTGGTGAGGATCAGGTAACATCAGATCTGCTGAAAGATTGAGGACAGATTGTGTTAGAAAAACTAGCCACCCTGTTTACGAGGTGTCTCCTGACGGGAAGGGTACCAGAGTCTTGGAAGAACGCTAACATCATCTTAATACATAAGAATGGAGATGACAAGGACTTGAAGAATTACAGGCCAATTAGCTTGCTCTCTGTAGTATACAAGCTATTTACAAAGGTAATTGCTAACAGAGTAAAGAAAACATTAGAATTCAATCAACCAAAGGAACAAGCAGGACTTCGAACAGGCTATTCAACAATTGACCACATTCATACTATCAATCAGGTAATAGAAAAATGCTCAGAGTATAACCAACCACTATACACAGCCTTCATAGATTACAAGAACGCGTTTGATTCAGTAGAAATATCTGCCGTCATGCAGACACTGCGGAATCAGGGCGTAGATGAAGTATATATAAACATTCTGGAAGAAATCTACAGGAGATCAACTGCTACCATAGTGCTTCATAAAGAAAGCAACAGAATACCAATCAAGAAGGGTGTAAGGCAGGGGGACACAATCTCCCCAATGCTATTTACCGCGTGCTTACAGGAGGTTTTCAGAAGCCTAGAATGGGAACAGTTAGGGATAAGAGTTAATGGAGAGTACCTTAGTAACCTGCGCTTCGCCGATGACAATTCATTGCTGAGTAACTCAGGGGACGAATTGCAACTCATGATTGCGGAATTAGACAAGGAGAGCAGAAAGCTGGGTCTTAAAATTAATCTGCAGAAAATGAAAGTAATGTACAAAAACCTCGGAAAGGAGCAGCGCTTCGAGATAGGTAATAGTGCACTTGAAGTTGTAAAAGACTATGTCTACTTAGGGCAGGTAATAACCGCAGAGCCTAACCACGAGTTTGAAGTAACTAGAAGAATAAGAATGAGGTGGAGCACATTCGGCAAGCACTCTCAAATTATGACAGGTAGATTGCCACTATCCCTCAAAAGGAAGGTATATAACAGCTGTATCTTGCCGGTACTTAGCTACGGAGCAGAAACCCGGAGACTTACAAAGAAGGTTCAGCTTAAATTGAGGACGACGCAGCGAGCAGTGGAAAGGAAAATGGTAGCTGTAACCTTAAGAGACAAGAAGAGAGCAGAGTGGATTAGGGGACAAACGGGGGTTAAGGATATCATAGTTGAAATAAAGAAGAGGAAATGGACATGGGCCGGGCATGTAGCGCGTAGACAGAATAACCGCTGGTCATTAAGGGTGACTAACTGGATTTCCAGAGAAGGGAAGCGGGTTAGGGGGAGACAGAAGGTTAGGTGGGCAGACGAGATTAAGAAGTTTGCGGGTATAAATTGGCAGCAGCGAGCACAGGACAGGGTTAACTGGCGGAACATGGGAGAGGCCTTTGTCCTGCAGTGGACGTAGTCAGGCTGATGATGACGTGATGTCCTCTCAGCGTCTATTGCGCCAAAAAGAACCTACAACAGTGATGCTGCGGCAGCCTCTCCTTCTCCTTTTACTCACCTCCTCATCCTAATACCGCTGTTTTCTAACTCGACTTTTCTTTCCCACCACCTCAATGTCTATTATTAATTACTACGCGTCTATTATTAATTTTCTTCCCCCTTTAGCCCATCCTCATCTGCATATTTGTCTTCGTCGCTTTCTAATTTCCCACTGTAGCTATAATTTGCAGTAGATGACGATGTTATGTTTTACTGCACCTCCTCTGAACTATTCGTCTCAACGTTATTTGCTATTCCCGTTCCTTTGCTAGGCTTTAGTGTACACTGATGGTCAAATACGTGCTCTCCCATCTCTCCCCTCCTCCTCACTCTCACATTCTTGATACTGACTGTATATTTTGTTTGTCACAACCTTTTATTTCCCCAACTCTTTCAAACATTTTATGGTGAGGAGGATCCTCTCCTTTTAGGCTCTTTCACTGGAGCACGAAAGCCGATGTCGCAGCCCCTGCCGTAGATTTTTCGGGAATACGCATGTTAAGAACAATCCACAGAGCACTCTAACGGTGTCCAGGAAGCCCTTAGTAAAAAGGCTTACATCAGCCTATGCTGTTACTCGCCCCCTGTTTTATTTCCTCTTTGTAGCCCTCTCATCACTCCTCCACACCTTCGCTCACCTTTCCTGCCCCGTCATTACGTTTCACTAAGCCATACTGGAGAATTGAATACTCAGCTATGCTATGCATACTATTTTGCATGGGGGTCACCAAGCAATAGCATATAGATCACAGGACGCATAATACAGTAGCACAGGCCAGTTGAGCGTTCTGCACAAATATATGATCAGCTGTTGGTGCTTTTGGCGACGCGAAAACTATGCTGTAGAACTAGGGCCGACAATTTTAGGAGACGTGGAAACTTGCACTGATATATTTCATCGCCAATTTCACGTAGACGCACATTGGTTCACAGTCTTCATGAGATCTCCCCGGAAATCAGGCTGGTTTTATCATGTTGCGATATTTTTCATGGATGAGCGTAAGTATGTAGAATTAGATAAAAATTTCGCCATACTGAAACCATTATTTCGTTTTCGCTTTGTTTCTTGTTCTTTAATTGATACTTAGAGATTGAAAAGTTATGCTACTATATTTCCTTGAGTTTGCACATGTAGCACTTCATGAATTCGCACGATTTGCTAAGGTTCTTTACATAATAATAACAAATGGAAGCGAAACTAACAACTACTTCAAAGGATTATCTTGATGCGGGCAAGGTGTTAGTAAAGTAAGCAATGTTCGTACAATATTAAGCAAATCTCGTTATTGGCGGTCCTTCGAGGCCAGCGAGAAAATGAAATCTTGATCTCTTAATCCACTGACGTGGCCTTCCTGTTGCGCCTCCTAACGAGAAGAGAACAAATATAGGATCACAAATAGATGAATTTTAGGTCAGCTCACCGCATGACTACAGTGGGTGCAAAAAAACAGGGCCACCTTTTTGTTGCGCTGGCAAGCTGTTGCAGTTTCGCCTGAAATATATACTTGAAACATACCAAATGTTCGTTTAATTCCGATGGTACTGTTGTTGTGAAAATTAGGCTCCTGCTAATCGTAGCTTGTAGTCATAAGCGATATATTATATGTGGCTCGATACGCACGTCCAACACGACGTTTGGAACATAACTGATTCTGCTGAAACACATATCCGTAACAGAATGAAGTACAGTGTCCGCGTGTTGCACTTCCTGGAATTTTTATCACTGTCACTGTTTAAACTTATGTATGGTCCGCGAAGGATGAACAGTAATGATCAACATCTTTGACGGGCAGGTGATATTCTAGTCCTCTTTGATGTTCTGTCTCATTTACAGGGCACCTGTTTGAATTTGTCCAGTGTAGGAAGAATAACTGTGACGGACAAAAAAGTGCCATAAAGAAAGAACAAAACAGGGGGAAATATTAAGAACTTGAAAACTCTATGACAGGTGGGATTCCAAACAGCGAACTCGTGATCCGTAGGCGAGCATCCCAAATACTCAGAATCATACACGCTAGCAGAATATAGCATATAGTTGTGTAAAATACAATAGAAATGGGGGTGAAAAAAGAAAGGTGCTCAGCAGATATGAGAGTAGAGGAACAGAGCAACAAGAGTGAGAGAGAACACATCACAGCATCGAGCGAATGATAAAGAGAAAAGCGAAGCGGTACCAAAAAGAGCGAGTATCGAATTGACACAAAGAAATATACAGAAAGCTTGAAAGAAGGAGGAGGCCAGCGAGAAACAACGACAAAGATAAAGAAAGAAAATGAAAAGAGAGATATAAAGAGAAAAAGCAATAATCAATAAAGAATACTGATATCATACTGCCTAACGTGAAAGCTGCACTCAGCTTTATAATGGAGCTTGGCCAACTGTGTTTTGGCGTTCCGTAAGATATCGATAACGTCATTATTCATCTTTCTACGAAATCGTGAACTATGCGTCATGCTCGACTTGATGCTTCTGTAGGGTCTTTTTTGCGTACTGGTTTTAACTATCAGCACGGATTTGTATAGCGGAATATTGTACGGATACACAGAAGGCACAAGTTTTTGGGCTAAATTTGATCTTCTTTTATATGTTGGGTTTAACCTCTCCAAACTGCCATATGAATATGAGAGACGCTATAATGAAGGTCTCCGGAAATTTGGACAATCTAGGGTTCCTTAACGTGCACCCGAATTTGAGCACACGGGCCTAAAGCATTTTCGCCTCCATCGAAAGTTCAGCCGCCACAGCCGGAATTAATTCTTGCGACCTGCGAATCAGCAGCCGAGTAGCTTAGCCACTAGACCACTACGGCATATATCATTCGATCTTCAGTCTTTCACATCCTGATTTATTCAAAATCCATTGGGTTCATTTCATACTTATCGGTTACACAACCGATGGTGCTCTCTTCAGCAATGATGAAAGCGATGCCATAAATGCATGAATCGGCGCCTAGAAGCTCCGCTAATGAAAGAAGAAAAAGAAAAGAAACCAAATAGGAAACTAAACGAATACCAAGAATGCTACGCAGAACGGCACTTTCTTCAGGCTTGGCACACTTGTCCACACATGGCTTGATTAAAAGAAAATATATTTCTTAATAATTTTCAAGTGTTTGGCTGGAAATACTTCAATCAAAAACGATAGTTTCATTCGTTGCTTGTGTCACTGTATTAGAAGAAAGCTAAATAAGTTGCTGAACTAGTACGTGAGCTTGCGGCGATGTGTAGTGTTACGCCTTAGGTAATAACGTTGGTTTTAAAAACCAGGCAATACAAACTTTCTTCAAGTATTGTAAAAGGAGGTGGATGTTTCAACACCACTGCTTTTTTTTGCAAACCTCCCGGATGTTTGAAAAGTCGGTCATGTACTAACGTAGAAAAAAAGGCAAAACTCACAATGACTCTGAATATTAGGAAAAGAGCTATACAACACATTCTTACCGAAACAGCGTTATGTATTTCATTTAGGTGAAAAAGTTAACTTTTTCAGTTTTTGTTGAGCAGTTCATAGAATGCGACACGTCCTGTGTTCCAGAATTAAGTATCTGTGTTTGAAAACCTACGAAAATAAAGACATGACTCTAAAAACGCTTTTTTTTGTCGCCAAGCGATGGATTTTTGCAATAATGAGGAATTTTGGCACTTACAAAAGAGAAATGATGGTGGTGCGTCTCAACCACCGATAATTGATGCTTTTCGAGCAGTAAGAATACCAATAAAGCTAATGGAAGCAGATTGACCTAAATAGAATTCATTGCGAACGAGTCAGTCTTTCGTAATGTGGTTGATAACTGTTCTATTAAGGATGACACAAGCAAGAATAGTCAATTCTAGCAACAGTAGTGACAATCGTGTGACTCTAAACTTATTTTAAATGCTTGCACACATTGCGTTTCCTATTGCAGTTTGTGCTGCTGTGATCGATTTTTGGCAGAGCAACAGATTGTTACTACAGGCAGGCGAAAATTCCTGGTGTGCGCGTAACACAGAGCACTATCACGATCAAAGCTATAGTAGATGAACATACCCTTTTGTAAACTTTTCTAGGGACGATTCTGTAGGTATACAGCTGTATAGCAGCCTCTGCACCATCAAATATAATGTTCAATGAGTATAAAAAAACTACCCACAACGTCTCCTATATCTTTTGAGCTTCTTTTTGTGTTCAAGTGACACCTACAAAAGCTGCTAGCTAGGATCAATCCAGACCACTCTGCATTGTTGAAGAAGCCTTATGAATGTCTGAAATCATTCCGTCAGGAATAGCCAGTGACAATGGTCGAATCTGCAACACTACATGCACAAACTTTGACGCACCTTACCGCTCATTAGTTTCATCAACCGTCAACATTCTGTTTACCGCTGTCAGTGGGGATCTTCAATTTTCAGACCTCTGGCAGCTCTCTGGCAGCCAAAGCTAGCCATATGGTCAGCCAAGTAGATCTGGTCAGGACAGCAAACAACACTGTAGTCACGTGCGTGTGAGAAAACTGAAAGAACCTGAATCTGCCCAAACAATGCAAAATCGAATGCTGTACGGTCAGCGTAAACGTGAACAAACGCTACCGTCATGGCAGCAAATAAAACACCGCGCTGCATGCACTTTTTTCTGCATTTTCCGCTTGGCAATACGTAGCTAAGTTTATTTAATTTCTGAGAAAATACACCCGAGCGTACACACTCATGTACACCTTTGCCCGCTTGCAAGATCACTCGAAACTCACCGTGTCCGGGAAGAAGATATACAGCTGGCGCGCGGTGCTTTGAGAACAATTCAAGAGAGGCGCTGCGGCGCTGACAGCAGAAGCACGAGGTGTTGGCTTAACAAGCTTACATCTTCTTATCACACGTAACACCCACTGCACACCGCGACGCGAAATCTCGTCAAAAGAATCGTGTCCCATAAAGAGCTCGAGAATTAACACCAGCTCAACCATTGCCTAGTAAACGTCACGAGCACGCGTTGACCAACCTGCATTTTGTTTAGAAAAAATATAACTTCACAAACGTCAATAACACTCAACTGAACATTTTCTGCTTAGACATATTCTAACGATGATGACAAAAAAGACGTCATTTATATAAACAAGGATATGAGATGACGTTGAAAAAACATGTACATTTGAGGGCTCACACAGACACAACCACAAAAAATATTTCGAGGTAAACAAGAGACAGAAATTTAACATGCATATGTACATTTTGCATACTTACATGTTGGCTTGCTATTTCTGCTGGCGCATCGACACTCAGCCTCCCAATAGCAGGCCTGCCGACAAACAAGTTTCACTCGTCCGTCAGAGACAGACACAAAAGGGCAAGACCAGTGCCGAAGAAACTCCTCTTCACCGAAGAAAAAGAGCTCCTCCGACAAAACAGACAGCAGCTCCTAGTTCAATCGCTCAAGGATCGGGTAGAGCCCGCGGCGGTGGCGGCGCGCTGCAACCGCCTCGCAGCGGTTGCGCCAGAGGCAGAAAGAGCTGGCAACAATGAGAAGACGAGCGAAGCGGCCTTGCGAACAACGCCCAGAAGAAACGAAGCGATTTACTCTGAGGCAGCGAAATCCGGCATGTACGGCTCTCCAAAAAGCGCGAGCAGTGACACAATTCCTCAGAAAATGCTGATTTGTTTCCCGAAGTGAGCAGTTCGGACATGTTGCTGACTGGACCATTCTCCACGTTTCGAGGCGGTCGAGAGTGGTAAGCACACCCCATCCTAGGCGCCACATAAAGTCTTGGAGGTGTGCAGGCAGAAAAGAAGCCGTTAACGTGCTCCAAAACACCCGTCTAGAGCAAGCACGGCGGGTTGGGGGGATCAACGGAAGCAACATAGCAGCAGTTGTAGCAACTATGTTGTACAAAACACCTATGCCCGAACAGCTCGACCTGACATGGCGAAAAAATGCAATAGTAGTTGCATAAAACGCAGGAAGTGTTATTGACTGCCGCCCCTTGTTATGTTGTACATTAGGCACCAAATGCCGAAGGTGTGTACCCAGAAAGTAATGTGCAAGCGTTCGTGCGGGAGATTCCTACCTTCGCACTAGGCGCAAAAGGAAGCGCAGTGCCAGCAGCCGAGAGCGTATGGACACTGAAGGGAAAGCAAAGCCTCCTTGAGACGCTGCTGTTGCAGTGCCGCACGAGTGACCAACTCAGTGCCGCCTGACCAAAAAAAAGAACACAAAGCAGACTGAAGTGATCGCACGATACGTGAGATGGTTGCACGACGTGAGAAAGGTACCAAATGCTACCGCAAAATACAATCTGCGCAAGGTACCTCCGTTTAAGACACAGTAAGTCGAAATCCCGTGCATCCTGAATTATCAGTCTTACTTCTTCGAGAGCGTTGAACCAAACGGATTCACAAATGCCGTAGCGGTTGTATAAAATACCTAAAATACGAAGGGACGCAGCCGGCTGAATGGGAAAACCGGCGCTAAGCCTGGAGTTTGGAGAGTCAACGAAGAAATACCGTGATTCGGAGATGTTGAACGCTGCACCTGAATTGTCTCCATACTAGGAAAATACACGCACGCTGCTTGAAAAGCTATCTTCATCTGAAAGATACAGGGTTATACCACCAGCAAAAGCTGTGAATTCCCGACACTGCTACCAGGAAGCACAAGATCCCAGACACGTGAATCCGCGTCATGAGGACGCAAATATGGCTCAAGGCTGAGGACAAATAGCACAGGAAGCAATAGACAACCTTTACGGACCCTACCTGTTATGGAAAAGGCGGCAGTTTCCCAGCCATCCAGAACTAGTGTGCTTTTCAGACCAGTGTATGTTTTTTATTCATTTCCACAAACGAATGAGAAAAGCCGAAGGCTGTGAGCACATTAAGGATATACACGTGCTCTAGTCGGTCAAATGCTTTTTCCTGGTACAAAGACACAAGGATACTACGCGCAGATCACGACTTAGTATAGGCTATGATATCACGTGTGGTAAATGACAAGCTAAGTATTTATCGTCCAAGCACTGATGAAGTCTGGTGATGACCTACCAGAATGTTCAACAGACTCCTCAAACGTGGAACAGCTACCGCCGCGAATACCTCATAGTCAACGTTGAGGAGCGTGATAGGCCTCCAATCCTCAGGATTGATAGAGGAAGCATCACCTTTTGGAATAAGCGCAATGCGTCAATTTCAAAAACTTGATGGAAAGACACCGTCCTCGTAGCATCGCCGGATAACGACGGTAAAGGTAGCACTAATCTCATTCCAAAATGTCAAGTAAAACTCAACAGGAAAACCGTCTGGCCCAGGGGCCGTTCCACATTTCATATATTTCAGTGCCGCCTTTACCTCTTCAGCCGACGGAGGGATGTGCAGGCAATCCGCAGCTTCTTGAAGAATACGGTTCAAACTTTTAAGCATTGGCGGTGTTTCATCACAGTTAGTCCGCATGGCCCCAGACGACATTGCTTCAAAATGCACCAAGAAAACAGCTCGATCACGCGTAGGAGCGGCTGCGCAGGTGGTATTTGGGCTGTAATAGAGGCAGATGGCTGTGATTGCCCAAAAAAAGAATGTCTCGCGTAGCGCAGCACCTCTGGATGTGCACACTGGTTGTGTCTACAGCGCCATGCTGCTGCTGCCAGGAACGAAGCAGCAGTCAAGCGCTGAAAGCGTTCACGCAGTTCACGATGCCACGCTCTTATCAGATTAGAAGGCATTTCGGCGCGCAAAGCAATACGTAACTTCATCGCAGTATCACCGAGCTCTTCAGAAACGCGTCGATGAAGCAAACGCCTCTCTACTGCGCAGCGCAGGCGCCACTGTGTTTAAAGCGCATCCCAATCTTCAGGACCGGACGCCGTTAGCGACACACGTATTGCGGGTGACAAACCTGATCTTGAGCACGCGTCCTGCAGAACGCGGACATCAAGACGCCATGGCTTTTCTGAAAAATAAAATGGAACTTCGAGCTGCTTCAAGACAATAGGCCGATGATCAGATACGTACACAGGAGAAGGTGGGAAGGACGGAACCCATAAATTGGAGGCAAACGCCTCTAACGCTGGTGGGATATAAGCCCGGTCGAGCCTGCTGGAGGATCATCCGTGTCGCCATGTCAAAACAATGGTATTTCCGTGCACTACATTGTGCTCGTCCAGTATTGAAAAGTGGTGGACAAGGCGTCGTAGCTTGCTTGAATTCCAATCATACTGGCTACAGCCAGGACCTTGTACATCGGTTCGCGTATTTAGAACGCAGTTGAAGTCGCCAATCAGAATCACATCCCAACCATCAAGAAAAAAAACACATCCAGGTCTCTGAAAAGGTCATTAGACTGTCCGGCTGTAGATGGCCCATACAGACACAGTATCCTAATCTGAGAGAAAACTAGCTACAGTCTAAAGCCAAAACCCTGGCCACGCCATCGCAAAAAGCTTGATGATCCCGTAACAGAGCTGAGCTCGATTAAAAATAATAATACCTACTCTCGTAAAACGAGATGTAGCGAAAGAGAAATAACAATCTAGGTTGAACTTTCGTTTAAAAGGAAGCACTTCGGATCGCGAGAAGAAATTTCTTTCCTGGAGGCACAAAACATCACAACATGCAGCACGGGCGACACTAATCACTTCAGCCTGCTTTGCCGGACTGCGAAGACCCTGAATGTGTAATGAAAAAAATATGCAGTGTAGTAGCCTATATGAAAAGTAAAGACTAACTTGGACGCATAGTTCTTGACGGTGTTCTGGAAAGTGTCCAGAGGACACTGCCTCAACCAAATCACAACGCACCGTGGGACCCTCCAGCAGAGGGTCGAGGTTTTTTGGGCCGTTGGGATTTACCACGGCCATCACTGCGTTCATCGGAGTAAAAGCTGGAAGTGTACCCTCGCTTAGTTTTACGTGGAGCTCCCATGTCGACGTCAAAATCGGCAAGGTTAGACAATCCGATGCTACTATACCGTTTCAGGCTGAAGTCGTCTTCCGAAGACGTGTCCTGTGGAGGTAGGGACTACGCCGCCGGCAAGCTCGGATCCACATCCTTGATGCTGGCAACACTGTCCACATCTGGGCAGGCCAGAGTAGGCAACGTTTGTGTGGGCAATTTTTTACGTGTACTACGCCATGTCGAAGTGGTCGGAGAGGCCACAACAGAAGAGGCTGTGGTATTTTCGCCATTGTTTCCCGAAATAACAGGGGTCTTATGGTCAACTCCAACAACAGCAGCCTGAGAACTGGGGTCATTTGTGCACTGAACATCAAGTAGCGTCAGAGAAGAGACGCCTACGCAGTTTGCAGGGCAGTGCGTTGCGTCTTTCGAAGCGCACGATTCCTGCACCAGCAGGGAGGTTGACGTGCCAAGCGCCCATCGACAATCGCACTTTTGTTGTGCGCTTTGTTTGAAGAGACTTGTAGGGGTGAGGCCAGCCCAGCGTCGGAGACCTCCTCTGCGTCCCCCGAGTAGGTAGTTGGTTTCGTTGCAGATGTCAGTGGTGGAAAGGCACCAGCGGCAACATCTATGTAAGAGCCGCGTACAGGTCAAACCACAGTTGTGTGGCCGTTCCCGCAGCGTCGACTCGGGGGGTCACATCCTTCACTAAGGTGACCGTTCACACCGCAGCGACCACAATACGGTGTTGTGCACTGGGCTCGTAGATGGTCCCCTGAGCAGCATCGTCGACATACACGCTGGAGCCCACCGTAGCAGAACGTGGCACGGTGACCGGAGATGCGCCGGTAGCTCGGCACAGGATTAGTGGCGTTCATCTCCATTCGAACATACCGCGTTCCAGCGAGTGCGCCGCGTCGCCCACTCATCAAACCACTGGTGACAGTGAGCACCTTGCCATAAGGGGATAACGCTTGGACTAAAGCTTCGTTTGAGACGAACGATGGCAGGAACAGGCAGGCGACATTGGTCACTTGTAGGCCAACAGGGACGACTTGAACGCACTCGCCACCAGTCACCAGGCAGCCAGCATTGACGATTAGAAACATGGATGCCGTGCTCTTCCCGGTTACTTGGAAGTTTTGAGCCCCCTGATGCTGCACGCAGCACACCTCTGAGAGGCGGACTATTTAGGCTGTTGCATCAACGATGGTCTTGGCACTAGTCCCGGTAGGGACAACAACGTCGAAGACAAGTGCCTTCGAAGGCGTCCAAGACGCGACGGGCACCATGACTCCTACTGACGGACACCCCTGACGTAGAACGATCATGGACGTCCATAGCACTTGCAAACCGTAGTCAGTAACCGACGTGAAGCTTTATAGCGGCACCCGTTCGTCCCTCGTAGCCGTTGTAGTATGTAACAAGTATAACATGTGGACCTCCAAGGTGGTGCCGGTGAGAGATTTCTTCTGTGCGTTTTCGAACAATAAAAAAATAGTGCTCAATGTACATGCCAATGGCTGTTAATGGGGAATGAGAGACAGTAGCATTCGGCTTTTAGTTAACACGCACGCCACGATCCCCTTTAGCAGCCATTGGCATGCACATAGAGCACTATCTGATAAGAAAGGGTTGCTACGTTATACTCGCTGGGTGTGACCTCCTTAGATTCAGAAAGGTTTAGCGAGTGGTGAGGCACAGTGCCATGAATACCATGAACTAGTATATACCATGAATGAACTCGACGTGGTTAAAGGTGGGAAGTAGAGACGAAGCGCAAGCTGTAAGAATGTAAAAGCCGAATTCTCCTGTCTCTCATTTCCCATTAGCAGCCATTGGCATGTACATTGAGCACTACTTGGCAGGAAAAGGTTGCTACGTTAGACTCGCTGGACGTAACCTTCTTGGTTTTAGAAAGGTTTAGTGAGCGTTGGGCCGCAGTGCCATAAATACAGTGAACTGGCATATACCATAAATGAACTCGAGGGGGTTAAAATGGGAAGTAGATACGAAGCACAAGCCGTAAGAAAGTAAAAGCCGAATTCTTCTGGCTCTCATTTCTCATTAGCAGCCATTGGCATGTACATTGAGCACTATCTGACAGAAAAAGGTTGCTACGTTATACTCGCTGGGCGTAACCTCCTTAGTTTTAGAAAGGTTTAGCGAGCGTTGGGTCGCAGTGCCATGAATACAGTGAACTAGTATGTACCATGAGCTCGAGGTGGTTAAAGGTGGGAAGTAGACTCAAAGCGCAAGCCATAAAAAAGTGTGCGTGTGCCACCTCTCGTTTAGTCCTTGGAATGTCCGCTGGATGGTGGTGCTTCTATATGGAGAATATACGTTGAAAAGACGCAAGATGGTGGTACTTGGAGTGTTGAATAGATGGACTAACGAACACACAGATAGATGCATGGATGGACGCATCAACGGACGCAGAGGCGAATGCATGAACGAACGCACGAACAGACACACGCACAAACGGGCGAATGGATGCATGAATGGTCACACAGACGGACACATGAACGGACGAAAGCAAGAAAGAATGGACGGACGAATGCTTGGCCCCACTCTCCATCAGTCACTCCGTGCATATGCTGCCATTTTTTTTCCAACCTAGGGCTTGCGGTGGTTTTCGTTCAGTAGCAGGCTAAAGTAGAGACGTGAGAAACATTAGACGACGTGAAGACGTGAGACGACGCCACTTTATTTCAAGCCCGAAGTGGAGCTCTGGCGGCTGCTAGCGTATGACACGCCTGGCGCGTGAGCTCATTCTGTTCTCACTGTTCGAGAGGCGTGGCGCGGTGGCCAAGAAATTGCTGCTGATGATGAAGGCGCTACAGAGGTTCTCCCCTAGCACGTTGCGCGATTTGAAGGTTTGTTTAAAAAAAAACTACAGGTACTACCTACATGAAAGACAATTGACAAGATTCTCGTTTGGAAAGTCCGGGGAGTTTGCATCAAGGGACCATCGGGAACCAGTAGGTCCCTGGTGGGCGACATTGGGAGAAACGCAGTGGACGCAGAAGAAATTGCCGGGTGACTGCGGTCATAGACACGTGTGTCCCACGTGACTCGGTGGATAAATCGAGAGGCAATTAAGTGGTTGGAGTGGACCCGGCTACAAAGGTGCCCCTATCTAGTGCCATGAGAAGGCACTGAAGAACATGCGTTGGCGATGTAGGCGAAGTGGTCTGATGAATAAAAGCGGGGCTGTGATGACCGAGGACTGGAATGTAATGGTCGCGGCACAGTCTTCGACACGCACACGGCGCCAACAGGGCGGTCGACTAAGAGTAGTTGGCTAGCTGTGCTTATGCGGACGCAGGCGTCGACGGAATATCAAGCTCACTACTGCAACGTGGCTGCTGTGCTGGCGAATGTGGCGGAGTCGATGGACGTGCAAACACCATGCTCGAAGAAGCGCACGAAGGTCACGGCAGGCAAGCAGGTCCACAGCGACTGGTCGGCCGATGCGCCGCGGAAGGGCAGTGGACGCTTGGGCCGTGGTGAGGGGCACGTCTGAGTTTAATGTGCATTGTTGCGAGATCATGTCACCCTTAAAAGACTCCGGAGGATGGTCTTGAAACACAGAAGGCTTTGGTTCTACCGTAAGATTGGCTGACGTGCCCTTGCTCGTCGGGGCAGCCGGGTAGTTGTCCGCCTCAGTGGGTAGTAGAAAAGAAGCGGTCTGTTCGGCGGTTGACGAAGCTGCCACTTAGTCTTCGGTCAGCTTTGAAATAAACTGGCGACCTCATAAAATATGCCTGGATTCCTAGCCAAAAGCATTTGGAATGGTCATCGTCAATGCCCTTCAGTATTTGTTTGATCTTGTCACCTTCGGGCATGGTGTCATTCGCACGTCGACAGAAGTCGACGACGTGCTCAATATAAATGGTGAAGTTTTTGACGTGCTGCTTAGAGCGGACGCGCAAGCGCTGTTCTGCGTGCTGCTTGCGGACAGCTGGCCGACAAAACACTTCAGAACAAGACGTATTGAAGACGCTTCATGCGGAGAAGTCGTGTTTGTGAATTTGTACCACAGTTCGGTGACGACAGTCAAATAAAATATGACGTGGCCCAGCTTGTCGGCTTTACCACACTTACTATTAGCACTCTCAAGTTCGTAGTGCCCAAGGCAGTCTTCTGCGTCTGTCCTATTTGCCCCGCTGAAGATCTTCGGGTCCCGTTGCCTAGGATGGCCAGGGCAGTTGACGAACTGGAGCGAAGGTGCCGATGGGTTGGCGTTGCCAGTCATGACGGGTGGTATCGTGCGGCTTCGCAGCTCCAGAGTGTAGCTACTGGGATGAACAGCCCCCTACTCTAAATGTGACGGGGTTTATCAGTTGTTAAGGACACTGGCGAAGCAGCGTGAAGAAAAATCGGGTTACTGGCGCAGCAGTGAACCGAAGCACGAGCCGAGAGAGCCACGCGTTGGCGATGCTACTCGCTGTGGCGCATCTTCTTACTCACAGAAGCAGCATCCCGGAAGTTTGGCCGTAGTATGTCGCGGGCAGGAACTACAGCAGCGGGAGACGTCAAGGTAGAAGGTAGTGGCTGCTTGCAAGACGTACAGCGCATTAAATCGGTTGATAGTCACCTACGGACATCGTCAATGGCGATGCCTTCGTGATCGGAGGGCGAATAGCGGGTGTGATGATATCCGTAGTCATGGCAGGCTACAAGGCATTCGGTGATGTTGCCGTCAGGGAGCCCGACCTGCCTGAGTTGTCTAGGACTGAGGAGGTAGAGGAATACGTGCAAGTGGCAGGCACGTACGACGCAGCTGCGTTTGCGGGCTCCAAGGAGCTGACGCAATTCTCGGTGATGAAGTCAGTCGAAGTAAGTGGGTCTTCTACCTCGTCGTCATGATCAGGTGCAGGGTTAGGTGTTACTGCGACCGAATCTAAGGTAGAAGTCGTAGCAGGGGCAGGTACACCGCAGTGAAGGCATGGAGGATGGCTGGTTGATACCGCTTGCTGCGACTCACGGGAAACCGAGAAGTTGCGGGACCATGGAAACGGGCGCTAAATGAGCCTGTAGCAGGCCAGAACCACAGAGCAGATGTTATTGTATGACTGCGGGCTGGAGCTTGAAGTGGCAGCGAGGTGACTGGAAGGGCGTCAAGAAAAATTGTCTGCATCAGTGGCTGGTCCCTGACGCCGTTCCCCGCAGGAATGGCGTCGAGCTGCATAAACCATACTTTCGGGTAGGTGATTGGAATGGCTGCACTGGCAGGCAGAGTCGCGGGAGCATGGCAGCCAATGGCTCGTCGAAGAGCGCATTCTCCGGGTCACCACTGTAGCGGGCGAGAGTATAGACGTGAGACGACGTCAAAGGCAGCCAATGGGGCCATGCCAATGTCGCCACTTCATTGCAGGCTTAAATCGGAGCCGCGGCAGCTGCCAGCGTCCGATATGCCGGGCGCGGAGGCTTGTTCTGTTCTCGCGCTGCTCGAGCTAGCCCCAGCTGTGCCAGGGGGGTGAAACTTCGCGGTTTTTGTGTCCCATGACCGCAGCGATCCTAACGTTTGGGGGCTGTACTACCTAAATGAACGTTCTTGTTCTATTTTATAGTTATTACTAAGTTACTCATTCACTCCGGAGTTTTTACTACACAAGTGAACCTAAAGGTTGCAGTTCGAGATTGCGAAAATAAGAGCGCCACCCGAAGTGGAAAACGGGAACTGCGCAGTCTTGCTATCTCTCACGGCGAAAAAGGGGCATTTCTTTTCGCGCGCCCATGTATGCTACAGCCTGCGGTTTCCCAAAGGCCGCTTTTACCGCTGTAAAGTTTGTTTTAGCGAAAGCCATGCAAGATTCAGCCAAACAGACGCATCCATGGATTCTCGCCATCATCACAAATCGTGCTGCGCTGAGTGGTATCGGAATTCTTCACGACACACCGGCATAAAATTCTTTCGGATCCCGGCGGACAAAAGGTACGATCTGCATGCTGCTCGTTTTGTCTTTCTACGCTTGTACGGCATATCAGGATGCGGTTGCTGCAGTAGCTGTGTAATTTAATGAGCTACACGTACATGATTTATTCATTACATTCTGATTGTCTGCTTTTCGGCTTCAATTATACATGACATGCACGGCAGAGCTTCTGGAAATTATTCCAGCGAATACATTTGCTACGCACGATTGTTTATACTTGCGTTTTCAATTTAATGCGTTTCGATCGTGCATTGCATTTCGATGTTGGACTTTGGCTCAAGGCAATGCAAGGCATGTCACAAATGTATTTGTAGCAGCATATACAGTAACTAATAGAACAGTGCAAGCTTATCCGTACTCTTTTTATTACCTTTAGATTTCCTGCGTTCAGTCTGTTCTCGTTGCATGCGTTATTATTATTCTTGAATATGATCAGCCTATTTATGTCCATAGCTGGAGGAAGGCGATTCCCATACTCTTTGGGCTATAAGGGAGGGTACTATGGTAATTAAGTACTGAGTACATAAATTATTACACTTGCGAGTTTAGACGAATGTTATTACATTATTGCGTTTCAATTGTGTGTTTTCATTTTGGCATCACGTAAATCCACGGCATATTGCAAAGGAATTTAGCAATAAATTTATAAAGTAATAATTTATAATG
Organism: Rhipicephalus microplus; assembly: GCF_043290135.1. Classification (NCBI taxonomy): domain Eukaryota; kingdom Metazoa; phylum Arthropoda; class Arachnida; order Ixodida; family Ixodidae; genus Rhipicephalus; species Rhipicephalus microplus. The sequence goes on along the minus strand of NC_134707.1, from coordinate 69,265,970 downwards.
TATACTTCAATTTCATGTTTTCAGTTTCAGTCTTAAGTACAATTACGATATATTTACAAGAATGCAATTGCAGCTAAAAGCCCATAAATAATTGGACAATGTAAACTTACGTGTTCTACTAATTTATTACCGATTTTATAAGGTTTTTGTGAAATATTTGCAGCAGGGCGCGAGAAATACCCGAGGAATACGCAGTGCGCGAGGGTATATATGTACGAATAGTTGTTTAGAGATTTCGGTGTGGGATGATGGCTATTGTCTGCAAAAATATATTTTGAATTAGGAGGAAATCTGGGGTCGTTTCCACCAAACATTACTATCGCGCAACTAGAAGCATGTATCCGCGTTTATTAATAATAAGGACAGATTTTATTTTAAAGTTTGCTTTCAGGATAGCTATCACAAGTCGTCTTGGTTACAAAAATTAAATTAAGAAAGGAAGATGAGAAATGTATGAAATAACGCTTACTTCGAATAAAAATGCCAGTTTTCACTCAAAGCTATCCATCTACGCCTGAAAACAGAAATAAATCCATTCTAACCCAAATACTACACACGCACACATTGTTTTTCCAGATCTCGCGCTTGGCTTCAGTATGCGAGACGGCAGGACCTGGCTCATTTACCATCTCGTCAGATCTACAGCAGCTACCGCCTGTGCTCTGCCCATTTCACCAGCAGAGACTACGCAGACCCTGGACAGACAAGGCTGCTAAGATGTGCTGTGCCAACAGTTTCCATCTTTGGCGATGGGCAGACACACGTCGAAAGTCCAGGTGGGAATACTGTATAGTGATCATACAACAGCACAAACTTTCATGCCTCTACATCTATTTACAGAAATGTCTTAATACTCAATATGTGTACCTGTCCGAGTTATCATGACTCAGTATTTTTAAGATTCTCGCGCAGATTACACCTACAATACCAACGCATGGTGTACACAGCATCTATGGATTTGCCGGCATAATTTTGCTGGTAGATATAACTAGCTAAGTAAAAAATTTGCCGGCTTCACAATCGTTAAATTTAGAGCAAACGTTTCACTCAGAACGCTGTACATGTAACCTCCTCAAATCTGATTCAGTTGTCTCTGCTATTTTACCCGTGGCGTAGCGTTTTACAGGAAAAGGCGAAAATGACCTCATAACTTGAGAGAGTACTCCATGTGGCGCGTTATCAGCTATTTCGCACATGGCGAGTGAGTAGCGGCCAACTTGGTGTCGCTGTTAAAACAATTGCCCGATAGCTCTGACAGTGGGAGCAAGAGAACTGGCCTTTTAGAAATATATATATATTATACGACACCCTAGTTCAAAGTCGCTTTTAAAATTAAGAATCCAAAAGGTACTTTATTCTTATTAGCTTTATTATTACAAAATTACTTTTATTTTCAATGGGCCAAATAAGTGTAATTGGCAAGAATTCGGTTACGCGCTAGGTCATCACGGGCACCACGATGCTAACCTGTTCTAGGCACATCGCATTAGGATTTTTAAAATATTGGTTTAGAATAGTTGGGACACCCATATATTAAGTAAGTGACACGTAGCGTTCTCTTTTTGTGTGTTTACACTTTTTTATTACTCGTACTGAGACATATTACGCGAGGAGACCAATTATGAGTAAGAAAATGCCCTGAGTGATTGTAATTGCAAATATTTAATGTGACGCCTAATACCAGCTGTATGTATGTCACGCTGAAATCTGTGCTCCGCCAATTTCTCTTCACAGGCTCTCCTCAGCCCACGAATACCACTGCAATGCCCGCTCACAGCGCCGATGAAGAAGTTCAACAGACTGAGCCCTCATGTACGCAAATTGTATTGCTCTTTAAGCTCTTTAAAACTATTCCAGATAGATTAATGCCCTGCAGGTATATTTTATTGTCACGTACCATTTAACAGATCCTAAAGTGTACTAGAGTGTCAGCTGGGCCAGCTAGTTCATTGCTAGCGGACGAGAACCAGAGCGATGTATACCGAAAGGTAGGACGAGACGAGTGCTTGTCCGATCCCTTTCTTGCTTGTTTGTTGCCTCCTAAGAGGAATTAGTGCCCCGCCGCGGTGGTCTAGTAGTTATGGCGCTCGACTGCTGACCCGCAGGTCGCGGGATCGATTCTCGGCCGCAGCGGCTGCATTTTCGATGGAGGCGAAAATGTTTGAGGCCCGTGTGCTTAGATTTAGGTGCACGTTAAAGAACCCCAGGTGGTAGAAATTTCCGGAGCCCTCCACTACGGTGTCCCTCATAATCATATTGTGGTTTTGGAACGTTAAACCCCAGATATTATTATTATTATTATTATTATTATTATAATTATTATTATTATTATTATTATTATTATTATAAGAGGAATTAGTGTTTTTTAAAGAAGACTATGAATTTGGTGTTTTTTTTCTAAACATACCATTTTAAACGTATAACCAATAATGTTTGTTAACAAGGAGTATGCTAATGATCAGGAAAGATTAGTTGACGCTTCATGTCACCCACGATGCTTATACATGCCATTAGTAGGCTGAATGCCCAGCAGTGTGCTTATCAGAGGCCTGTTCCCAATGCCCCAAGTTTGAATAAGTGAAGGATCGAGAACTAAATATGACCAACTGATTACTCATGGAAGTAATCACTTCAATTCTAAAAGCCGCTAGAACTTTTACTAGGTTTAAAGATCATGGTCACTATTCACAAAAACACAGTATAAATGAGCTTTTTTTTCTAAATCTTTCAGGTTGTAATCCAGCAGGTCGACAACACAAGCCTTCTAGGTCTCGCCCCGGACAGCCAGAAAAATGAAGAACCTGGAGAAGATAAATTCAAGGCTTCGGAAGGCACTGTCAAGAATTGGCAAGAGAAAGGTTAAAAAGTTTTCTCAGTCCGAGGCGTTGAATGCTATCAGGCCCTACGTCCGCAAGACATTCTTTAGATTGCTTGAGACAAGTTAAAATTAATGGCGGGAAACGTAGAGGACGGAGGTGGTCGCCGGAGCACCGCCAGTTTGCTTTAAACTTATACTTTCATGGTCCGAAAGCGTACAGACATCTGTCAAGACTGCTTGACATGCCAACTGTAAGGTCGCTAAAGCAGTGGTTATCAAATATTCCGATGACTCCCGGAGTTATTCCAACCGCTATTGCAGCCCTCGAAGAAGCTACCCAAAATTGGCATTTAACAGATCGTGCGTGCACATTAATATTCGATGAAATGTCCTTGAAGGAACATCTGCAGTATGATGCAAAGCATGACATTGTGATGGGATTCTCCAATGACGGTAGGCAAAGAACACCAGCCGTGGCAAATTCAGCGCTCCTGATACTTGTGGCAGGCATTTCAAAAACGTGGATTCAGCCTGTTGCTTACACAGTATCAAGGACCAAAACGCCCGCAGATACTCTTCATCATCTGATCATAACAATAATCAAGCAGCTGCAGGGAGCCCGGTTGCTTGTGAAGGCGCTCATCTGCCACCAGGGGGGCAGCAACATCACTTTGGCAAGTAAGCTAGGTGTAACGCCTGAAGAGCCGTTTTTTGTGCTTGAAGGCCGCAAGATTTATTTCCAATATGACACACCACATTTACTTAAATGCACAAGGAATAATCTCTGCGCACTTCACAAGCTCCATATCGGGCAAGAAATCGTGGATTGGTCTTTCAATTTGCAACTATACGAAAGCTCGCATCCTCTCAAACTCAAATTGGCGAAGAAACTAATCAAAACCACATTTACCGGAAGCCTTTCAATAACATGAAAGTTAAATATGCCAGCCAGGTGATGAGCGAATCGGTCTCAGTGGCCATTGATGTATTCATTGCTCTTGGCGTGTTGCCGGCATCCGCCAAACTAACAGCTGATTTTCTCGAGAAGATAGATAATTTATTCGACTGTCTGAATAGGTCTTCTGTAAAAAAAGCTAGTGACAAGTTACGTTATGCAATTTCGGAAGGGTCTGAACACCTAGCCTTTTTGCGTGAGTGCCTGTCGTCGATTGAAAGATGGAAATTTGACGCGCCTCAGCAACCACACACAGTTGAGGCATGGAAGGTCACCTTAAAGGCTATCCTTCTCCTCTGGGACGATCTCTTCCAAGATTTTGATTTTCGTGTTCTCTTGACTCGCTGGCTACAGCAGGACCCCCTGGAGAACCTTTTCGGGCTTCTTAGGTTAAAGCAAGGATGCAATGACAGCCCAAATGTGCTTCAGTTCACATCAGGTCTGAAACACATTTCTGTTGGCAAACTGGTTGCCCTATTTTCAGAAGGAAACTGTGAACAGGATCGCAGCACTGTGTTGGCACAAATGTCAGAGCCACCTCATTCGCTTCCTTCTACTTGTGATGCAGCACCAACAGTCGATATGCTTCCTGATGAGGAACAGCCCGTTAGCCATGATATAGTAGAGGATAACGTTCTCTACTATGTTGGGGGATATCTCGTACGGCAATTTTTGTTGCACAGGCCTCCACACTGTGTGTGCAACACCCTTTTGAAGAATGCCGACCGCCATCTTTGTGCATCACACCGGTATTTTGATATGTTTAAGGCAAGCAACATCTCCTCAGATTTATTTGGCAATGTAACAATGCCTTTTGACGATTGATTTCAGGATATTAAGGCCATGGAAGCGTGCTTTTTGGAATATATCGGTGTTGTGGCACACCTGCTTAATGTGAGTGGAGTTTTGTCAGCCATTTTGCACAGTTGTATGGGAAGGCGAAAATTCTGCTCTGAAGAATGCAAGAAAGCCTTTGTGCACCTCTTTGCAAGGATTCACCTGTTGTGGCATATTCGCTTCGTGAACATCTCCTTGACTAAACAACGCACCAGAAAATCAGCTGCAGCATGAAAAATGCGGAAGTTTTTGTAACTTTTCGGATTCTGTTTGCCTATTTGAGGTCTTGAAAAACTGAGCGCTCAGAAAACACGGACGACAAAAAGACACACATATGCGCAAAAGTAGGCGCTACTTCCATATTTTTGAGTCACCGCTACTTCTATAGCTGAGGTCACCATTTTCTGCCTCTGGAGTGAACATGTGTGTGTACTATTTATCTGCTTGTATTTTGTTTTTGTTTTTTTTCATTAAGCAATATAGGTATGTTACGCTGAAGAAAGCATAAACCCTTCGTGTGATTTTATGAGAACACTCTATAGTGGCTTCAGTATTTTGTAAATTTTTGCTTAAGCTTTTATAAAGAAACCTGATGCTGAATAGAAATTGTAGCAATGTCTAACTCCGGTACCTTATGGTTTTTGTATCATTTCCCCTTCCATCCTAAGTGTGCGGTGTGCCGTATTATCTTGTCCCACTCATGGGATGATTTTATATCGAGATACGTGCTGTGAACTTGTGTATAGTTATTACTGTTTTTCTTTTGTCTTTGTATATACGTATGTGCGGCAATGTGCACTGAATTGATACTAGGTTATTAGCATGCTGGCATGTGCGGTCCACTTTTGTATGCGACCAAAAACGTAAAACATTCAAGTTGTATTTGTACTGCATAAATCGTACGTTTAGGCAATAAAACATTCAAACAAACTCTGCTCTTTATTCTTGTCTAGTTTATGTGTACACGTAAAGAAAAACAATGTCTTACTTAGAATAAGTAGTGCACAAATAGGTGGATGGGCAGACCATCAATCAGAACGCAATGATGGCCGTTTTCATCATGTGGCGGGCCGCAACAGGAAGAAGGTCGCGTGCTCGCCATCTGAATACCTTCCACTCGCTCAATTTGGCTTGCTGGTGCATCCCAATTGAATTTGGCGCTAAATACCCCCCTCGCCACTAAGATCCTCAGTCCTCATCAAGGTGGCGTCCCCCAGTGCATGTCTGCAATGCGCCGCCATGTTTTCGTACCGCCCCCAAACACCAGGCGTTTGTCCGGCGCTGCGAGCGAATATCGCGTTCCATGGAGGGTATAGGAAGTTTCACTCCCCTGGCTGTGCGAGAGACGCGGGGTGGTGGTCAAGAAAACGGTGATGCTGATGATGGCGCTATTGTACCACGAGTGTGCCTCATATCTAAAATGAATTACTGCGTGACGCGTTTTCCACTTATTTTGGAACTTGCGTAGATAGACTTTCTTCTAATCGTAAGTGGCACTTACAAAATATCATATACCTCAGCTTTGATTTGAGCTACTAGGTCATAACCATACATACTGCACAGCGTAACTACTAAGGGGTGAAAACAGACAAAGCTGGCTATGAAACAGGCAACGAACAGGTGCCTACACTTCTAAATGCATTTCCGTTTCTTTTTTTTCTTGCGACGTCTTTTCGTTGCAAACTTTAAAAAAATGGACCCCGTATGTGCATGGTACACTGCGAATGTCGTCGAAATACAATCGTCTTGCGTCCGGAGATAGTGAACAAAACGTGTACGTGATGTTCTGCGCAAGAAAATTGGTGAGTTGTATTCTGCAGGCGCTGCGTTAGCGCGGAGCAAACGAGCGCATCAAGTCATGTCAAAGGGTAATCATGAGCGCTATTTGGCAGTCATTTTCGAAAACAAAGTGCGTTGCGTGTGCGCCCGTCTCGGAGGCGATAAGGTGTAGAACGCAAGGCGACGTGTAGGTGCTACCACCGTGGCGTCTTAGCAAAGCGTTGGAAACACTTGCCTTTTCGTGCAAGCACTGCATTGTTAGCGCAGCGTGATAAACGCTACGGTTCTTGTAATTACTTATGTATGCCTCTGATAGTAAAAAACACAGAGAATATTGTCGTGTTGTTATGCTGCCTCTGCTATGCGCAATATTTGTCTTTTATTTGGCAATCGCCGAAGTATGAACACTGAATTTTCAGCAATATTGGTGGACGCTGCAGATGAGGTCAGTGTTTGGCGTATCGTTAGTGGCCGTTTGGGGTATTGTCAGGGGCGTAAGCTAGGCAAGTAAGCTAGGTGTGACGCCTGAAGAGCCGTTTTTTGTGCTTGAAGGCTGCAAGATTTATTTCCTATATGACACACCACACTTACTTAAATGCACAAGGAATAATCTCTGCGCACTTCACAAGCTCCATATCGAGCAAGAAATCGTGGATTGGTCTTTCAATTTGCAACTATACGAAAGCTCGCATCCTCTCAAACTCAAATTGGCGAAAAAACTAACCAAAACCACATTTACCGGAAGCCTTTCAATAACATGAAAGTTAAATATGCCAGCCAGGTGATGAGCGAATCAGTCTCAGTGGCCATTGATGTATTCATTGCTCTTGGCGTGTTGCCGGCATCCGCCAAACTAACAGCTGATTTTCTCGAGAAGATAGATAATTTATTCGACTGTCTGAATAGCTCTTCTGTAAAAAAAGCTAGTGACAAGTTACGTTATGCAATTTCGGAAGGGTCTGAACACCTAGCCTTTTTGCGGGAGTGCCTGTCGTCGATTGAAAGATGGAAATTTGACGCGCCTCGGCAACCACACACAGTTGAGGCATGGAAGGTCACCTTAAAGGCTATCCTTCCCCTCTGGGACGATCTCTTCCAAGATTTTGATTTTCGTGTTCTCTTGACTCGCTGGCTACAGCAGGACCCCCTGGAGAACCTTTTCGGGCTTCTTAGGTTAAAGCATGGCTGCAATGACAGCCCAAATGTGCTTCAGTTCACATCAGGTCTGAAACACATTTCTGTTGGCAAACTGGTTGCCCTTTTTTCAGAAGGAAACTGTGAACAGGATCGCAGCACTGTGTTGGCACAAATGTCAGAGCCACCTCATTCGCTTTCTTCTACTTGTGATGCAGCACCAACAGTCGATATGCTTCCTGATGAGGAACAAACAGCCCGTTAGCCATGATATATTAGAGGATAACGTTCTCTACTATGTTGGGGGATATTTCGTACGGCATTTTTTGTTGCACAGGCCTCCACACTGTGTGTGCAACACCCTTTTGAAGAATGCCGACCGCCATCTTTGTGCATCACACCGGTATTTTGCTATGTTTAAGGCAAGCAACATCTCCTCAGATTTATTTGGCAATGTAACAATGCCTTCTGACGATTGATTTTAGGATATTAAGGCCTTGGAAGCGTGCTTTTTGGAATATATCGGTGTTGTGGCACACCTGCTTAATGTGAGTGGAGTTTTGTCAGCCATTTTGCACAGTTGTATGGGAAGGCAAAAATTCTGCTCTGAAGAATGCAAGAAAGCCTTTGTGCACCTCTTTGCAAGGATTCACCTGTTGTGGCATATTCGCTTTGAGAACATCTCCTTGACTAAACAACGCACCAGAAAATCAGCTGCAGCATGAAAAATGCGGAAGTTTTTGTAACTTTTCGGATTCTGTTTGCATATTTGAGGTCTTGAAAAACTGAGCGCTCAGAAAACACGGACGACAAAAAGACACACATATGCGCAAAAGTAGGCGCTACTTCCATATTTTTGAGTCACCGCTACTTCTATAGCTGTGGTCACCATTTTCTGCCTCTGGAGTGGACATGTGTGTGTACTTTTATCTGCTTGTATTTTGTTTTTGTTTTTTTTTCATTAAGCAATATAGGTATGTTACGCTGAAGAAAGCATAAACCCTTCGTGTGATTTTATGAAAACACTCTATAGTGGCTTCAGTATTTTGTAAATTTTTGCTCAAGCTTTTATAAAGAAACCTGATGCTGAATAGAAATTGTAGCAATGTCTAACTCCGGTACCTTATGGTTTTTGTATCATTTCCCCTTCCATCCTAAGTGTGCGGTGTGCCGTATTATCTTGTCCCACTCATGGGATGATTTTATATCGAGATACGTGCTGTGAACTTGTGTATAGTTATTACTGTTTTTCTTTTGTCTTTGTATATAAGTATGTGCGGCAATGTGCACTGAATTGATACTAGGTTATTAGCATGCTGGCATGTGCGGTCCACTTTTGTATGCGACCAAAAACGTAAAACATTCAAGTTGTATTTGTACTGCATAAATCGTACGTTTATGCAATAAAGCATTCAAACAAACTCTGCTCTTTATTCTTGTCTAGTTTATGTGTACACGTAAAGAAAAACAATGTCTTACTTAGAATAAGTAGTGCACAAATAGATGGATGGGCAGACCATCAATCAGAACGCAATGATGGCCGTTTTCATCATGTGGCGGGCCGCAACAGGAAGAAGGTCGCGTGCTCGCCATCTGAATACCTTCCACTCGCTCAATTTGGCTTGCTGGTGCATCCCAATTGAATTTGGCGCTAAATACCCCCCTCGCCACTAAGATCCTCAGTCCTCATCAAGATGGCGTCCCCCAGTGCATGTCTGCAATGCGCCGCCATGTTTTCGTACCGCCCCCAAACACCAGGCGTTTGTCCGGCGCTGCGAGCGAATATCGCGTTCCATGGAGGGTATAGGAAGTTTCACTCCCCTGGCTGTGCGAGAGACGCGGGGTGGTGGTCAAGAAAACGGTGATGCTGATGATGGCGCTATTGTACCACGAGTGTGCCTCATATCTAAAATGAATTACTGCGTGACGCGTTTTCCACTTATTTTGGAACTTGCGTAGATAGACTTTCTTCTAATCGTAAGTGGCACTTACAAAATATCATATACCTCAGCTTTGATTTGAGCTACTAGGTCATAACCATACATACTGCACAGCGTAACTACTAAGGGGTGAAAACAGACAAAGCTGGCTATGAAACAGGCAACGAACAGGTGCCTACATTTCTAAATGCATTTCCGTTTCTTTTTTTTCTTGCGACGTCTTTTCGTTGCAAACTTTAAAAAAATGGACCCCGTATCTGCATGGTACACTGCGAATGTCGTCGAAATACAATCGTCTTGCGTCCGGAGATAGTGAACAAAACGTGTACGTGATGTTCTGCGCAAGAAAATTGGTGAGTTGTATTCTGCAGGCGCTGCGTTAGCGCGGAGCAAACGAGCGCATCAAGTCACGTCAAAGGGTATTCATGGGCGCTATTTGGCAGTTATTTTCGAAAACAAAGTGCGTGGCGCGTGCGCCCGTCTCGGAGGCGATAAGGTGTAGAACGCAAGGCGACGTGTAGGTGCTACCACCGTGGCGTCTTACAAAGCGTTCGAAACACTTGCCTTTTCGTGCAAGCACTGCATTGTCAGCGCAGCGTGGTAAACGCTACGGTTCTTGTAATTACTTATGTATGCCTCTGATAGTAAAAAACACAGAGAATATTGCCGTGTTGTTATGCTGCCTCTGCTATGCGCAATAATTGTCTTTTATTTGCCAATCGCACAAGTATGAACACTGAATCTTCAGCAATATTGGTGGGCGCTGCGGATGAGGTCAGTGTTTGGCGTATCGTTAGTTGCCGTTTGGGGTATTGTCAGGGGCGTAAAAACAAAAAACCTAAAGTCAGATGGACAAACCAAAATTTTTCTGTCGAAGTTCCCCAAGAAAGACTATCGTCTTTATTACCAGCCACATATGCTCACCCGTAGATCGAAGCATGCTCACAGGCCATTCACCACCAGCGAGCGTCAGACATGCAAAAACAACTGTCGTCATCTCTATTATTAAATTGGAGAACTATATCTCCATAGACGACAAAGCGATAATTTCAAAGAGGTTCACAAACGCAAACACACGACGGAACGAGCTAGTTCGACCACAATCGTCTTTGCTAAGTGCAGAGAAAGAAGGTGCGGTACCACGAGTGACTACTACGAAAAAAAAATAACTCGTAAGTTGTATCCATGCGTGCGTGCGGACGAACGCGTACATAACGTTGTAGGCATGTGCATGACACAGTTACCAGGCAACAATATTCGCCGCGTTGTTCACGGAAGGAAGCTTCATGAAGAATGTGACTAAAGCGATAAAAAGTAGTTTCAAATGCTTGCCGCTGCTCATTATTGCCCCATCTGACACGGCGAGACAGGCTTTATAAGACAATGCCTACAAGCGAAAGCACAGTTTCCATTTGCCCGCATTGCAATTTGTCGAGTCTTAAAAAAGTTGGCGCGTAGTGCGTATCGTATGTTTTCGACGTCTGCTAGCCCAAAAGCTTCCAGAGAGCTTCCACGACTAAATTTTTCCGGATGATTCTGGCGGATATCGGGCTCCCCGCGGGTAGCCAGAACCGTTCAATCCGACAAAAAACGAACTCCCACGAGAAGTGCGCTGCGGAAAGGATAGAGTACCCCAAAATATCAAGCGCTTGGGCTGAATCTGGCAGCCCGAGGGTAGCCGGTAATATAGTAGCTGTATATATAGCTGTATATATAGTAGCTATATATAGCGGCTTCATCTCGATCAGAAAGGCCTCGTATATAGCTGACCCTAATTCAAGCCTCGTCAAGGAGGTGCTAAAGAAAAGCCGGTCCTCCAATAATCACCCGCGGAAGGCACTGCAGCGAGAGCACGGGCTCCTTTCCGATAAATTTAAACCACGCAGCCCAATAATAACCGCAGCAACAATAAATGCCCCCCCCCCCCACTATCTGCACTAATCAAAGCACAGGGAGCCACCAACTTACGACAGGCTGTCAACTGCAATTTGTTAAAGCTCAATCGAAGCATACAAGTCTGTCAAAATGATAAAGCCTGGACCAGTGAAGACAAGTTGTGACGTGAATAGTTTCCATTGCATTGAAGACACCACTCAGGCCTGTTTTGAAAACCAAGAGGGAACATTGGCCACATGGGATATTTTTTGCACTAGAGTCCCCGTCATATTCACGAGCACAGTCCGCAAGTAGAAAGTGGATGATCTGGTCGACGCTTGCATACGCATGCCTAACCAAAGCCTTGCGTTCTCCACAAAAGAGATGACCAGGCTGACTCGTTTTATAATCCACGTAATGTTAGAAGAGGCAGCTCGGTTTGTGAGGTCAGGAATAGGTACGAGCGCTTCACTTATATGATATGACACCCAAGTAAGGCCGTCCAGAAAAATTGGCAGATGCCACCTACTGTGGGAATCGATGATTTGCCAAGCACGAAAAAGGAAGGTTAATATGTCACTTTAAAATAAGCCAAACGTTACGAGGTTGACGTAAATTATGCCGTACATAACTTTCATGCCATGTCTGTCATGCTTGGAAGTGCATTTACCATCGTCGCCTGTTCACGTCACGTAACACCTATTTTCGTTTATGTGGAGCTAGAGAAACGGCCAGGAGCACACAATGATCATAGCATGTACTAATAATTCGCCTGAGACGCATAAAAGATTATCATGTTCGAACCTTTGTCGTCCATTTTCGTCACAGAATACCAAATTTGGTATATGTGAAGCTAGCAAAATAACTGCGAGTGTGATATGAGCGTAGCGTGTAGTCATGTTTTCATGACACGCATGTCATTAGTATCAAGTTTGGACGTGCCATTTACCTTCGTGTTCCATTCACGTCATTTAATACCAAATTTGGTGTATGTGAACATAGCGATAAGGCCGCGAGCGCATTAAAAGCGTGGTATGTTGCCACGTTCTTACATAATAACCATATCATAATTATCATGTTTGCGCCAGTCAAATATATTCGGCATCCATTGACGCCACATGACACCGAATTTGGTATATGCAAGGTTAGTGAAAGGACCGCGAATGGACCATGAGCGTGGCATGTTGTCATGACTAGTCAACATGAAAATCATGACGTGCATGTCATAATTTTCACGTTAGGGTCTGTCACTTATTTTCGCTATGTATTCATGTCACACGATAACAACTTTGCAAAATCCCATGAGAACTAAACCAATGCAACAACAGCAAGACCATGAAATGTAAATCCTGACATTCATGACATACATATCATAATTTTCACTTTATGACTTGTCAATTATGCTCGTCATTCAGTCATGCTATGGCATATCAACTTTGGTAGGGATACCATTATAGAGACGGCCAGGAAAGCTAAAAGTCATGGGTGCCACATTAATATAGATAGAAAGATAGATAGATAGATAGATAGATAGATAGATAGTCAAATAAATAGATAGATAGATAGAAAGATAGATAGATAGATAGACGGACAGATAGATAGATAGATAGATAGACGGATAGATAGATGGATAGATAGATAGATAGATAGATAGATAGATACGCTGAAAGTTTCCCAAGTTCGCTAAGAAATGCAGCGCATTTAAAATCCAGTTGCAGGCAAGGATGTTCGAGAAAATGCTGGATACTACGCACTGGGCTGTAAAATCACCTCCTAATTCAAGACTGCATGGCTGCCATGCGAGTACCCGAGGAAACTCCCCAGCCTGAAAGGACGTGGGCTGCGGACGTTCTACGAGAGGAAATCCAGTAGTCACTGAGTGCTCTCATCTAGTACCACCACAGCGAAAGCAAAGGGCTGCACTGCTGCTGCCCGCCTTCATCTCGCCCCTCTGGAGCCACTCAGTGACACCGCGCCTCCACGGCTCCGTCGCCAAACACCGCCGCCGCCAACCGCTTCGTACAACACACGTGTCGGCTAACGCTTTGCTGCGAGTAAGACCAACTTTTAATGCAACCTTGGCAGCTGCCGAACACACCTACCACTGCTACCAGCACCATCATATGGGGCTACGTGAGTTTGGCGTTAATTGCTCCGGTTAAGAGCAATTCGATAGATCCACGTCATTGCCGATAACCTGGCGTGTGTGAGTTGGACAGCCCGACAATCTTCTGGATCACCAGCACTCGGCATCTACATCTTACCACAGTGCCGCCAGTACACGTTCCGTATTCTTGGCCCATCTTCAAGCTTCTTTTTGAGATAATTAAGGACTAGAACCACTGTAGGAGCGGTTTCCTTAGGACAAATTATTAGTGATCTTCTACTACGCACGATGCCTCGACAGTTTTTAAAGCAGGCCGGAAGCCGTGCAGGGCTCAGGCGCATTACCACCAAATACTCGCATCTTAACATTCGTACGAAAAAGCATTACAAGTGATAGTGCTTAGCGCAATATAAACCGCATTTCGAGAATATGTGATGACGAGTCATTTGAGGCAGAACCTTAGCCATTCTGTATAGCGTACAACATTGCTCGTCACCACCTCCCGGTTGTAGGGAGGTTTCGTGTCACCAATCTCAGCGAATTCACAGCTCTGGCCATTATTAGGAAGATTAAATTCATATCTGTTTATGAAATCAATATCATGTTGGCGTTCAAATGCAGCCGGCTACATCTTTTCTGAACTGACTTTTAATGACTTGAAGAAATCTTTTAGCTAACTCAATATAGGCTCAATGTGTAAATATAAGCACACTTCGTGATATACCCTTTATTGAGCATATAAAAATATTGTTGACAGAAATATTGTATTTTATTGTTCGTCAGGAATAAGGAAGTGTTACAAAGCCTGTAAAAGGAATAGTAGATTGTATATCGCTTGCACTTCACGATGAAACGCTTTGAAGTTTTCATCTGAAATTTTATTCTCACAATAATCCTCAAATAATTTTTATGTCGTTACACCCAACAAACTCGTGTACAGAGTCAATCTGTTCTACGACCTTGGGCAAAAGTGTATTTTGTCTGTCTAAACTTAATTTACTGGAACCATTCCATGATTTTTCAGCCCCAACAAAGCATAGCGAAAATTGATCAGCAGAAGCCACAGGAAATCACCCATGCGTATTGCCAGACTACACAGCTGCATGTTAAAAATGCCTTGAAGCCTAGTCTACAATAAATTAAATTGAAAAAAATGATGTCTTAAAGTCAATACGAATAGAATTAACTCTCCAGCCACTTATATTCCTGTTTTAATTCGCAAAATAAAGAAGTCACAGGACGTCCCCGTGGTGAATAATGATGAGTAGGGCGAAGTGTCAATCTGTTCGTCCGTTCGTCTGTCCTTGTGTCCGTCCCTGCAGGCATCTATACGTCCATGCTTCCGTCTATCGGTACGTCCGCCAATCCATACATCCAACCACCTGTCAATTTGTGCGTTCGCTCTTTGTCCGTCCACTTACTACGCTTCAGTTCATCTGTGTATCCGTCCATGCTTCCGTCCACGCGTCCGATCATCCATTCAAACTTCCGTTCATTCATCATTCCATCTGTCTAATAGCACACACTTTTATTGAATCAATCTATCTAGAAAAGAATACAGAAATGGCAATCAGGCAGCGCCATCTATTACACTGATCCCAAAATACTTCCACTTACGCTGGATGCAGGACAAGGCTAGACTTAGAGGAGTTTTGCCCCTACAACTGTAATTTGAGTCGACGTTTCGGGACTAATTTGGTCTCTTTTTCAGGGGTGACTGTTCGGCCGTCTCCAAGGTTAGCAACTTTTTTACCCAGCCAGTAGGATATCTATCAAATATGTTCTGCTTTAACATTTCCGATGGAGGCGGAAATGTTGTAGGCCTGTGTGCTCAGATATGGGTGCACGTTAAAAAACCCCAGGTGGTCTAAATTTCCGGAGCCTTCCACTACGGCGTCTCTCATAATCATATGGTATTTTTGGGACAATAAACCCCACAAATGAAATCAATCATGTTCTGCTTTAAATCTACCTCAAGTGTTTTAATGTAGCCATCATTCCTGCAATGACAAGAATGCAAGCCAATAACTGAAAAGCTTTTACATTTATAGGATACGAAACGCTGGGCACTTTCCCACACAAGGTGCACCTTACAAGAATATCATCGGTCTGTCGATTGATTAGGGAGGTTTACATCAAAAAACCACCAAAAGATTATGAGAGATGCTGTAGCAGAGCGCCCCGGAAGTTTCATCCACCCGGGGTTGATTACCGTGCACCCAAATCTGAGCACACGGGCCTACAGCATTTTTGCCAAAATTAAAATTGCAACCTTACAGCCGGGATTAGATCCTGCCACCTGCTACTTTATAGGTCAAGAGCTCAAGTTCTACTCTGATGTCAAGTCTCTGCAGTAGGAGATTTTTGAAATTGAAAACAAGCTCTGCCAAACATTGTATTTTGGTTTTCTCATTTATTTGTTGATTATTTGATCTTTATAAATATTGTATTTATTTCTCTCCCTAATACAGTGGGCTTAAGGACGTGGCTGATGACTTCGCAAGGTATAGTTTGCTTACTTGACTAAGCAGTGCACGCAAGGTGCACCACACGCAAGGTAGCGGCTGTAGAACAAGACGATGACGATGAATAATAGTGACTATAAGCCGTTAATAGGTCATGCTCAGGATCACTGGTACGTTTGGGTATCCGATGACGATGACGCTGTCATCAATGCTTAGCGTATGCAAGACACCCGCTATGCAGCATGACGATGGCACTTACGGCGATGAAGAACAAAAGCAATGCAGACCACACATTTTTGCTTTATCATGAAAGAAAACGGTCTCGGAACCACTCTCACCCACGAAAGTCCAAGTAGCAATGCCGACAACAAGGTGCTACACTAACTAAAGGGAACCAGTAGCAGTTGCCATCATGCATAATCTGTCGATCAAACTTGTCTGAAATTCAACGCTTTCGATGGCCGGTGCCTCAAAGCGCCCCACCACACTCGCTTGGAAAATCAAGGGCAGGCAAGAGACGACAAGCATGTCCCTGCAGTGTCTACTATGGTGGAATTCTGAGAAGAGAACCGGCTCCACGTAGCGTTTTTTGTTCGGTGAATGGAAGGTCACTTAGGTTAAACAGCTGATAACTTGCTTATTTGAGAGCTTTTTGCGTGGCAGAGCGTTTAAGAGCACAAATTAGTCTAAGTAGTTTCGGTTTGCCGCATGCTCACTCAGGACTTCTCCAAATAGGCTTCTCCAAAGGAGGCTGATCAAGTGCTCATTTTTGCGTAACATCCAGCCACACAGTTCACTTCTTGTCTTTGCAGTCTCATGAGAAATATTGTGTATATTGTGTTGTGACGTATGATTGATATGAAAACACTTGATGTCCATCTCTTATGATTCATGAACACGTCAAAGAGCCCCAATTGGTCAGAACATCTGGAGCCATCACTCTGGTGGCCTTACAGTCGTATTATTGTTGTCGCACATAAAACCCCAAATTTATTACTATGTAATAAGTGCTCTTGGTATACCGAAGAGCCGACTTTAGAAAAACAGACGTAGTTTACCTATCTCAATTTGTAGATTCTCGTGAAGGCAACGGACGGTACATAAGCAACTGTACACTGCTTTAGTCAGATTTAACAGTCATCAAAACGTTTAGACTAAATAGAAAAATGTAAGTTATTATTTTCTGGTTGCTTCTTTAGATTTGCAGACGATGACTAGACATTTAAAAAAACGCTTCTTAATCACTACGATTATCAGGGCACTTTTGCACGTGCCATGGACACTGCACTGCATATACTTAGGTTAGAAAATACTTCGCAACAACATTAACCTACAAGATACATTCTAAAGTTCTATACGAGGTGCAACTAAGGCTCGTTTTACGTATCTTGTTTCGATTGCCTACAGCACGAGAGCTTCTTTGTTCATAGACAGCTAACTATCTACAAATGTAAAGTGACATTGTTTAGCTGCAATATCGGTGACCTCGAGATAGTAACAATCAACCGTTTATAAAGCGACACGCAGAGTGTTTCTTTATTATTGATTTTCCAGCCATCGCCACGAAATTGAAAAAAAGAAACAAGAGTTGAATCTATATATAAATATTTTCAGTAATTCGGCACTGCAGTCTCAGAACTGATTCTTATGTTGCACTGCAGTCTCAAAACTAATTTTTATGTTACGTTGCCTCAAGACATACTACGATGTTCACTTTATGAATGCATAAAAGGAGGTTGGCAATCTATTCAAAATTGAAATTCTTGCGTTCTAACTGGGAACAAAAGAATGGTCAATGTTTCTTGAACCTGCTAACGAAGACACTCATAAGAGCGTTATCGGAATGAGGGTTACGAGTAGTCACACCATGGTGATAGAACTACCCTGCAGTATGGGTGCATATACACGCGATCACACCTGCCATAACGGCCAACATATTATATACACTAATCAGTACATTCAGAATTCCAGCGCTTGCGTTCCCAGACAAGCTGATTCCAGTGATCTGCTAACTCTAGTTTATTCTTCAATCTACAACTCTAAAGCGATGAATGTTAGCTAAAGAAAGATGTGATAGATACTAGTAAAAGACTCGCAGTCATTTCAATGTCTCTGGAAATTAAGACCATGTATTGCCACGCTTCAACTGGTTCTAAATTTCAGTGGCGTCACAACTTCAGATTCCACAGTGTTGCAAATTTATGGTGGGGCCCCGCAATCACCCTGCGGACATAAAACAAAACACAAATAGATTAAAAATTCAAAAATTTTCATTTAATTCGTTATTTTGTTGTTGATTTTACTTTTAGGGATCCTTCATGTCCACTTACGGTGCTCTTGTTTTTGGTAAAATGTGTTGAAGAACCGCAAGTAATTGAATTCTATTATTTCTTCTAATAACTCTCCTCTGACATTTCTTTTACCTGTGTCATATTGTGCTACTGCCTGGTCTCCAACCTTATCCCTGCCTACCTTTGCCTTGAAGTCGCCCAACAGTATTGCATACTGTGTTTTTACTTGGCTCATTACCGATTCCACGTTCTTTTAAAAGTTTCCACATCCTAAAGGCTGGATTTAGGAGCATTAGCATGTACAACCTTTGATGTGTACCTGTTATTGAGTTTGATTGCAATACCTACCACCTTTTCATTAATGCTATAGTATTCCTGTAAGGTACCAGCTATAGCTCTGTCGACAAGAAACCCCACGCTAACTTATCTTTACACATATGAAAATGCCATATATAGTCCTATGTCAATATTCCTTATACAGCTACATCGGGAATTGGACATATCAGGCTCTATATGTACTCTTCATATATGTGCCTTATATAACCTTATATGCCCAATTTGTGATATAGCCTCACATTGGCGTTAATTAACCTGATATGCCTAATTATTTATATACCCATATATGACCGTTGCTGTTTATGAGTAATATGGTAATCATTGACAAATGGCTATATATAGAAGCATTCGTATAAGCTTAAACATGTTCTTATATGGATACCTTTATATATAGGTATTTGGTTCATACATCTTCATGAATTGAGCCAGTTTGTGTCGCCGGCATAAATCAAAGTTCCACCAGCCATTCTACATCTAGTAATATCGCTGTTTGTGATAGGTCTGCGTGCAGTCACCATTGTCTCTAAAACAAAGGTTGTATGCATCCTCTCAACATTTGTGTTCAAACTATTCTTATTGAATTCCGAGTTATTCTGAAGAAATTATTGCTGAATATTAAACTTGGCAACCTATTTCTTGTTTGTGGTGGGCGCATGTCACTGTTAGTCCACTTTTTCTGTATAGTTACAATAATTGTGTTTAAGTTTGATGCTTATCTGCCTAAACTTTATTTATTTATTTAATTACCTACAGCGTCAATTAGAATTACAGTAGGGGATCGTTTGCAAAAATAGAATACTAAAAATACATAGTCAGCCAAACAGATAATCAAAGTCGCCTTAATCATGAATCGCAAAACAAATACATATATAAAAATGCAACACACTCATGCCGACATAAAATAAAACAAATAATTTGAAATAGTAGAAGCAACAAAAGCAGGCACTTGGTTCTAATATCTGATTGTTTAGGTTGAAAAATTGTTACAAATTGCATTAATTTGCATGCCAGTTCTCTTATCTCTAACCTAGAGTCAACGCGGTCTGTGACATGGTATGATGCAAGCAAAAATTTCACTTTATAGATTACGACTTAACAATCATAAATAGCATGAAAAACTTCAATCGCAATTTAGGTAACGCAACAGTGGTAAAGAGCTCGATCCTCAGAAATTCCGTCTTAGGCGTTGGTGCTTCTGAGGGAAAAGTCATCTTGTCCATGACCAATAACTCACAAAATTGCAAATAAAATAAATATTAAAATTTTTGGGTATGAGTGATGATTGAAATTATGTGGGCCATGTGCATTGCAAGCAAGTGCGCTACTACACAGCTATACGTCTGCTTGGAAATAAAGTATGAATAACTATTTCTGGTTGGATATGCAAACAAGAAACTGCTTTCATATTTAAAAAACACACGTGGCCCACCGCAGTGGTCTAGTGGCTAAGGTACTCGGCTGCTGACCCGCAGGTCGCGGGTTCAAATCCCAGCTGTGGTGGCTGCATTTCCGATGGAGGCGGAAATGTTGTAGGCCCGTGTGCTCAGATTTGGGTGCACGTTAAAGAACCCCAGGAGATCGAAATTTCCGGAGCCCTCCACTACGCCGTCTCTCATAATCATATGGTGGTTTTGGGACGTTAGACCCCACAAATAAATATTAAAGAAAACGCGCATCGTACATAGAGGCTTCACAACACAACATGTAACATCGCAGCAATGTTGCTTGATACAAACGTACATTTCCAACGGGCATCACAACACGTTATTACCAACGTGACTTTGCCATTGAAAGATAGCTCACCATTACAAAAGGCACACATGTTACTGCATGTATTCATTCAAGGCTGCGTATTTGGTGCATAGCAAGTTCTAAAATATTTTACGCACCTAATATGAGGAAGAACGGTCTGCTGGACGAAGTGATTCATCTGAACTGAGTTTCCGAAAAAATTGATGTAGAAAACGAAGACCGCTGGACAGAGCGAACACTAACAACTGAAACTTTTTTTGGAAAAAAACAGACATATATTCGCGGTCACGAGAACACGTGAGGTGAAAAAAAAGGATTAGATGAGCAGACTTGTAATCATTTTCTTTCCCCATTTGGACATCATGTGGTGTGCAACACTCCTCTGTCGTGTTGAAAGTAATTTTTCAACTCGATATGATACATATAGATCACAAAGTTTTTCTAAAGGAACAAATATGCACTAAACTATCATCGCATTGTAGACAATGCGGCTGCACGTCCTTCTTTGATGATACGGTAGTTAAAGCTAGATTCAAGGACAAAGTAGCACAGGAAATCGAAAGGGCGTATCTCATCAACGAAGCTGGTGATTAATGTGTCGCGCAGCTCTCAACTATGCTGCTTGCCGCTGAGGTAACTTTTCTGGAAGCGCATCATTAATACAATCTGTCTGCTCATCTAATCAATTTCTTTCACCTCACGTGTTTTCCTAGTTACATAAATATGTATGTTTTCTCCAATAAAGTTTCAGTTGTTAGTGTGGGCTGTGTCCTAGTGTCTTCCTTTTGTACTTCAACTTTTTCGCGCAACTCAGTTAGGATAACAAAGTATTGCTCGGTATTTAAACTATGCTACCCTTTTTTTACAGAGAATGCAGCCTTATGCGAAACCTTCATTGAGACAAGGCGTTTTTACATTCTCAATTACACAGTACTGTTCCACAACTAAAGTTATGCAAATAGCAACCTACAACGAAAGGTACACACTAAGTGGTTGAATTACGCACAAGGGACAGGATATCGCTATCGCGTTCAACTAGGAAAAACGTTGCTTATTGATTCCCAGTTTTTTACAGTAACAAGCCTTAGTGCATGAGACGAGTTTATTTGTTATACGGCGTAAATTTATGTACAGTGTTCACGAATTAAAACGTGACATCAGACTATGTTGTGTAGCTATGTATGCGGGCATGTGCAGTTCCTCGAGTTAACCATGTGGTGTTGCGACGTCTCTAACGATAATGCTGGCTGCGATGAACGCATTTTGGTTGAAAGTACTCTTAATTAACCCGAACTGGAGATGATGGAAACAAAATTATGGGCTATTTTCTTGCTTGTCTCGTTTCGATCCGTGAGCACTGCGCCCTGCTTTGAAGAACCAAACTAGCAAAATATTTCCACTGCATGTCCTTACAAAAAGAACACGTAATTTTAAAAACAAGAGGAAAGTAGGCGAAGAAAGACAAAATAAAAGGCAGGCTCATAAATTTTTTGACACCTATGAAGATGGAGATACCTGTTTTTCTTTTGTAGTTGCGCAAGTTGCAACTTATTCTTGAAACTTGCTAAAGCTATAAAAGGAGAAAAATAGAAAGATCAAATATATTTACATCAATATTTCTACGAAATGTACAATAGCAGGAAACCCATATATGATATGGGGGATTTAACGTCCAAAAACCACCATATGATTATGAGAGACGCCTTAGTGGACGGTTCCGGAAGTTTTGACCACCTGGGGTTTTTTGACATGCACCCAAATCTGAGCACACGGGCCTACAACATTTCCACCTCCATCAGAAATGCAGCCGCCGCAGACTGGATTTGATCCCGCGAACTGTGGGATAGCAGCCGAATACCTTAGCCACTAGACCACCACGGCGGGGCAGCAAGAAAACAATCTTTTGCGGGTGTAGAGTTTCCAATTAAATAGAGCCCTGACTGGAAGAAATAGAAAAAAGAAAGTGTTGTCGCATTGCTTTAACGAAACAGCCTAATCTCGTAGCTATGATTACTACGAAGTTAATTACCCACAAAACATGCAATACGCTGTGTTTTCTGAGTAGTAATACTTGCGAGCATTGTGACACAGTAATGAAAATGATGAACTTACCCGAACATTTAACCGAGACTTGTTTTTGACGGAGCCGGTTATTTCAGTTAACTTATTCAGGACTCAAGGCTACCACGCTTATTTGTACTGCTTTTCAAAGAAGCTGTGAAGGAAAGCTTGGCCGCAAGCATGGGTGTCCATTTTTCTACGCACGAAAATCGACGATCGCCAACACCGGCCTATACACGCAAACGCACACAAAAATACTTCCACGACCGTCCACAATTGCACCACGTACCGCGAAGAGGATTTGTGAGAGCTGCGTAATTATCTTGTGTAAATTGCAGCAGTATTTGAACACGAAATAAGAGCAAGGGGAATGAAAAGTGACATGATCGGCGCAGCACCCATAGCTCCAGCGAGCGAAGAAGGAACAATGGCGCGGATGAATGCACTGCAGCCTTGAAAGCATAACCTACAGTACCCTTGAGATCAATGATTTACGTGGTTTTCACTCGAACAAAATTTTCCTGAGCTTATTGGCGAATGAAGTTTAATTTGTTCACAATTATTCACGCAATATTATTACCATAAAACTGATTGTTTGCGCAAACTATTTTCTTTGTCACTACTAGAAATGGACCACAGCACTTTCTTGTCTCTGTATCAACCGTTCTCTGTGTACAGAAAACGTTCCCCGAATTTTTCACTTTCCGACTGTCTTCATTTCACAATTTTTACTCGCGCATCCCATGCAAACTTGCAACGTTCAGTGCTGTCAGGCGATTATTTTGAAACACTGGAGCTGAGCTTCTCCCCACGGGCTTAGAAAGCCGCAGCTGTAGGACCTTTGAGACAGCCATTAAGTAAGTCTGCAGTCACTGCTTCGCTTACGCTGGCTGCCAAGACTAGTTTCAGACAGATTTTTATCTTATTTCTCAAGCAATTAGAATATATTATTTGATATACAATTAAACAATCATCAATAAATCATTTGTTTACCATATCAAGGAACAACCATTGGGGACACGGAAAAATAAAACCATTTTAGGAAACAATACATTACACCGTGTCTACAGAAAAGCAAATCAATAAACAGAGCGAAAACGCGCAGACAAAAAGAAATCAAATCACAATGAAAACAATAAATAAAAGAGAACATATTCATGGAATGGGACTGAAAACGAATGCGGAATATACACAACTGTGCGAAAGGCTTCCTGAAAGATGGAAAAGGGAAGAATCTGTACATGTATGAATCTGCGTTAGGACAGGGCAAACCTCACTGGTAAAACATGACTGAAGACAATGAAAACATAATGAATCAAGAAAGTTGATGTTAGAGAGACTCAGTATTCTGTGAAGAATAGAGTGTGGGAAGAAGCTAACAGGTACATGCAATGGTCGATTCTTTCTGGACACCTTACGCTGAATTAGAAAATTATTACAACGGAGAAGGATATCTTACTCTTAACTAGCTCATAAAAAAGAACAGCTCAGCGCAATTTGTTTGGCCGTAAGTGATCCCAAAGACCATAATCTAGCAGTGTTGAAAATAGTTTAATGAAACGATGAGTGTAAATGCTTATGAATGTTTTCTGAACTCGCTTAGTGGCATTACTGCTAAACTCAGCAAAGCCCTTCCAAATCAGATATGCATATATACTCAAGTTGAGAAACACAAATCGCGGTGTACAAATAGTAAAGGCTATGGGAGAACTAGATTTTCGAGAAATAATGTTTTAACGCAGAGAAAATTAAGGCCTCCCATATTGGCACATTTAATAGGAGTAGAAATAATTTAGCATGCTATCAAAAATAACACCAAGACTACCGATCTCATAAACCTTACATAACGACACAGTATTGACAGAGTATGGAATCCACACGTTGGACGCTTTGCGAGACACAACAACAACAACAACAACAACAACAACAACAACAATTATTTTACCAATAATAATATTATTAATATTAATAATATTAGGACAAATAATGATATTATTACACTCGTATCACTCACATGGCCGAAAATATCTGGCCACATTGAATCAAATTCTAATGTCCGGGTGTCCATCTACTTCTGTACGTAATTGTGATTGCACAATTGGGGGAGTACACATACCGGCATACATATTTTATGAGTAAATACACTACAGTGTTAATGTTGAAAGAATATATTCGCAAGCACTTTTAATTATTACGCGGCTGCACCACGCAGGGATGTTTGCATAATGTAGAGTTTGTCTTAGGCATCATGCCAGCCCTTATTCGCTGAAATGTGTCATACAAATTGTATTCGCAAGGTATTGTTTAAGCTAGTTCTTACAAGGTACGTGTGACCTCAACCTAATACTGACACACCCACCCAAAAACGAAGTTTCGTGAATTCGGCAGCCTACGTTAAAGATTGCAATAAAGCTTCAGCATTTAAATAAATGGCCTATAAATGAGTATCGTGTGAAAGTCAGTTGTGGCCTTCTTAACGTATGCCCGTTAATTGTTAACGTTAAAGTATGCCCGTTAAACACTACACTGAAGAAATTGTTCACTAGTTAACTCATAAAAAGTATGAAATTACTCTCTTTTACAATAATTTACTATTTACTATCATGAATTTACTATGGAACGTTATACGTAGCCAAAGTAAACGCAAGATGCATTTTTATAAAAACTTATTCCAACTTTGATCTTGAATTTAGGATTGTAAATGCCTGTGAGTTGCATTCACATCAGCTCCTTTTTTTTTGGAATGTACTCGGTTAATTATCGCACTGCGCATGATGTTATGGCAGATGGCCGCTGAAAGCGATCTCAGATGGGGGTAAACAAGATTAACTGAAGTCCTGTTAAATGAAGGAAGCATATAGCCAACAGAACCTCCCAATAATGGGCAATTGTGTCCACCAATATTCAAGATAAAATGCATTAGTATTACCATTTCTTGCTGCCACTCCAACCTATGCTATAATGTGAACAATATAAGTTGCTTGCGTGTCGTTTTCACACTATGCTATATAAAAATGCTTGATCATATTAGTGTGGTTTGGGAGCTTCATTGCGTGTTGTGACCTCACGCGATTCCTTCCTTGTAAAACAAATCTGCTCTCGTACACATTATTTACGTCGTAATATTGAAACCAATTTTAGCAATCCGAAATTCTATGGAAAATACGTACAAGTTAAATTACACAAATGCATGAATATTTGAAGCCATCATGTACACAAAGATGACCTTTATTTTTGTTTGCTTTTCAGTACCACAAAAACAATATATATATCTAATACTCGTTGTAGAAAATGAGCAAGTCACCCTCGTGTACGGATTGTTATATATATATATATATATATATTTACGGATTGTGATATATTACAATCCGTACACGACGGTAACTTGTTCATATTATATATATATATATATATATATATATATATATATATATATATATATATATATATATATATATATATACATATATGTGGGGTGGCCGTGCTTATAAGGCCCGATCTGACTCCGTTTTTGAACCAACCACATCAGATATGGCTGTGCATATGTGAATCGACCGCACTACAGGTTTTCCCGCTGACTTTAATCAAAGTGCCAGCGTAAATTATCTGTACGCCCTTGAAGTAATCTGAGCGCCGAGTTATTTAATCCATGTGCCAAAGATTTATTCCAAGCGCCAACATACTTTATCCAAGCGCGAACTCTCTGAGGCCGCGTGCCAGTGATTTTAATTCAAGTGCCACCGTGTTTGATCCAATTGCCAATGACTTTATTCCAAGTGCCAGTCAGTTTAAGCCATGCATAAAAAGCAGAATACGTGACGTAAAAACGGCGGCGCCATTTAAATGCAGTTGCCACAGTAGAAAAGACAATAGTCGGAAAGTAGAATAAATCATTACTATTGGTATTCGCCGATAGTATTCGTGAAAACAAAAATTACTGTCTTGGTTCACTTGAGCCGTTTGTGGACTGCTTATACTTTGCTATGGGCATGTTTTATAATGAGTGCTTGGACCAGGTGGAACAATTTTAATGAAAAAGAAAAGCGAAGCAGGAACCTATTACCGCGTATTTTACAGCGCAATAAAATTCAGTGTTCGTCACTAAATCTCGTAATTGGCTTTGGCGTACACAAAACAACATTACATGACTGTGGCAGGTCATGTAATGCGAAGGACAAACAATGTTTATTGGAGGGCCGGAATGCATACCAAGATATCAAAAACTTGGCAGTGGTCAGTGATGGGTCAAGGGCAGCTTCATAATTAATATATTAGGAGGCCTTCACGGCGCAAAGTGAATCAGAGATAATTCCAATATGTTTTCGTCCTGCAGTGCGCATAAAACGTAATATGAAAATCCTGGTATGGACAACGGAAGTTATATTTTACAATATTTTTAGCTGTTATCTTTTTATTCAAACAAAATTAAATGTCTGCAATGATACCAACATTACTGATTGTTGGTTAGCTTGGATGCTAGGTGACCACTTAACCAACCTGATGAAATGAACACAGAGGAAACGAAATTATAAGAACGCGCATTAGTCCTTGGGCCTGGCTTTCTTCGTTTTTTCTGTATACGTGTTTTCTTTTACGCGGCATTATGCCTCTCATCGCTCATTGGAAGCTTGCGCATTCAGATGACTCACTAAATGATTTGTTCTGTGCAAAATTATTCAAGAAATGCAACATAGGCACAGATGAGAACTGCCCCGCCGCGATGGTCTAGTGGCTAAGGTACTCGGCTGCTGACCCGCAGGTCACGGGTTCGATTTCCGGCTGCGGCGGCTGCATTTCCGATGGACGCGGAAATGTTGTAGGCCCATGTGCTCAGATTTGGGCGCACGTTAAAGAACCCCAGGTGGTCAAAATTTCCGGAGCCCTCCACTACGGCGTCTCTCATAATCATATAGTGGTTTGGGACGTTAAAACCCACAAATCAATCAACAGATGAGAACTGTCTCATAGGGTTTGGAGACGGATGTTCACAAGTCATCTTCACGCAAAGAGGCAGGCACGAAAGAGAAATTGTGCCGATCAAAAGCCGTGCAGTCCACGCGCTGTATTTGTTGCATGGAGTGGCGAGCCGCATTCAGCAGCAAAGACTACCTGTGCTCCTTTTTCGTCATGGCTTGCGGCGTCACTACAACTAAATTACGACGTTCGATCAGGTACCCCTTGACGTGTGACTTGAACTTTGAGAAGGCCTTTTCTATAAGGTTAAATAAGATACTGTACGCTGGCAGGCGCTTCAGAGAGTGCAGGGAGTTAGCCAAAGCCGCCTGTTCTTCTCGAGCGTGAGCAGGTGCGCAATCAAAAAAGAATAGAGCTTTGGCGTTTGGCTCATCATAATCTACACGGCACAATACATCGCTGAGGAAAACAACCCAATGAACTTTGTCCACCACAGTCCAGTGAATAGCTCCACTTGCGGGCATGCATGCTATAATGTTCAAGTTCGCTCCCTTTGTCGTTGTGGTCATGTGTACAGCTGGTTGTCATTTAGCTGCCCTGCCGAATTTCCTGGAACACCAGATATTAAAGTTAGTCTCGTTCAAATAGAAGCGGCCTACACGCGGTCCATCAGACTGCAGTCATTGGGCGTGCATCATGTGGCTGTGCTTGATATCGTCATGGTTGCGATCTGTGGGACTCTGCGTCACTAGCTTCATCGAGTAGCAGTGGGCATCCAGCAAGCGATCTACTGCGTTTGCACTGATTGTTACTCCTGAAATTTCTTCCTCCAGGGAGGGCCTCCTTTATCTGCTTTGATGTAAAGGTACAGTTTTCGTTGACAATTCGTCTCAAAGTAATCACGACTTCATCTCCAAACTTCCTTTTTAAACCCCCACCATGCTTTGATGTTTCTCTCTTGGTAGCAAGCCGCAATCGATTTTGCTGTTTTATGTTGATGCCTTGAGTGTTGGACAGTTTCTTTAGGTCACCGCCACGCCTGTAGACGTCCACAATCCTAGCCCTGTAGACCATCGATATTCTGCTGTTTTTTTCGACGAGGTTCATCGCGGTTCTTAAAGTGTGGTCCTCGTTTGCGTCCAGCCATGACTTCAAGCAAAGCTCTGTTGTCGTCGGCAAATGTGCCCGTACGAAAACAGACGTGTTTCAAGCAAACACGCTTCAGCAACGCTAGGCGTCGTCTGTTACATGAAAACCGGTCTATCTCCTTTGATGACATGTATATAACAACTTAATTTAACATGAATCCAATAAAATGCAAGTTTAGAATTTTTAAAGTAGTTATTTCTGATTTAAAGAATGAATGAATATAATCTGTCAATCACTGTTGTTCTCACTGTGCTCAGCAGACGACTGCGAAAGTCTCAACGAATAAGTAGCCAAATTCCGTCTGCTGAGCAGACGACACCAACCAATGCATATGCGATGGTGTTCATGATTAGTCGGAATAATGCAGTAGCGATGAAGTATAGACTAACATTGACTCCATAAGCAAATACATTTAGTACCCGTAAATGCAAATAATACACGTTTTTTATTTTAAAGCTATGACACCAAAACGTTAGGGCGAAGTAGCACTGCGCACTTGATTTCATAAGAAATAGCATGTATAGCGAGGAAAAAGTTATTCCTGGGACTTGATGTTTTCGTTATTCTGACATTTATTCTTTATAAAGTGGCTAACTATGTGTTTCTAGTGCGTGGATTGGACTGACTGGCTCTCGGATTAAAGTCATTGGCAATCGGAAGAAGCACGATGGCACTTAGATTAAACTCACTGGCACGTGGCCTCATTAAGTTAGCGCTTGGAATAAGTATGTTGGCACTTGGAATAAATGTTTCGCACATGGATTAAATAGCTCGGCGCTCAGATTATTTCAAGGGCGGGGAGAATATATAAGGTGGCACTTGGATTAAAGTGAGCGGGAAAACCTGTAGATATGCATCCTTAATTGGTAAACGGAAGCCAGATATGCTGACATATATGCTTATATGTGGCCATATATAACCAATGTGAGTGCCATTTATGATATTTTCGTAAAGGTGGCCAGCCAAGTCACGATAGCAAAAGACGTGCCCCTTCCATAGCACTGTATAGGCCCCGTCTTTGCTCCTAACTTCACTGAGCCTTATTACATCTTATTTAGCACTCTCTAGCTTCTGTATACTACAGCTTGACTTGCCTCACTTGATGAGGTTTTAGTGTTAAACATTGCCAAGTTCAGGTTCTAATGGCGTCCTGTCCTGAACCAGAGATTCTGAGCACCCTGTTCTGCAATGTAGGTCTGAACATTGCCACGGTCAGCTGCATCGCAGCCACTGGGGACTGAGGGTCATGTGTTAATTGGCGTATGCGTGTGGGAGGAAGTGTCCAGATACTGCACCAGGGTGACCAATCCTTCTCTGGTGAAAGAGTGTGCTGCCGGCGGTGGTCACCGGTGAGGGCCGCGCTCCAGGCCTCACCTGGATTGCGGTGAGGGTGTCCGAA
Source organism: Rhipicephalus microplus (assembly GCF_043290135.1). NCBI lineage: Eukaryota > Metazoa > Arthropoda > Arachnida > Ixodida > Ixodidae > Rhipicephalus > Rhipicephalus microplus. The sequence goes on along the minus strand of NC_134707.1, from coordinate 69,236,158 downwards.
GCTATCTATATATTTGACAATGTACTGCCTTCATTACTGTTTCTTTAGTTTATATGCTCCAGCTCATTGATATCTCCAGGTACAGTTAAGGAATCTAGTATTGATATGGTTCACAAGCAAACGGCGCTAGAATGTTACAGGAAAAGCATTATCGGCAGTTATTCTACTCTTTACCTCGAAGGCAATTTCTTTCGTTGCTAGGATGGTAAAAAGATCCTTTTGAAAAAATACCACCGTTCAGGCCAACCATATAAAGAGTGCTAGAAAACAACTTATCCTTGCTAGAATACGTACTGCCACCACGGATTGTGCACGCGTACTCGACTAGCACGAAGACGAAAAGTACGATGAGGCCAATAGTACAGCAGTAAACTAGCCAGCCGAAAAACATGCGCTGTCTGTTTGCCTCGTGCATGACATCAGCGCAGTCTACAAAACCTTACCAGTCCTGATTAAGCCACGCCAGCACCTCCTCTATTTTTTTCCGTGCCCGGGAGAACGCTCTCTTCAGGCCGTCGAGCACTTGCTCCGCCTCCGCTCACCGCTGCCCGATAATGGCGCTGCGCGAGTAGACTACGAGATTCTGGCGCTGAACGGCGGCGCAAGTTCGTGTTTTCATGCGAGTTAATTTGTAGTCGTTCTTCATGCCGGCCTTCACGAACAGATGGAGGGCGCATGGTTTGATTGATATGTCGAGTTTAACGTCCAAAAAGCACCATATGATTGTGAGAGAGGCCGTAATGGAGGGCTCCGGTAATTTTGACCACCTGGGGTTCTTTACCATGCGCCTAAATCAGAGCGCACGGGCCTACAACATTTACGCCTCCATCGGAAATGCAGCCGCCGCAGCCGGGATTCGATCCTGCGACCTGCGGGTCAGCAGCCGAGTACCTTAGCCACTAGACCACTGTGGTGGGGCTGCAGAGAGGGCACAAAGTAACAGGAATATAGTGGTGCGTTGTTTTCGCCTGACTCTGTCAGGCTTGGCTACCGGTTCAATATATGCGTTCAAGTTTTATAGCATTATATAGCGTTTATGTTTTTGCTTTTAAGCTATTGCAACCTCATTCTGTCAGGCTGGGCGACCAGTTCAATATATGCGTTCCAGTTTTATAGCATTTTAGAGGATATACATTTCCTCTTTCAAGCTATTACGACCTCATTATTTGCATGCCTCAATATATGATTCTGTTGTGTATTACTTCGCATATCTGACGGTAAAAATTCACGTTGACGTTTTTCATTGCTCAATAATTACATTTCTCGCCAGTTCCTTCATGGATTCACTTGAAACGACTGAAAGGCAAAATCTATTTTCGTCTTCTTCCAACTCAATACACTGAACGTTTCCTATTTCCCTCTGGGATATTTTTGTGCCCAACATGGTTTTCCTAATGCCTCTAGGATTGGAGATAAAGCTAGCTTTCTGTCCCTCAGCCGGATATGCACTGCCCTCATGATCGGCGCATTTTAACATAGTGAGGATGTTACCTGATGCTGTCAAGTTAGGGGACCTTCCGATATGTCACAAAGATTTATTATGTGTGACGTCATATGATGACGTATCCGCAATGATGATTTCTTTCATCACTCGTGCTCACGCCACCAACGCTAGAAGACGCTGGACGCCACCAGCGAATAATTTTCGCTTTTTATGAGGCATTTGGAGCTATCGCATTGATGCACTGTATTGATGTAGCTCTCTGAATTTGCAGCTGCCGCTGGTGCTCGAGAGGAGCGTTCCTGCAGTAATCAGGTAGAATACTTGGTCTTTTATTAAATGTTCATACTACGCTCTGATACGTAGCTGTCATTTATAACCCGAGTATTTTATAGAGTATAGGTTGTGGTGGCTGTAGATTACGCATCACGTTTGGCAACCTGGCAATTGGTATAACTAAACGGGAGTGCGCTGCCTCCTAGCACTCAAAAAATTAGTTTAGCATAACCAACGCTTCGTCGCGATCCCTGCCATGTGCAACGCTTACATTACGCCCTCAATCTGAATGGGAGCACATGAGCACCACACAGCAATTCATTTCTACTCTAAACGCTACCGAAGAGGCCAGAGGGAATAAGAAATAGAGCTGAGCAGCTGGATATTAAGGCTACAATATTCTCCACAAATACAGAGATAAGCTCAAGCAACTGACCACAGGCCGCATTTTTCATGCCTGTTACCTTGGCTCAAGTTGAGAGTCGACATTAGACTTCAGTCTTTAGCAGCGCCTGTTCAAAACATAGGCAATGATCGCAGAAATGGCGCCACATATGAAGCTGTTTTCGTTCATTTTACGATGATTGTATTGTTTAAGCTCTCAACTGGCGAAATCACCAGTCATACTTCCTCATTCTTTGACACTTGCTTTTTCTCGGTGGCAAAACATGTAATGGTTTACGAAGGGATTGGATGATGTCCTATATCCCTGGAAACAGTCTACTGGCATTCTGCGTTATTTAGTGCGTGACCTCCAGGCTTACAGATAATGTGCGACGTCACTAGTGAGTAGCAAGCATCGGGAAACATTAAGCATGCAAGCTTTTAATAATAGCAGTTAACTTGCAAAGGCTTCGCTCAAAAGTCGACCCTCAGTTCGCCAAAAAAGCGACTCTAAGTCAAGCAAACGGCAAGGTAGAAAAAAAGACGATTTTCTGTGGCTTACTGGCCTCGGCTATCTGGTAAAGGCTTAGAAGATGACACGCGAGTTCCTCGAACAAGTAGTCTCGAATGACACATGCCTTCGAATTAAGGTGGGCGTCCAGAAGAGCAAGTGCTTCGTGATTATCGTTTCCAAATTTTTTTACATCCTCAACAATGCGAATACAGCCAACAACCGAGCCGTATAGCTCATAAAATGCAGTCGCAGCATTGGTTTGCGCGAGAGACGACACGACATCATCTTCACTTTAGTTGCGGCACCTGGCGGCGAAACGTCGCACTACCACCAACGGCCGCTTCCGATTGAAATTCGCTCCTCCACCCGGGCACTGAAAAACGAGATGAGGCGCTGGCGACGAGCGATCTTCGTCATCAATAGTGTGGGTCTCTCCATCTAAGGAACGTCGTCTACGCTTCTTTATCACCAGGATCCAGGATCACCAGGATCCAACTGCTTCCGGTAGGGCCTGAGCCATCATTCGAGGATAGCTTGATTGATGCTCGAACAAAAACCAATTATGCTATGTGCTAGGGGTCGAACAAATTCAACGTGAAGTTGTTTCAAGCGAGAAATGCAACCACGACCTTTGGGTTTATCGTGGGCACAATTCTGGGCAACTGGAAGTCGCACATGAACTGTTGCCAATTTGGCTTCGTTGTCGCTTGTTATTCCAACTTCTCCATGCATCTACAGCACAATCAGCATGTTTATCACGTTTGTACAAAACTGGCCGTCAACTGAATATGAATCAATGCCGATATGCAGCATGGGCTCGAAGGATCCTTGGCAACGCCTTGTGAATAGACAGAATCAACACCCATCCTGCTAAGCTGAATGGAGGCTATTTTGTGAATTAACTGTGTAGATTCGTAGAACTCTGCTCAATATAACGCACAGTGAAAAAAAAAACATACAGAACACAGTGCTACCAATGACCTGACAGCAGTTGTTGTGTGCTCTATTGAATTCGTCCTGTTGTTGGCGCTGTTTCGTAAAAAAAACGTTGAACTGCAATGAAGCTCAACCGTTTGTTGAAGCCCCCTCCTATAATACGCCGATACGACCCAGTGCATCGTACAGACGTACACACAGACGCAACATGTCTTTGCCTTAGCGCTGGGCTTGTCAATCATCTTGGCCCTCATAAAGTTCCGGCCGTTATTATACGACCATTCATTTGATATCATTATCAAAGTGGTTAAACGAGGAAGTAGGAGAGACATGAGTGCCGACCTGTAACCGTCTCTACTTCCGAACCTTCAAGCCTTAGGCTGGTTGTCGTTATTGGAAGAGACCTCTGGCCATCTCACCAGCTGGGCATTTTTATGAAACATTACGACATTCATGTGCTGTACTTAAACGGACGTAAGCGTGCTGACGCCGTCGATCCCCCCCACCCCCGCCCTACTATCTTCGAATGAAATTTCTTACATCATCACTGACATTATCGCTATTACACATTGCGAAAAATAATAAATTGCCTCACTGATAAACATGTCCACTGATTCGCCCCAACCATCACTGTTCATGCATTGTTTAGTGAATGCCACCACTACGCTCATCGCGACAACCTCCTGCACCAACGCAGTTGGAACGCTGACAGCAGCCAGGTACTTCGCGCGAAATGCTGCGGTCGAAGTTTTAAAATATGCGAGGCATTCCACTCATCTATGAGTGCAGTCTGGGATATTTAAGACTAACCACGTCATTTTGCAACGTTGCTTCGGGTGAGAGATGTACGTAATGCTGCTTGCAGAAGTTTTTACTTTTTTGCACCCATTACCAAAGCCAAACACCTGCAAGGCACTTGTCACGCGCAGGTCCGCAACTTTTACATTGCCCTAATCGGTCGTTTAGGCTCAACAGCATCACTTTGGAGGGACCACTTATTAATGCAAAGCAGCTGTTTGACTAGCGTTTGTAACGCTTTCCGTCGGTGTCTCCGTGCCAACGTTCCGCACCATGCTCCCCTCGCCGCCGGCGTTGGGTCGGTGGCAAGTAGGTCACGCTTTCTCTCGCACGCCGCCGCAAAGTTTCTCTCTGTGTCACCTACCTCGCGCTCGCCACGTGTCACTTCTTTCCCACTTCCCTATCCACCACTTGCAACGTTCGAGTGCACATCCAGTGAACACTCTTCCGGCTCGTTTATCAGTGATACAAAGGACGCCGGTAAGCGAAGTTCTTTCGTCCTGCGTAAACATGCGCCACAGTGATTAGGCCTAACCCGGTCGTCGCCGGCGTTGCGAGAGTTCGCAGAGCTGATCGCGTTCGTGAACTTCGACGTCGCGCCAGCAACACCAACTACGCGAGCCAAGGAAGGCAATCACAAGCGTTGACAGTGGAAGACGAACGTCACTAACAAGGTGAGAGTTCAGCACGCCGTTCGCGTTAGATAATAGAGACGACATGAGGTTAACACCAACGAGACGCGAGCTAAAGAACCCGAGCTCAAGCGCCTCAAACGCGTCGGCAAAGTGTGGTGACCAGAGGGGGACAGATTACTAACACCGCCTCGGTACAGGTGACCTCCACCATTGAAGCTTACGAGCTTTGACCTCCGCCGTTGAGGCCATTGCTTTTGCCATGGCGAGTGCATTCACCTGAACGATATTAAGTAACTCGAAGAGAGCCGCAGTTATACTTTCGAAATGAAGCATCATACCAAGGAGCCCGAATTTTAAAGAGCTGTCAGCTTGACAAGACACTTCAGTAAAAATGGGTCCCTGCCCACTCAGGAAACCCTGGGAACAAGGAGGCACACCGCATTGCCCCAGGTATAATAGACCGGAAGGCGTGTCACTCGGACAGTCTTTTTGGGGAAGCACTGACTTTTTTTATTGCAATTACAAACGTTTATAAGGGTGATCAGCGCGTCTACCTATCGCCAGATGAAGACCTTACGACAGCGGAGGCAACAATGCTCCGATGCAATCAAACTTACTCTTTTTTTAGACCTTACTGGCTAGCACCTACTACAATTTGATCAATGAACTCCATCTGCGAAAACTGTAACGCACAAGATTTGGTCATAGAAAAATCCCATTTTAAGGGGCTGCAATGGCTTTCCTCCCCTCAAAATGTTCCTGCCAGCTTGCTCGTGGTCAGAGTGGGAGGAGCTTATTAAAACTCCCATGAAGGAAAAGCAGCTCGCTATTGCTCCCTGGGCTGAAAGGGTCGCTGCCCACGTGAAGCTACCTTCAGGCCAGCGCCTTCTCTTTAAATAAAGTTCATTTATCCTCCTCCTCCTCCAAGACGCGAGCCAATGAAGCCAAGCCTAAGCGCCGACAGCGGAAGGCCAACGCCGGCGAATCATTGACGTCGCCGTCGTTGGCAACGTCTCGAAAGCGCCGCACGCCCTCTGGCGAAGAGTCTGCCCACAAGCACGGGGCTCCACTGGCCAATCCGGACGCAACCTGGATGAACGATTCGGAACATTTCGAAGATGCTCCTGCTCAGAGTGCATTGCCGTGCGCGTCAGTGTCGTCGCAACCCACACACTGTACCCCACTCTGAACCTGTTGAAGAACAGGTTCAGCGCTGTCTAGAGGAGACGCTGAGTGTTTGCGAAAAAGCGTGTTGACGCACGCCTCCTATTGTCGCGGCAAACTTCAACATTGGTGTCAGTGGAGATGGAAGAGAACGGCTCATCGATTACATGCGTGACGTAAACTAATTGAAGTGCGTGTTAGTGGAAACTGCTCACAACAATAACAGGAACGTGCATCGATCTGGTCTTTAGAAACATCGACGCCTAATGTCTGCAGGAACCTCTCAGCGTGGACTTCACCAATTACAAGGCCATGGAAGTCAACGCGATACACGCACCAGCTGCGGTCCAGCGTTGGTGTCCACTCAGAAGAAACGAAAAGACCTACGCCAGGCATCGCTTTGAACGAATCTTTCCGCACTCACCGGAGCACCCGCGTTAACGCCGTTAAGCGCGTGACGCCACTTGTGCACAAGAGTACTGCTTCGGACCTCATCAGGGTTTCCTTTGGGAAGACGTAACTTATTTGATATTGGCTGGTAACCACTAGAACACTTTCCATACGCGTATTAATCGTCGCTGACAAGAACTGCGTACTGGGTTGTCCTATTCAGCGCCACTAATTGGGTTGCTCTCACGGTTGCCATTTGAATTAACTTATGTTGAGTTGGAATTGCGTTATTTATTATGACTTTCATCAATATTATTTGCCACTGAGTGCCAACATATATACAATACATGCCGAAATATTTTGTTTACGAGAAAATTCTCTGGAACGTCTGCTCCGTGAACGAACCATCCTCACTTTGCAGCGCAAATAAACTCAGCCGCTTAGTGCATACACAATTAGGAGGCAACTAAGCACAAGCTTTTCAATGGTTCCACCATATTGACGACATTCAGATTTCTAACGGGCTTCAGCGTAACAAAGACCTTTCCACCATTTCACGCGAGATAGCGAAAGTGGAGCGCTTTGAGGGTCATCCAACGTGAATGCCTTTTGCCGCGGTTTGGATGTACGTCTCCACCTTGTACTTTGACCTAAAGGGCAATGTTGCCAGTTCTCGCGCATTCATTATTGAGCGTAGAATGGGCATGTTGTGCTTTGAGCGCGAAGCGAAATACCGAACGAAGGTTGCAATGCTCCCCACACCACTCGCTTACGCGAAAGACGTTTGCTGCAAGCTACACAAAAATGAGGGCATGGGCTCGTCTTTTGAGCGCACTCGGTATTTGCAGCGCTGTTATGAAACATATACAAGGATGCACAAAAAAGGCCCTGCCTGCGCGGAAGTCGAAGCATAGTAAAAGCGAAAGCTAGAAAACAGGCCTTTCAGAGCCTTTTTCAACTATCATTGGGTAACTCTTGCAGGAACACTTGCTGGGTACCACTTTGGCATTATCAATAATAATTTCTGTGTAGTAGGCTAATTTTTGTCATTCTCCGGATGAAAGGGGTATCCGCTGAACACTTGCAAGTAATTTTGTGTTAATTCTTCATGCAGTGGCTGACGACAATGAGCAATGATGTCTGAAGTGGGCATGCTCCGCAGTGTCGAAGAGCAAGCTTTTGTTATGAGTTGGAACATTGGATGACGCACCCACTATGCTATTTGCATTGTGTGACGGCTGGTTGTTCTTTTGCTGTTCTAAAACGCTTTATTACTCATAAGACCACGACTTCATTCCCGACCTCAAACCTGCCTAAGGCAATTTCGCGAACAAGTCGTAGTCACTGGCATGGCTCAGTGGTAGAATACTGGGCTGGCACGCAGCGGACGCAGCTTTCAGCCCCATTGTCTCTTTGGTGCTAGTTTTTTGTCCCATTTTTGCTACAGTGGCTACTGTCACTGGCTACGGCGGTGGCGGACAACCAGAAAGCTGCGCGTCACCCAAGTTTTTATCGCATAAAAGCTTTCACTGTAAAACCTACCCTCGTGTAAAAAGCGGGAGAATGCACCAGAACTGCTAACAACTGTTAGTTCACACTCTTTGAAAAGCTTTGTTTTGTTTTTTGTGCCCCTTTACTTGAATACGATTACCGTTCTGAAATCGAAAAGCTGCTAGCCTTCGCTTGTATGTAGTTCTAATAAGTTGCTATAAAATTGATTTGTTGGCTGTTGGGGGTGAAACTGCGACGTTTTTCATGAAAGTCTCATTATAAGTCTAGCTATTACAATGATTAGTGTTATCTGTAAGTAATACGGTGAATACCAAGTAGAAATAAGCAATCTGGCAGATGAAACAGCAGTTTATCAATAAAAGTTATATCACTCGTACTGAGCTGGTGAGTAGTTCATTACGTAGGTAAGTTAGCTTTTCTTTACATGGTGGTCGTAAATTGCTCCATCTAGACATCCCATTACGAAGCAATACTGCATTATTTTTTCTGCGGGCATATGCGCTATTAAGGTTGAGCACACATCTGTTTATTAAGTCACCATTCATGCGGTGTTCTCGTACGGCGAGAAAGCCTGCCGAGACACCAAAGATGAACTCTAGGTGAATCTGTTGAAAAAGGTGGTATGCGCACTGAATTCTACATATAACACAACGGAAATAAGTACGCTTCAAACAGATATCTCTACAAGAGATTTTTTTCAATTAATCATCACAACAATTTACCAAGACTGTCATGAATTTGCTGAAAGGTTGCAAGTCGGGACGTTCAAATGAATGCAAAATACATACCCCGTCCTGGATTAATACGCCCTAAATTAGGTACATTAAGCTGAGCGACCATCCTTTGGCCTGTAAGACAATAATACGGACGTTAAATCTTAAGCACCTCATTGAAAGCACACCAATGGACAATTTGTAGTCGGTAACAAGCACAAAACCCTCGACTTGGCAAGTGTACCAAACGTGCGAAAGCTTATGGTAGTGCATATGCTTACAGACATGAGATGTTATTGCAATAGTATTTATATTGCAATTCACGGCTGGATTTTGCCGCCAGCGTCGGCGTCGCCGTCAATCAACGTAAGTGTATACATATCTATATATATGAAAAAGCAAGAACAATATTATGAAAAAATGACAACGGTGCGCGCAATCAAACGTCCAACCTATTGCTTTTGATTTCGAGGTGTTATCCACTGAGCCACAAAGCAGCACCTCCTTCAGCGTTGAAAGGCAAAGGATTTATATCTACCACTTACTGCTGGCGATGGGCATCTCGGGCGAACTATCGTGTTTTTATCATCAACATAATGGCGCAATGAGCTCGCGTCGCCAGAACATCACGATGCGACGTCTCGCACTCTCAGCGTCCATGCGTACTTTGCCACGCAGAGAGCGAAGGAGGGAGTGGACGCTCGCGTGTGCGTGCACTTAACTTGTGGTGGCGAGAATTGTACACATTGAGCTTTCACCGGAACGATTCTGTAGTAGTTACCGGGTGTACAAAGGTAACTTCTTTCATTGCAGTGTCTCCGATCGCAAAATGGGCGCGCTTTTTAGACACAGCGAAGTAACAACTGAGATGCTCATTCGCGTTCATCTGCACTTGTGAGTACGTTTCGTGCGTAATTTGTGTGTGAGAAAAGCGGCGAACGTTTCGATATACTTGCCATTTTCGCGTTACCAACCAATTTGTTGGTGTCGGGTACATTGATTCACCTTTGTGGCATAGATGTGACTTTTTAAAACTCTCAATTTTCTCAACTGATGGTGAACATATAAGTGATAGCAATTCAAGTTGAGACATATTTTTATAGAAGAGACAAAATCAGAGATTCACCGTGCTTATCGAAAAATGTTGGGGGTGAAACTTTTAGCTGGTCTTCGATGTGCTGGTAAAAAAAACGTGTATTGTTGCACTGACCACCAAAGCCATGAAATATGTCGAGCAGTAGTTCGCGTTCTCTTAGGCAACCACGGCATTCACGGGAAAGAATGTATGTGAATCTTATACGGTGTCCATCCCACAAAACGAAACCTACTATTTTAATGCTGTGGCGATCTTTCTCTTCTCATTTTACTCTCATGTGCATTCTGATACCAATTTTACTATCCATCACTTTTTTCTCCCTCACTCTTGCTTCACTCGATCATACGTGGCTAATATACATTGCTCTCCCTGTTTCACTCATCGTGACCCTCATATGTGGCTTCTTTTCTTTACAGAAAGCGGCAAGCTACCGCCATTCCTTCCGGAAGCCAGCCTGGGTAGATGCGAGTCGCGGTTGATCATTTGCCTGCGTACCCACCGCGCCTGGCCTGTGGCATGCTCGTATTCCGCAGGTCGCTATTCGTTGTCTGCATGCTGAAGGTGCGGTGACAGCGAAGCACTACCGCATATTATTTGCTCCTGCCCTGTCGTGTCCATAGAACACCGCGTCCTGACGAGCCATTATCACCTACTTAGTTCTTGTGGCAACGGTGGAAGACATCTTTTTTGTGAACACACGGTCACGTAAGCCCTCCGAGCCCTTCTCGAGTTTTGTACGTTTGACCTTATACATGGTGGTTCCGCTTCGTGCTACTGACTTCACTAACAACGTTCTTTTTTTCATGCCTTTCACTTTTCTTTCTCTTTTCTTCTGTTCCTATCAACTTTACTTTCCCCTCCCCATCTATGAAGGCGCTGAGCCGGTGAGAGTGACGGGAGGCAAGAAATAGAGTTCTTTTCATCTCTTCCTCTTTCATTAAACTTTTTAAGCTGCTGCCATCAGTTTAAGTAGTTTCACATAGCACCACAAGGTGGCTCTTTTCATCGCTGTTGTGGGCGATGAAAACAAAGGTATATAACTACAGCGCAAGTGGTCGGACTAGAAGGGGATGAGGCAATGTAATATATACTTGTAAAATGCTATTGTTTTTTATATTTTTTTGTACCAATCAAGTGGAAAGGGGTAGCCATCGCCAAGTAACGGTGACACTCTTTCGTTTATTTTCTATTTCAATAAAAAGATACAAAATCAATGATACAGGAAAATTTGAGCACGAAGAAAGCACTGCATGTGCCGTGCCTGGTGAGGGTGAACCGAATTCCGCAGTGGCTCCACTAGGACAATGAGAGTGAGAAAGGGCGTAGAAAAGGGTTCCTAATGGCACATAAACAGTGCCTGATGGCATCCCAATTATGCTAATAAAGAAACTAGGACCAAACTTTAAGAAAATTTTGAGAGAGGCAGTGAGCAATGCAATAATTGGTAGTGAAGCTCCAATAGGTGGAAAGTAAGCAGCATGCGCATGATATATAAAGCAGAGGGGGTCATAGCCGATATAAACAACTACCGTTCTATATCAGTGACATCAGCAGTTTACAGTCTCGTGACGCAGATAGTAAAGGAAAGACTACATACATAGGTACAGAATGAGGGGGTGCTGGGAGAACTGGAAAATGGGTTCCGCAAACGAAGGAGGTTGGAGGACAATCTGTTTTCATTGATGCAGTGCATTGAAATAGCGAAAAACGAACACAGGCACCTGTGGCTAGCATTTATAGGTGTCAAGATAGCTTACGATAGTGTGACTCGTGAAAACTACTGGAGAATACTGAACACACTAGATATGGAAGATGTGATATAATCTTCTAAAAGATATTGGTAAAAGTGATAAGGTAGTTATCAAAGGGGAAGAGCAGGTATATGATCATATAACAATACAACGCGGGCTTCGACAAGGATGCTCCTTGTCACCTTTGTTATTTATGCTGTATATACAGGGACTAGAATCCAAATTAGAGGGGAGTCGACTCGTCTTCAGCCTCGCTTTTGCCAAGCAAGTAAAACACATTGAACAGTTATTACTAGCATTGATGTATGCAGATGACATAGTTTTACTAGCCGATAGCAAGAAATATCTGCAGGGATTGATAGCCATCTGGGGTAATGAGAGAGATACGAATTAAGTTTGAAGTTCAGCAGAGGAAAAATGGCAATCATGATTTTTAATGATAAGAAAGGCAGTGAGCACAAGATACAGGATTCAGGATATCGGAAGTCACGCTAGAAATTGTGGATAAAACAAATATTTGACCGCATGGATATATGACGGGGCTGAGTACCTAAGGGAGCACGAAAGATACAATATAATTAAGGGTAACAGTAATGCAGCTGTAATAAAACTAAGGCACTGTGGAACTACAATAGGTATGACGTTGTGAGAGGAATTTGAAAAGGTGTCATGGTTCCTGGTTTGACGTTCGGCAATGCGGTCTTGTGCATGAAATCAGAGGTTCAAGCAAAATTATAAAAACACAACATGGCTTAGGTAGTCTTGCTTTGAGAGCACACGGGAATATCCTAAATCAGGGGGTACAGGGTGACATGGGATAGACATCATTTGAGTGAAGGGAAGCTAGCAGCAAAATAGAGTTTGAGGAGTGATTGAGAAAAATGGGAGAGGAGTGTTGAGCTAAGAAAGCTCTTAAGCAACTTGTACACGATGAATGTTGATACTAAATGGAGGAAGCGATTTCGCGAGTATTCAAGCAAGTATTAAGACAACAACAAGATATTAAGCCAAAAAGAAACATTAGTTAAGAAGAAGGTGAACCAATTTGAATGAGAGAGAGGGACATGTGGAAGATTGGAATGCTTACGAAATCATCACAGTGAAGACCTACAAATTGTTAGGCAGGGAATCGCATAAGAAAGTATCAACGATAATTCCTGAGGTAGTTCTCTGCTGTTCAAGGCCAGACTGGGAGTATTGCGGACCAAGACATACCGAGCCAAATACTAAGACACAGACACTGTATGCAGTGCTTGCGGAAAGAAGGAGGAAACGGCTCAACATACGATAATGTTCTGTAAAGAAGTTCGCCTTTTATAATGGCGCGGAACTTTTCAAAGCATTGGGGTTTAGGGACAGTGAAGGGAAAATAGACTTTAAACACGTAGAAATAACCAGGAGGAGGCTAACTAAATGGTGGCTACAATCAAAGCTTGAGTGAAATTAAATTCTTCAACACACAATGATAGTACTTAACTTTATGGCTGGGTAGCATGAGCCACCGCCCGATCTAAAGAACACAACCGGATCCATCCACTCATCCATCCATCCATTCATTCAACCATCCATCCATCCATTCATTCATCCGTTCGTCCGTCCGTCCGTTCATTCAATTGTCCATCCGTCCGTCTATCCATTCCATCCATCCATTCCATTCATTCCGTTCATTCTATCCATCCATGCATCCATCCATTCCATCCGTCTATCCATTCCATCCGTCCGTCCGTCCGTCCGTCCGTCCATCCGTCCATTCGTCCATCCGTCCATCCGTCCATCCATCCATCCATCCATCCATCCATCCATCCATCCATCCATCCATCCATCCGTCCGTCCGTCCGTCCGTCCGTCCATCCATCCATCCATCCATCCATCCGTGGTCAGTCAAATAATCTTGCTGCTGGCCGGATACGTAAGTCAGCACTGGAAACGAGCGTCGTCTGGGTGCTGCCTCGGGAGACCACTACAAAACCCTTTCTCTTTCTTTCACCCTATCAAAATAATTTCCTGCAGATGACAATGGGGGCATAGAGTTGCGAAAATATGCATGAGAGGAAACTCTGCCGCTACGGCCTATGAGAGCTGTAATGCACGACGCTTCAGCGAGCATGGGTCTGATGGAGAGTACACATATTTGTACAATCTTCGTACTTCTGTCTCCATGTGCGTTCGTGTGGCTTGGAGCTGTTCTGTCACGAAACGTAAAATTATTAAATGTTCAACGGTTACTTCTAACCACCTTAATCTTTCAGGCTACCGTTTCATATCGGTTCACAAAGTTCAGAATAGTTCGCTCTTTTTGTTGAAGCGATACCCAAACACAGCAATAAACAAAACCACGAGTGCGATTAGCGGCCCGTAAGTACGAAGACTGGGTCAATCTGTGTACTACCCATCACCCCCATGGTCGCTGAACTATCGTAGCGCCAAAGTCCCTGCTAGTTATATTAAGCAAACTTTATGAATGACATGTTTTATTTGCCATACACTTCGCTATTCGCCTCCTATACTTTCCTTTGCCGCTTGCCTGCAATGCTGTTGTATGCACTTCTATGCCGTTACACACTCTCCCCTCTCTATTCCCTGCTCCTCACTCTTATATAACTGATTTTGACCTTATATACTTTATCACAGCTCTTTCCGTGGTATTCCAAGAGCTCTTAAAGGAGGGAAGGATCCCTTCTTTTCTCTGCTCCTCACTCTTATATAACTGATTTTGACCTTATGTACTTTATCACAGCGCTTTCTGTGCTATTCCATAGAGCTCTTAAAGAAGGGAAGGATCTCTTCTTTTTCTCACTGTTGCATAGCAATCTCAAAGCCGACTTTGCAGCCCTGGCAGTGAATTTGGGGGCGTCACGCATGTTAACAACAGTCCAGAAAGCACTATGACAGTGCCATTCGAGCCCTTAGTAAAAAGGTCTCCATACGGCTATGCTGTTAATAGCCTCCTGATTTTGTTAGTGTTTCTCTCTCTCGCATCACTCCTCAGCATCCTCACTCACCTTTCCTGCCCCACATTCACATTATCTAAAACCATATTTGACAATTCAACACACATCTATGCTACCCATACTTGTTCGCCCGAGGGAGGCCAACCCACAGCCTATAGATGACTTGAGGCATGATATGAGAGCATGAGCCCCTTGGGCACTCCGCACACGAAGATAATGAGTCATCAGTGTTTTTGGCGGCGCGAGAACTACGCTGAAAAACTAGGATGCCCAAATTTACGTGACACTGAAAGTTCCCCTGATATATTTGGTAATGGATTTCGCGAGAACGCACATTTGATCGTTGTGGTCATGAGACCAGGAAATGATGCTGGGATCCGGATTCAACACGTTGCGATGTCGTTTATGGGTGAGTGTAAGCATGGGGAATGATTTGTCTATTTTGCTAAATTTTAACCATTATGTCGTTTCGTAGAACGTTATTTTTTTCTTTTTCAGTTGACACCACAAAGATTGAAAGCCTAAGCTACCAAATTCCTGCGAATTTGCACATGTAGTGCACCGTGAATTCTCACATTTCAGCCAAAGTTATTTACACTATTATTCATAACTATCAACATGTGAAATAAAACCAGGTACTACTCCAGATTATAGTTTTGACGCGGATGCAGTGCAAGTAGAGTAAGCAAAGTACGTACGATGATGGATGAAATTAGTAATAGGCCGACCTCGGCGCCCAGCAAGAAGTTCAGTTCTCACTCGCTGAACCCACTCCTGTGGCCTTCTTGTTGTGGCTCCTAATAAGAAGAGAAGAAAAATAGCAACACAATTAGGTGCATTTTTTGCCGATAAACTGCACAACCACCGTCGCCGCGAGAACAGAGGGCCGCCATTTTGCTGCACTCGCAACCTGTCATAGTTCTGCCTGGATTATAGTATTGTGTCTCCGTGTTACAATTCAGGGGATTGTTGTCGCTGTGAATCGTTAGTCGGTCTCATGGATGGTTATGATTGAACAGAAACGATGATCACTATTAGCCAGCTCGTGTTTCTTTACTACTGTTTACACTTCGGCTTCACTCCTTGGACACGTGTACCGACTTGCCAAGCGTGGGAAGAAGGAACGTGGCAGATGGAAAAGCGGGTACAGAGGAAGAGAAAAGAGCGAGAGAGAGAGAGAAATACAAACTAATATTTCTTGGCAAGACGGGATTCTAAACCACGTACTAGAGATCCGAAGGCTAGCGCCAGAACCATTCGAGAAACAGGCACGCTATCAGAGTAGAGTATAGACTTTATAGTAAAGAAATGAGTGTGATAAATAATAGTAAGAATGCTGAGGAGAATTTCGACAGTGAACAACTGGTAAACAAGGATTAGATAGAACCCCTCATAGCGTAGAACGAATGAAAAAGGGAGAACTGGAAAGGCATAAGCAAAACTTGGAATCAAATAGGGAGAAAGAAATACAATGACAAATGAAAAAAGTCAGCAAGCGAGTGAGAAGGAAAGACACAGAGTAAAAATAGAGAGATAACTATTGAAAAAGAAAAAAAATGAAACAACGAAAATCAAGCCTTCTACAAGAAGTGATTGAGGAAGAGTGGGGGGAACCTCCATTGCTTATTGGTAAAACCGTAAAACATTCGTCCGGACATACCAATACACATATTCGCCCAAACACACTCAGACACTGTAGATCACACGAGTGGTAGACGCAACGCCTTGCCCTCATAACTATCGCCACCGAACACTGCTGTGAGTTGTCAAAGTGACGAACGTTTTGTAGTTCTGTAATAGCTCCTTTCCTTATTTCTTTTTCGTCGTGGCGGTGGCGTTGTCGTGATAAAAATGAGCACAGCGCGAGCAGGTTATTTCATCTCGCAGAGTTGTCGTGGCCTTTCATGTCTCCTACAACCGGCTGCTGATGAAAAAGACTGAAGAAAGTGAGAGAGCGCGGTGTAAGCGAACACGGCATAACATTGAACTACAGCATGCGTCGGAGTAATGTGAGTGCCGTGGGAAAGATAGCGTTAATATTCACGGCCATCTGGTGGTTGCTCTGATTACTATAGCGAGTGCAATGAACTAGAGTGGGACTTTCCCTGAGCAACAAGAACTAATGCCTAAATATGGCCGATGATAAGGATATACTGCCTGATACGAATGCGGAGCGAAGCTTTGGTTTGACGCAATGCCATCTGTATTTGAAGCTGTGCATTTCTGCAATACGTTGACTATGCCATTTATCTCCTTGCTGCCGATACGCGTCTGATGCGTTACTTATCAACACGTATTCTGTGCATTTTGTTGATGCTGTCTCTTACTGTGCAGTACGTGGAAAGCATTAAATCATGCACTGGTTGTGCTATTTTGATTGTGTTGAAACTGGCTGTTTTATTACTCTTTTGCCATGATGTTTTAAGTATCGCGTTTTTCGACATGACATGATGCTTTTATAGAGTGCTTTTGCAATTTGCTTTAAAGCGACAACGCAGCTACGAAGTGAAACACTCGACTTCCACGCATAAATCTCAAGTTTTTAAACTTCACTCAATCAAGCGCCATTAAAGTCCAGGTCCATTCGAAATCTTCTCGATTCCTGTCACATCTGTTGGTTACGCAACCGATGGTAGCCATGACAGCAATGGCGATGGTGACGCCCTTCAACGCAGGCACGTCTGTAGCTCCACTCTAAAAGAAAAAAAGTGAAAAGAAGGAGAAAACCAAACGAAAACCGAGAATGTCAGGAAGAGCAGCACTTCATTGATGTGTGGCATGCTAGTGCACAGTTGCCCTAATTACAAACAAAAAAATTATCTGGTGAATAATCCAAAAACTTTTAGCTGGAACTGCTCGGAATAGAAATAATAGTTCCAATCACTATACTTTTTTCTAAACGAAGAACGCTAACTTGCCGTAATGTGTAGTGATATGCCTTAGGCAATAAGACAGGTAACAAAAACGAGGCAATACACACCTTCTTCAGGTATCGTAGAAAGACGTCGGGGTGGGCGCACCTTTATTCTTCCTTGCAGATCTCTCGGATAATGGTCATATACTAAGGTAAAAAAAATAATCAACCTTAGCTGAGATAATTTAGTATATGAGGAATATAGTTAGCAAGAATTATTTACCAGAAGAATAATATACGATTCTTTTTCCTCTGAAAGCTTTTAGGGGACCTGGTCGACAATATTTATTTGTGGACATTGCGCGTCATTTCTTTAGTTGTATACGAGCAATTCATAAAGACTGGGTTCTGGGAATCTTTATTGTTAGTCGGCAAACGATGTCTGCTTATTAATGTTAAGAATCGTGACATTCACGAAGCTGACACCATGGTGTTGCGTCTGAACAATCAGTGACTGACGCACTCCAATCCGCAAGAATACCAGCGAAGCGAGTGGAAGCAGGTTGTCTTGAACAGAGATGAATGGCAACGAGTCTGAGATGAAATGTGTGCGATCATTCCGTTAAAATTACGCCAGCGATAGTACTCGAATCTTGAATGCTGCATGCATAATAGTCATTGCGGGTTACCGCTAATAGTTTTATGAACGGTCATTGCCCTGTTCACTGCTATCAGTACAGAGTGTGTATAGCTGTAATTTGACTTTCTGTTTCGGGGCTACAAGTTCGGCCAGATGAAGAGTTATCTTTTGGACACGCTGGCTGATACCTTCTTCAACGTTAACTGGTGAAGGTGTTGCTTCGTTCTCAATCAGAAAACCCGCGTGAATAGATGACTCAAGCTCAAGCCACGACCAAGGAAACGCTAAAGAAAACCCACTTGTCGAACAGCGACACGTGGAAAGGACTGTAGCTGGAGTACTGGCTGCTTTTCTATACTGGAACGCAGCCTGATATAGACTGCACCGATGGTTGACACTGCACTGAAGCTTCTCCGGCAGGCCAGGGAGACGTCGATTTTCTGCAGTTTATCAATTGCAGAACCTGAAGGCTACATCAAAGCATAAGACTGCATCAAAGTGTTCAATGCCTGGACCATTGAAGACTACCTACGACGTGTCTAGCTTGTTTTGCATTGCAAAATAGTGCTCCAACCTGGTTCGAGAATCAAGAGTCAACATTGACAAGGTGCCCAGCCACATTGACGAGCGTGGTCCGCAAATAGAGGTCTGAGGCTACGCGTGAGACTTGCGTGCAGATGCGAACGAAAACGTTGCGACTCTCAGAAAAGGGATGACCAACCTGATCTGCTCTATAGGCTCTGTCATGTGATGAGGAAAAAAACTTCGCTTTGGGATTTGAGGAATCAACTACGAGCTCTTCGATTAGCTGACACGGGACCCACGTAGGACCATACAGGAATTCTAGTCGAAGACAACGGCAATCTAGAAGCCACTGAAAATACGCAGCAGACAGTACAATCACCTTGAAATTTAAGACAATGTGGCTCTTAATGTCTTCGACTCTAGTGGATGGTGTAAATAATACGACCCTTGCCGTGCGAGTAGCTGCGGAAACTCTGAAGCCTGAAACAACGTCAGTTGTGGACGTTTCTCGCCGCGAAATTGAATAGTCACTGAGCATTTCTCTGCTAGTATCACCACAGCTAAAAGCAAAGGACTATGCTGTAGCAAAATGCTAAATGCTTCGTCACCAAACACCAACACAGCCGCTAGCGTCGTACCGCCCTCGGGTAAAGCAACGCTTTCCACAGAATAAAATACACTTCTGTGACCCCCTTGACTGCCCCCGCTCGGCTACCACGGCACGGAAACCAGACACGGCTACCACAATTGCCAGTACGACAAAACGAGACTACGCGGCTTTGCTGACAACTGTTCACGTCACGAACAATGCGATAGATGGCGCGGCATTGCCGACTACCTGGGAGGCGCACGATGTACACTCCAACGGCCTTCTGCATTGCCATCACACAGCTGCTACAACCTAACAGGGATGTGCAAAAAAGGATAGCTAAAAAAAGAAAACTAAACACAGCCCACTCTATCAACTGAGAATTTATTGCGAAAACATACATATATACGACTACACAAGAACATGTGTTCAAGACATAGGGACGTAAGCAGGCAAAGATTGTCATAGAGACGCGCTTCTGGGAAATCGAACTCAACTGCAAATAACGGGAGCAAGTGTTTCTTGCACCGCCATTTTTTGTCACGCACCACCGTTAAGATTATTTACCAACTCGCTTTGCAGTCAATGATTCTCAATTTCTATATCTTACCACAGCACCGTCTTTACACCGCTCTTATTCTGAGCCGATCCGCAAGCCCTTCTCCGAGTAAAAAAGGAAAGCAAATGATGGAGGCGCGGTTCCCATTCGACTCAATACGAAATATACTCCGCCGGGTGCGATGCCTCGCCAAAGTCTTAACAACAGGCCGCAAGTTGTGCTGAGCTCATATGCCGCCACATTGTGGCCACCATAAGAGCCGAATCAGCTTACCAAGGTGACGTAGCCATGATCCAGCACCCCAACCCAACCGGAATGCAGGGCGAAGCGAAGTTGGTGTCCCCAAAATTATTATTGAAGGGCACAACGTCGTCGTTCTCATCAATACAGTGGCCGAATATACAATCGCCAGTAGGCATTTCGCCTATGTTGAAGACATCTATGGCTATTGTGGAGGCCTTGAAATCTGCAGTCCTGGAAATCATCTACTAACGCTGTCTGAATTCTGAACAGCAATAGTTACCATCTACAACAGGATTTATTATTTGAGCTTTGTTATTCTATAAAACTGCTCGAGGATTGTGATACCTGGGATTAACTTCTCAAGTCAACGCTGCGCCTTCATCGACCTGAGGTCTAAGAGAAAAACACTAACCTCAGACAATGCACTGCCAACCCCCACCGGACGCCAAGGAATTTCACATTCAATGTTGTCGAGGAGCCGGTCAACGTTCTGAATGTACTCCACGTTATCGCGTTCTTCAGCACCAAAAAAAAAACGCTCAGACTTTGAAGGCGTTATCAAGGGTGACTATGCATTGCTTGCTTATGAGCCATGAAACCTGGGTGGCAAGAGGCATAGCCAAGCATTTGGTTGGCAAATCGGTGGTAATTATCACTAACTCCATCATTATCGTCAAATACAGCCATCCTAACATTAGTACGACGATCGCTTAGAAGAATAATTTCGTGAACGTCAACATCGCTTTCACGCTCGTAGATGCCCCCAACCAATTGATTGATTTGATTGATATGTGGGGTTTAACGTCCCAAAACCACGATATGATTATGAGAGACGCCGTAGTGGAGGGCTCCGGCAATTTAGACCACCTGGGGTTCTTTAACGTCCCAACCAATTGAACAAGTTGAGGTCTCCATCTGACTTCGACGCCAACCCTTGCCTTTCTATGTGCGTGTGACACCAGGTGGTCCAAGAACTCTTTCTCGTCATTGTCAAGAATTTCACAGAACCCAGTCGCGAAACATCGCATCGGAACACAAGGAGACCGATTATTTGTGAGAGCCCGTATAGACACTCAACACGCCAGCGTGAGGCCATCAAGGAAGAGTTCGGCGAAATTATATGCGACAACGTCATGTGGCTGTTCAAATGTGTGTGGTTGTGTCCCGTGGTGTTCGTGAAGAAGAAAGGTGGAACCTTGAAACCTTGAAGAAAGATGGAATCTTTTTTTTCTGCATCAATTTCGGTGACCCTTAACAAAGTCACTAAGGAAGACGTGCACGTCCTTTCGCGGATACGCAAAGCCGTGCATGGACTAAAAATGTAAAGTATTTTTCATCAATGAACTTCGAACAGGCTCCTGGCCAATCAGAATCACCGGCAGAAACCGAGGCCGCAGTTGCTATGTTCGAGTTCATAAGTGCAAACCAGAAAATGTTTGATAGATAGATATGTGACGTTTACCATCCCAAAACCACTTTATATGATTATAAGAAACTCTGTAGGGGTGGACTCCGAAAATTTCGACTACCTGGAGTTCTTTAACGTCCACCGAAGTCCGAGCACATGGGCCTATGACATGTTTTAAGAGATTCAATACGTTTCTGTTTATAGCACGGGAAAAAAAACAAATGCCGCGTTTCTTTACTGCAGAATTACTGCGTGCTCATGATTGTGGTTAGTCCTTAGTATTACAAGATTTCGTGACAGGCTAAGTTCTCACCCTATGTTGCAGTGAATGGTGCAAGCGACAAAACAATAAAATATGCACATACTTTGCGTATTAGAAGAATAAGTGGGGACCACCAAAGTTGAAGTGTTCCCTGCAGGTGTTGCGAGAATTTTTCGGGCCTTTGCCAGGCCTGCGCGGAAGGTGCAGTAAAGTCACAACAACTGCTATAAGAGCAGCCTTTACCAGCCTTTTCTAAACACTCACTGGGTACATTTTGCAAGCACATTTACTGGGTACATATTACGGCAATAATAGTAATATTATCTTGTTAATAGGTCAGCGTTCACCATGCGATGTTTCGTAATTTTTTTGAGAAGTGGATTGTACACAAAACACTTGTAATAAACATTGTGCGATTGTTTTTGCAGTGGCTGATGACGATGAGGAGTTATGCCTAAAGTGGGGGTGTGCTACAGTTAATATGTGCTCAAGAAGAAGCTGTTGTAATGGGTTGGACCACTGGACGACCAACTTGTTACGTTATTCGCATTGTGCGACGCCTCGTTGTTCTTTTGCTATTCTAAAGTGTTTTATTAGTCATAGTAACATGATTCCTTTCCAGACATCAGCACTGGCAAACGCAAGTTTGCGAACGAGTCCCAAGCGCCAGCTTGGCACAGTGGTAGAATACTAGGCTGGCGCGCAGCGGACCTGGGCTTTAGCTCTACTGCGTCCTTGATACTGAATTTTTATTGCGATAGCAGTTATATTGCCACTCCAGGCTGAATTTAGCCACCGGCGTCAGCGTCGATGATGGCGTTGCTGTAACTCAGCGTATATTCATACGTATCTATGTATATCAAAATCCAAGAAACAAAAATATCCCGAAAGAGACTCCGGCACGCGGGATCAAACTAGGGTGCTCTGAATCGTAAGTTCGAGTTGTTAAACACTGAGCTACCGAGAAACACATCCTTCAAAGTTCAAATGGCAAGGTATCTATATGTACGTCTCACCATTGATGGCGGGCATCTCCGGGGAGGGGCAACTATTGTATTTCCAGCCTTACTAGCAAGATGGCGCAATGAGCCCGCGTCGCAACATCGTCACGACGCAGCGGCTGCGCTCTCATTTCCCACGTGCACTTTGCCCGCCAGAGCAGGGTTCTACGCTTACTCGCGCGCCTTTCTCTCGCCATAGGGAGGATCGTGCGTCTTGGCTGGCGTTCGGAGTTTATTGGAATGATTCTGTTTTAGTTAGTTCGCTCACAAAGATCATGCAATCAGTGCACTGTCTCGGTTTGCGAAAAGGTCTCGCTTTTCAGACACAGCGAAATAACAACTGAGACGCTCATTCGAGTTCGTCTGTACCTGAGAGCACGTTTTGTGCGTCATTTGTGTGTGAAAAGCGTGGGGGACGTTTCGATTTGTTGGCAATTCTGCGCATCACATTTCAATTTGTTGCTACCACGTTCATTGCTTCGGCTTTGCGTGAAATCTAAGATTTTTTGAATCGTGCGATGTGGTTACGGACACCAGCGGTGGCAGACAACTACGGCGCCACACGTGGCCCAAATTTCAATCTCATGACAGCTTTCCCTGTAAAATAGCGAAGTTCTTTCTTTTATGCAATATAATGCTAGCAGTCATGCTCTTTCTACAGTTGTTATCTTGTTTGCAGAATACCATACATGCTGATATATCTTGCTTTTTTCACACAACTATTCGCGATTTGGTTATGCTTTTATTCGGTGTGTGACTGCGAGTTCGTTTGTTACGTTCAGTTAAGCCAGAGCAACCATAAAACCGGTCCAGTCTTTCTTTATCCCATTTATTCCTTCCTTACCTATGCTAAGGATTCATTATTTAGGCGAATGCTGTAAAAAATTATTCGGTCTTCGAGTGTTGTAGTTTTGAAGCGACATGTGTGAACGTATGACAGTGCCTGACAACGTATACTCAGTGATTATAAAGCTTCACAAAACATCCCCAAAAAACTAAAATACATTTTGTGCGCGGCTGTCTAATGTGACTTTCTCTCAATTAATCCGCACTTTTTTCGACGATAATATGAACTTTCACAGAAAGTTGGCTTATTCATGATGCTTTTTATTGTTTATTATGTATCAATATTTATTGTGTATCTTTGTTATATCTTGCATGTTAATATTTTACCCTATTCACTGCCTACTGCTGTCCTACCACGAAGCGACTGCCGCCTCATAAAGCCACTGACTGTAGTACCTTTTTGTGAGAGTTGCTATCTTTTTTTTCTTGGAAAGACGAATAAGCTCAACCTGGTTTCATTTGACAGCTACAACGAACCTCTCGTTCTCTTAAGATTTGCTTTAAAAACTATTTATTGAATTATGAAATGTGCTGCGACAGTTTTCGTAGCAAAATACTGAAAAACTCACGTAACCTGATCTTCCTTTGAAATGTGGCTTTACAGGAATTTTTCGCAGAGTGATGTGAATGGCGGATAGGATACTCTACATTCCTGTTAGGTCCTGGTGATGTTGCGTTACGTTGAGTAGGACCATGAAGTTTCTTGGAAAAGCACTAAGGAGGAAGTCACAGCAGGTACGAAAAATAACCGATGTGGTGTACTACGCACGAACACTTTTGCATTAAAATCGTGGAATTTATCATAACAATTGTTCAGACACCTGCGAATAACTCCTTGCTTCAGTCTACTAAATATATTATGCGGATGCTCAATCATGCACATCCGCAAACCATATTTCATAAAAAGAGCGACTAACTTATTTCTGCAGGAGCAAAACAAAAGAGCAACTGGTTGCTCAGGCATTTTGGTGTTTAAGTGATTCAAAGGGATATTGTCGAGTGTTCGCGTACCAAGATTCCGACAGGCAGAAATGTGTCTATCAGAAATGCGGGCTGAATTTCGCACAATCTGCAAAAAGAAGGTCAGTTTCTCGTTGTCATGACGATGGGCGCATAATTCATTTGGAAGACAAAGATATTTCTATTTGGGTGTTTTCGTTTCCCGAAAATTTTCTTCTGTAGGCTGACTTCATTGTTGGCGCTAGTACTCTTCAAAAAGACTTTTCACAAACTTGAGCGAAACAGAGCAGATGGTTCATAGGAGTCCGTTGCTGTCCAGCACAGGGGGGAAAGAACAAAGAGATCAAAAGAAAAAAAAACACAGGGTCAAGGAGAACACCACTAGGACACATGTGCGCCGGTTCATTGTACACTTATGAGCAGTATTTTGTTGATCTTAAAAAAAACCTAGGTACCTCCAGCTACACGGGGCTTTGCTGACCTGCGACATTTCCTTTCTCCAACAATGAATAAGATGAGGAAGCTGTAGAGTTCATCGCTTGCGAACTTCAGCTCTAGTTTAGTAATTACGACGGACAGACAGACAGAGACAGAACTTTAATGAAGTCCTGAGGAACACTACTCGAAGGAAGTAAAGCCGTGGGCCGCTCCCATTCCGGAAGGGGTAGGCCGTGTCCTGCCCCCCTGGGGAGCCCTAAGTCGATCTAAAAATTTTCAGCTTCTGAGTTTAGAGCTCCATTCTTTTTCGGACATGCACTGAAAACTCTGAAATGAGGGGCGCTGACAGATAATGTGGTCTAACGTAGATGTGGCGCCACATGCTGGGCATGTTGGATCAATGCCTTCAACGATCTGGCTGTGAGAATGAAGACTGTGATACGACCTGGTTTGATTCATGCAGAGGGTAAATACTTCGGCCCTCCAAAGTTTCATAAGAGGAAGACGCAAGACCCTTCTGTTCAGCTGGTAATGTTAGCACACCTCGTTGAAAATCCGGATAACAACCCTAAATACCGGTACGTTGTAGTCTGAAGATCCCCAGGACTGCCCAGCATGACAATGTTGCGTAGTCGGGCACGAACACTCTCAATTAAGTTGGCCATGGAGGTTAGATATTATCCGAGGTGAGGCGGAAACGAAATAAAGGCGTGTTCAGAAATATCCATATGTCGCGAATTACTTGAGCAACGCATAAGAAAACTGAAATCGAGGCTTCGACGGAAACTCGCTGGTTAGAGAATGTTTGAGTAAAATGACTAGTATGCCGACAAAAAGAGAAGAGTACATTGATCTTTAAGCCTCAGGAACAGAAGCATGAGTCACAATCTTTCATTTTTTGTTAGCTTTTTTTGCCGACTAAGAAATTGTGAAGAAGGCTCCCGTTATGGGTGCTGAAACAGCACTGAATTTTTGCAGTTGTGGTCTTTGCCCTCGTCTTTTAAATAAGCGACAAGGAATTGAAGTTAAGCAGAAGTCAATTTTCCGGAGATAGGGAGCAAACTTGCACCCTCCGGAAAGTACATTTAATTACTTACGAATTCAGGAGCAGTTGCAGCCACTTTCCAAGTTATTTTAGTGGGGGCTTGTGTTTCTCTTAACTCTGCGAGTGTTAGCCGGCGCCTCTCACAGCCATAACAGAGAGTGTGCAGTACCTTTAAAGTCGAAGTAGCTTATGGTCGAGCCTGTTTTTTCCTTGCGCCGTACACACGGCCACTGAATTTGCGCAACAGAAGGCCCGAGTTCACATAGGAGAACACTAGAGGTCCCAGCGCAGCTCCATTCAATATGAACCGCGCAGGCTCCGCTCATTCTCCTTTCGCCTACGCCACCGTACAAAATAGGATAAGTTCCACTGGCATATATGCTGCTGCTACCGGTGCGGAAAGCAGGGTTGGAATCACTGCCGCAAAATGACAGTGGCGGCAAACCGACCCCAGAGCTCTTTCGAGGCAAGTGGAAGCGTGCCGTAAACCGCGCCATGCCTCTTCTCAAGAGAAGGCTCGTGTGACTGCAGAGTCGCGCGAACACAGGCAAGCTGGAGTGACGCCTCATCACCAACAATAAACAACTATACCTTTCGCCCAAATCGCCCATAACCAAGGTGCACCAGAAAGATCGCATTTATGGGAAACGCAACGTCTCCTCCACCTTCTTCGCATGCCCATGAGGGTTGCCTTCTGGGAAAATGTGTGTGATCAAACGTCAAATAGAACGGCATATTAACGTCAGCTGGAAGTTTACCGCTTAACGCTTGTATACTAAGACACCAAGTGTCCAAGAACTGGATCCTCACTATATATCGACAGAAAATGGAGTATTGATCAAGTGCTTCGTTTTCTTGTAGACGCAGCCTAATCAAAGCATCAATCTTCGTATCTATAGAAGGAAAGGCACGCTTGCATGTTTGACTTGCAGTTTAGTAAATGTAACATAAAAGAACATCAAAGAAAAAATATAGATGTCGGTGCAAAGACAGCTTGTGCCACTCAGGCACCACACCAACAACATTCGAATTACGCGTCGATTGTTTAATATATAGGCGCCCTAACTCACAATAAATATTAACATACCTAAAGCCAAGTGTGTAAGCATTTTTTGGGGGGACCTTCAGCTGGTTGTGTAGTGAATCACATAAATCTGAATTTATATCAGAAAACGTGCTCACGTTCGACCAAGCAAGAGAAGAAATGTGTACCAACCTAGTTTAGGGTTTACAGCAAGCACACAAGTTGGTCCTTGGTCTAATGTAGAGAGATGAAAAAACAAGCCCAGTAAAATGACGACGTCTGCTTGATAAACGCGCATAGTTACTTGTTATCTGAAACAAAAATGTGCTTCATGATTACATTCGCAAACTTCTACATCTTTGCCAGAGTATGTAGAATAGACTATAAAAAACCTTCGTTGAGCAGCGATATTGACATTGTTATTGGTGGCTTAAATCTTGGATACAACGGTGGTGGACTGAATAGTTAAGCAAGTTAAGCGATTATTTATGTGTCAAAGATGGCGCGAATACAGCGGGGTGATATTTTAGCACTTCGAATGGCTTGCTGGAACTCAGTTGACACAAAATTTTCTTGACATAGCCTTTTACACTTTATATTCACTTAGACGCAACTGGCATGCTAAATCACTTGTCAGTTTGCATTCACATGTATCGAGGTTGTATAGCAGCTGAGGAATTATAGGCAGATCATCCTATCAGCTAACATGTTAGTACTAATACTTTTGTTGATAATAGATCCATGCTTTGTGTGGTCAGTGTTTCTATTTTAAACCTGGTTCTGAGCTAAACAGAGAAAACAAAATATGATCAGAGATGACGCATCATTCCTCATATTATAATATGTCAAGCCCTATTTCGCAATGAAGTATTCCTAAACTTACTTTTCACTTCATCTTTCTCATGCACGCTGGAAAACATGTCAGATCGTTAGAAGAAGTCAAGTAACCAAGACGATCGGAACAGTCTCATGATAGACAGAACAGAATGCTAAAGGAATGCGCGAGGTTACGTAAATAAAATATATTAATAGGGTGAACATCTATACAGGCTTTGGAAAAAAAAAACACACGCCTTTCTTTTAATCACAAAGCTTTTTGCTATCGCCGCTCGTACCATGAGATCATCCTGCAGTGTAATTGCATATTTCACTTGCTAATAGGTAATGTGTCTTGGTAACTGATCACTTATCACAGAAGCAGCGTCATTTCTGGATTTGTCATATAATGTACATATTTGGCGATAAATTTGGCATCTTCACGCTAAGCTCTTTGTGGGTATATTGAGTAAGCATTCTTTTATTTATTTATTTAATATATCCTCATTGGTTCCGTAAGTAACTTCACATAAGGTGTGGGCGACATAAAAAATGCGGAATCAAAAGAAGTAATGGTCAGTGGCGTATAAACTTTTCACACACACACACACACACACACACACACACACACACACACACAGACAGACACACACACACACACACACATATATATATATATATATATATATATATATATATATATATATATATATATATATATATATATATATATATATATATATATATATATATATATATATATATATATATATAGGCAGGCATGGTGGTTGAGTGGCCGTAGCGTTGCATATAGTCTAGTAGATCCTCCGTGAGTGGTCACAACGTGGTTTATTTCGACGTTTCGGCCTAGAGTCTGGCCTTCATCAGGAATAAAGATACAGTTTGTCGGTGCTCAGCTTTATACAATCTCAAATCAGAGGGCAAGGTAAGAGGGAAAAAAAGAAAAGAAAAAAAGAAAAGAAAAGAAAAGGAAAGAAAAAAAAGAAAAAAGAGAAAAATAATATACGGTGAACGCCCCTCGGGTGCCCCCCTTCCACTTTTCCCTCCACTCCCCCCCATCTCTCTCCCCCCTCTCCCCTTCACCTTTCTGATGTCAGCGGTCTGTGTATGTTTCCGTTCACTAGCGCATTCCTCCCGATCAGACGGTCCCTCCTGGCACTGGCGGTTCGGTGTGGGGCAAAAAAGAGCTTTTCAGGAAGTCCTAAGCCTTTAACTGCTCGAGGTCCCGTAAACAATTCGTCGTAGAAGGACGGGGGCCGCGTATTGTGGCAGAGGCTGGTCAGCGGGCATTTTAGGAAGTTTTAAGCCTTTAACTACTCCGCGCCCTGTCAACATTTCGTCGTAAAAATAGGGGTGCCCCGTATTGCGGTAGGCTGTGCAAGCGCGTGCAATGCGAATTCCTGGCCCGCTTCTAAATTACGCGTGTCGTGGGGGCCTCCCGGCTGTGCACATGGTTGCTGTTGGGCATGTCGTGCATGGCACAATTGATTGGGTAGTAAAATAAAACAGAAAACAGACGACAGCTGCACTTAGGAAGAGTAGTTACACTTGGAATTGTTTTAGGTTGTCCAGTGCCCTACGCAGCTGCAGTGCCGTGAACTCAGTTACTATTTTCATCGTTGCCGTTATTGTTTTCTAATGATTTAATTGCTGCAAGTGTACCAGGATTCTCATTTATTCCTCTATCGAGGGTGTTAAATCGGTGGATAAGGTATGACTCTCGTTGTTCACGTTCTCGATTTGATTTAAATCCCGTCTCTAAGAGCGTTATTGATAGTTTGTCGAATGCATGGTCGGGAAGATTGAGATGTTTTGATAGAGGTAGACTTGGGGCTGATTTCGCATGGGCTCTGTGATTATTGAAGCGAATCCTAAATGGTGTTTCTGTTTGTCCGATGTACTGCATACCACACACGTTGCATTCGAGTAGGTACACCACATTAGAAGAATCGCATGTTAGGTTTCCTCGTATGTTAATCGAAAACTTGGATTGCGTGCTGGTTGCTTTGTCTGTTTCTCGCATCGCCTTACATACAAGACATCGTGGCTTTAAGCAAGGGCGGCATGAATTATTGGGGGGTGATGTGTTAATTTGGGAGTGGACAAGGGTGTCTTTGAGGTTACGTGGTCGTCGGTAAAGGACGCCTGGAGCTGATGGGAATGCGCGTTTCAGACGTTCACTTTGTTCCAGAATGTTGTAATGTCGTTTAAGGATTTTGTTTACATTGGGGAAGTTTGTGCTGTAAGTCAAGCAGAGGTTTGTTCGTTGTGGGTCTTCTCGTGGTGGTCGCTTCATAAGTAAGTCATCACGCTTTAGTTTTCTCGCTTTTTGAACAGCGTCATTAATTACATGTGGGGGGTATTTTTGTTGCTCGAGCATAAGTTTTAGCCTCTGTGAGCTCGTGTCAAAGTCAGCGTCTCTAGAGCAGATTCGCTTAAACCGGTGAGCCTGGCTGTATGAAATACTGTTTTTACAGTGGCGTGGGTGATCGCTTTGGTAATGAAGGTATTGTTGTCGATCCGTTGGTTTGCGATATAGGGTTGTAGAGAGCTTCTCTTCTTCTATCGTTATGGTAACATCAAGAAAATTTACGGTAACTTGCGAGTATGTGTGTGTGAAGTGTATGTTCGGGTGTACAGCATTGTAAGTGTCTATAAAGCTGAGAAGTTCGTCCTCGCTGTGGGTCCAAATAAGAAAGATGTCGTCTATGTATCTTCTGTATAACATTGGTTTCAAGGAACTTTGTGCGAGAAATTCAGATTCTAGCTTTCCCATAAATATGTTGGCATAATTAGGTGCCATTTTGGTGCCCATAGCGGTCCCGCTGATTTGTCGAAAGTACTCTTGGTTAAACTCGAATGAATTTATTTCGAGAACCATCCTCGTCAATGTTGCAATGGCAGAGAAATCTGGGGTGTTAGATTGTCTATGGTTTGTGTACATGTTTCTTAGTGCAGCTATGCCGTCATCGTGAGGAATATTTGTATATAATGAAGAGACATCAAGGGTAACCAAGTACGAGTTTTTCGGCACACAGATACCCGCAATGTCTCGAAGAAAATGTGTGGTGTCTTTTATGTACGACGTGAGGGTGCATGGAATGTGGCTTATTAGTTTGTCCACGTACCCTGATATGGGTTCAGTTATTGTACCGATGCCTGATATGATTGGTCGACCTGGGTTGCCGTGTTTATGAATTTTTGGGAGGATGTAGAAGCGACCTGGACGAGGGTATGCTGCTTGCATCAGTTTGTGGTCAGTGTTGGTTATCTTTTCTGCGTCCAACAGTTTCTTTAGTTCTGTTGATACGATACGTTTGTATTTGTCTGTCGGATCACCTGGGAGGCGTTCGTAAAATCTTGAGTCGTCTAGTTGGCGGTATGCTTCTTGTAGGTAGTTGGTTGTATTAAGGACTACAATTGCTCCTCCTTTGTCAGCGGGTTTTATTGTTATGTCTGTCCTAGATGCCAAATTTTTCATGCTTATTTTTTCAGATTTGGTCAAGTTTTCTCGGTTTCCTTTCTGTCTGTGGTATTCGTGTACTATATCTTTCTGTACTGCGGTGATATAAAGGTCCAAGCACTTGTCTCGATTACTGTTCGGTGTCCAATCATTTGATTTACGACGGTGAATTGTTTTGTGGTTAGAAGGTCTATCTAAGAAATATTCGCGCAACCTTAAGCTTCGAGCGAAGTTGTCGAGGTCTCGGAGTAAGTGGAATTCATCGAAAAATTTTGTGGTCGGGCAGAAGCTTAGTCCCTTAGATAGCAGTTTTACTTCGTCAGGTGACAAGCTCGTGTCCGATAAGTTTACAACCACAGTGTCACACGGTGTGTTCCTAGATGGGTGCTCGTTTGTACCATTAGTGTTTTCCTGGGTGGTGGTGTTGTAATGATAAGGCGCTGTATCAGGGAACGCGGGTTTGGGCACATGGTCTCTTTCGAGTTTATGAAGTTTTGTGGCCCTGATGGCTTGGTATTTATTCTGCTCAAATTCTGTTAATCGCGTGATTTCTTCGTTCGATAAAGTGTTGTGGCGGAGAATGGTGTCGGTCATAGCGACCAGTTTCTTTACCTGCTTGTCACTATGATTAAGAGCAATTTCTGTTAATTTAAGGGATGCCTCAAGGAGGACGTTTTTCCATGTTTTTTGGTCGTGTTTATCTAGATTTGTAGCGGCTGGTGTGAGGGAGAGTGTCATACCCTTGGGGGCTATTCTAGCACGAAGGTACACTTGCAGTGTTGATTTATGCATTTCATGTCTAATTCGTTTGTCAGCAAGTTTTCGTACTTTAAGGAAAGTGGCACTGCAACTGGGAAGTGATGAGCTGGACTTACATTTCAGAAGTCAATCTTCTTTTGGGTGCGGGGATGGCACTGATGAGGTGCGCAGGTTGTAGTTATGTCCGGCAGTCCTTCGTCGTTGTGGGGAGAATTTCGGCATTGGGCTCCCGGCGAACGTGTTCGTTGGCAGTTCCGGGGTCCGTAATAGGGGGACGCGGTTCCGTAGTTCAGCAGGCTTCCCTTTGAGGAGTGGTGTAGTGGTGCTGTCGTGTAGTGCTTCTGGTCTCGACATCCGCAATGGAGGGACGCGTGTTGGCTGTTCTGCAGACTTCCCCCCTAGTAGTGGTGCGCTGTTGATGATGGTGAGGGGGTGCTTGAGGCTCGCGGGAGTCACAGTTTCGTTGATCGTCGGGAACTCATCTGTGGTGTTGGGTGGGTGTGGGGCTCCTGGTGTATGTTGATATGCAGAAGTCTTCTCGTGGGTGTCTTGTTGTGTTGAACGTATATTCACGGGAGCTGCTGGTTGAGTCGACCACCCCGTTGTAGATTCAAGATCTCCACGACCGAGTGCTTTCTTGAGGGTTTCGGCAATCAAAGCGACACCCATAAAACTCGGATGAAGCCCATCCGCAGCAAGAAAGCGTCTTGGTGGCAACTGCTCGAATTGGTAGTCGATGTATGACACCTTGCGGGGTCTCCGGCAGTAGGCCTTGACTGTCTCGTTGAATTGACGAGCGTCCCGGTTGAAGCGGTGCACGAATTGTTCGTTCGATCGTTGCAGGTGTAGGTTGAGGTACCGGGGCAACACGCATGAAACAATGAGCCTTTCGAGTTCCTGGCGTGTCCGAAGCGTGTTGTTCACTAGGCGGCGAAGGCGGCGTAGCGATTCGTCTAGTCCGTACGACGCCAGCTCACTCGTACCGACGTGAAAAACGAGCGTGGTCACAGATCGTGGTATGCCAGCAAGCTCTTTCTCGATGTCGAATGTAGAGGCTCCGCGGATGGAAATGATTGCAGGTGTCGTCTTCTCATGTGGGTTGAAATGCCGATGTAAATACCTTGTTTGCGAGTTTCCGATGATGGCTGTAGTTGGTGCATGTTTAGGGAAATTCCGTGAGACCTGCTCGACTGGAGGTGCGCCTGTGGCCGGTCTTGTGTAGGCAGGCATGGTGGTTGAGTGGCCGTAGCGTTGCATATAGTCTAGTAGATCCTCCGTGAGTGGTCACAACGTGGTTTATTTCGACGTTTCGGCCTAGAGTCTGGCCTTCATCAGGAATAAAGATACAGTTTGTCGGTGCTCAGCTTTATACAATCTCAAATCAGAGGGCAAGGTAAGAGGGAAAAAAAGAAAAGAAAAAAAAGAAAAGAAAAGAAAAGGAAAGAAAAAAAAGAAAAAAGAGAAAAAACGATAGAAGAAGAGAAGCTCTCTACAACCCTATATCGGAAACCAACGGATCGACAACAATACCTTCATTACCAAAGCGATCACCCACGCCACTGTAAAAACAGTATTCCATACAGCCAGGCTCACCGGTTTAAGCGAATCTGCTCTAGAGACGCTGACTTTGACACGAGCTCACAGAGGCTAAAACTTATGCTCGAGCAACAAAAATACCCCCCACATGTAATTAATGACGCTGTTCAAAAAGCGAGAAAACTAAAGCGTGAAGACTTACTCATGAAGCGACCACCACGAGAAGACCCACAACGAACAAACCTCTGCTTGACTTACAGCACAAACTTCCCCAATGTAAACAAAATCCTTAAACGACATTACAACATTCTGGAACAAAGTGAACGTCTGAAACGCGCATTCCCATCAGCTCCAGGCGTCCTTTACCGACGACCACGTAACCTCAAAGACACCCTTGTCCACTCCCAAATTAACACATCACCCCCCAATAATTCATGCCGCCCTTGCTTAAAGCCACGATGTCTTGTATGTAAGGCGATGCGAGAAACAGACAAAGCAACCAGCACGCAATCCAAGTTTTCGATTAACATACGAGGAAACCTAACATGCGATTCTTCTAATGTGGTGTACCTACTCGAATGCAACGTGTGTGGTATGCAGTACATCGGACAAACAGAAACACCATTTAGGATTCGCTTCAATAATCACAGAGCCCATGCGAAATCAGCCCCAAGTCTACCTCTATCAAAACATCTCAATCTTCCCGACCATGCATTCGACAAACTATCAATAACGCTCTTAGAGACGGGATTTAAATCAAATCGAGAACGTGAACAAAGAGAGTCATACCTTATCCACCGATTTAACACCCTCGATAGAGGAATAAATGAGAATCCTGGTACACTTGCAGCAATTAAATCATTAGAAAACAATAACGGCAACGATGAAAATAGTAACTGAGTTCACGGCACTGCAGCTGCGTAGGGCACTGGACAACCTAAAACAATTCCAAGTGTAACTACTCTTCCTAAGTGCAGCTGTCGTCTGTTTTCTGTTTTATTTTACTACCCAATCAATTGTGCCATGCAGGACATGCCCAACAGCAACCATGTGCACAGCCGGGAGGCCCCCACGACACGCGTAATTTAGAAGCGGGCCAGGAATTCGCATTGCACGCGCTTGCACAGCCTACCGCAATACGGGGCACCCCTATTTTTACGACGAAATGTTGACAGGGCGCGGAGTAGTTAAAGGCTTAGAACTTCCTAAAATGCCGGCTGACCAGCCTCTGCCACAATACGCGGCCCCCGTCCTTCTACGACGAATTGTTTACGGGACCCCGAGCAGTTAAAGGCTTAGGACTTCCTGAAAAGCTCTTTTTTGCCCCACACCGAACCGCCAGTGCCAGGAGGGACCGTCTGATCGGGAGGAATGCGCTAGTGAACGGAAACATACACAGACCGCTGACATCAGAAAGGCGAAGGGGAGAGGGGGGAGAGAGATGGGGGGGAGTGGAAGGAAAAGTGGAAGGGGGGCACCCGAGGGGCGTTCACCGTATATTATTTTTCTCTTTTTTCTTTTTTTCTTTCCTTTTCTTTTCTTTTCTTTTTTTTCTTTTCTTTTTTTCCCTCTTACCTTGCCCTCTGATTTGAGATTGTATAAAGCTGAGCACCGACAAACTGTATCTTTATTCCTGATGAAGGCCAGACTCTAGGCCGAAACGTCGAAATAAACCACGTTGTGACCACTCACGGAGGATCTACTAGACTATATATATATATATATATATATATATATATATATATATATATATATATATATATATATGTGCTCACTTCGTCGTACAGGCAGGAGTAATGACTTTGTAGTTCTCGGAAATTGGTTCATGAAAACATCGTTCAAAAGAGTTGAATAATAACTTTCTAAAATTGCGTTCCTGAAAAAATGCAGTACCTTACAATGATGATTTTGTGGTGTGCTCCTAGGTTTAGACTTTATAATTTGTAATTGCGTTCCTGTTTTATGGGGTGAATTTGTAGAGTCACTTTGGTGCGCCTTTTACTTCATCTGATATAAATATCACCGCATACTAGAGAGATCTGATTGCCTACATAACCGCGATCACGTGTGTGCGCACGTTAATATCATGTTCAATAAACTTTTAGTTGTGAGTCTGCTTGTGTTTGTCGTCTTTGTTGTATTTGGCACTACACACAAGTCAATTCAAGTCGACGCAAACCCCCTAAGCCTTGGCAACATGTTTTAGGTAGCTTTGAGTCACAGAAATTATAGTGATTCGGGTCACATTAGCTCTTGTTGTGAAGTTTGTATTCATTTTCCAAAAAAGATGATTTATTATCGTTTATATGAAATATAATACTAGTGTTGTTTTCATTGCTTCAATTCTCCTATGCTAACATAGTGAGAAAATTCCCCAAACGGTTTCTCGGCCCTTGCCTCATTTAGGTTCATTTTGGAGTGGACATTTCTTCTGAAAACTGGATGCTGAACTCAGCATTGTAAATTGGAGGGCTACGGAGAATTTTTTTTATTCCAATCACGTAAAAAACTTGAATTTGCACTCTCTAAACGATTCATACGCCTGACTTGCTAAGTGTTTTGAGGAAATCTTGAAAAAAACCATGCGCTAATGTTTAACTAAATGAGTCCACCAGTACAGCAACAGCTTCTTAATTAAATGCGCGTTAGATCGTAAAAATGGTTAATTCGGGCGTAT
This sequence comes from Rhipicephalus microplus, assembly GCF_043290135.1. NCBI lineage: Eukaryota > Metazoa > Arthropoda > Arachnida > Ixodida > Ixodidae > Rhipicephalus > Rhipicephalus microplus. Next base: position 69,199,931 of record NC_134707.1, on the reverse strand, counting down.
TCACTGGCCCGGACAGTTTATCTATTGATAAATGGTACAATATGTCTTATTGATTTCATGAACTTTTGACGAGACCCGGTTTATTCAAACGCTTCTCGGAGCGCAGCGAGCGTGAAGCATGCAAACATGAGACGCAAAGGTAGGACAATTAGTGTCGTGGACAGCCGCAATCTGCGGCACCTTTCAGAAAGCCGTGTTCACTAACCAAAATCCTTTTCGCACATAACAATGTATAGAATCAGAGAACACTTTATATTAAAACACAAGTGCCTTGGAGCCACGTTCACATTGAGAACGAAGTCGCAAATGACGAAAATTGTGGCTTTTGCAGTAGTTTCATGCTGCAACAACAAACATAGCAATTTTGCAGGTTTCCTGGATGAGAAAATGCGGACATCGGCAACCTTCTTTGTTTATACTGTCCAGTATTTGTTATTCTGTTTTTTTGTTTTTTTTTGCTGTTGTTCTCTATGTATTTCTATCTATTCTTTCATCTTTACTTCTCTTTCTAGTTCTCTATTTTCAATCCCACCTTTTTCATTTCTATTACTGGTTCATGCATGCTTAACTGCTGACACGGCATTGCATATCCGGATGAAGGATAGGATAGTGCGTTAAATGAAGAAGCGTATACCATTTAAGAGGCAAGTGATTCCGGAGTCGCGAAATTCTCTGAATCACGTTACATGCCACAGATTTAGGCTTCTCCTCCGTAGCGCTCTGTGGAACCAAACTACCTTCTTTTGTTCTTACTGCGGACAATAAGTTGTATTGCCCAAAAAATGAAACAAATAAAAACTCGTCTGTGATAAATCACGCCTTTTAACACGTGTTCACTCGAAGTAACATTATGTATATATATATATATAGTCATGTAGATCCTCCAAGAGTGGTCACTACGTGCTTTATTTCCACGTTTTGGCCTAAAGTCTGGCCTTCATCAGGATTGAGGGTACAGTTTTTTCTGTACCCTCAATCCTGATGAAGGCCAGACTCCAGGCCGAAATGTCGAAATAAACCACGTTGAGACCACTCACGGAGAACCTCTCTCAACCACAATGCCTGCCTATATATATATATATATATATATATATATTTATATATATATATATATATATATATATATATATATATATATAAATATATATATATGTATGTATGTATTGTGATGAGCACTGATGACTAAAAGCAGCGGAATCGGGGCTCTGGGTACGAGGAGCTAGCTGGATGAAGCAGAGGAGGACGAAGTGCAGAATAAGAACAGCTTGCCCGACGATCGGGTGTTGTCTCTTTTCTCTCCGTTAAAATGGCGCAGTCGACGAAAAAGAAGTCTTACATTCCGGCTTCCTCATCCAGGACAGTTGCCAACGTTCAACCGCGATAAGCGCCGCTTGAGGACGGCGTCAAGGCCTCCTTGGCAGCTGTTCACCTGCAGCCACTGCCACCACCGTTCGGGGACGGCGTCAAGGCCTCTTGGGCGGCTGCAGTACACGTTCACGGTACCATTTTACAAGGGACGCCATCCACGCGTCCTTGGCTATAGATTCTGCCGTCAGCGCAAGCCGACAAGTGAACCCTCTGCGGGAAGAGACCGGTACGTGTCTTCGTGGTTCGTCGGCAGTGCGGGCTGCTCCATCAAGGAACGCCGTTCACGCTTTCTTAGCGATGGGGTCCCACCCGCCGCTTCAGCCACCCTTCAGACCACCTGTGGACGGTGTCCAGGCCTCCCTTGTGGTTCTAGGAGATGACCTGTGATTGAAACCTTGCCACCGTTTCACGGCAGGGATCCGCACCGGCTCCTGTCCCTTGGGAATGCCGCTCACGTTTCCCATGGCCTACAATCCCGTTGTGGTACTCTTACAACAAACGAGCCGCCACGGAACGCCCAGGCTTCCCTGCTCGTCGACCACACCAGGGTGAGTGCTGCATTTGCTACTTACTCAAAGACCACGATCAGTGACACTTCAGGCTTAACGCCCGACAGCACCGCAGACCTGCGGCATACCATCGCGCTACTCCGCGTCGAGGCTAGCGAACTGACAGCATTTATCGCCGAGCGAGCTCCTACAATGTTGCCAGCATCATGGGACATTAACGCAGTGTTGGATGTAGCTGCCTCATACGACCTTGAGGCAAGCACACTGGAGCAACGCAGGGAGCTTCGGTCTTCTCTGATCTAGCTTTCACACCAGCTCGACTGCTTCGCGTCGCCACCTTCCACCTCACAATCACCAGCCATCTGCGAACTACCGGAATTCCACGGGGTCCGGAACGACGCCAACAGCTGGGTGGCAACCGTCAACGCGATAGCAATTCGCGAGGCCTGGACAGAAAATCAAAAATGGGCCGTGGCTGTAAACCGTCTTCGGGAAGGTGCAGCGGCGTGGCACCGGTATGAAGGCTTCAAGCAGCACTCTTGGGTGGAGTGGAGCTCCAAGCTCATAGCTGCCTTCGGCCGGACGCTCTCTGATCACCCTTCCACCACCCAGTTCAACCTGACGACAACCGAGGATAAGGCGCAGGAGGGTTTCCGCCTCCAGGTTGCAGTCAGGCGTTGCAGTTTACTTGAGCTTTCGGACTCTGTGCCGTCGTGCAATTCAAGTTCAGCTCAGCCAAACACCACTATCAAAACGGGCCTCGTGAAGGACGTCACTCAAACGACATACCCACACTGAACCGCCATGAATTTGCAGCTGTACCCTGCGTAAGCTTTGATGACCTCTTGGGTGAACGATCCGCAGGGTACACTGAAACAGGCTCTAAGGCAGGCGTTGCTCTTCGTATGCCAGGTTCCACACCGGGATCCATCTCACAAACTTCCGTGCCAGCAAGCAATGCCTTTTCCAAGACAAAGCTGTCGGAGACAACCATGGATAGCAAGGAGAGAATTTTGGACCAGTGTGTACCACATCTGCAGTCATTGGCCGAGCGTGTGAGATACATCAATGCGTTCCAGGCAGAGAGAGCCAGCATCGGCCTTTCTGGCAACATGATGTACGATCTCGCTGACGACGACAAGCACGCCATTCTGACTCTCAACGTACAACCTGAACGTCGCGCAGACCCTCATGAAGTCGTCACCATGGAAATCGCTCCTGATTGTTCAGGCCATGACCAGCTCGGTCAAAACAAGAGCGATAACAGCAAGGAAGCTGTGGGCACGTCGCATCATGATTGTGTCCAGCGGCCTGTGAGCGCTCACACTCACCCTCTGTTGCGCAAGCATTTTCCGGCTCAGCATTGAAATGGGCATAAAAACCACACCACCCCACTCAGACGACATAAATGTCTACTCGACAAGCAACGACTGCTCCAACACACCCACTGTCGCCCACCAAATCTCTACACCATGTTACAGCGTCGTAAAAACAGACCACCGATGTACAACCAGTTTCATACCCCCGAGTCTTCATCGACCCAGGTGCGAGCGAATGCCAATGCCCAACGTCAACAGTGACAGTGTGGCCGCCCAAGGCAACAAACACAGCCTCAGCGTGCCAAGTCACAGCCTAGACGGGTCTGACCCAGGCGAGGAAGCCAATGCCACCCACCAGAACTGTTTTCACCAAGTCTTCCGAAGACGCCGAACCTTAGACGAGATCAACCGCAGCGACAGAACTTATTCCGCCCGTCGGAAAACGCACTGGAAGCGTGGCAACATGGCCGATGTTATAGACCACCGAAACACAAAGTCGTAACCCAGAGTCGCTATCTGCCAAAGTTTACGCCAAACCCCAGCAAACCTCGCCATTTTAACCGACATTTCGAATGACCACGGCGACACATTCAATGTCGGCCACTGGATTTTGCTCCAAAATATTTTCACACGAATTTCAAGCGTGGAAGAGTCCGACCACCACGATGCAGCCAACCGCACCCACCTCTCCACGCACTGGCCGCCATGGCCGAGTGTGATGAGCACTGATGACAAAGAGCAGCGGAATCGGGGCTCTGGGTGCTTGTAGCTAGCTGGATGAAGCAGAGCAAGACGAAGTGAAGAATAAGAACAGCTGCCCCAGAATCGGGTGTTGTCTCTTTCCTCTCCATTACAATATATATATATATATATATATATATATATATATATATATATATATATGCATATATCCAAAAAGAACGCCGCTGGCGCTGAGAGTCCGTGCTTGGCCGTGACTGTCGCCATGGTGTATGTTCGCTGGTTGCCGGCCAATAAACGCCTTCAGAAATTGGTAGAGTGCTGCACTCCCCTTCAATGCCCTTGAAGCTACGATCACGTAGCCTGCCATCTACCATGTCCCACGACGCCCCTCAGCAAACGCCTTCTCCAATGCCACCCCCTTTTCCCGATGTCCCCAGAATCCGCGATCCACCCATGTTCACTGGCGCTGATGGCACTGACGTGGAGGACTGGTTCTCCATTTACGAGTGCGTTAGCGTCCCCAACAAATCGGACCAGGACGGCAAGCTGACCAACTTGGTGTTTTGCCTTGCGGGTGTGGCCATTTTGTAGTACAACATCCACTCGTTAGATTTTGTAACCTGGTCCGATTTTTATACCACAACCATCCACAATTTCGGTCGCACTGCTGTTCGCAAGCGGCAAGCCGAGCAGCGCATATGTGAACGCGCTCAGGAGGCTGGTGAGTCATTCACAAGGTATATTGAAGATGTCCTGGACCTATGCGACAAATCCAATCACACCATGTCCGAGTCTGACAAGATCCGAAACATCATGAAATACATTGACGATGATGCCTTCTCAATGCTGCTTACTAAAAAACTTGGCAAAGTGGCTGAGATCATCACACAGTGCCAGAGCTACCAGGAGCTTCGGCAGCAGCATTCGATGACCCGTCGCTCTCCACCACGAGCTGCAACGCTTGCTGGCTTAGAGGCCAGTTGTGACCAAGTGGCGTTGATGGCAGACCTAAAGTCCTTCATCCGTGAGGGAATTGCGCGTCAGTTCTCTCTCCTACCCTTGGCCCACCAAACAGCTGTTCAACAATCGGCTACTACCCTTCTCCCTCCCATCCATCGAGTGATTGAGCAGAAAACAGCGGAGGTGATGTCTGCGTACCACCCCCTACATCCTCCGTCTTCTGCGCCCCTGAGTTACGCCCAGGTGGTCGCCAGGCCACCTCGAGTCGTTCCAGCACCCGCCCATCTGACCTACACCGAAGCTGCCGCTCGACCTCCGTCCTTTGCAGCGGGTATGCCCGCTACGTATGTTGACGTAACCCCTCAGCCTCAGCTTCAGCCCACCATGCAGCCACCGTTCCGTCCACCGGCTTTTGCGACATGAGTGAGACCTACCCCGGCGAACAGGTGGCGCACACCCGACAACCGTCCATTTGCTTTGACTGTGGTTACGCTGGTCACGTAGCCCGTTATTGCCATTGCGTACAGCCGGCTCCGATTTCTTCGCCTGTTGCTTGCCAGCTCAGCCGTCCCTGTCACGAAGAACCGCGTCTATGCCACCGCCGTCTCGCCCAGGTCCGTCTCTTCGAAGGTCACCGTATCCACGACATCGTTCCCTGTACCCCATACGGCGAAGTTCAGCTGCTCACGAGCAGGAAAACTAGTCGTTGCAGTCCCCGAGGCAAGGGCTGCAACGCTATTGCATTGTGAAAGCCGACAAAGTCGCCTATGTAATGTCATTGACGTCCTCGTGGACGGTGTTCATGCATCTGCTCCTATTGACCCTGGCGCTGCAGTATCAGTTATGGACGAAAACCTTTGCCGCTTGCTTCGAAAAGGGACGACGCCAATTTCTGGTTTGCTCCTTCGTACTGCTAAATTGCGATGTATCCATCCTACAGCAGCGTGCACAGCTTGCGTTGTAGTTCAGGACGTTCTGTATGTCGCCTAGTTCATCATCATTCCTGCATGCTCTCATGACGTCATCTTGAAATGGGATATTCTCTCCCGCATTGACGCCGTCATCCATTGTGCCACCGCCGAAATTTAACTCTCAGCCTTCTCGCATTTGACGGCTGAAAACAGTCCCTCAAAACTGAGCAAGATTCTCGTGAAAAATGATACAATAGTGCCTACAAGTACGACGACGGGTTTATCGGTCTACTGAGCTAATCTCTCCGACACAATTGCACTCGTTTCGCTATCCGACCGTGCTTGCAGAAGAAAATAGTTGCTAGTACCTTTCGCAACCGTGCGAATTCCCTAGGGCAACGCTGCTATTTTTGTGACCAACCCATCTCCGTACCATGCTCCCCTGGTTCGAGGGGAATGTCTCGGCAGAGTGGAACCAGTTGATGACGCACAGATCCTGGGCGTACCCGATCACTCGCGTTGTCCCAATTCGCGTACCATCAGTGTTGTTTTCACATCTGATCCATCATCGCCTGATGTATTTGACCCCTACATTGATGACAACCTTACGTCGGTACAGCGTTGCCAGCTTCTGGATCTGTTGCAAGAATATCATTCTTCTTTGGATGTCGGGCGAAGTTCTGTCAGTCGCGCATCCACTTTTACACATCGTATCGACACTGGTGCCCATCCATCTTTACGGCAACGTCCTTACCGCGTGTAGCCTGCTGAACGTCGAGAAATTGACGAGCAGGTTGACAATACGCTCCGACGCGACGTTATTCGGCCCTCAGATAGTTCATTGGCGGCTCCTGTTGTTCTTGTTGCGAAGAAAGATGGTTCTGTGCGGTTCTGTGTGGACTACAGATGGCTCAATAAGATCAGTCGCAAGGATGTTCACCCACTACCGCACATCAATAACGCAATTGCCAGCCTTCACGGAGCCGAATTTTTTTCTTCTCTAGATCTTCGCTCGGGGTACTGGCAAGTACCCATGGCTGATGACGCTCGACTGAAGACTGCATTCATCACACCCGAAGGCTTGTACGAATTGAACGTCACGCCGTTTGGTCTGTGCAATGCACTTGTGACATTTGAATGCAAGATGGACACCATTCTGTGCAACTTAAACTGGCACACGTGCTTGTGTTACCTCGATGACGTTTTTGTTTTCGCTTCAGATTTCTCCACCAATCTCCAACGTCTGAAAGACGTTTTTGCACGTGTGAGCGATGCCGGCTTGCAACTAAATCTGGAGAAGTGCCGCTTTGCTGCACGGCAAATAACCATCCTAGGGTACGTCATGTCCAAGGATTGCATTCTTCCTGACCCAGCCAAGCTTCGGGCTGTGGCCGAACTCCCCAAACCTGCGTCCGTCAAAGAACTGCGTAGTATCGTGGGCCGGTGCCTATACTTCCGACGCTTTATACAAAATTTTCCAACGTTCATTCACCCATCTACAACTCCGTATGTCTATGCGTCCGTCCATCCTAATGCACACACTATATATACCAACGCCATCTAAGAAATGAGACGAGAAATGTTGATAAACAGTGCAATCCAATATATTGTTCGGAAGATACTGCTGGTAACGCAGGACAAGGTTAGAGTAAGAGAAGTTTGATTCCTAAATATATAAGTTGACCCAACGTTTCGGAACCGATTCGGCTGCTTTTTCCGAGGTGACTGTTCAGTGGGCTCCGAAGGTAGTGACTTTCTCACTCATCCAGACAAGTCTCCATGAAATATAATCTGCTTTAAATATATTTAAAATGTTTTGAAGAGTGCCAACCCTATTGATAAAACGCCCACCATAGGAATGGTGAAATCCACCATACACCATTTTGGTGAATTATGGTGCAGGAAATGTTTGTGGCACAAGGTGTATGGTGGCGTATGGCTCAGCGGATAGTGGATGGCGTGCTTCAGCCGGCAACGCTGGAGTGTGAAGCAGCGTCAGAACCACAGTGACAAGCTGCCACTAAATAAGTAGTGAAAATAATTGTATAAAATATATGAAGAAAGCACCCGTAAAAAATGTGCGAGAGCGCGGAATCAAACCAGCCACATTCGGATTCTGACCTTAGCAAACGTACTACTGCACCACGCCTACAGATAGCAACTTTGGTGTTAAAGAAGTAGTTAACTCACAAGGTCACTGTTTAACTTGAGTTGTGTTTGTCACTTTCTCGAGATGGATGGGATCTGTGTCTGCTATAAAAATTGCACTTTAGATAAACACAAACAAATACTTCCTGTAACGATTGCCACTGTAAAAATGAAAACAGTGCTGTGCTTGTGTTACAATTTACAACCACAATTAAAAAAAAACTTTACTTGCCCCACAGTGAACTTAGGAGCAGGTAAAGCTTATCGGCGGAGACTGAGATGTTTATTATTCGATTTTTGCTCCTTCTAAGGGTGATATCTGTTCAGGCTTTATGACGCTTCTATGCTCATTCAATAGATACGCCCACACAATTGATTTCTCTGTCGTTAGAAACAACTACATAACGGCTTGGCTAAAAGGAATGCAGTGCGCCACAAACACTATGCTATCATATTAGTTCAGTATGCATACGAATTGACGAGTGTGTGTTCTCTCATAAGAGCCAGTGAAGTGCTGGCGAGTGCGACTGGTGGCTGTCGGTGAGGGGAGGCGTACATTCGGTGGAAGTGCTGCAAGCGCGGCGCATCGATGTTGGTCGTTTCTTGCATGGGGACCATTCAAAATAAAAAACGGCTTCATTTAGGTTAAATGATGCCGCAGCTGTGCTGTATAGTCATTTTACTCGTCAAAATTGTGTATTCTGAAATCCAGAAACACTGATAACACTTGTACGAGCTCAGTCGGTAGGACTAATTTTTGGGGGAAATCATGGTGGTAGAACAAAACAGTGAAAGTTAAATTCACTGGGCTCATCTCGATGCAGGTTGAAATGGAAAGTATATGCAAGTTCAGACGCACATTTTTACTTGAAAGTATGCTTCTAGCAATAGAGTGTACAAGAATTGCCAGAGTTGCGTTTCTAGCGTGGCGACAAGTGACTGCTATGTTTTGCTCTAACATTCAAAGGGGCCATTGCGAACTAGAGCTCATTTATTTCTTGACAACTGCGCGCTGTTATAAAACTTTATTCTCACTGTTCATAGAGGTACCTCTAGTTTTCTAAACATTGCAACAAAGAAACACATCGAGGATGTCAAACTAATGTAGGTGCGCGAAATGTAAATATATTCACGGCCACATATTCTACGCTCCACAAAAATTGTAGCCTTGTTCATACCACAGGAATAAAAAAATAAACGTGCTAGAAAGCCTAACGAGCAGTGTTAGTTTCTTTTGACAGTAAACGTACATTTCCGCGCATACAAGAATTAAACACTACAAGTAAGTGACTTCACATACTGTCATGTGCTTTTTCATCATGCCACCGTCATTCACGATGCTTCCAACATGCCACCGTCATCCACCTTGCTCACCAAGCCTTCCACCAAAGACGTTTTGCCTTGCCACCATGAGCCGGTATTTAAAATGCGAAGCATTTCTTAGCCAACTTCAGTGACTTTGAGCGTATCTATATAACTATCTTACTTTTGGGCGCTCTAAAGGTCACCCCCTTCACTTGGCGTGAACCAAAATTAGCATGGGAGGGTTAGATGGTTTGAAGAATATGACGCGCTGGTCAAGGCATGAATATTGTCACAACCCTGTTGCACATGTCATCAAAGACTTCCCGCCAGACAGTGGCACACACGCACCGGCTGGTCCACTGGTATGCGGGTATGTGCCACAGGTGGTTGGCACTTAGTATCTGCCCAGGAACGACAAGAACACACAAAGGCAATTTTAACGCGTGAGCGTTAAGGAATGCCCGGCATCGGTGGCGTCGACCCAACGAAAGCATAGAATAAATGTCAGTGTTAACAAAAACCTGTCATAGGCAGCGTTGACCCGGGCCCCCCTTACGAATGCAAATAATAAATTTCAGGGTCCCAGCTGGAATTGAACCCAAGCATTCTGCGTAGCAACGAAGCATTCTACCACGGAGCTACGGCAGGTCTCGGAAATGCTGTTCAAATAGACGCTAATCTTCGTGAAATGTCAATAGTGGTTACAGTGCTGCCTATATAATTTTTTAAACATTACAAAAGCATTCCTTTGATATGGCCGTCACGTCAGGTTAACGTTAATTGTGATCACTTGTCATATGCTGAAGTTGATTTATGTAGCAGTGTCCAGGGCCAGCATCTTCGTGTGCGTCGGCAGCTCCATATCAACTTCCGGTGTTGCTAATACGCATGCTCCAGTTGGCATGGTTGCGCAAGTGCAAAGAACTTGTTTTATAAACATCTGCAACTCTTGAACATATGTCAGTGCGTGCAGCATTTGTACATATATTTAGCATCATTTCATGACGTGTCGCTCAACGAAGACAAATGCAACACAGTCACCTTTCCTCCACCTGCTTTGCATAACGTCGATTCCCAGGAACGTGAGATCTACCGAATTTTCATCACCGTCAGCACCATTGACTCACCACCACCACCACCTTCTGCCACCATTTTTTCCCTCTCGCCGTGATCAGCCATTATGCCCACTTCAGTTTCCAGCATATCCACTAATCTTTCCACCATATCCACTATTCATTCCGCCATATCTACCAACACTCCAAGCATCCACCAACCCAGGATTATCAATAGGGATCATTCTTGTAATGTCATAAAAGCATGCCCATAACTGAAATCCTTGACAGAATAAGAGTGGGAATGCTGGGTACTTCGGCACACAAACTGCACCCTACAAGGCTTTTATCGGTCTGTCAAGAATTTAAGTTCTACTCAAATGCCAAGGCATTTCTTTAGAAGCCCGTGGGTTGAAAATAAAAACAAGCGCTGCCAACAATTTTATTAGGTTTGCATATATATATATATATATATATATATATATATATATATCATTATTTCGTGACCTAGATGAATCATAAATTGATTTCTTTGCCTAATACAACGGCCTTAAACACGTTGCTATTGATGTCGCATGGTATTGTTTTCTTACTTGGCTAAACAGTAAATGCAAGACGCACCACAAGCAAGATGTGACCATTGACATGACATGACAATGAAGAATAGCGAGTTTGAGCCATACACATAAGTCATAATCACTATCACTGGCACATGCGAAGTATCCACTGACGATGACGATGCCATCACTGCACAGCGTGTGAAAGGGTACACATAATGATGATGACACTGACGGCCATAAAGAACAAGTGCGTTCCAAACCACACATTTTCACCTTGCCATGAAAGGAAGCGATCGCGAAACCATTCTCGCCTACGAAACGTAAAGCGGCAAGGCTGAAAACAATATGCTAGAAAAATAAATGAAACGGGGGGGCAGTTGCTATTATGCCTATTCTCTCGATCAAACTTGTCTGATTGTCAAGGTTATCACTGACAGATAACACCTACCGCCACAGCACCCTCATTTGCTCAATGCAGGGGAGGCGAGAAAGACAAGCATGTACCCCAGTGTCAACTAGGGATGGATTCTCAGAGCACAACAGGCTAGACGTAGGGTATTGTGTTGAGCAAATAGAAGTTTGGTTAGGTTAAGCAGCAGCTGGCAACTTCATTGAGTGATTGATATGAAGTGTTTAACGTCGCAAAACCATCATATGTATATGAGAGACGCCGTAGTGGGGGGCTCTGGAAATTTCGACCACCTGGGGTTCTTTAACGTGCACCAAAATCTGAGCAAACAGGCCTACAACATTTCCGCCTCCATCGGAAATGCAGCTGCTGCAGCCGAGATCCGAACCCGCGGCCTGCTGGTCAGCAGCCGAGTACCTTCGACACTAGACCACCACGGTGGAGCAACACCTGGCAACTTGATGCTTTGAGAGCTTTTTGTATGGCAGGGCATTGATGCGCACATGTCTTTTCATCAACTATTGTTGCAGCATGCTCACTCATGACCGAGATGTGCTTCTACGAGGCAGGCTGTTGAAGTGCTCGGTCTTAGTGTACCTTCCTGCGACACAGTTTACCCCTTTGTGTGCTTGCAGCCCCATGTGAGATATTGTTCATACTATCTTGTGACGTATGGTGGATGCGAAAATGCTTGATGCCTATCTAAGCTGATTTGTGTGCACGTCAAAGAGCCCCAGGTGGTAAGAACATCTGGAGCCTTCCTTCACGCGGCCTTACAGTCACATCAAGTTGTTGTGCATAAAACCCCAATAATAATGTTACGGGAACTACAACTACACAGGAGAGAAAAACGAGTGTATTAGCAAATTATACAGGTTGGTGTGACACCCCAGGGCTGTTAGGATCTCACGCGTCAAATCCGATTCTTCTTTATGGATGCGTATGCGATGGCGGAGCCATGCCCACTGCCTCGTAACATCACCCCCGGTGGACGAAGCGCCATCACGTCGCCGCTAAGTAAATAAAGACTGGCAGCGTAGTAGCTTTTTAGTCGAGACACATGAACAACATCAGTAGAGGGTATGACAGAAGATGGGTGTGGTTCAACGACAGGGATGAGGTAGCCGACGTCGGTGACCTTGCGGAGAACATTGTAGGGCCCTTTGTACCGTGGAAGGAGCTTCTCGCGCAAGCCTTCACGCTGATACGGCGTCCAAAGTAGGACGAGAGAGTTAGCAGGGTTGTCAACGTCGTGGTGCCAGTCATCGTAGCGGACTTTTTGTGAGGCCTCAGAAGCAGTGAGCCTAGTGTGCGCGATTTGGCGAGCGACGCGGGCTCGAGAAGCAACGTACTGAGAATACACCATTGGTGTGGTAGTAGCAGACAGAAGGAGTGTGTCAAATGGCAACGCAGGGTTGCGGCCGTACAGAGAAAGAAAGGAGAATAGCCGGCGGTGTAATGCCTCTATGAATTGTCCACAAACTTGACGGAGTAATTGCATCCTAGCCACGGTGATCCGTAGAGACGTACAAGGACAACATGTCTGTAAGTGTTCGATTGAGGCACTCTGTGAGACCGTTAGTCTAGGGATGGTAGGCAGTAATAAGGTGATGATCGGTAGAGCACCTACGGAGGATTTTGTCGATAGCTTTTGCGAGGAAGCACCGGCCGCGATCCGTCAGAAGCTGGTGCGGAGCTCCATGCATCTTGGTGTAACCTGAGAGACTTATAAATTACGTCGAAATTGTAATCCTGAAGACGTAGAGCGCAGCGACCTAGGTGACCATTTGGGTCCTTGAGCGACGACAACCAACTCAGAGCGTGGTGGTCCGTAATAGCTGAAAACTCCCGGCCATACAAGTAGGGGCGAAATTTCGCTACAGTCCAGAACAACGCAAGACACTCGTGCTCCGTTGTCGGAGAGTTTCGCTCAGATAAGAAGAGAAGGCGGGGTGCATACGCAATAACACGTGTTTGGCCCCCCTGGTGTTGAGCGAGGACGGCACTGACGCCGTGAGCACTGGCGTCTGGGCGAACTTCAGCCGTTGCGGACTGGTCGAAGTGAGCCAATATTGGTGGTGAAGTGTGCCACTGGATCAGCGTGGAAAACGCCCTTGCTTGGTCTTGGCCCCACGAGAAGAGCGCATTTGTTTTGCGAAAATGAGTGACTGGTCATGCAATTGTAGCAAAATTGCGTATAAAACGTCAAAAGTACGAGCATATGCCCACAAAACAACGAACACCTTTGGTAGTAGAAAGCAGAGGAAAGTTCTTGACAGCGCTAATCTCGTCAGGGTCCGGTTGGACGCCAGCAGCACTTACACGATGACCAAGTACCGTGATTTCTCGTCGGCCGAAACTGCACTTCTTCGAGTTCAGCTGGAGTCCCGCTCGACGAAAAACCGCTAGAATGGCCAACAAACGAGTTAGGTGTCTTTCAAATGTTGGAGAAAAAACAATCACATCGTCAAGGTAGCAAAGGCAGATGGACCATTTATAACCACGGAGGAGAGAGTCCATCATGCGTTCGAGCGTTACCGGGGCGTTGCATAGCCCAAAAGCATAACCTTGAACTGATAAAGGTCGTTCGGTGTGACAAAGGCAGTTTTCCCGCGGTCGAAGTCGTCGACGGTAATTTGCCAATAGCCCAAACGCAGATCTATAGAAGAGAAGTATCGCGCGCCAAGAAGGCATTCAAGGGCGTCGTCGATTCATGGCAGTGGATATATGTCTTTGCGGGTTATCTTCTTTAAGGCACAATAGTCAACAGAAAATCTCCAACTGCTATCCTTCTTTTTGACCAAAACAACAGGGGACCCCCATGGACTTGAAGAGGCCTCTAGGAATCCTTTGGAGAGCATCTTCTAGACTTCTCATTGTATGACCTGGCGTTCAGACTGGAAAACACGATATGGTAGCCGTCTAACAGGACTAGCATCGCTGCTACGTATTTGATGACGCACGACGGACGTCTGACCTTAAGGGCGGTCATTGATGTCGAAAATATCTCGGTAGGTGGTCAGAGCCTGGTGGAGTTGCACAGCCTGACAGGGTGGAAGATCAGGGGCAATCATCATCGTGATTTCATGTGTAGTTGCGTTTGCTCGGCTGAGCTACAATAGGGGACGAGCAGTCTTCATGGTCTAATGCCACGATGTTACATGTATCAAGTGGGGAAACATGGCCTAAGGAAATGTTTTGCGGGAGAACTTGGGTCGAACTACAAAAGTTGAGAAGCGGAAGCTGAACGTAGTTGTGTACGATAGTCACGATGGTATGCGGCATAGCAACACTTCGCGCCAAGAGCACATACACTAATGAAGACACTATGTAGTCACCGTCAGAGAGAGCTGGTGATATCGTTAAGGCCGCAAACGTGGTGGCTTGCGGGGGCAGCTGAACATAATCAACAGCGCACAAGCAGTGTGACGGTGAGGACGGCACAGCTTCAAGTTGAGGCAGTTCAAGTTGGAGAACACCGGTTGCACAGTCAATGAGAGCGGCATGAGTGGACAAGAAATCCAATCCGAGAATCAGGTCATTGGGCTACTGCTCAATAACTGCAAAGAGAACAGATGTGGGGTGATTGACGATAGTGATGCGTGCGGTGCACATTCCTGTGATGGCAAGACTTCTTCCGTCGACGATACGAATAATGCCAGAAGCAGCCGGTGTGAGAACGTTCTTCAGGTGGCGACGAAGTCGGGCACTCATGACAGAAATATGCGCCCCAGTGTCAATAGGTGCAGAAACAGTCAGGCCGTCAACGTCTACGTCGATCAAATTTTGTCATGTCGGCAGTACAAGGAGAAAATTTGAGGTCGGTATAGAGGATGCAGCTTCGCCTCTAAGAGCTGCACCGCTTAGTTTTCCTCATGATAATTGAGCGGGGAGGTCGGGCGTCGTCCAGGTGGTGAACGAGACTGATGACGTCGAGGCGATGGTGAGCGGCTGTGCTGCGTATCAGGGGCATCGAAGGTTTGAAGTCGGCGGTAGCTGTCGGAGATCGGCGCAGGAAGCTAGAAAAGGCGATAGCTGTCGGCGTGGCGAGCAGTGTTATACTGTGTTCAGGACAAAGACCAATGATTGCGGCAATACTGGGCGATATGCCCTATGCGGCGGCAGTTAAAGCAGATCGGCCGATTATACACCGTTCGCCATTCGGCTTGATTGCGAGAGCACGGAAAAAACCGTTCCTGGGGTGGTGACCTGGGGCGAGGCAGCGACCTTGAACGGAAGCCAATTGGTCGAGACTGAGAAACTGCGCAAACATCGAAGCCCAAATTGCTGAGTTCTTCCCGCACAATCGACTGTACCCAAGCAAACCTGAGGTACTTGCGAATCAAAGTGGCCGTTGGCGGGAAGAGTAGGTGTAATCGCTTCGATTTCCCGCCGGACAATTCACGTAATTTCAGACGCCGGTGAAAACTGCTGATGAGAGGTCAGTCTATCTTCGCAGGAGGACGCCGAAGCGGTGTTCGGCAGTCGAGTGAATGATCTTGAAATACGCCTGCTTTTGGCCTGTTCAAAACGCCGGCATTGCTGGAAAAATTCCACGACGGTCGCGCAGTTTCGGCACATTAGCTGGTTGAACGCATCGTCCGCTATCCTTTTGAGGACGTGGTCAACCTTATCTAACTCCAACATGTCGTTGTCAACTTTACGACATAGAGCCAGCACGTCCAGTATATACGAGATATACGGCTCTGTGGACGTCTGAGCACGTATAGACAAATCCTTCTTTGCAGCTGCTTTTCGACCGATGGGCTTCTCAAATAGGTCGCGAAGCTTCTCCTTGGATGTGTCCCGATTTCCGATCTCCTCCTCATGGTTCTCGTTCCAGACTTTTGCCGTGCCTTGGTAAAACAGCACGTTGGCCAGCATGAGAGTCGGGTCATACCAGCTGAGCGCACTGGTACGCTCGTAGTCAGCTATCCAGTCGTCAACATCAACTTTGTCCGTACCGCAGAACATTCCTTAGTGTTTCGGATGCATCAGCACGTACGTGGGTAGGGTCGTGCTGGTGAAGGCGTTGCTTATGATGATGCAAGGGTCGCGGAGGCCGATAAAGAAGTGGCCGTGGAATTAGTCCGGTGTTCCATCACGAATACTCCGATTTGACGACCACTGCAGCGCTCCATTGTATGGCGCTTCGTAACCCAGCACGTCCAACAATCTGTTACGGGGATTACACGGAAGAGAGAAACGAGTGTATTTGCAATATTTACAGGTAGGTGTGACATTTCAGGGCTGCTAGGATCTCGCGCGCCGAATCAGCTTCTTCTTCATCGATGCGTCTACGATGGCGGAGCCATGCCCACTGCATTGTAACAATATTATGATGAGATCGGTTGCTTTTGGTGTACTGACAAGCCATGTTCAGAGAAGTAGACAAGGCTTGTATTTCCAGATTGGTAATTTCTCGACATTGTAACGTACGAATAACGACGGCACACTGCTGTAGCCTGTGGTAACAGCCGTCAGTAGCTTTCAGACTATAGAGGAAAATGTAGGTTATCAATGTGCGGTTGGAGCTTTAGACTTATAAAGACGACTGAGCATTGTGAAAAAAGTTCACGACTTCGTTACCACAATTTTCAAGGCACTTTCGCACGTGCTGTGGACACTGCACTGCATATGTTCAGGGTAAAAAAGACTTCCAATCACATGAACTAACAAGATACTCCCTGAAATGCTATACGAGGCATACCCGAGGCTCCTCCTAGGTGTCAGTTTTGATTGCCAATTGCATGACAAAATTTCTGTTCATACACAGCTAGCTATCTCTAAACGTTGATTGACGTTTTTAGCCGCATTATTGGTGACCTCGTGACAGCAACATTTAACCCGGTATGGAGCACCACAAAGACTGTTCCTCTAAGATTGTTCTTCCAGCCATTGATTAATAATGACATGCGGGGTTTAACGTCCTGAAACCACCATATGATTGTGAGAGATGCTGTAGTGAAGGGCTCCGGAGATTTATACCTCCCGGGGTTCTTTACCCTGCACCCAACTCTGAGCACACCGGCCTACTACATTTCCACCTCCAGCGGAAATGGAGCCGCCGCAGCCGGAATTCAATCCCGCGACTAGTGGGTCAGCAGCCGAGTACCTTAGCCACTGTACCACCGCGGCAGAGTGATTCTCCAGCCATCACCATACAAATAGGTACAAAAAAGAAACAAGAGTGATATTTATATATAAATGACTGTAGAAATGCTGCATTCTTGTCTCAGCACTGGTTTTTTATGTAACGTTGCATCAAGACAGATAACAAAGTCCACCCTACGAGTTCACAAAAGGAGGCAGGAAGTTAATTCAAAATATAAATCTTGGCATTTTGAATGGAAACAAAAGAACAGTATTGTTCTCTATTTGTGCTAATCAAGACACTTTATTAGAGCAAGATTGCAATAGTGGTTACGTGCAGTTCAGCTATGGCGATAGAACTACCTTCTCATACAAATGCAGGCGCACTATCCCACACATACCGTAATAGCCAATACACAGTATACAGCATTCTATAATCCAGATTTTTCGGCGCATGCGTTCTCAGACATGCTCACTCAAGTGATCTGCTACCTCTAGTTTATTGCACAATCTATTCCTTTATAGCGATCAGCGATAGGTGAAGGAAGATGTAGAGATACGACTATAGAAACTTGCAGCCATTTTCATGTCTCCTGAAATGAAGTCCAAGTAATGTGATTCTTCAGTTGGTCCTGACTTTCGGTAGCGTCACTATTTGTGATCCCACAGTATGGTAGCCCTATTACCCGAGAGTATGGTCTCCCTATTACCCTGCGGACATAAGAAAAATCGCAACTAAATGAGATAGTCGGCAATGATCTCTGGCAAAATCTGAAAGTATTAGTGCTTGTCACTCACTGCAAAGTTAATCTTTTAAGAACTGAAATTGCCAGTTGGTAGAATAAAGAAATTATTGTTGCGGAGCAGTAAAAAAAATAGACGACAGTGATGTGTCTTTCTTTCTTGGCCTCATTTTTGGCGTTTGCTGCATTAGAACGTCGGTAATCTACAATATATACACTGGTCCAAGATAATTTTTATTTTATATCATTTTATTTATAATACCCTCAGGGCCAACAAGGCATTAAAGAGGGGAGTGGGTAAATACATGAAAAATACAAATAAAGCAGTGCAATAAATACAAATAAACAATACAATAACTACAAATAAAAGAATACAATAAAAGACAGATATTATTAACATTTCTGCAGAATGTATAAAAAATAGTTATTACTAAATATACAAAAACAGAAGCAATAAGCATAGGTAACAGATTTTCTTGGTTATACAATGTTAGCTAATGTTTCGTGGAAAAGTTTGAAGTCAGTAATGGTTGCGACATTCGGGGAAAGGCGGTTCCAATCATGAGATGGGCGGGGAATAAATGACTGAAAGAAAGACCTAGTGTGACATGATGCGATTCCTACCTTATTGCGATGATCAACACGGTTTGAGATGTACACAGGCTGGAGTATCAGGTCATTATGAAGTGTAGGGTGATAGAAAATTTATGAAACAGTGAAAGACGGGCAATTTTTCGTCGGTGAGCCAATGGAATAAGTGATAAATTATTTTTCATTGAAGTAATACTTGCAGTGCGGTTGTAGTTAGAGAGGATGAACCTAGCAGAGTTATTTTGTACTAGTTCAAGAGATGTGATGAGATTAGCATGACTGGGATCCCATATGGCGGATGCATATTCGAGTTTGGGGCGTATGAGAGACTTATAGAGTACTAGTTTCAAGGAAGAGGGTGCTTTGGAGAAGCTACGTCGTAAGTAGCCGAGCATGCGATTAGCATTGTAAATCACGTACTCTACATGAGTTGTCCAACTTAGGTTATTTGTGATGTGCACGCCAAGATATTTATAAGACAGGACGGAATCTAAAGGAACGTTGTTTAGGTGGTAGGTGTTATGATTCGAGTTAGTTCTTGATACGTGCATTATCTTACATTTCTTAATAGTAAGTTCCATTAACCAGATATTACACCAATTAGCTATATTATTTAGGTCACCTTGAAGTGTTTTAGTATCATCAACAGTGCTGATTTCGCGGTAAATAATCTGCGAACAGATGTATGTTAGAAGTTATTGAAGAAGTTAAATCATTAATATATACAAGAAATAATAAAGATCCCAACACTGAACCTTGAGGCACACCGGATTGTACTTCAGTTAGTGGTGAATGATGGTCGTTAGCAGTTACGAATTGGAAACGATTAGAGAGAAAATGTTCCATCCATTTAAGAAGCTTAGTGTCAATATTTAGCAAGCTTAGTTTTAAGAGCAGTAATTTATGGCAAACCTTGTCAAATGCTTTGCTAAAATCCAAAAAAATACTGTCAGCGCAAAATGATCGATCCAGAATTTGATGCAGATTATGAGTAAACGAAGCAAGCTGTGTCTCGCAGGAATACTGTTTTCTAAAACCATGTTGCGCTTTAGCAAAATATGAATTAGACTCTAGAAAGTTAGCAAGGTTCGAGAAGATTACATGTTCTAATAATTTGCAGCAATTACTTGTTAGTGATATAGGTCGGTAATTAAGAGGCGAGTTTCTGGGGCAAGATTTATAGATTGGAACCACCGTCCCTATTTTCCATTCCTTTGGAAGTTGACAAGTACTCAATGATTGTTGAAATATTTGACTTAGTATCATTGAACTAACTACGTTAGTGCTTTTAAGAAATTTGCTATTAATGCCATCATAGCCAGGAGCGGAGTGGAACGGTAACTTATCTATTAGTTTCAATATTCCAGGTACCTCAATAATTACTGGATCCATGGGCATGTAATTATAGCGGTGCGCATAAGGAAGTATGATGTTGGCGGATTCGGAGTACTGGCTTGAAAATGAATCATTAATAGCTGATGCGCACATGTTATCGGGGATATTATTTCCAGATGAACTTCTAGTGATATAGTGTTGTTAGTGGTTGGGTTAATCATTTGCCAAAACTTTCTAGGGTTATTTTTCAATGTTTCAGGTAGTGTTCTAGTTAGGTAGTTGTTTTTTGCAGTTTTTAGAGCTCTTAAGTAGGCGTTTGCAGCAGATTTGTAAGTTGTCCAGCGCGAAGGTGAAGGCGAGCTTTTAGCTAAACGAAAGAAACGCTTTTTCCGATTAGGTAGGCGTTTTAAATGACTGGTATACCATGGCGCTTGGGGATTAGAAATGAGTGTGCGATTTGGGATGTACTTCTCTATCAATTTATGAACTGTGCATGCGAACAGATTCCAGTTGGATTGAACGGAACGAGATTCAAAATCTCTAACAAAATCATCGTAAAAGTGAGTTAGCTCATTATTTATTGCTTCGAAGTTAGCTTTCCGGTAGCATCGTATGCGTTTCTGCTGTTTAGTCTTTTTACTAGGGCTAATATTGATAACAAAGTTTAGCGAGACGTGGTCGCCGATTCCTGGTAAGTATGTAATGTCGGAGACAAGGTCAGGATGCGTTGCTAGTATTAGGTCGAGAGTGCTTGCTGTATTACTTGTAATTCTTGTGGCTTGAGTTACTAACTGATTCAAGCAATAAACGGAGCATGTATTCAGAAAGTCTTCACTCTGCTGTGAAAAGGGGGAAATACGTATCGGCATTGTGTTCCACGTTATGTTGGGAAAGTTCAAATCTCCGAGTAAAAACATAGGTAAAGAAGGGAAACGAGAGCTTACTATGTTGATGGAGTCATGCAGTTCGTTAACAAATGAGGATGGTGAGGAAGGTGATCTGTAGCAGGTACCTAGAACCAGTTTACAGCTACCCAAAGTTAGTAAAGCCCAGGTTATTTCTAGTAAACTGTTTACTTGGATTGGTGATGATGGTATGTCCTTCGAGACCGCAAGTAGTACGCCTCCTCCTCTATGCTCGCTGCGGTCGCAGCGATATACCATAAAGTTGTTTGCCTCGTAAAATATTTCTGAGTCTGTTGTTTGTGCGGACAGCCACGTTTCAGTTAAAGCTACTATTTTCGCATCGCATGTATCTATAATGGATGAGAGGGCACAACGTTTATTGAGAACACTTCTGGCGTTAGCAAACAATACAGATACCGGATGCGATTGACGATGCGATGATATGCCACTACCCCTCCCTTCTCCCTACAGTGAGGCATTTCGCCCAGTGGAGTCCCCGCGACCTGATTGGTTGCCACGCGATCGTATTTCTTCAACGCAATCAAGTTCAAAGTTGTAGTAAAAACGTTCATTATTCATGAGCAATTTGTTATAGCGCAGTTTAAACTGCAGGCGCCCAGCATAGTTCTTTGCAAATTCAATAATTTTTGGCGAGAAGTGCGGGTACGTTGACAAAAATTTTCCGTCACTGAAATGTTCTTTTGTTTCAGCTGATTACGAAGTGACAAAACTTATTCTCTGGTCTTGTAGTTGGAAAATTTGGCTATTATGGGGCGGCATTTGGCAGGTGCAAACAGGCCAAGTCGGTGTGCGCGATCAATTGACTCTGTGCAAAAAGATCCAAGTACTTCATTTATCGGTGCTGATAGCTTAGCTTCAGTTTCGTTCCAGGTTTCTTTAGCGTCAGCTATACCATGAATTTTTAGGTTGTCACGCCTAGATCTGTCCTCAATCTCATCGAAGCGTGTTTGATAGTTATTACTTTGGTGCGTTAGACCAGATAACGACGCGTGTACTTCTGATAAATCTTTGCCAAGTTGATCAAAGTCCTTCGATTTTTCTTCGAGTTCGTCTAGTCTTTTTTGTATGCCGGTTATTTTTGTTTCTATGTTTTTTTGCCCGTTTTTAATTGCTTTAACGTCAGGAGCTAGTTCGGTTTGCACTTTCGAACTTTGGAGTGAACGGCTGTGTATATCTTTGAGTAGTTTAAACATTGCTTTCATCTGCTCGGCAAGATTTTCTGGTAACGAATCAATATCAAGTACGTTTTCACAGCGCGTGTTAGGTCCCGGGTTAGTTTCAACATCTCCAGATTGTAGGAGTAAAAAAAAGCATGGAAAAACAGTCGCATACAACTTCATACAACACTTTTGGGAATGGAAACAGTAGCAAAAACGGGTTGTCCGATTTTTTAGCGTATAGAGAAAACTTTGTACACACCTGCATGATGAAAAACCGGTGGTTAGAAGCCATGCAAAGCGCACTGTTTCCGTGCCCACTGAAAGGCAAATCCATGCGCCGTGTGCTTAAGTAGACCACGGGAGGTGTTGGCGACGTCGATGCGGCTGGGAACCCGAAGTAGAGTCCTTCTGTCGCAGTGAAGTTGTAAAAAATTTCATCGTCAACCCTGTTGTCCGGTCCGTACGAGGGTGGCAACTTCATCACCATCTCCCACGAACACACGTGTGCCGCCGACGAGCACGCTATCAGGAGAGTCAGCAGATTCTGCATGATGAAAAACCGGTGGTTAGAAGCCATGCAAAGCGCACTGTTTCCGTGCCCACTGAAAGGCAAATCCATGTGCCGTGTGCTTAAGTAGACCACGGGAGGTGTTGGCGACGTCGATGCGGCTGGGAACCCGAAGTAGAGTCCTTCTGTCGCAGTGAAATTGTAAAAAATTTCATCGTCAACCCTGTTGTCCGGTCCGTACGAGGGTGGCAACTTCATCACTATCTCCCACGAACACACGTGTGCCGCCGACGAGCACGCTATCAGGAGAGTCAGCAGATTCTGCATGATGAAAAACCGGTGGTTAGAAGCCATGCAAAGCGCACTGTTTCCGTGCCCACTGAAAGGCAAATCATGCGCCGTGTGCTTAAGTAGACCACGGGAGGTGTTGGCGACATCGATGCGGCTGGGAACCCGAAGTATAGTCCTTCTGTCGCAGTGAAATTGTAAAAAATTTCATCGTCAACCCTGTTGCTCGGTCCGTACGAGGGTGGCAACTTCATCACTATCTCCCACGAACACACGTGTGCCGCCGACGAGCACGCTATCAGGAGAGTCAGCAGATTGTGCATGATGAAAAACCGGTGGTTAGAAGCCATGCAAAGCGCACTGTTTCCGTGCCCACAGCGCACTGTTTCCGTGTTCACAATAATATTGTGAACGTGACTGTGAGCTGTCAGTTATTGAGCTATCTTTTTTCTACAGGACAGTTGTGGGCACTCCTTTACAAGTGTATTGCTCTCGAAAGCTCAAAATTTGCTTTTACAAGATACATATGGCATCATGCACATGGCTCGTTATTCATATTACTGTGCCGATACGTACATATGTCAAAAGCTGCGCCTTAATATAAGAAACCGAAGACGTTGTCTCCTTCGTACTGTTGACACTCATTGCTTTAGGAAGCAGTATCTGACTTTTTCGCCACGGTGGTCTCGTGACTAAGGCGCTCGACTGCTGACCGCAGGTGAAGGAATAGAATCCTGGTCGCAGCGGCCATTTTTCTTTTGATGACGCAGTAATGCTTTGGGCCAGTATGATTAGATTTAGGTGCACATAGAAGAAACCCAGGTGATCGGTTGTTCGGAAGCCCACCACTACGGCGTCTCTCGTAATTGTACCGTGGTTGAAGAAGGTAAGTTCTTACAATTATTAGTATTGGTATCTTATTCGGAAAAAATGTCTGTCAGAGGACGTCATTCACAATTTGTTTTCACAGGTTTTATAGAAGAAGCTCTGATCTTATGTGTTCCACTTAACTTACTTCAGCAATGTTTTTGAG
Organism: Rhipicephalus microplus; assembly: GCF_043290135.1. Lineage (NCBI taxonomy): Eukaryota > Metazoa > Arthropoda > Arachnida > Ixodida > Ixodidae > Rhipicephalus > Rhipicephalus microplus. The sequence goes on along the minus strand of NC_134707.1, from coordinate 69,176,011 downwards.
TCTACTTTCCCGTGCTTGTTGTGGTCTCTCTTCCTTGCGAAATGGCGTCGATTCAGCCAGGACGTGGACAAAACAGTTCGAAAGATTCAACTGCAGCAAAACTATGACTTTTTACAAAAAATCTCTCCAAGGAAGTGAAAAAAAGAAATACGTGAGCTCCACATTGCTTTGCAACTAACCTAGCAAGTACTAAAGCTCCGTAAAGCACGAAATGAACGTAAGTTAACCAACAGCCACCATCATCAACATCTACTAGTCTACTACCACTGAAGAAAGGAAGCCTCTTGCATATTCCGTCAAACAACCCCGCGCGTTTTCGTTGTCACAATGCAAACACGAACATCTTCATATCATCGGCCAGCTAACTCTCTGCTCTTCCCCCTACGCGTTAGCCATTGCTTTGTGAACCATCCATACGCCATGTTTATCTTTCTTATGAGCCTCGCACCCAGCCGATGCCTATTTGCTCTTCTTTGTTTCAACTCTCACATCACAAGCCCGTTCGTTCCCTCTACCACTGGGATCTCTCTTGTCTCTTCAAGTAACATCTGCCATGTTACTTTCCATCTCTCACTGCGTTATCTTCGATTTATGGTGAACCCTCTTTGTAAACCTCTAATTTTCTGTTCCTAAGTGACTAACGATAAGATGCTGCTGTTATGTACGTTATTTTTCTGGGCTAGTAATTAGAGTACTATGACTTGAGAATGCTTATCAAATGTGCTCCATTCCAGTCTTACTCTTGCAGTTATTTTGCTTTTTATGGTTTGGCTCCATGGTTACTACGTGTCCTAAGTGGACGTAGTTCTTTACAAATCCCGGTGCCTCACCCCTCATCGCAAAGCATTGTTATATGCTGTAACTGCAGCACATAAAGTTTCTTCCATATATATGAAGTATCAATCTACTCCCGGCAGCTCAAAACGTCAGGCAGATGCTGTGCGTATCTTTTTGTGCAATTGCAGAACCATAAAAGTGCCAGACTGCTAGCCGCGATAAATACGAAATCTCAATGTGCTGCGATTGCAACCATTGTTTTCGCCTTGCAGAGAAACTGTAAATGTTTTACATCCTTTCGAACAAAACAAGCAGGCAGTTTGCCTGTGGATAATGCTACAACACTCAAAAAGAACATTGATATATTACGACGAGCAGTTTACGTTGTAAAAGGAAATAGAGGAAGAGCCACCACGAGTAACATTATACAAACGCGCCCAATATGGAGTGCTAATAAACAATCTAGGAGAGGAAGGTGCACTTTATTTACCAATTCGTGTGACTGAGCTGCTGACAAGTTCGTTAGAAAGGAAAGCAAAGTTGTCCCTGTGTGTGTATCATATAATCATGCATGTCAAAAACACTTAGAAAAGCTACAGCGCATACAGTATTGAATTCCACAGTTCCGATGGCTCGAAAAAGTAATGCAGCTTGATATTTTTACGAATATGCGTGTGAATTGATTATAAACGCTTCTTCACATCGCCGCGACGTTATGATTGAGTAAGCACAAACGAACACATGTTACGTACCCCGCCCACGGTTTGGAGGTGGCAAATTGGGAGCGATGAGTCTACCATTATGCCAGTTATCTGTAAAAGAAAGATAAAGCACTGAATTCACCGTCACTAAACATGAAGTAACCGCGTTTAAAACAAGCTGTAATGCAATTTCAAGTATTGAAAAGCGCGAAAGCCAGAGCGTGGTAACTAGATCAAACGTCCGAAAATCTATCATAGGGTAGTAGCTTAAAAACATGAGACGTCATTCACTCCACGATTACCTCGACAGATGAAGTACATCAAACTTGAAAATATCTAAAATAATTAACAAATCTTTATATGAACAAATATCAGCCAGACCTTCTCCGAGACTCTCACCGATTAATGAACAGTTTTCGGAGTGAAACTTGTTACATCTTTTCAAAACTCTGTTAAACGAAAATCTACTTGCACAGACTGTGAAAGCTGTAACAAAGATTGGGCTGAGGGTTGCCTGCCATTAGGGAACCCTGGATTTACCGGTTTAGTGTGTGCAAGTGTTGCATATGTGTAGGCAGCTTGGCATTCTTAGTAGCAAAAACGTGCTTCTTCTGTAATGATGTGGCAACCTTGCCACGGCTGCTAATTCTCACACTACTCTCCTTGGCCTGTTGCTGTGCGCTGCTGTTCCACCACCACCACCTGTTTCAGGGGTGAAGCTCCTTTATGCGTGGGTTTGTACATAGTCCGATATATGTATTAGTAGTAACTGGTCGCAACGTTGATCTGTCGGGAAAGGCTGCATGCGTGCCAAATTATACAGTCCCAAAGGCTCGAAAAAATGCTGCAGTTTGATAGTTTTACGAATATGCGCGCAATTTGATTACAAACGCTTCTTTGACTCCACCATGATGTGATTCAGTAAGCACAACAGAACACACGATGCAAGTTAATAACCACTGGTGGTACATACCTGCTCTAGAGCGGGTATGGGCCACAGTGACAGCAAGATGGGAGATGGCGGTACTTGAAGTGTTCACTAGATGGACACATGCACAAACAGACGCGCGAATTTAAGGACGAATGAACGCAAGAATGGACTAACAGACAGATCGGTGGACTCACGCTCGAGTCACCGCTGATTGGCGAGAGTTATGCTATCAGAGCACTTTGTTTGCAAGCTAACCTCCTCAAATGCCCCTTACCTTTCGGCTCCATGCTCTGGGCACATATATCAGTACATGTCGTGTTTCTTATGTCTTTTTTTCATTTTCAAACGATGAGTTATTGTCTAGATGTCTCTATTGGACTGTCCGTTTGGAGAAAAAGGAAGAAAATTAGGAGGAAATGAACGGCACCGAGGTTAACCAGCCTGTAGGCAGCCGGTTTGCTACTCTGCGCATGGGAGGAGAATGGGGGAGATGAAAAATAGAGAGCAGAGAGGGAAGAGAGATAAACACAGCACATTCAGCAGCCCACGCACGCACACTCAGTCATAGTCCAGCATTGTCTTTTGCGGTCTGTGACATTGATGTTACAGCCGCTTGTTCAAGCCCGTGTCGTGTAAGAATTTCAACAGAGCATTTGTCACCTTCAGTTACAATGTTTTCTCTCGGGCACTTGGCAGAATAGTGTCCACAGACATTTGGCTGTTGCCGATGGGCGCAAGAACGGACGTCAGTGACTGTCTCTGGATGTCGTACAACGTACAGCCGCACAGGATGTGGTGTAGCGTCTCTTCGCAATGACAGGCATCGCAGAGAGCGTTGTCGACCATTCCTATGACAAAGAAATAAGATTTTGTAAATGCCACTCCTAGACATAAGCGATAAAGAAGGGTGGCTTCTCTTCGGTCGAGCTTAGTGGGCATGCGGAGAGCCATCAAAGAGGGCAGGTGGTGTTGACGATTCGTATCGATGCTTGGTGGGCACCATAGTGAAAACGTGATTTCACGCGCAAGTCGTCGAAGATTACTGGCTGCATCTGTCCGTGAAAATGGCATGGCTTCTTCTCGTGTTCCCTCAAGAGCTGCCCGCGCGGCAGTATCGGCATGTTCGTCCGCTATGACGCCGCAGTGACTTGGAAGTCACTGAAACGTGACATGATGCCCTTTCTCGTGTGAAGTGTGGAGAAGGCATTGAATTTCTAAAACAGGCTATTCGCACGGCCCGAGACGCAGTGCGGAGAGCAAAGATTGTAGGGCCGCCCTTGAGTCACTGAAAATCGACCATTGTTGCGGTGGTTCCTGAAGTGCAGCACCGCAAAGCAGCTAGTTACGCTGCTGTAGATGCCGTTGAATGGTCAGTCCTAAAACTGATGGTAACACCTCTTGCTAGGACAACTACTGCACCTGACGAACACTGGCAGATCGTGGAGCCATCGGTATATATATATATATATATACATATATATATATATATATATATATATATATATATATATATATATATATATATATATATATTGTAACAGCGAGCTGTGGTGAGATGGTTTTATTTACAGGAAGTGAACGATGGTCGTTTGCGGCAGCACACTGCGATCATGCCAAAACTCTTCTTCTTCTCCTTCTCTTCTCTACCTTTTACTAGTCTGTTACATTCCTCCGCAAGCAGACGATGCCGGTAGGGTGAGTTATGATGCACAAGGAGGGTAGAAATGTTTCAGGTGAGCAACGTGAGTAAGCTGCGTTCTGCTCGATCGTTGACCATTGGACAAAAGACGAGCTATTACGTAAGTGAGCTGGCTCAGACGCTCCAAAACTACAAATGGGCCTGAATATCTTTATAGAAGCTTTTGACACAATCCACGCTTGCGTTGCGGTGTGCAAAGTAACACCAAGTCACCTTTTTTGAATAAAACCAGTTAGTGACGGTCGTCGTATCGTTCCTTAGAACGACGTTGAGAGGCCAGAGTCTGAAAACGAGCATTTCAACGGGCTTCTTTCGCGAGGCACATGGTGTTTGATACAGAGTCGTCATTGTGTAGAATGAAGGGTAAGAAAGTGTCTAGAGGGCCTAGTGGCAACCTGGCGTGCAACTGATAAAATGGGCTTAAGTTCGTTGTTTCATGTTTTGCCGTGTTAAAACGCGTACGTGATAAAAGGCAGCACTTCATCCCAGTTCTTGTGATTGGAAGAAACATACATGGCAAGCATGTTGGTCAGCGTTTTGTTTGTCCATTCAATGAGGCCATTCGTCTGCGGTTGATACGATGTGGAATGAAGGAACTGTGTCGTGCACATGCACTGTAATTTTTTAACGGCATCAGCAGTGAACTGACGGCCACGGTCGCTCATAATAACACGCGGTGGGAAATGGCGAAGGACCACGGAGTGGAGCAAGAAGTCTGCCACGGATGCAGTGGTAGAAGAGGAAATAGCTGCGGTTTCGGCATACCGCGTAAGATCATCCACGCAGACGATTATCCAATGCTTCTTATAGCTAGATAACGGAAACGGACACATAATGTCAATTACTACTTGTTTAAAAGGTGTGTTGGGTAGTGTTAACGGCTGAAGGAGACCTAGTGTAGCGGTGGTCGGGCGCTTGTGACGTTGGCACGTCTCGCAGCTAGCGACGTAACGCTTCGTCGTTTCCTACATCTTGGGCCAGTAAAAGCATTCCTGCGTGCGGTTCAGCGTTCGTATGAAGCCGAAGTGACCAGACGTCACATTGTCATGCATGGCACGTAGAACATCGGAGCGAAGGCTCTCGGGGACAACTAGAATAAAACGTGCCCCAGGCCTGGAGTGGTAAGATTTATAGAACAACATGTCTCGGACTGTAAAGCAACTGCTGTGTTCGGAGGCACGTGCGGCGGCAAAAAGAGGATCCAAGTTGAGATCGTTGCGTTGTTTTCTCTGGAAATCAGCCAAGTTGGGGAACGTGCTTGTAAGAGCAGCAAGGTAGTCGTCAAAATTCTCAGCATCGCAGTCGGTAGTCGCAAGAGGAATCCGGGAGAGGCAGTCTGCGTCAGCGTGACGACGGCCACTCTTGTACGACACCGTAAAGTCGTATTCCTGAAGTCGCAGCGCCCAAAGAGTGAGGCGGCCAGAGGGGTCACGCAAACCGACCAGCCAGCATAACGTATGGTGATCAGTAATTATCTTAAATGACCTCCAGTAAAGATAACAACGAAACTTTTGTAGGGCGAAAACAGCTGCCAGACATTCCTGTTCCGTAACTGTGTAATTGCGTTCAGATTTGCTCAGGCAACGACTAGCATATGCCACGACATGTTCTGCGCCACTGTGACGTTGTACAAGCGCCGTGCCTACACCGATACCACTAGCGTCCGTGTGGACCTCAGTCGGGCAAGATGGAGCGAAGTGACGCAGCAGTGGTGCTGACGTTAGTACAAACTGAAGTTGTGAGAATGCGGCGTCATACTCTGGTGTCCAGTTGAACGCTGCATCCTGTCGCAAGATGTTTGTCAGGGGGTGCACGATCTCCGCAAATCGTGGAACAAAACGACGAAAGTATGAGCATTGTCCTACAAATGAGCGAAGTTCTCGTGCGGACTGCAGTGATTTAAAAGAGCTCACTGCTTCTATCTTGCAAGGATCGGGTCTGACGCCATACTTGTCGACCAAGTGCCGCAGCACGAAAGCTTGACGTTCGCCAAAGCGACATTTTGTAGTAATCAGAACCAGCCTACCTTTTTCGATGCAGTCGAGAACTAGACTAAGAAGGTTTTTATGTTCCTCAAACGTACGGCCAAAGATCACAACATCGTCAAGGTAGCACATGCATATCTCCCATTTTAGACCACGTATTACTGTGTCCATAAATCTTTCAAAGGTGGCTGGAGCATTACAGAGGCGAAAAGGCATGACATTAAATTCAAATGAGCCACCCGAATTCATGAAAGCAGTTTTTTTTTTGTCGCCGGGTTCCATAGGTATTTGCCCATAACCAGACCGCAAATCAAGCGTTGAAAAATAGCAAGCGGCATGCAAGCAATCTATGACGTCATCAATCCGCGGTAAAGAATATACATTTTTCTTTGTCACAGTGTTTATACGCCTGTAATCTAGGTAGAATCTCCAGGAACCATCCTTTTTCCTGACAAGAATTACCGAGCCTGCCCACAGGCTGGACGACTCTTGCGCGACACCTTTGTTCAGCATGTCCTTTACTTGTTCGGTGATAACTTTGTGCTCAGAGGATGACACTCGGTAGGGCTTTTGGCGGGTGGGGTGTGCAGAGCCGGTGTCTATTCTGTGACGAGCGCGGGACGAGGGTAACTGAAGGGGTGCATCACTATGTTTGAAATCGATAGCAGCAACATGCCGGGAAAGGACCTGCACCAGCGTTTGCCGTTCCGTCGTACTGAGAGTCTTGCTGATCATTGCGAGCATTAGATCTTCAATATGGTAAATATCACAAGAAGAAGAAGAGTAGGGGAGGTCAATAGCTAGTGCTGTTATCGAGTTGCATGATGCTTCATCAAAGAGAGCTATCTTCTTCCCGCGAGGAAGTACAACCGGCAGGGCAGAACAGTTCAGCGCCCACAATGTTGCTTCTCACAACACAACAGAACAAGGCACAAGTATGTCCTTCTTAAAACAGTTCTCGCGTAGAGGCCCCCCTACGAGGTGAACACAAGCATCATCAACCGCTATGGAAGAGAGTCGGATGAATGTCAGGCACCAAGATGGTGCTATCACTTCATCAATCACACTAATTGTGTTCCTGTCTTCGCCACGGTAGTCCTCTTCGGAAAGCGACTGTAGAAACAAATTGTTTAGTGATATTTCCCCACTACCACAGTCAACGGAAGCACCGCACTGATTCAGGAAATCGATATCAAGAATGACATCTCTCGAACAGCGAGATAGAACCAGAAATTCCGATACAAATACTTTTCCAGCCAATGAAACACTGACAACACATACAGCAAGAGGATTAAGCCACTCGCCGCCTACACCACGAAAGCTGATTGTATCGTCTCATGAAAACATAACTTTGTGACCTAAGCGGTTTCTAAAGGCAAGGCTTATCACAGACACAGTCGCCCCAGTGTCAACTAACGCCATCATCAGTATTCCATCAATCAACACATTCACTTTGTTTTTGAGCATACCAATAGGCAGTGGTATATCTTGAAAAGGCCGTCCGGCAACCTCACCTCCATTGGCCACAGATGCTAGTTTTTAGGCACCGGAGAAGAAGAACAACGCAGATGAGACGGCGAGCGACGACAACGGTTGGATGGTGGTGTCAAACTCCGCTCGGATGCTAGCGAGTCACTGCATCTGGTCTCGCGCGAAAAATGGTCCCTTGGAAACAAGTCGGCTGTCCGCAGGTCATATGAAGCACCGGATGTTGGTGGCGAAGACATGGCTGGTGTCCTTCGTGATTGGCGGCGTTGTTGCGACAATACCGAGCGATATGCCCAGTGAAACCACGGTTGTAGCACACGGGAGGGTCACGGTTTATACTATATTCATTAGAACGAATCCGGAGCCACTTCTGTCAGCATGGAAGTTCGTTATCACGCAAAGAACGGGTTTCTGCCACTCTCTAGAATCCATTGTATTCGTCGTAAGTTACTTCTTGGTAGTAGGGTTGGTAATGTCCTTGCCGCAGCGGGATGTAGTGCGGCTGAGAGCATGAGTATAAGAATGCGGCTGTGCTCGTCGTGATTGTGCGTCATAGGCAGGGCCTCTATTGTATCGACGTGGCTGGTACTGAGGTGTGGCATCAGAATCCTCAAAGCCCTCCGCCACTCGGTGCGAGGAGAATGAAGCAATGTTTCGCTCGAACTTTGGTGGCTGGTAGGGGGGATGAGTGCTTGGGCGGTGTGCCACTTGCGCGTACAGGCCGAGTTTTTCACGTACTACTTGCCGGATTGTTGATGCAAGATCAAGCGCCTGGTCGCTGTCTATACTCGCGATGATCGTCGCATTGGCTAGCCTGCCGAACTTCGGCGTGATGTGTCTCGTCTTTCGTTGCTCAAAAGTGCGGCAGTGGCGAATGACATCGGTGACAGATGTCAAGGTGTCTTTTGCGATGAGGAAACTGTAAACATCCTCGCCGATTCCTTTTAGATTGTGCCCGACTTTGTCTTCCTCAGACAGTACGCAGTCAATGGTCCTACATAGCTTTATGACCTCCTCATTGTAGATCGTGCAAGTTTCACCTGGCACTTGAGCGCGTTGCGTTAGCGTCTGTTCTGCTCTCTTTTTGTTGTTGGGTCCCCGAAACGCTCTTTAATTTCAGAAACAAATCTGTCCGACGTCGTTAGCGCTTCCTTCGGATTCTCGCACCACATTAATGCAGTATCCGTCAGAAAGAACGCGATGTACAAAAGTTGAGAAGAGGCATCCCATTTGTTAGCGGCGCTCACCCGTTTCTAATGGATGAGCCAAGCCTCGACGTCTTCATCTGGTCTGCCGGCGAAGGGACGAGAATATCTCAGTTGTGGAGCCGAACTCGTCGGCGCAGAAGACGAGCGGGGTCGGTGTTCTTCTGCGTTGTGGGACATGTCCAGCCCAGATGGATTCAGTGGAAGTCCAGCAATGCGACGGCTCGTCGAAGAACTTGCGGTTCACCCTTCGTCTTGGGGTGGCGATTACCTAGCACGTCCACCACAACAGTAACAGTGAGCTGTGATAAGATGGTTTTATTTACAGAAGGTTTGTGGCACCACACTGTGATTGTGCCAAGACTCTTCGTATTCTTCTCCTTCTCTTCTCTACCTTTTACTAGTCTGTTACAATATGTACATTGTCTGAATTAACTGTTTATTTGGGTGAACCTGTGCCTGGTAAACAGAAAGTCCAATTACAGCAGCAGTCTCGCACAGATAGCAGTCTCAGACTGATAGCGGCGAACGGAGCGTCGGCCTTCGATCAACTACTGACAAGCGGCGAAGCGCGTCGGCATTTATACTCTTGCCGTCGAATGTTCTAGCGTTATCGCTGGCGGTGGCGTAGCTTCCAGAACAATCTGTACCGTTCGCACAGTGGGCGTGATCTTATCAAAATGATCTACTACAGTCCGGAACCTTCTAGAAAACTGCAGGCGCGGTTTGCGCTGAGAATCGTGCGGTGTTTTCGGACGATAACAAAAACTTGGAAAATGGAACGTGGCATTGCCCCCCTCTGAAAAAAAGGCATCGTCCCGATGCTTTAACTAAAGATGAAAGTACAATAATAATGCAAGAAAGTACAATGAATAAATTACGATACAACAATAATACAAAAAAACACTAGTTCAGTTTGTTAACGCGCATGAAACGGCTTGAGGCGCGCGACATGGACGACTTCAGGTCGCGATCGGCGTCGTTGAGAGTTCGTGATGCCGTCGGGGACAACCTCGTAATCAAGTGGGCCGAGCCGTCGAACCACCCTGTACGGTCCGAAGTACCGTCGCAGAGGCTTTTCACTTAGTCCACGTCGGCGTATCGGCGTCCACACCCAAACACGTTCACCGGGCTGGTATTCCACGAAGCGTCGTCGAAGGTTGTAACGGTGGCTGTCGGTCGTCTGTTGATTCTTGATACGGAGCCGCGCAAGTTGTCGGGCTTCTTCGGCGCGATGAAGGTACTCGCTCACATCGATGTTTTCTTCGTCGGTGACGTTGGGTAACATGGCATCGAGCGTCGTTGTCGGGCTCCTTCCGTAGACCAATTTGTATGGAGATATCTGCGTCGTCTCCTGCACTGCCGTGTTGTATGCGAAGGTCACATACGGAAGAATGGCGTCCCACGTCTTGTGTTCGACATCGACGTACATTGACAGCATGTCGGCGATCGTCTTGTTAAGCCGCTCGGTGAGGCCGTTGGTCTGTGGGTGGTACGCTGTCGTCTGGCGGTGGTTTGTTTGGCTGTATGCCAAGATCGCTTGGGTTAAGTCGGCAGTGAATGCCGTTCCTCTGTCAGTGATAAGGACCTCCGGGGCGCCGTGACGTAGGACGATATTTTCGACGAAGAACTTAGCTACGTCGGATGCACTGCCTTTTGGCAGGGCTTTTGTCTCGGCGTAGCGGGTGAGGTAGTCGGTAGCTACCACGATCCACTTGTTTCCGAAAGCCGACGTCGGGAACGACCCCAGTAGGTCCATACCAATCTGCTGGAAAGGTCGGCAAGGTGGATCAATTGGCTGCAGAAGTCCCGCTGGCCTTGTCGGCGGTGTCTTGCGTCGCTGACAGTCCCGGCATGTCCTCACATAACGAGTGACGTCGGTGGTAAGACGCGGCCAGTAGTACCTTTCTTGTATCCTCGCGAGCGTGCGAGAAACACCGAGGTGCCCTGCCGTCGGATCGTCGTGGAGGGCCTGCAGGAGTTCTGGTCGCAGAGCTGAAGGCACCACAAGGAGGTACTTAGCCCGAAGCGGTGAAAAGTTTTTCTTTTGTAGAAGACCGTTTCGTAGAAAAAACGACGCAAGTGCGCGCTTGAATACCTTCGGCACTTCGGCGGTCCTGCCTTCGAGGTATTCTATTAGGGCCTCAAGTTCCGGGTCGGCCCGCTGTCGTTCAGCGAAGTCGTCCGTAGTGATCGTTCCCAAGAAGAAGTCGTCATCCGGGTCGTCGGGTAGCGGTTGGTCGACAGGCGCACGAGAGAGACAGTCGGCGTCGGAGTCTTTTTTGCCGGACTTGTAAATGACAGTAATGTCATATTCTTGAAGTCTCAGGCTCCATCGTGCGAGGCGACCTGAGGGGTCTTTCAAGGTGGCTAGCCAACACAATGCGTGGTGGTCGCTCACAACTTTGAAGGGCCTGCCGTAGAGGTAGGGGCGAAATTTCGACGTAGCCCAGATGATGGCGAGGCACTCCTTTTCTGTTGTGGAATAATTTGCTTCTGCTTTGGATAGCGATCGGCTGGCGTAACTAATAACCCTTTCAAGTCCGTCAGCCCTCTGCACAAGAACGGCGCCAAGACCTACGCTGCTTGCGTCAGTATGTATTTCTGTCTCGGCAAATTCGTCGAAATGGGCAAGTAACGGAGGCGTCTGGAGGCGATGTTTGAGCTCCTGGAAAGCGTGTTCCTGTGGCGTTTCCCACTTGAACTCCACGTCGGCCTTGGTAAGGTAAGTGAGAGGATCGGCGATGCGGGCGAAGTTTTTCACGAACCGCCTATAATAGGCGCACAGGCCCAGAAATCGGCGCACGGCTTTCTTGTCAGTGGGCGGCGGGAAGTCGGCGATGGCGGCTGTTTTCCGTGGATCAGGACGAACTCCAGACTTGCTGATAACGTGCCCCAGAAACAAGAGCTCTTCATACGCAAATTTGCACTTTTCTGGCTTCAGTGTGAGTCCGGAAGTCTTGATGGCTTGACGTACAGCTTCAAGGCGCCGAAGATGCTCGTCGAAACTCGAGGAAAACACGACGACGTCGTCCAAGTACACAAGGCAAGTCTGCCACTTCAATCCTGCCTGTACTGTGTCCATAACGCGTTGAAAAGTTGCAGGCGCTGAGCAAAGGCCGAAGGGCATCACCTTAAACTCGAAGAGGCCGTCCGGTGTTATAAACGCCGTCTTCTCTCGGTCTCTTTCGTCGACTTCGATTTGCCAATAGCCAGTCTTGAGGTCCATTGACGAAAAGTACTTGGCGTTATGGAGCCGATCAAGTGCGTCGTCTATTCGTGGGAGAGGATACACGTCCTTTCTTGTGATTTTGTTCAGGCGGCGATAATCGACGCAGAAACGTAGGGTCCCATCCTTTTTCTTCAATAACACCACGGGGGATGCCCATGGGCTCTTGGACGGCTGGATAATGTCATCCCGCAGCATTTCATCAACTTGTCTCTTCATGGCCTCACGTTCTCGCGTCGAAACCCTGTACGGACTCTGACGGAGTGGTCTGGCATTTTCTTCGGTTATGATGCGATGTTTCGTGATTGGGGTCTGCCGAATTTTTGATGACGACAAAAAGCAATCTCCGTATTGCAGGAGCAGGGCCTTGAGCTGTTCTTGCTTATCGTTCAGAAGTCTGGGATTGACGTCGAAAGCCATGGGAGGGGCTTGGTTCCTCTGAGCAGGTTCCGCAAAATCGGCGAGGGCGAAAGCACTGGTGGCTTCGACAATTTCTTCGATGTATGCGACCGTTGTTCCTTTGTTCACATGTTTGTACTCATTGCTGAAATTCGTTAGCATAACCGTTGCTTTGCCTCCCCGCAGCTCTGCAATTCCTCTTGCGACGCAAATATTTCGGGTGACCAACAGATGCTGACTGCCTTCAACGACGCCTTTGAAGCCAGGTGATTCAGGAGCGCCGACTGAAATAATGACGCTTGAGCGAGGCGGAATGGTGACTTCTTCTTCCAGCACATTCAAGGCATGGTGTCCAGACGGCGTGCGCGGCGGTAGTGCTTCTTCTGTGGATAACGTTATCGACTTTGTTTTTAGGTTGATGACAGCACCATGGAGGCATAAGAAGTCCATGCCAAGGATGACATCTCTCGAGCAACGCTGTAGGACTATGAAGTCTCTAGGATAAATACGGCCGTTAATGGTGACTCTTGCTGTGCAGATTCCTGCAGGCGTTACGAGATGACCTCCGGCTGTGCGGATTTCAGGGCCTTTCCAAGCTGTCCTAACTTTCTTTAACTTCGCGGCGAACGACCCACTGATGACAGAATAGTCGGCTCCAGTATCGACGAGAGCGGTCACACTGTGGCCGTCGATAAGAACGTCGAGGTCGCTAGTTCGCCGTCTCGCATTACAGTTAGGGCGTGGCGTCGGGTCACGGCTGCGTCGGCTTGTTCCGCTGCTTCCACGTTGCGTCGTCAGGCCACCTTCAGTAAGTGAGCTTTCGCCGTCAGGGCTTTGCCTGGTTGGCGTTGTGTTCGGAAAGCTCCGTCGCGGCGTCGTCGGAGGATCTTCGGTAGTTCGTCGCACAGCAACCACACCTCCACCGGTTGCTGCCCTTAGTTTCCCGGATACGGGCTAGGAGACCGGCCCCGCGTTGGGCCAGAGTACTGTCGGTGGTGCGGTGACGTGCGGCGGCTGGGCGACGGCGAACGCGAAGGGCTTCGTGGTGTCCACCGAGTTCCTGTCAGGTAGTCGGCGATGTCACGTGGTTGTTCTCCTGGCTGCGGACGTGGTGCATCGACGGCGAAGCCACGCAGTCCCATCTGTCGGTACTGGCAACGGCGGTAAGTGTGCCCGGCCTCGCCGCAGTGGTAGCACAGTGGGCGGTGGTCAGGGGTGCGTCAAACGTCGGTTTTCCTCGGCGCACTGCGCTGGCCCGCTGGTGAACGGTAGGTGATCGGTGGGGGTGGTGGCGGCGGTGGTGTCTGGCGACGGAACCACGACGGGGCGGCGTTTTGGCGTGGACGGGGAGGAGCGTTGTGGCGCACTGCAGCGGCGTAGCTCATAGTTTCCGGCTCGGGCAGTGGTGTATGGGGAATTCGAAGTGATTGCCGAACTTCTTCTCGCACAATGTCGGCGATCGAATCCACTTGAGGTTGCGCCGAAGGCAACAGTTTGCGCAGCTCTTCCCGCACGATCGCTCGGATCGTTTCACGCAGGTTTTCGGAGTCACTGGTTTGAGCAGCAGCGCATTCTGGAGTCAGGCGACAATTATACTGTCTGGTGCGCATGTCAAGAGTTTTTTCGATGGTGGTCGCCTCGGATACAAATTCTTGGACGGTGTTCGGTGGATTCCTCATTAGTCCCGCGAAGAGCTCCTGTTTGACCCCTCGCATGAGGAAACTAACTTTCTTCTCCTCAGGCATGTCTGGGTCAGCGTGACGAAATAGGCGGGTCATCTCCTCTGTGAAAATTCTAACCTTCTCATTCGGTAGCTGAACCCGGGTCTCTAGTTGAGCAGCGGCCCTTTCTTTGCGAGCGACGCTCGCGAACGTTTGCAGAAATGCGCCGCAGAAGACATCCCACGTTCGGAGCGTGGACTCACGATTCTCTAGCCAGGTCCTTGCGGTGTCTTCCAGGTAGAAGTACACACGCCGGAGCTTTTCTTCGTTGTCCCAGTGGTTGAGGGCGGCCACACGGTCGTATGTTTCTAACCAGGACTCCGGGTCTTCGAACGATGACCCATGAAAAATTGGTGGTTCCCTGGGTTGATGCATGACCATCGTGGGCAGGGATGCGGCGGTTGTCATTGTCGCTGCAGTCGCGGTCATGGCCTTGGTCTTCCGCGCCTTGTCTTCTAGAATCCCGTACTCCGGTGGTAGCCCTTGCTGTCGGCGGCTTGTTCGCTGCTCCTGGTTGGCGTCGGTGTCTTCTCCGCGACGTGGGCTGGGTTCGCGGCTTGACGGGGGCGTGCGGTACATGAACGAAGCAGCACCTCCACCAGATGTCACGGGGTCGTGACGTGGCCGAAGACAGGAAACTTCGTGTTGGGATTTTAACTGTTTATTTGGGCGAACCTGTGCCTGGTAAACAGAAAGTCCAATTACAGCAGCAGTCTCGCACAGATAGCAGTCTCAGACTGATAGCGGCGAACGGAGCGTCGGCCTTCGATCAGCTACTGACAAGCGGCGAAGCGCGTCGGCATTTATACTCTTGCCGTCGAATGTTCTAGCGTTATCGCTGGCGGTGGCGTAGCTTCCAGAACAATCTGTACCGTTCGCACAGTGGGCGTGATCTTATCGAAATGATCTACTACAGTCCGGAACCTTCTAGAAAACTGCAGGCGCGGTTTGCGCTGAGAATCGTGCGGTGTTTTTGGACGATAACAAAAACTTGGGAAATGAAACGTGGCAATATCTCTTGCAATGAAGAAGAGACAGTTGTTTGAGCACGGGCGATGAAAGCTCGGATTTCTTCCGAATCCCTCGTACACTAAGATGCACTGTGGGTTGAATAAGACACCAAAAAGATATCGATGGTTTAGATGCAGGAGTGAAACCCGGGGAAAGTTTCTCGTTGTACTTCACAATCATTTTAGCAAACGATGGTTGGCGCCTCTCTGAAGGTAACAGTGCAAGGAGAGGACAGAAAGCACGTACGAAGTGTCTAATCTGCGTTCTCAGGACTTCTACAACATTGTGAGTTTTTATCGGATAGTCACTAGCAATTGGAATTTTCGCTTCAACTGATGTGCATCTGGGCACACCAAGGCACACTCTCAGTGCTTGGGATTGTACTGCCTGTAGAACACGAACATTGGTCTTGCAGGTATGGCTAAGTACGGGCAACATACACCTCAGAAAACCGAGAAACAGGGCTCTGTAGAGCTCCATCAATGCGTCTCCTGACATCTCCCGATTCTTTCCTGCCAGGAACCTGAACAATTGGGAAATAGCGGTAAGGCACGTCTTCATATAGACCACATGCGGGTTCCTACGGAGGTCCCTCTCAATAATTATGCCCAGAAACCAGTGGGTTCCAGCGTAGAAAATTGGTCACCCACAGATTAAGAAGACATAAGGGGTCATTTCTTTGCAAGTGAAGGCCACCAGCGCGCATTTTTCTGGTGCTACGCTGAGAGTTTGTTTTAAAAAGTAGTCGGCAATCATAGTTGCTGCGCTTTGAAACCGGGAACGTATCTGAGCACGTGAGACTGCCGAAGTCCAGACACAGATGACGTCTGCGTATATTGAGATTTTATGGTACTTGGCAAGTAATCTGCAAGGCCAATTAGTGCAAGATTGAATAGCGTCGGGCTGAGAACTCCGCCTTGAGGAACACCCCTGGAAGTATAGCGTCGCGTAGCTGGCCGATCTTCTTTTAACACAAAGAATGCTCTTGCAGCCAGGTAACTAACTCAAAATCCACTGAAAGACTCAACCACGAAGTCCAACCACCACAAGAACACCAAAAATGGCTTCATAGTACTTTATCATACGCGCCTTTCACATCTAGAAACAATGTTATCGATAGTCGCTTACGGCATCTTTCGAGCTTAACGTACGAAACTAGATCAACAACATTGTCAATGGAGGAGCGGTCGCGTCGGAAACCAGCCATGGAATTGGGATACATATTTTAGTATTCAAGATACCACTCCAGGCGGCCTTGTATTATTTGTTCCATTATCTTCCCTACGCAGCTGGCCAGTGCTAATGGGTGGTATGAGGCGAGTTCGAGTGGCGATTTGCCATGCTTCAAGAAGGGTAACAAGCGGCTTACTTTCCAGTCGTCAGGAACATTGCCATTCTGCCACGAGATGCTGTGAAGGCTCAACAGTTCTCTCCTTGCACCTTCTCCAAGGTTGCACAAGGCTAGGTACGAAATATCATCTGGACCCGGCGAAGTTGAACGCCTGCGGAGAGCTAGTGCAGCCTCGAGCTCCTCCATTGTAAAAGGGAGGTCCATGTGGTATTTACGGGACCGGGGAACGTCACCACTCACTGCCCAATCTAGACGAGTGTCTTGATTGGTGATCTGCACACAGAAATCTTTTGCGACATCGATGTCTTGCCTCCTTGGAAATAGCGCGAGCGCTTTGAATAGAAAACGCTGTTTTTCAGGGTGACGCAGACCTTGCACCATTTTCCAAATGTGTGAGAGTCATTTGCACGTCATTCGAATGTCACGAAGCTTTCCCGACTCTGGGCACTAATGTGATGGACGATTTCAATTTCAACAACACAAATGGAGCACCCAGACATCCGCTTTGGGCGTGCATTCCGTACGCCACATACAAAATTTTATTGCATGAACCATGAATTAGGTGGAAATAAAGGTTCAAAGACTGGCTAGTTCAGATATATTCAGACTAAAGTATTGGCAGCGAAAACTAACGGGACCTAAATGCAGGAGACAAACAAGCACACTTCATCCTGTCTTTCTACCTTCATTTGTCTCCTCTTTTTCGTCCTATTAGTTTATGCTGCCAATTTCGCAATATGGATTATGTTCAAATCGAGTGCTCGTTTGTTGCCCCTGTGAAGGTTGGTACACCTTTCCCGTGTCCTTCTGAGATATCTGAAGCACATTATATGCAACATTATTTGCAAGTTGAGACTTGAAACGTTGATGTTCCAGTGAGCTTTGCACACTTGTTTCTTATGCTGGCAAGGTAGATGCAGATTCAAAGCACAGACGTGGTCAAGAGCAATCATTACGGCTCACCGCTCTTTAAATAACTGAAGAGAGTGTGCCAAATGGACTGCGGGTATGTCCTTTAGATGAACACATGTTTAGATTTCCAAAAAGTTGTAGCCTCATCTTCGCCCGAAATATCTAGAGATGGACGGGCCATAATTCTGCCGCGTCCTCTAGCCTTAAAAGGCGTCCGCAATACTCGCTGGACAGTATAGTTGTGCTGTCTTGGAGCTACTACACTGTTCGCGAATAAAAAAAACAGAAAAATAACTAAATCAATGGTATATTGAATTTTTTTCTTTATTTTTTACTCGAGTAAGTTGATAAATAGTGAGAGAGGTACAGTGAGAAATGTTTGATACCCGAAGGCTCAGCTAGTTCGTAGGTATCGTAATACACAGGATGAATACAGCTGGCAGATGCAGCAAAAGCGTTTATACTGCGATGTCTGCCTCGGCTCAGAACAGCAACAAGTGGGACCACTGGCGATGGTGATGGTTATGTACAGAAAAGTACGATGAAGTATGATAAATCGCGTGCAGTATTCATGGTAAAACAACATGATCCTAGGATACAGAGACGAGGCGAGTTAAGAGAGTGACGAATTATCTCTCACCTAGACAATCACGTACAACTGGATGAGAGGTATCACCCTTGCTTGAGTATACGCACAAGAGTATGCTAAGTTCGGAGCACTTCTGCGGACAAGACTATCGCAAGCTGTGTATACTGTAGTACCTTGGCGTAAAACAAGTAAAACCACGTATGAAAGAGTGTCTTATAGGAGGCTAGCGAAAAGATGAGAGAATGAGAGAAAGAAGCATTTTAGGAAAAAAAATATCAAGTTGATGAAGGGAGAGGTAGAAGTCGGAAGAAATAAAGAGAGAAAAACTGACAGAAAAGAGGAAAGTGCAAAAAAAAGAACAAAGTAAAATAAAGATAAGGATAAACGAAGGTCACCGTCCAGTTCATCATCTTCTTTATTTTTTGCACCACGATGGCAATTCAGTTTTTTTTTTCTTCAGGGCTCCTTTCCGTTGCTATACATTTTTTTAGTGAGCATTGCTGGCAGTGCCCTGAATATTTTGTTGTGCACTTGTTTACACATCCCGTATTATTTATAGTCCCGAAAAAGACTCCGAAAATACAAATTCTAGCTAGCACGCTCTTGGCGTTCGTCCTTGTTCTACAGTTCCTAGTGACTTCATAACGGTGACTGTCGTGATATCATTAGGGCACATATTGCCGATTGGTTCTTATACAAAAAGTATCAGTTAGGAATTGTTTTCTACTCACATTTGCCGTACATTCAGGCGCCTGTTGTTCCTCACCACGCATGAGTATTACGCGTGATGATCTGGTTTTACTTCATTTTAGACTTTGTGAACTTACAGGTCTAAATAACAGACTGTTGCCGACAAACCCAAAGCTATAAGTACAGCTTTAAGCTAGCACGTTTTAAATGGGTTTTCTCAAGAAACACTTGCGGAGAACTTTTCTGCAAGGTATGTAGGGAAGCGAGAACAACATCAATGAAAAAGGCGCGGGATAGATTGATGCTTTGAACGCACGAACACTTTACAGTGAAGACGACACAGTTCTTCAAGACAAAGGCAAACCCACGTACACAGTTTTTCTCCAATGTTTGTGATAACAATCAATAGGTGGATCTCTGAACTTTGCGTAAGCAGGCGTTTGTTGTGTAGCGACACCACGGATTCGAGCTAACGAAGGGGGGGGGCTCTCACCAGACAAGGATTGACCACACTGGTGCAGCATCTGGCCACTACCTTCTACATGCATACATCAATTAACTCACGGCCCTCAGTCCCCAGCAGCTGCAAAGCAACCGACAACGGCGGCGGTCAGATCTGCATCGCAGCAGAGGGTGCCAAGAGTCTCTGGATCAAGACAGGTCGACATTAGAACGTGAACTTAGCAACGTTTAAAGCTAGAACTTTATCTAGTGAGGCAAGTCTAGCTGTACTATTCGAGGAGCTAGAGGGTCCTAAATGGGATATAATAGGGCTCAGTGAGGTTAGGAGGACAGATGAGGCCTATACGGTGCTACAGAATGGGCACTTTCATTGCTATCCTGGCTTGGCTGACAAAAGAGAACTGGGAGTGGGGTTCCTAATTCACAGAAACATAGCTGGCAACATAGAGGAATACTACAGCAATGATGAAAGAGTGGTAGGTATAGTCATTAAACATAATATGAGATACAACATAAAGGTGATACAGGCCTACGCACCTAAATCCAGCCTTGATGACACTGCAATTGAAAGCTTTTATGAAGACGCAGAATCGGCAATGAGTAAGGTAAAAAACACAATATACTCTACTGATAGGAGACTTCATTGCAAAGGTAGGAAAAAGGCAGGCTGGAGACCAGGCAGTAAGAGATTATGGCATCAGTACTTGAAATACCAGAGAAGAGCTCCTTGTATAATTTGCAGAACGCAATAAATTACGGATTTTAAATGCCTTCTACTGAAAACGAGGAAACTGTAAGTGGATATGAACGAGCCCTTATGACGAAAATAAGAACGAAAAAGACTTTATATTCAATGCAGACGAAGACATCCTGCAGGTTAAGGAAGTGGTTGGCAGGGTACGATGCAGCGACCATAGAATGGTAGATCTCGAATGCGCCTTTACTTGAAGAAGGAACGACAGAAACTTTTACCAAGAAGCCAATAAATGAACTAGCACTGAGAGAGAAAGTACAGGAATTCAGAGTCTCGCTTCAGAACAAGTACTCGGCTATTATTGAGGAAACCAACCCTAGCGTAGACAAAATAAATGATAATCTGATGAGTATCATTACGGAGTGGGCAGTGAAAGTTGAAGGCAGGGTAGTTAGACAGCACACTGGCAAGCTTTCCCAGGAAACAAAGAATCTCATTAAGAAGTGTCATGCACGAAAGTCTCAAGTACAACAGACAAAATAGAACTGTCAGAGCTTTCTAAGTTGATTAATATGTGTAAGGTATCTGATGTAAGAAGGTAAACATGGAGAGAATTGAACACGCTCTGAAAACTGGAGGAAGCGTCAAAGCAGTGAAAAGGAAATTTGGGGTGAGGGAAAATCGGATATACGAATTAAGGGACAAAGAAGGCAAAATAACTACCAACCTGGATAGGATAGTTGAAATAGCGAAAGAGTTTACAGAGATCTTTACAGTAGGCGGGACAACCACGATCTTAATACTATAAGATCTAGCAGTAAGCCAGATGACACCCCACCAGCAAGGATAGAACAAGTCAGAAAAGCCTTGGAGAGCATGCAAAGAGCCAAAGCTGCTGGTGAAGATCAGGTAACCTCAAATTCGCTGAAAGATGGAGGACAGATTGTGTTAGAAAAACTATCTGTCCTGTTTACGAAATGTGTCCTGACGGGAAGAGCACCAGATTTTAGAAGAATGCTAACATCACCCTAATACATAAGAAAGGAGATGACAAGGACTTAAAAAATTACAGGCTGATCAGCTTGTTCTTCGTAGTATACAAGCTATTTACAAAAGTAGTACCTAACAGAGTTAAGAAAACATTAGAATTCAATCAACCAAAAGAACAAGCAGGATTTCGTACATGCTACTCAGCAATCGACCACATTCATACTATGAATCAAGTAATTGAAAGAGCTCACAATACAGCCAACCACTATACATAGCCTTCATAGATCACGAGAAGACGTTTGATTCCGTAAAAATATCAGCAGTCATGCAGACACTGAGGAATACGGGTATTCATGAAGCATATATAAATATTCTGCAAGAAATCTACAGGGGATCAACTGCTACCATAATGCTTCTTTAAAAAAAGCAACAGAACGCCATTCAAGAAAGGTGTTAGGCATTGGGATAAAATGTTCCCAATGCTATTTACCGCGTGCTTACAGGAGGTTGTCTGAGGCCTAGAACAGGAACAGTTAGGCATTAGAGTTAATGAAGAGTACCTTAGTAACCTGCGCTTTGCCGATGACATTGCATTGCTGAGTAACTCAGGAGACGAATTGCAGTTTACGACTACGGAGTTAAGCGAAGAGAGCAGAAAGGTGGGTGTTAAAATTAATCTGCAGAGAACGAAAGTAATGTACAACAACCTCGGAAGAGAGCAGCGCTTTGAGATAGGTAATAGGCGATTTCAAGTTGTAGAAGAGTATATCTGCTTAGGGCAGGTAATAACCGCAGAGCCGAACCACGAGGTTGAAGTAACTAGAAGAATAAGAATGGGGTGGAGCACATTTGGCAAGCACTCTCAAATTATGACAGGTAGTTTGCCACTATCCCTCAAAAGGAAAGCATTTAACAGCTGTATCTTGCCGGTACTTAGCTATGGAGCAGAAAGCTGGAGACTTACAAAGAGGGTTCAGCATTCCGCTTAAGTTGAGGATGACGCAGCAAGCGATGGAAAGAAAATGGTAGATGTAACCTTAAGAGAACAAGAAGAGAGCAAAGTGGATTAGGGAAGAAACGGGGGTTGAGGATATAATAGTTGAAATCAAGAAGAGGAAATGAACATGGGCCGGGCATATAGCGCGTAGACAGGACAACCGCTGATCATTAAGGGTAACTAAATGGATTCCCAGAGAAGGCAAGAGAGTTAGGGGGAGACAGAACGTTAGGTGGGTGGATGAGATTAGGAAGTTTGAGGGTATAAATTGGCAGCAGCAAGCACAGCACATAGTTAACTGGCAGAACATGGGAGAGGCCTTTGTCTGGCTGTGGACGTAGTCAGGCTGATGATCATGACGCACCATTGTTATGTTTTGTATTAGGTTCGATGGGTTAACTTTATTTAAGGGCACCGGATGCTGCACAAGCGAATAGAAAATGCAGGCCAGTGCCAGTGCAGTACAAGGCTGCATCATTGATGAAACAAGGTGCCCATCATCCTCGTGCAAAGGGTGCACGCGATAACATCCGTAAGCGTGCGAAGCCCTCTGTTACCGTTTAGTTCTAAAAAAAGCAAGAAAGTGCCTTTTCTCTCTTTCGCTAATGAATAAGTATGTAGTGACACCTTATTAGAGAGGATGCGTGGTTCGAGTCCCAAATGTGAAGCTTGGTTACAGAAATGTGGTCGTGCGTGCTAGCATGTGCACAATCTCGACAGGCATAAGAAAACGGGTTTTCTGCCATTCTACGCGATATGATCTTCTCGCTTCCTTTTGTTACCACTGAGGCGACAAACTGCACAAGAAAAACTTCTTTCCTAGCAGTGGCCGTATCACCATACCACAGTGTTTCAACGTTTTGTGAGATTGAATAAGAAATATTGTTAGTATTCGTTTGTTGCAACGTTCAAACTTGTTACTGTCATATTCACTGCTTCGCCCTTTTGTTAAGCAGATGTGTTATACATGGTTTAAGAAAAAAATATCCGTCGCACCAACTCCTCGATCCGCCGGGGTTAGAAACTCTGGCACGCCGCCGTCTGTAAATTTGGAAGAGGTACAACGGTTTTTCATCACTGTCAATTTGATGTACCGCTTTACAAGCGTCCGTTATTTATTATCCTCTGTTTTTACCTCATCTTCACTCTCACATCTCTCTTATATTTTTATTCGCACCATCTTGCTATATTAAACCATAAAGGAGAATAACGTGTTTCACCTCCCTTCTAATCCTTACTCCTCAACCTTATGGCTTTTCCCACCCCCTTGCAATTTTATACTATACACAGCTGTGCACAGTATAGTATAACATTCACCCTAGCCTTCCTTGATTCCTCCTTTTCAATTTCACATTACTGACATTCGATCTCAAAGCTTTGTCACAACGCCTGAGATTCTCTTCAGTATACTGCTAAGCCGTACCAAGCCCCTTCATCCATTTGTTATTTTTTCTTCTCACAACGTGCCTCTACAATGTCACTCATCTTGCCAGCCCTCCAATCTACAATATATAAATCATACGTAGATTTTGAACACATAAATATGCAACCCATACTTCAGCTTGAGTGACATCAAACAAAAACAGGTAGATGACAGGAGCTGTGCTAGGACAACATGAACGCTTTGGGCACTCTGCACGCAAAGAAGACTGGTAATCGATGTTTTTGGTGATTCAAAACCTATGCTGAAAACCCAGGACCCGCAGTAACGCGGAAACGTCCACGGCGATTTTCTGTAGCTGACTTCACGAGAACACACATCTGGTCAGAATATCTAGGAAGTGAAGCTGGAAGTTTGAGTCATTATGATACATTATGTATTACTGGCAAGTGTAACAAGGTGAATTATTTATGGATTGTGCCCCATTCAAACCATAATTTCACTTTGTAAAGCCGTTGTTTGTTTCTTCTGTTTTAGTTGATCCACAGAGAATAAAAGAGTAGGTTGCCAAATTCCTGTGAATTTTCGCATCCAAGGCTCTGTGAATTTGATTGGTTTTACCCAGGTCTCGTACAGTATAACTATTGAATATCAGAACGCAAAATCAAATTAAGCACATCTCGAAAATTCTGATTCATTGTAGGCGCAGTGTAAATAAAATAAGCAACGTACGTACCATGATGGGCGAATCCAGTAATAGGTGGACCTCCGCGTCCTGCAAAAACTCTAATTCGTAATCGCTGAGCCCACGGAGTCAACGGCCTTGGACCTTCCACTGTGGGTGTAAAAAATAGATTCGCAATCAAGTTCATTTTAGACAAACTACCTGTATAATGCCACGTGCCATGCCGTTCTGCGCAGCTGCCACTATGGAGCGACAGCCGTCGCGTCATTTAGATAGGCTAGAGCGGACTGCGATCAAACAGTGCAGTATCTGATGGTAGATGTGCGCATGTCTTGTGTTGTCTTCTCAGCGCTTAAATAACTGGCAGAGCGTAAGCTGTGGTTTGTTGTTTGGTGGAACGGCAGCTGTGCATGGGCACGCCGCTCTAATCCTGTTAGTGTTCATTTTGTGTCCTAAGCGGGCGACACAAGAACGCCTCCTTACTAATAAACCTTGTCTGTCGCACCCTCGTCTTCTGTGGATTCCAGTGACGACGACGCACGTGACATCTCGTGGTGGTGCTGGGTATGTTCAGTGACCCCTCGTGCAGCCGTGACACCAGTCCTCACCGAGCAAAGGAATACGACCAGAGAAGACGCCACTGACAGCTAGGACTTCCCCCGGAGCATGGCCTCCTTCCAGAAATACCACCCGCCACGAAAGAAGTCATGCCCGTCGAGATGAGTCAAGCCCAGTTGCCAACAGCCGTCGTATTGCAGCAACCCCGTGAACCCCCTAAATTCCGCGGAACGCAGTGCGACAACCCCGAGGACTGGCTGGAACAGTTCGAGCGCGTGGCGGCCATCAACAAGTGGAATGACGAAGCGAAGTTGCAGTGGGTCTATTTTACACTGGAGGAGTCTACGCATACCTGGTTTATCAACCACGAATCCGTGCTTAGGACGTGGGAGGATTCCAAAGGCAGCCTTCTTCGGACGTTTTCAAGCGTCGCTCCCGAGGAACGGGCGGAGAGGCAGCTGCATTCACGCTTCCAGCTCCCTAACGAGAGCGTCGCTGTCTTCGTCGAAGAAATGAAGCATCTATTTTGTCGATCAGATCCCGAAACGCCAGAGGAAAAAAACTCAGATTCCTTATCAGAGGAGGGAAGGAAGAACTTTTCGCTGGATTAATGCGCAATCCACCGCAAACTATCTCTCAATTTGTAACGGAAGCAGCCGCCATGGAAAAGGTTCTCGATGTGCGGCGGAGACAGTATGCACGCCCTGCTGTGGTAGGCGGTACGTCGCCAGCCGAGCTTAATGCTGTAACCGTCAGCAACCTTCGGGACACCATAAAGGCTATTGTGCTAGAGGAACTACGGAAGATGTCCCCGAGTTCTTGTCCTCAAGGCGCGACGTT
The DNA here is from genome assembly GCF_043290135.1 of Rhipicephalus microplus. Lineage (NCBI taxonomy): Eukaryota > Metazoa > Arthropoda > Arachnida > Ixodida > Ixodidae > Rhipicephalus > Rhipicephalus microplus. The sequence continues at coordinate 69,150,716 of NC_134707.1, read as the reverse complement.
GAGCGATGTCGTCAGACAAGAAGTTCGGCGGGCGCTGGGGACCGGACCATTAGTTCCACCAAGCCAGAAGCCTGAGTGGGCTCCACGAGGACTGCAAATCATGTCGTACACCACGGCCATGCGCAACCCAGTGTGCCCCGCCCAACCGACGTACTCTCCACCGCCACGCCAACAACTAAATGTCTACCGACCTCCTGCCGAAAGAGCCGTCCCTAGAAAGTCCGACGTGTGGAGGACTGACGAACATCGCCCGCTGTGTTTCCACTGCGGTGAACCTGGCCACTTCCACCGTCACTATTTCTATAGGAACCTCGGAATACGTGGATTTCACGTCGGCGCTTCACGCCCGCAACCTGGTCAAAGGCCAGCCGAGATTGAAGACTATTTGCGGCGACAAAGTTTGCCAGCGAGCCGCTGCAGGTCACCATCGCCTTCGTCTCGCCGTTACCCATCGCCACACCCTGCCAACACAGAAGCATCACGGGGAAGATCCCTTAGCCCTCATTTGCGAAACTAAAAACGGCAACCAATGGAGGTGTGGTTGCTGCCGGGCGCACCCCTGAAGACCCTCCCCCGCCCGAAATTCCCAGTGGAGCAACACTACCTCAGCGTGTGAGAGACACGAGCGACATATCAGCACTATGTTCCATGCAAGCCGCAACAGTACACCACGACAGACCTGCAACGCCAAGGTAAAATCGACCGATCTGGCAGTGAAAATCGACAACCGGGACGTAATTGCGTTGGTTGATACCGGTGCTGACTTCTCCGTCATGAGTGCGGTGTTCGCCGATCAGTTGAAGAAGGTGCTGACTTCGTGGGAAGGCCCGCAGGTACGAAAAGCAGGCGGTCACGTCATAACACCAAAGGGAAGATGCACAGCTCGTGTGGATGTGGAAGGGCATACGTACCCTACTGTTTTCGTCATCTTGGACCAGTGCTCTCGGAACGTCATTCTCGGTGCGGACTTCCTTCAAGCGCAATCATAGGTCTTCAATCATAGGTCTTCAAGCGCAAACAATCACCCTGTCACGAGATACGGGCGTCACGCGAAATCCAAGTCCTGCATTATCAGCGGCCCTAATGATTCTCGACGAGCACGTCACATTGCCACTATGCTCGAGTGCTGTCATCCCCGTTGGCGCAGCCAGCTGCATCTGCGTGGAAGGTTTGGTCGAGGCCAATCAGAGTTTGCTCTTTGAAAAAGGTTCGGCTATCGCCAGTGGAATCGTTCACATCGTTGAAGGAACCGTCAGTGTACTAATCACTAATTTCTGCTCGGAATATCGTCACCTTGCAAAGGGCACCACTGTAGCACTATTCGAGACCATCCTGGGCATAAGCGATGTACTCACGATCGATGACGCACTTCATCCTCGCGCACATGACGTGTTCTTTACCGTGAATCCGGCGTCGCCCCTGGAAAGACACGAAAGGCTGCGGAAACTGCTCTATAGCTACCAGGATTGTTTCGCCACGTCAACCAAGATCCGCCAGACAACGCCTGTAAAACATCACATCATAATTGATGAAAATGTGCAACCAAGTAACCAATCGCCGTGCCGTGTGTCCATAAAAGAGCGCAAGGCAATCCGGAAACAGGTACAAGAAATGCGTCATGACAACATCATTGAGCCCTCCCAAATCCCGTGGGCTTCCCCTGTAGTGATCGTGAAAAAACGGGACGGTATTCCAAGATTCAGCGTCGACTATCGCCGACTCAATAAGGTAAGGAGAAAGGACGTTTATCCGCTCCCTCGAATCGATGACGCCCTCAATCGTCTCTGCAATGCCAGATACTTTTCATCTGTGGACCTAAGGACTGGCTACTGGCAGGTGGAAGTTGACGAAAGGGATAGCGAAAAGACGGCGTTTATTACACCAGATGCACTATACCAGTTTAAAGTCAAGCCATTTGGACTTCGCACTGCCCCTGCAACTTTCCAAAGGGTAATGGACACCGTATTGGCTGGCCTGAAATGGCAATCTTGTTTGGTGTATTTGGACGACGTCATAGTCTTCGCTCCATCTTTCGAGGAACAAATCAGCAGGTTAAAAGTGGTACTTGATGCACTTAGGGCTTCAGGACTTACGTTAAAGCCCGAAAAATGCCGTTTCGCCTACGAGCAGCTGAAGTTTCTTGGTCACGTCGTCAGTTCTGCCGGCGTTCTACCAAACCCTGAGAAGACAGCTGCAGTTCAAGACTTCCCGCAGTCCCGTGAAAAGAAGAGCCTTCGAAGCTTCCTCGGACTTTGCACGTACTATAGGCGCTTTGTCAAGGACTTCTCGCAGGTCTCCGAACCCCTGACACGTCTAACGAAAGAAGACAGCTCGTTTGTCCGGGAGGCACCCCAAGAAGCGTTTCGGGAGCTCAAAAGACGTCTTGCAGCGCCCCCTATTTTGGCCCACTTTGACGAGAACGCGGCAACAGAAATCCATACGGACGCCAGCAGTGTAGGCCTCGGTGCCGTTCTTGTTCAAAGGCGGGACGGACGAGAACACGTCTTCGCCTAAGCCAGTCGATCTTTGTCTAAGACAGAGTACAATTATTCCACGACCGAAAAGTAATGCTTGGAAATTGTGTGGGCAACTTCCGCCCATATTTGTACGGCAGGCCTTTTACCGTCATTACCAACCACGATGCTTTATGCTGGCTTGCGAACCTAAAGTATCCATCCGGAAGTCTCGCAAGGTGGAGCTTGCGGCTCCAGGATTTCGACATATTGGTAGTACACAAGAACGGAAGAAAGCATTCTGACGCAGATTGTCTGTCTCGAGCCCCGGTTGAGCAACCACCACCGCGTGCAGACGACGACGCCAGTTTTCTGGGCATGATCGCCGCTTCCGACTTAGCCGCCCAACAACGGGCCGACCCTGAACTGAACTGTCTCATTGAACATCTTGAAAGAAAACGTACGGAGATACCCAAAACTTTCAGGCGTGCTCTACACACATTCTGCTTAAAAGACGGTGTCCTTGTGAAAAAGAACTTCGACTCTAGGAAGAGCACCTACCTTCTCGTCGTGCCGTCGTCATTGCGTCAGAAAATCTTGCAGGCGTCACATGACGAAGCAACCTCCGGGCATCTTGGGTGTACACGAACGTTTTCGCGGATCCGTGAGCGTTACTACTGGCCGCGCATTCTAGAAGACGTCAAGCATTACGTACGGACGTGCCGAGAGTGTCAACGCCGCAAGAGACCGCCAACAAAACCCGCTGGACTACTCTAGCCACTTCAACCCTCCAAAAGGCCATTCGAACAAATCGGAATGAACTATCTGGGACCCTTCCCGACGTCTACCGCAGAAAATAAGTGGATTATTGTGGCGACAGATTACCTGACTCGCTACGCAGAAACCCGCGCCCTTGCTCAAGCCACTGCTGAAGAAGCCACCAGATTCTTCGTTCACCAAATTGTCCGGCGCCACGGTGCACCTCAGGTCGTTATCACTGACAGAGGGACAGCCTTCTGTTTCAAACTAATGCAAGCCATTTTGCGGTACAGCCACACCACCCATCGCCGAACTACCGCATACCACCCGCAAACTAACGGTCTCACAGAACGGCTCAACAAGACCCTGGCGGACGTGATGTCGATGTACGTCGATGTTGAACATAAAACATGGGACGAAGTGCTCCCATATGTCACCTTCGCATATAATACGGCCGCCCAGGAGACAACCGGGCTGACACCATTCGCTCTTGTTTACGGACGAGAAACGACAACGACTGTGGACGTAATGTTGCCGCATTTAAACGAAGGCGACCCAAACCCGGACGTAGCGATATTTAAGCCACGCGCTGAAGAGGCCAGGCAGCTGGCTCGACTGCGAACGGCAACCAAGCAAGCGACGGATGCCCGACACTACAACCTGCGACACCGCCATCAGGAATACACACCCGGCGAACAAGTTTGGCTATGGGCACCAGTTTACCGACGAGGCCTCAGCGAAAAGCTTCTGCGGCGTTATTTTGGCCCCTACGAAATTGTTCGTCGCGTAGGGCCACTGATATATGAAATCGTCCCGGATGGTACGTCCCGGATGGTCCCGGATGGTCTGTAGATTCCGGCGACGACGACGCACGTGACAATATCTTAGGTAGTTGCATGATAATTGGGCCACCAATTTGTTGCACTCTAGACTGTTGGAGGTTTGTCTGAAGTATACATTTGGAGCTTCCAGCATGTTTTTTCGCTTCCAATAGAGCTGTTCACCAAAGGAAGCTCCCCACATTCGCAACTTGTAGCCAGGAATGTGTTCAAATATATGCTTCGATGCAGGTGTAGAACACGTTAATTGTCACAATGTACCTTTAAGTCACTGTGCCTGAAAGGCGTATAAGCACCGAAATGGAGCATTGTCTCTGCTTCTTTCATTTCAGATGATTGTTATCGCTTAATGATAACATTTATGATAACCATTTGTGTTCCAACAGGTAAGAAAGGTTGAATTATTACTTCTTTTTTGCGCCATTTCCCTTCGATCACATTTAAGTGAGTACCAGTTTATTCATTTGGACTTAAAGTGCTAATACATCTATGGCACTGAACAATTTCATCGCTATTGCTTACATTTCTTCCCGAAAATGGCACAGAAACGAGTGCACTAGCAAATGCAGCAAAATGTATGAAAAGTATTGTTACCCGCGACTCTGTAGCTATCTCGCAGGAGGGCAAGAGAACACTGGAGTAGGAAATAAGCAGTAGTCTCAGTGGGTCTGGTCACTTTCACCCAGCGCCAAACTACAACACAACCGTAGCGCTCAGACCACATCGGGTGCTAAAATAACACAAATCGGTGTCATTGCGAAGTATCACGCAAGCAACTACGGCGGGCCGATAAAAGTATTCAGTGGCTACCGGGGCCAGGCCAGCCCACACCAACGACAACGCGGCTCTATTGGGCGACAGAAGGATACCTCAAATTTTTATCAACTAATGAAAAAGAATACCACGTTGACACAATACCATTCATGAAATAGAAACTTTGTGCTATTTTATGATTTCATTGGGGTATTTTAAATAAATACGCTCACAGCTGAATATATATTTTATTGAGTAATGCACGCTGTTTCCAAGTACACATTTTAATTTTCTACTTCACTTCGAAAACGTCTGCACCAAGAGAGAGAGAGAGAGGTTCAGGAAAATAAAAGACGCAACTTCTGCAGCTCTAATTGGGAGCACGGCTTAGCGACTGTGTCGATTTAACCAGCATCTAGAACACTATCATGATAAGTGAGAGAACATGTGCAGAAAATAAGTAACAAAAGAGTAAAAAATAGAAAAATGTCAAATATTGGCAAGGCGGCCTTTGAAATCGCATGCCCACTATTGGAAGGTAGTATTTATAAGGAAAACGTTGTTGTCAGCCACGCTAGCAGACTATATCATAGACATGTGCGTGATACAATCGCAAAAGCGGTCGTAAAGGAAGAGACGAAGAATGCGAAGGAGACATGTGATGGTTCAGAGCAGGAAAACGAAGAGGAGTGATGACACATCATAGTATATGACAAATGAGAAAGAATGAAATAGAGAAATCACCTAAAAAAACAAGACACTGAAAGAAGTCGACAAATAGAAAAATAAAAAAGGTAGTGCGCAAAGACATTAAAACAAATAGACAAAAACAGCCCTGCGCGAAGAAATGACTTCCAATGAACAAAGAGAACATAGCGAAAATTCACAGTCAATAAAACACTTCCTACTGCATATTTTTAACGCATCTACGTGAAAGGCAAGGGTGACTGTATATGAGAGAAATAGAGAAATAAGCGTTTATTTTGGAACAATGTCCAGAGTGATGCCCCACATCATCCTAAGGTTAGAATCTTTCTTACACAAGAACTCACTGGCATTTAGGATTTCTGCAAGGCATAAACTACGTCACAAACCATGACCTTTAAGAAGTACGGCTATTCGTCATTCTGTGAATAGGTGAGGTATCCGTAACACCTCTATAATGTATGTAAACTTTGCTTATGCTGCCTGTGGCTGATAACAGTGACCAATTATGACTGATCACTTTGTAGCGGGTGGGAAATATTACATCATTGGTTGCGTAATTAGAATTCTGTGGTTACTGGTTTTTAATTTAGTCGTCTGCCAGGTTATATTAAACAGGTTAATTCAATTGTACGACAGATTTGATATTTGTTTGTTAGCTTTTTGCAAAATTCTTTCGATCAGCAGCATTGCTATATGGTAAAATATTTCACTGCCGTGCACAGTGTCTGAGCCTAATTTTCATTAGATGTAGGTTTTTTTTTATCATTTGGAATTCTGTATTGATTATGTCACCGACAGTGACGGCTACACTAATCTTAATCTGCTCTAAAAGAAAAAAGAGATGAAGAAAAACACAATATCAAGATAAAGGATGCTGAGCAATGTTTAACATTTACTTCAGGATTGGGACGCAAATGTGCAGATTACCTAATTATCTAAAAAGTGATTTTTAAATACAACAAAAATGGTCGAACGCAAGCCCTTGAAACAGACACAAAACATTTTAGTGATATTTTGTGCCACAATATAGCACCACTGCTGAATATACTCCTGTGTTATTATGGGTGCTCGCGGTGAGTCGACGAAGGGTAGTGCTAGGGCTTGTTACTCGAAACGAGAACTTTTGACTTAGCTTGTAGATGTGTCTTATCTCTCAGTTAAAAGTATATGTAATAAACAGCAGGCTATACGCACCTTCTTCAGTTATTGTAGGAAGACGTGGAATTTTCTTCTTCCTTTTTCTTCCTGCCACGCCTCTCGTGTAGAGCGGATCGTATGCTAACAAAGAACAAGATAGTCGGAGGGCGCTCAGAATAGTTCATAAAGTAGGGGAAAGTGTACAAAAGTTACGGATAAAGACAGTATTCTAGAAATGCACGTGCATGCAGTCTTTCCGACAAAGAAGTGGAAGTTCTTGGTCCCCATTTTTCATAAGGAAACGAAGTAGTAGTGCTTTTTTTCTCGATGCAATATTTACTTGTAAGAAGCAGCAAAATGTGGTTTAAGTTGGTCAATACACTTATGAATCTTTAGCATGAAAAGTCTCGTACTGCCCACTTTTCGGCCAACTCTATGCTCTAATTAAGACCTCTGTTTGGCGGGCCCCTGACTCTCCCCGCTATGCTACCGATGCGGGGAAGCCGGATATGCCGACCGCCACCTCCAGCACCACCTAATAAAACTACATATATCCGCCTTCAACGCCCCATTTTCAGGGCAAGATGAACCACCACACGACATCACCGACTACTTTGAACAGCATGGCAGACACCCCGACCATCTTCTAACTCACAATCGCCAAGCTGCTGCATCGCATCACAGTGTCAGCAGTATACTGGCCATAGTAGAGGCCTATCCATGAGCCACTACCCGGAAAACTAAGTGTAGAAACCGTTGAAGCTGTCTTTTTTGTCTGGTGAAATTCCGAAGAACCTTCTCAACAGATGGTGCCTCGACGAAGCTTTAAGAGAACGCTGCACGCCGAGTGGAGCTCAGACATCGCAACCTTAACGATCATCGTTACAAGCCGAAACCACGTAACAGACAGACGTAACCGTGGTTGACATCACTACCTAGCCGCAACTCTAGACGATAACCCAGCCACCTCAATGTTCTCGTCGTAGGCCACAATGTCACCACTCTCAAGGAAATAGGTGTCAACTATACTTTTCTGTGTGGGCAGTTCACCGTGACGCTGGATAAAGTTAGAGCTTTTAGAGCACCAGGGGAGGCCATTTATAAAGCCGACTGTGGTCTCTCTGCAAGACTCGCCCTCAGTAACAAGCCTTATCCTGCAAACTTTGTATTACTGCTGCTCTGCTAAAAGAATAAGATACTTGGTATGAACTGTTGTAAGACGGTAAGTTGGGCCAATTGGTTAAGATTCATCGTGAACTTATTTGCAGCGCAAAACCAAACACCAGAAAAAAAGACAGGACAGGGAAGGAGCAAAAGAAAAAGAACAGGATATATATATATATATATATATATATATATATATATATATATATATATATATATATATATATATATATATATATATATATATATATATATATATATATATATATATATATATATATATATATATATATAAATATATATATATATATATATATATATATATATATATATATATGTGACGCTATGATGAATGGGCGACGTGGCCTGGCTCATACCTCATGTTTATTCTACTGTGCACTTCTTCCTCCTCTACTTCTCCTAACCATCACTTCATACGTCACACAATTCCCCCTCCCCCGAAAAATGGCACCGAATACAAACTATAAGAAATTGAAGAAGAGATTAAACGAAATAATGTCCAAGTTCACAGTTTCACTTCCTGACACAGTTTCACAATCTCACTGAATCTTCAAGGCCGAGGGAGCAGTCCGGTGTTTTTTATGACGACTCTGGTGGACGAGTTTGACTGTTGCGTCCTGGATGGCATAACCACACCCTGTAAATCTGAACTGGTGATAACATTGGTTGAGTTTTTGTGAGGAACGGACAAGATTGGGAGTGCCTGTAGCATTTGAAGTTCGGATGTCGTCGGGGTTGTATAATTAGTCGTAAATGGTGCCATCCCAGTGCTTCTTGCTTTGGTGCTTTTTGACAGACTGTGCAGAAGTGCCTGAGCGCTTGCGGTTTGCAAGCCGTGTTTCCGCGTCTTTCTCGGCGTTCTCTGTGGTGTTGCAGTCGGCGTAATAGCAGGCGCTGGGAGTGTCTCTGACGACTTTTCTTTGCGCGAAAGTGCATGACGTCTTGAATTAAAGATCTTATTTTCCGATGTTCTTCAAATGAAGAGTGCGCTTCCGTCGAATTTTGCGTTCGTCGGTGCCCTCGTTGCAGTCTCTCGCGTTGTAGCATGAGTTTATGAACTTGGCTTTGCTTGCTTTGCTGAAGCGGCTCAAGGGATGGCTGTAGTGGCGTCCCTTCCGGAATGGGGCATTCATTTCCTTCGGTGTTTGACGTGTCCTGTCGACAGCTGATGCTTGGTGAATTAGTGTCTTGCTTGTCGGGCATAGTTGGTAGTGCGTCATCATTGCTAGCACGCTTTTTAGAGGCTTCGGTGACGTGGTTCATTACGCACGCTTCCGAAAGACAACTGTGTACGAGGTTTGATGTATCATGCACTTCTGAATTTGTTCGATTCGTGAATTGGTGAGCTCTGCATGTGGGCACCACAGGTTTCAAGGCATTATTAGGTTTGAACTGCAGATTTTGGCAAGTCTGCGGTGCCATAGAAATGACACGAAGCTCTTCAGGGGCTTCTTTTTCGCTGTTCACTGCGAGTGGTTCTTGCACCTGGTAGCGTGCGACGCTCGATGCGTCTGAGCCTTCTGTTTTGTTTGGACTCTCGAGAGTGTGTGCGCCGAACGGTGATGCATGAAACCGTACGGGAGAAGAATGGCTTGACAGGGTATTTTTCCGATGCGTCAACTCGTCTATCGTGAACATGGTGACCTTATGAGGCAAACGGTGAGCGTCAGGAACGCTTGACGAGCCGCATGATGGAAAACCGGGTGGTGTACCACGTATTCGTGAAGAAAAATGAAGTGCATGAGGTGGGTAAGCAACGTCTCGTGTCGTGTGCTTGAGCGACGACTTTGAAAGTACCGGCTTTCGTGAAGGAAAACCTGGTGGAAAGCTACGTTCCTTGAGAAATAAGCGTGGACTGTGATGGCCGCGTGTGGTTGTATGCAGATGGCCGGTAATGAGAAAGTCCTTGTCGTAGTCGTTAAAACGGGCAATCATATCTTCCCTGATCTTTTGCCATGATTCGTCGTTTTCGAATATGTGTATCAGGTAAAACCTAAATGCCTCACCGGAGATGTAGTCAGTGAAGTTGGCGATCATTTCCCGTTCTGACCATGATGCAGCGAATGCGTGGTGCTCGAACAGATCGAACCAGTCCTGTACAGGTCCATCGTCCACTGCTCCGGTGTACTTGGGAATGGGAAGGTCGTCTGATGGTGCTGTCATGATGCTAGTCTTGGTGTAGTGTTGGGATGTACTTTCGTGGTCCACGTTCGGTCACTGCGTCTTGCTGAGACGTTCGGAGATGGTGGCTGGTTGATGAAGTGGCCGCCAGGTCTTCATCCTGTCGACTTGTGTGACGCTACGATGACTGGGTGATGTGGCCTGGCTCATACCTCATGTTTATTCTACTGTGCACTTCTTCCTCCTCTACTTCTCCTAACCATCACTTCATACGTCACATATATATATATATATATATATATATATATATATAGGTACTGGCAGCCTACATCACGACATGCGCAGAACACGTGCACACTAATTTTCTGAGTGGCGCATTTAGGATTGTCTTTGCAATCGCTCTCTTCTTAATCTTAGAATGGCCAGACTTGTAGTTTAAGGCAGACTTCACTGATCCTAGGTCACAGTTCCAACACAAATAACTTTAACCAAAGATTAGCTTTAGGTCCAGAAACTGTAGCTCGTAATTTTTACAGACTTCGTAACGAGGGAAGGTGAGACCTATACCATGGTATAGGTCTCATGTGCGTCGCTCAGGAAATCCTGTGTGTGCGTGTTGAATACTGCTTTTCATAACCAGGTAAAACGCTTAGTAGATGCTGCGTATCCTGAACAGGTGATTTTGTCTGTGCATGAGTCGGTGATTCGGAGTGTTAAGCTCGCAAAACGCAGAGGAGCTCAAGCAAAATATGATGAAAAAAGAAAAAGAGCAGTTTTTCCTTTTGTACACAAATTGGCGCATGGGCTGAAAAACGTAGGTTTAAGGTTGGCGTCAACTTTCTTTTTTCCGCCAAACATAGGGTAGGTCGCGTTTGCGCGATGGTTCAGAATGCGCTGAGAAACAAAATAGCCAAAGGGAGATGCTCGGTGAATAATAAGAACAAGTACATTGCATGCGTAAAAAAAGCTTGGTATTTAACTCCATGATCGTGTGGTATGGAGTACGTGGGACAAAAAAAAAACGATGTGTGAATGTTGGCTTAAGGGAGCATGAGTTATCTCTTCAAGGAATCGCGTGACTTCACCTACCGGAACATTGCAGGTCATGCGGTTTTCGTCCCATTTTTAAGAGAACCACCATCATCTTCAAGCATCCTAACCAACTAACAAGAGAGGCATATCATACAAAGATTAGGGGTAGCAAGTGCATAATCGAACGATCCGTAACACAGCATGATAAGAATTAAGTTATTTAGGCCAACTTTGATTATCCCCAAGAGTGTGATAACGCCACCTCGGTGAACCTCTTGTTTTGCGCATGTCGTGATGTAGGCTGCCAGTACCTATACCTACACATTTAACCCCGTTTTTATTTTCAATGAACAACAGTTGTTAGTCAGCTACGTCTTTTCTTTCTCTTGTGCTCTTTCCCTGTCCTGTGTTTTTGCTTCTGGTATTGCGCTGTAAATGAATTAACTTGGTATTAACTTTCTAAGTGAAATGATGCTAAGGTCGACTTGACGTCTGATTTTAAAACACCTACCTCAGAAAACGCACTCCCACTACAGAACACCAGGGAGAACCGCACTGAATGTGTTTGCATATTAAGTCACTGTTCTCTCTTTGGTGTTAGTTAAGTGGACACTACACTGTGCAACCAGTAGCTGTATGCGAACCATCACATTTGCAATCCAAGGTGCGCCGAGATACATCTTGGGAAAGCGAAAGTCATACCGACAAACTTTGGCCATCAATACAAGCTCCCTAATATTAGTACGAATCCTGTGTACTTAAGAACATTCGATGAGGCTAGCAGTTATTGCCTTTTCTTTAATGCTACCGAACCTGCTTCAGCGAATTGATGTCTCACACATAAATTCAACGTCAAGCCGAGTCTTCCGAAGTTCAAGCGAAACAAGCTCAAAGGAACCGCTGTTGTATTCCAAAGATTGCTTCATATCGTCGCAAGGAATTTCACAGAACCCAGTAGCCAAACGTCACATCATAACAGAACGAGCCCGCCAGGTTTGTGAGAACTCGTACAGAATTCCGAGGCCCGAATGTGAGGAAGTGACAAAACAAGTCGACGAAAAGTATCACGACGACCTGATTCAGCCGTCTAACACTTAGCGGGCTTCTAATGTGGTGTTGGTGATGAAGAAAGAAGAAGCGTTTTATTCGTGCGTTGGTTATGGCCACTTGAACCAAGCCACCAAAAGGCGTGTATCATCTCCCTTCAAATAAATGACGCTGCGGTTGACTCCACAATGTGATGTACTTTCAGTCAATTGAACACAAGACCACCCACTGGCCCATTGAAGCCGACGAATGAATCCAAGAAAAATCTGCCTTTTCAATGCTAGAAGGTTTGTTGAAGTTCAAGCTGATTGCTTTTAGGCTGAGCTTCTCTCCTACTGATTTCTAACACATTGTGAATACAGTGTTAGCTGTCTTGAAGTGCGAGACGTGCCTACTGTGCTATGACGTCGTTGCCGCGTTCGCCTCTGATTTCGAAGAACAATTTCAGCTTTCTATAGCCGTCCTCGCAGCAATAAAAAGTTCTGACCTGATAACTATTGACTACTCGTTTAGACATAGGGTGAGCGTTTTATTCAAGCAACATGCTTTTCGCTTAATCGCTAATACTATGCTATAGGTATCATTTTAGTTGAAGAATTTGGCTTAGCTGTCAAATGCTCTTTTCATACATTTCAGTATATACGATATATTTCGCTCCACAGCACGCAGCAGAAAAAAGAATTTAACAAATTTAATGTCGTTTTTCAGCAAAATTAGGGAGGGCGCTCTTGCTGGTGGCTAGTCCTTATTGGTACTAAAATTGCGACTTTATAAGTGAATCCATTACTTGCAAAAAATTATGTAAGTTATGAAGCGAAAAAAAAATACGCACGCTCTTCGTCTTCAGGTATTGGAGGAAGACTTGGGTGCCACGGATGCCGAAGTCTCCCTGGCGGGTTTTGCGGGAAATTGTCAAGTGGTGCTCTTCCTAACAGAGTCAAACCAAATTAGCCAAAATGGTGTAATATTTTCTATTAAAAACTGAATAAAACCCTTCTTTTTGAAAAAAAGTGCGAACATCTGTTTCTTATCTAAAACTTTTATATTCTTTTGAGAACTGCAAAAAGTCAATTATAGAATACCATTTTGTTGCGCTTACGCAGATAACGAAAGTACTCAAATACACGTAAATACACAAATAACCAACGTTGAAAGTGTTTTATTACACTAGGAATTAGAGCTGGTTGGGAATGAATGGATGTATACTGAAATATATTACACCCTGTGCGACCATATCCATGCTAGCTTGAGAAGTTATATGCACCTACCTGGTCTGCCCCTTGTTGCAAGCGTGCACATTGGTCCTTGGTCTAACGTGGGCAGATAACAAAATAAGCCCAGAAAAATAATAAAGTTTGCATGAAGTAGCTGCATAATTATTCGCTACCTGAAAAACATAAAAGCAATTTATTTACGTTAGCAGGCGCTTGTATTGTTGCCCATTTAAAGTGGAATAAAGGTTACAAAACCCCCATTTCACTTGCGATATTGACATATAAATTATAGGCTTAAATTTTGGGTAACACCGTTAATATACTGTAAACTTAAGAAAGTAATTTACTGTGTCTGTGTGAAGCGTTTCAGAAATAACATGGAGTGATATCTTTGCAGAAGTGACTTGCTGTTAATAATTTATCATCATTTTTTTTTCATGTCGTAATGTCTCTTTCTATTACATTTGAGGCAACTGGCAATCTCATCAACTTGTCAATTTTCGCTCACATGAATCAGCGTTTCATAACATCTCAGGAATTTTAATGCGATAATCCTGTCAGCCAACATGTCAGTATTATCACCTTCGTTAAAAATAGTTCCACGCCGTAGAGTGGTCACCGTTCCCATTTTACTGCTGGACCACATTGAAGACATGGAAATAAGTTTTGGAAAAAAATAAAACGTGGAAAAAAGAATATTGCTTTCGCAATATTCTTCAACCTACATTGTAATATGTACTGCCCCATTAGGTATAAGGTTATTATTAAACTCTTTACTTTATTTCTGCTGTGAATTCAGAATATATACTGACGTCATGAGAAGCTGTTGATTAACCATGAAAATTGAAACAGTCAATTGTTGCAGAGAGACCGTCATTCTTCAAGAATGCGTGATGTTCAGTCAATACAAATGAATAAATGGGCTTTACGATGAGCCTTGCATGGCAAAGAAATACACGTATTTAATCTAACTGCAAGATTTCATTTTTTTTGTGGCCACGTGCACCATAAGAATGGCCTTCATATGAATGGTCTATTGCAGTTGCTATCAGCCCACGTCTCTTGATAACTGCAGTGGACATAAAAATTGACCGGACAACTTTGTGCAGCGTCCCTTTCTGAGGGCTTCAACATTAAACCACCACTTTCAAATGAAATGCTACAGTTATAGCTACAGCTGCGGCAGCGTATTGTGGTTTTCTGTGTCCCTGTGCGTATTCTCATATGGCCTCAACGTAGGTCACATGGTGTCAGACATACATGGTCTAAAGGCTTCTTCAAGCAACGGACATATTATGCCTGCTGCCTCATATTATACTGCTGGAAGTATCACTGAACGCTGGCCTAAGTTTCGTCACCGTTTTGAATATTACCTCAAAGCCATGAAAATTGAGAAGAAATGCAATCAGTAGCAGAAAGTTGCATTGCTATAAACTCTGTATTTCAATTCCAGAAGCTATCGAAGTATTGGACATTTTCGTTGTCAATATGACCGAAAAGGTGGCAAAGACATGCTCCTAAAAAAAATTGAAAGCTATTGTGAACCTCTCGTAAATAAGACTGTCAGGCGGTACTTGTTTCTGAAGCACGTCTGTGGACGGCGAACCTGTTAAAAAGCTTTTTGAAAGACCGCTGATTGTGAGCACCAAGTTGCAACTTCGCAACTTTGCGTAAATACCTAATACCAGGTGAAAGCGTGTTCGTAACGGCTGACAACGACCTTCCAGAGCACCTAGTAAGATAAGACTCGCTTGGTTGAAAAGTGCTATAAAGCAGCCCATTCACAAGAAATAGCAGTCAATCGGAAACTACCGAAGCAAACTCCACGCCTTGAATGTGCTGGAAGAACAAGTCACGATTCCGCCTCGTTCAAGCGTCATTATTTCAGTCGGCGCTCCTGAATCACCTGACTTCAAAGGCGTCGTTGAAGGCAGTCAGCATCTGTTGGTCACCCGAAATATTTGCGTCGCAAGAGGAATTACAGAGCTGCGGGGAGGCAAAGCAACGGTTTTGCTCACGAATTTCAGCAATGAGTACAAACATGTGAACAAAGGAACAACGGTCGCATACATCGAAGAAATTGTCGAAGCCACCAGTGCATTGGCCCTCACCGATTCTTCGGAACGTGCACAGAGGAACCAAGCCCCTCCCATAGCTTTACGGGTCATTCCCAGACATCCGAACGATAAGCAAGAACAGCTCAAGGCCCTGCTCCTGCAATACGAAGATTGCTTTTCGTCGTCATCAAAAATTCGGCAGACCCCAATCACGAAACATCGTGTCATAAACGAAGAAAATGCCAGACCACTTCGTCAGAGTCCGTACAGGGTTTTGACGCGAGAACGTGAGGCTATGAAAAGACAGGTTCATGAAATGCTGCGGGATGACATTATTCAGCCGTCCAAGAGTCCATGGGCATCCCCCGTGGTGTTAGTGAAGAAGAAAGATGGGACCCTACGTTTCTGCGTCGATTATCGCCGCCTGAAAAAAACCACAAGAAAGGACGTGTATCCACTCCCACGAATAGAAGACGCACTTCATCGGCTCCATAACGCCAACTACTTTCGTCAATGGACATCAAGACTGGCTATTGGCAAATCGAAGTGGACGAAAGATACCGAGAGAAGGCGGCGTTTATAACACCGGACGGCCTCTTCGAGTTTAAGGTGATGCCCTTCGGCCTTTGCTCAGCACCTGCAACTTTTCAAGGCGTTATGGATACAGTACTGGCAGGATTGAAGTGGCAGACTTGCCTTGTGTACTTGGACGACGTCGTCGTGTTTTCCTCGAGTTTCGACGAGCATCTTTGGCGCCTTGAAGCTGTACTTCAAGCCGTCAAGACGTCCGGACTCACACTGAAGCCAGAAAAGTGCTGATTTGCGTATGAGGAGCTCTTGTTTCTGTGACACGTTATCAGCAAGTCTGGAGTTCGTCCCGATCCACAGAAAACAGCCGCCATCGCCGACTTCCCGCCGCCCACTGACAAGAAAGCCGTGCGCCAATTTCTGGGCCTGTGCGCCTAATATAGGTGATTCGTGAAAAACTTCGCCCGCATCGCCAATCCTCTTAGTAACCTTACCAAGGCCAACTTGGAGTTCACGTGGGAAACGCCACAGGAACACGCTTTCCAGGAGCTTAAACATCGCCTCCAGACGCCTCCGTTACTTGCCCATTCCGACGAATTCGCCGAAAAAGAAATACATATTGACGCAAGCAGCGTAGGTCTCGGCGCCGTTCTTGTGCAGGGAGTGACGGACTTGAAAGGGTTATTAGTTACGCCAGCCGATCGCTATCCAAAGCAGAAGCAAATTATTCCAAAACAGAAAAGGAGTGCCTCGCCATCATCTGGGCTACGTCGAAATTTCGCCCCTACCTCTACGGCAGGCCCTTCAAAGTTGTGAGCGACCACCACGCCTTGTGTTGGCTAGCCACCTTGAAGGAACCTTCAGGTCGCCTGGCACGATGGAGCCTGAGACTTCAAGAATATGACATTGCTGTCATTTACAAGTCCGGCAAAAAACACTCCGACGCCGACTGTCTCTCTCTTGCGCCTGTCGACCAGCCACTACCCGACGACCCGAATGACGACTACTTCTTGGGAACGATAACTACCTACGACTTCGCTGAACGACAGCGGGCCGACCCGGAAATTAAGGCCCTAATAGAATACCTCGAAGGCAGGACCGCCGAAGTCCAGAAGGTATTCAAGCGCGCACTTGCGTCATTCTTTCTACGAAACGGTCTTCTACAAAAGAAAAACTTTTCACCGCTTCGAGCTAAGTACCTTCTTGTGGTGCCTTCAGCTTTGCGACCAGAACTCCTGCAGGCCCTGCACGACGATCCGACGGCAGGGCACCTCGGTGCTTCTCGCACGCTCGCGAGGATACAAGAAAGGTACTACTGGCCACGTCTTACCACCGACGTCACTTGTTATGTGAGAACATGCCGGGACTGTCAGCGACGCAAGACACCACCGACAAGGCCAGCAGGACTTCTGCAGCCAATTGATCCACCTTGCCGACCTTTCCAGCAGATTGGTATGGTCCTACTGGAGCCGTTCCCGACGTCGGCTTTCAGAAACAAGTGGATCGTGGTAGCTACCGACTACCTCACCCGCTACGCCGAGACAAAAGCCCTGCCAAAAGGCAGTGCATCCGAGGTAGGTAAGTTCTTCGTCGAAAATATCGTCCTACGCCACGGCGCCCCTGAGGTCCTTATCACCAACAGAGGAACGGCATTCACTGCAGACTTAACTCAAGCGATCTTGACATACAGCCAAACAAACCACCGCCGGACGACAGCGTACCACACACTGACCAATGGTCTCACTGAGCGGCTTAACAAGACGATCGCCGACATGCTGTCAATGTACGTCGATGTCGAACACAAGATGTGGGACGCCATTCTTCCGCATGTGACCTTCGAATACAACACGGCGGTGCAGGAGACGACGCAGATATCTCCATACAAATAGGTCTACGGAAGGAGCCCGGCAACGACACTCGATGCCATGTTACCCAACGTCACCGACGAAGAAAACCTCGATGTGAGCGAGTACCTTCAACGCGCCGAAGCCCGACAACTTGCGCGTCTCCGTATCAAGAATCAACGGACGACCGACAGCCACCGTTACAACCTTCGACGACGCTTCATGGAATGCCAGCCCGGTGAACGTGTTTGGTTGTGGACGTCGATACGCCGACGTGGACTAAGTGAAAAGCTTCTGCGACGCTACTTCGGGCCGTACAGGGTGCTTCGACGTCTCAGCCCACTTGATTACGAGGTTGTCCCCGACGGCATCACGAACTCTCAACGACGCCGATCGCGACCTGAAGTCGTCCATGTCGCGCGCCTCAAGCCGTTTCAAGCGCGTTAACAAACTGAAACAGTGTTTTTTAGTATTATTGTTGTATCGTAATTTATTCATTGTACTTTCTTGCATTATTATTGTACCTTCATCTTTAGTTGAAGCATCGGGACGATGCCTTTATTCAGAGGGGGCAATGCCACGTTCCATTTCCCAAGCTTTTGTTATCGTCCCAAAACACCACACGATTCTCAGCGCAAACCGCGCCTGCAGTTTTCGAGAAGATTCCGGACTGTAGTAGATCATTTCGATAAGATCATGCCCACTGCGCGAACGGTACAGATTATTCTGGAACCTACGCCACCGCCAGCGATAACGCTAGAACATTCGACGGCAAGAGCATAAATGCTGACGCGCTTCGCCGCTTGTCAGTTGTTGATCGAAGCCCGACGCTCCGTTCGCCGCTATCAGTCCGAGACTGCTATCTGAGCGAGACTGCTGCTGTAATTGGACTTTCCTTTTACCGGGCACAGGTTCGCCCAAATAAACAGTTAAATCCTAACACGAAGTCTCCTGTCTTCGGCCACGTCACGACCCCGAGACAATATGCAATTATAAAAAGAGAGAAGGGTTATTTTAGTTTCGGAGGGTAGTTCCTTCAGCAACACGTACATTACGTTGTCAGAAGCTGGGGTAGATGTATTACAGCAGCTGAGTGCTATTCGCAGTTCTGCTAATGGTTCATTAGATTGCCGCGCCCGAAACAAAGAACGAAGACGATGTGCGCGTCACCAGCCTCGTAAAAAGGGGGACTGAAGAAGACGACGTGCTTTTGTTTATGCTCGCCTGCTCTTGGCTCCTGCATAAAAACACACGCCGTCGGTTCTCGGACTCAACGTCTCGGTGCACTGCTTACGTTGAACCGCGACACTGATGGAGGCGCTGGGTTGCAAGCCTGCCGATGCTCAACACCCCATCTGGGAGCCGTTCATCAAGTCCCGACATGCAGCCATCTGTTACGACACCAGTGCACCGCTTCAGTCGGCGGTTGCTAGGCCTATCTCCTGAGCTGACCTCCTTCGACGAACATTCTACCAGGCATCACGTACCTCTACCAATGGCCTCCGCTAGCCAGCCACAGTTGGTCCAAGGGATACAAGGCAGCCCCGTTTCCAATCCAATTCAGGTAACACTTCTTCAGCCACTTGTGCCTGATCGCTTCAGTGGTGCCCCACACGAAGATGTTGACGATTGGCTTGAGCATTACGAACGCGTTGCCGACATCAACCAGTGGAATGCTCAACAGAAGCTCGCCCGCACGTATTTCACTCTCGATGAGGGCGCTCACACGTGGCTTGAAAATCGTGAAGGCCGTATATCCACATGGGATGACTTTCGTCAGCAGCTGATTGACACCTTTGCTAGCGTCGACCGTCGAGAGCGGGCTCAGCAGTTGCTCGAGTTAAGGCTTCGAAAACCTAACGAAACTGTGGCAATGTTTGCTGAACCTGTGACGCGCCTCTGTCGTCGGGCTGATCCCAACATGTCCGAGGAGAAGAAGTTGCGCTACCTTATGCGTGGCGTCAAAGAACAACTGTTCGCTGGACTTGTACGCAATGCCCCAACTACCGTGGCCAATTTTATAAAAGAAGCCACTGCCATTGAGCGTGCTCTGCACCAAAGATCGAGGCAATATGATCGCTCGTCCACTACCACCCCAATAAACGCCGCTTCAGTGACTCTGGACAATCAGGGCTCCCTACGTGACCTTATCAGATATATTGTCCGCGAAGAAATGCAGAAGCTTTGGAGTCCTCCAGTGGATACACCAGTGACCGCCGTCACCGCAGTCGTTCGTGACGAACTTAGGCACGCTTTTTCAGCAGCTGATCTTGATCAAGATCAGCGTCAACTGAGTTACGCCGACGCTGTCCGCCGACCACCACCCGTCCCGCCCATTACATCATACTACCAGCCACCTACAGCCGCACCTTCGTCGCAACCATTGCAGGAGGCTTTCAGACGTCAGCCCATGTCTCCGATGTCTCCATGCCACCAGCCACCACTTGCCGCGCCTTACTCACCACCACGAGAGGACATAAGACGCCCACAATTTCGCAGAACGGACGCTTGGCGCACCGCCGATCGGCGCCCTCTCTGCTTCAACTGTGGTGGTGCCGGCCATATAGCTCGCTATTGTTGGTACCGCGACACATCACTTTGCCCGTCTCGGCCAGGGTACGACGGTTGCCGTGCCAATGACGACTACATTGTTCGCCATGATGACCCTGGTTTTCGAGGACCTTCAACAACGTGGTCTCCCTATCACGAATCGCCTCCTCATCGCCAGCCCAATTCCGCCCACAGGTCACGCTCTCCATCCCCTGCTCAGACATCATCACCGAATCGACGTACTTTTGCTGACCTTCGGGGAACAAGGTCGCCCAGCCCTTACCGGGGAAACTAAAGGCGGCGACCTCTCAGGGTAAGGTCGCAGCCCGACCACAAGACGATAAAAAGTCCCCAGTACTGCCGCGACAGAACAACTTGACGCCGACGAATATTAACAACGACGAAATGGTGAGCGCCGACCTCAATGTAATTATTGACAGAGAGCAAGTGACAGCCTTAGTCGATACGGGTGCTGATTTTTCCATAATAAGTCGCAAGCTGGCTGATCATCTTAGAAAAGTAAGAACGCCATGGACAGGACCACATATAAGAACAGCGGGTGGTCAATTGCTGCTCCCTACTGAAAGATGCACAGCAAGAATCCGCATACGGGACTCTTCTTTTGCCGTGACTTTTATTGTTCTGCCAGAGTTCTGCAAAGATTTATTTATAGGAATGGACTTTCTCAGGGAGCATGGCGCAATAATCAACATCCCGGACCGCGGGGTTTCTTTTTACGAGAGTGCTCGTCTGACTGATCCTACATCACCCGAGCACAAATCCTTTCGTCTCAAAGACCACAATATAGTCGTGCCGCCTCGATCATGTATCCTCGTTTCAGTAGCATGTGACGTACCATTCGACGGTGAAGGAGTCGCCGACCAACTAACCTCGCTGCTTTTCACTCACGGAATTTCCGTAGCACGAGGAATAGTCAATGTCACCGACGGCCGAACGAACTTGCTGTTGACCAATTTCACCTCCGAGCGACGGTACCTTCCAAAAGGCACAACGTTGGCACATTTCGACGAGATCGCAGATGTTCATGACTGCTTTTCAGCACTCGAAGCAACACCTGCACAAGACCCACGTGACCTAGCACCTAACCTTGACGTCAGCCCTACTTTAACTCAGCAACAGCGGGAACGCCTGCTTGTGCTGCTAGACGAGTTCCACGACTGTTTTGCGTCGACCTCGAAAGTTGGCCGGACGTAATTGACCAAGCACCGAATCATCACAGAGGACACGGCTAGACCAATCCATCAAAATCCGTACCGTGTGGCTTCAAAAGAGCGAGAAGCAATAGAACAGCAGGTAACAAGAATGCTTGAAGACGACGTCATTCAACCGTCGAAAAGCCCCTGGGCATCACCTGTTGTTCTAGTGAAAAAGAAGGACGGCAGCCTGCGTTTCTGTGTGGATTATCGAAAGCTAAATCAGGTTACAAAAAAGGACGTGTACCCGCTTCCCCGCATAGATGATTCGATTGACAGGCTTCGAAAC
The DNA here is from genome assembly GCF_043290135.1 of Rhipicephalus microplus. Classification (NCBI taxonomy): domain Eukaryota; kingdom Metazoa; phylum Arthropoda; class Arachnida; order Ixodida; family Ixodidae; genus Rhipicephalus; species Rhipicephalus microplus. The sequence continues at coordinate 69,128,986 of NC_134707.1, read as the reverse complement.
GAACGTTACTTCTCTTCCATGGACTTAAAGAGCGAATATTGGCAAATTGAAGTAGACCCCAGGGATCGTGAAAAAACCGCTTTCGTGACGCCAGACGGGCTCTACGAATTTAAGGTTTTACCATTTGGCTTGTGCTTCGCTCCTGCTACTTTCCGGCGTCTCATGGGTACCGTTCTCTCTGGCCTTAAATGGAGCACCTGCCTAGTATACCTTGACGACGTCATTGTGTTTTCTACAACGTTTGACGAACACCTTGAACGATTGCAAATGGTCTTGCAGGCCATACGGGCCGCAGGCCTGACGCTCAAGCCGGAAAAATGTCACTTCTGCTTTGAGGAACTGCAGTTTCTCGGCCATGTCGTCGGTTGCGCAGGAGTTCGTCCAGACCCAGAAAAAGTGGCCGCCGTCGCACAGTTTCCAACACCATCAGATAAAAAGGCAGTGAGGCGTTTTCTGGGTCTCTGTGCATATTATCGACGATTTATTCCAGATTTTGCACGCATTGCGTCACCTTTAACTCGTCTCACGAGGGTTGACGTTGAATTTTTTTTGGGCGACGAACAGGAAGATGCTTTCAAAGACTTGCGGCAACGTCTACAGACGACCCCCGTGCTTGCCCATTTGAATGACACAGCCCCTACAGTGCTCCATACTGACGCCAGCAATGTTGGCCTCGGAGCTGTGCTTGTACAGCGCTAGGATGACGAGGAAAGAGTGATCGCTTACGCAAGCAGAACTCTGTCATGCACAGAAGCAAATTACTCGACCACTGAAAAGGAATGCCTCGCCGTGGTGTGGGCAGTTATGAAATTTCGCCCATACCTGTACGGCCGCCCATTCAAGGTTATCAGTGACCACCATTCGTTGTGTTGGTTAACAAGTCTGAAAGATTCTTCCGGGCGATTAGCACGCTGGAGCCTTAGACTACAGGAGTTTGATATAACGATGGTGTATAAGTCGGGAAAACGACACACGGATGCCGACTGCCTATCTCGATCACCAATAGAGTCGGCTGCTGCTTTTGATGAAGAGACAGCGTTCCTCGGAATCCTCGACACGTCAACCATCGCAGATCACCAGCATGACGATCCTGAGCTACTTGGCTTGATTAATTATCTAGAAGGACGAAGCCAGAATGCACCCAAAGCCTTTACAAGACTATCGTTGTTCTCTCTGTGAAACAATGTCCTTTACAAAATGAACTTCTCGTCAGACGGGTCCACCTACCTGCTCGTCGTCCCTACCACTCTTCGATCTGAGGTGTTGCAAGCGTGCCACAACGAGGTAACATCTGGACATTTAGGCTACACGCGTACACTGAGCAGAGCTCGAGGGAGATATTACTGGCCTAGACTCACCGCTACTGTGAAGCATCATTTTCGGACCTGCCTCGATTGCCAGCGGTGCAAATCACCTCCAACAAAACAAGGCGGTTCGCTACACCCTGTCCAGATCCCGACAACGCCGTTTGACCAGATTGGAATGGACCTTTTGGGCCCACTTCCCACCTCTAGTGTTGGTAACCGTTGGGTTATAGTGGCGACCAACTACCTTACTCGCTACGCCGAGACAAAAGCCATCTAGAAAGGCACAGCAGAGGAAGTAGCCCGGTTCTTCATAGAGAACATTGTGCTGAGACACGGTGCGCCATTGATCGTTATAACAGATCGCGGAACCACATTGACGGCCACGCTTTTATATCATGTGTTGGTGCTCAGCAGTACTATTCATCGCAAGTCGACAGCTTACCATCCACAAACCAACGGGTTGACCGAGCGACTTAACAAAACGCTGGAAGACATGCTTTCAATGTATGTGGACTTCGAACACGAATACTGGGACGAGATTCTCCCTTACATAACGTTCGCATACAATACTGCGAAACAAGAAACCACACGGATGACCCCATTCAGCCTTGTTTACGGACGAGAAATAAGAACGATGTTAGACGCGATGCTGCCACATGAATGCGATGACAACGAAACGAGTGCTGACGCGTTTACTCAACGCGCAGAGGAAGCCAGGCAGCTCGCACGTCTGCGAATATACAAACAGCAAGACTACGACGCAGGCCGCTATAACCAACGTCATACACCTGTAACGTACAAAACCGGGGACAGGGTATGGGTGTGGACGCCTGTACGAAGACGGGGTCTATCCGAAAAATTGCTCAGAAGGTACTTCGGACCTTACCAAGTGCTGCGACGACTAAGTGACGTTACTTATGAAGTCCTCCCGGATAGTCCAAACTGTTCAAGGCGTCGCCAGCACCGACCTGAGCTTGTGCACGTAGTGCGCATTAAGCCATACGTCAGCGAGTGACTCTGCGAGGCACCGTTGCTTCTACAAAGTGACTTCTTGCGCAAATTACTGTCTCAGCTATAGCATCGGGGCGATGCTCTTTTAAGGGGAGGCAAATGCCGCGCCCGAAACAAAGAACGAAGACGATGTGCGCGCCACCAGCCTCGTAAAAATGGGGACTGAAGAAGACGACGTGCTTTTGTTTATGCTCGCCTGCTCTTGGCTCCTGCATAAAAACACACGCCGTCGGTTCTCGGACTCAACGTCTTGGTGCACTGCTTACATTGAACCGCGACAATATGGCTCATTTCTTGCGAATTTTCTTTCTAGCTTCTGTTTTCTATTGGCGCTTTGTAATTCTGGAAGGTTTCGGAGTAGTGTGAGGAGCTCGATATGTGTTTGAAATGATTGCCTAGAAAGATGACTTGATCTTCCAAGCTTTCCCCGAGGCTATTTACTAGTGGAGGGGAATACATTTGTTGGCCCTTAATTTCTTTAACTTATTCCACACTTTTCCCTCATCTGTGTATGAGTTGATACTCAATATAAACTTTGTCCACCTCTCTCATCTAGCTTGTCGACGCGTTCTCCTTGCCAGCAATTTGACCCGCTTAAAATTTTTCATGTTTTTTGCGGTTGGGGAATCGCGAAGCAGCGCCCATGCTTTGTTCTTAGTGGTCCGTTCTTTCCTGCATGCGTCGTTTCATCAAAGATCTCGCCGTTTTAAAGGCATGCTGCTCGTTCTGGCAATATATTTAGAGGTGGCTTCAAGTATAAAAGCTGTAAAATACGTAACAGCGTTATCTATTGTCAAAACAGACAGCTCAGTCCATGTCATGTGTGTGAGAGATCGATACCCTTTCCAATCAACTGAGTCAATTTTCCATCGAGGAACCTGCGGGGGTAGTTGATTTTTGTTCGGCGCACTCAGGATGATTGGTAAGTGGTCACTCCCATGAGGGTTTTTGAAGAACGTTCCACTTGAAACAGGTAAAAGGGACGGGGATGAAATGCTAAGTTTTATGAAGGAGTACGTGTTGTTTGCAAGGCTAAAATAGGTAGGCTTCTTTATACTTAAAAGACATAAATTAGAAGAGAAAAGGAGCTGCTCAATGAGACGTCCTCACGCATCACAGTGAGCATCGCGACACAAGACATTGTGTGCAATAAAATCACCTAGAACCAGAAATGGCTCAGGGAGTTCATCTATTAATAATTCTAGATCACGTCTGTGTAGCTGTTGATTCGGTGGTTTGTACACAGAGCATATGCTAATGAGTTTATTAAAAAAAACAGCTCGAATGGTCACTACCTCAAGGGCCGTTTGAAGCTTCAAATGCTGGCATGCTATACTTCAATCAGCTATAATGGCCACACCACCAGATGATACGACAGCATCCTCCCAGTCTTAGCGTAAAATAATGTATTGCCGCAGGAAGTCCCTGTGCTTGGGAGTTAAGTGAACTTTTTGCACACATAGCACTTTCGCGTTAAACTTACTCAGAAGTTCTTAGACATCATCTAAATTTCTAAGTATTCCCCTTACGTTCCACTGTATGACTTGGTCCCTAGTGGAAAAAAAGGAAAAAGGGCTGTGTGCAGAAAAGACGGAGATTAGCTCATGTTACAAGGCCTTTATCAGGCCCTGTAATCGGCGTTTTGTCTTTTTTGGGGCGGTAGAGAGAAGCTCGCCGCACTTTCGGCACTTCTTGTGCCGTTTAGCTTGAACTCGTGTCCATAGCCTCTTGCGAGGCACTCGACGGCTTCTCTACAGAGCAATCTGTGCGTCGCTTAGACTTCTCCTCGATCGACGAAGTTTTCGTCCCAACCGTGCTGGAGGTTGCTGAGGCCCCTCTGGCCACGTGATTGCCCTGGCTCCTGCCAGAGCTGGTAGAGGTCACTGGTGTGGACAGGCTGATTGTGGGCAGGGCAGCGCTGGCTGCTCCCGCCGTAGGGGCTTGTGGCGTTGGCCTCGGCACGCTAGGTGCGGTCCGGGCAACTGCCAAGGGCCTTTGTGGTGCCGCTCCTTGTTGCACCACTTAAGCGAAAGGTACTTTTAGTGCCAATGATGGCAAGATCCGTTGTCTTGCTTCCCTGAATGTTATATTTTCCTTAACTTTTATTGTATTTATTTCTTTTTTTTCCTTTTTCCAGGCTGGGCACGCTCTGGAGTATGCGGTGTGACTACCTTCGCAGTTAGCACAGAGGACCTCGTCATGACTACATTCATCAGCACTGTGGCCGGTTGTGCCACGCTTAGCACTCATCAGCTGCCCTCCGCAGCTGTGGGATGCATGACCAACATGCTGGCATTTGAAACAATGCCTCGGGTTCGGAATGAAGAGTCGGACATGGAGTTTTATATATCCAGTTTCGAGAGTCTCGGGTAAAGTTGTCGAGCTGAAGGTGAGTATCAAGTGCTTTGGTGCTATCTCGTTGTTGTTACGTCTGATTTTGATGCGCTGGACATGTATTACACCTTGGTCCTTCCATCCATCAAACAGCTCGTCTTCACTCAGTGTCATCAAATGTTTGTCTGATACCACGCCCTTCACTGTATTCATGGCACGGTGTGCGCTCACAGAGATGGGGATGTTACCAAAGGCTACAAGGTGCGAGAGTTTATTGTACTGTTCCTTGTCTTTTAATTCGAGAAGCAAATTTCCACTTGCCATCTTCGTGGCCTTATAACCGGCTCCAATGGTCTCTCTCAAGTACTTGGCCACAAGAAAGGGTGAGATTGCTCTAGCTTTTGTAGATGACTGTTCGCAGTGAAGGACATGGTATTCTGGGAAAGTTTCTCTGTTTTTAGGCCAAAGTAGTGAAGTTGCATTGGTGCGTACCCTTTTCGAGGCACGATCAGTTAGACAGGGGGTCGAGAATACCATGGGAAAATGTAGATGTTTCGGTAACGGCGCCTAGCACCCACCACGGAGTCCAACAAGAGGACGTGGCAGAGCATGTGGACATGGCTGCGCAACGCCAGCAGTACGCAGTTACTATAACCCAATATGGTCTATCCTAGTTTGGATAGTCACACAAGGTTAACCCTTGCCGCCAGGAAAAACAGAAGTAAATTGAAGAGAGGAGAAAACAGGAAAGATTGAATGTGAGAAAGAAACACGAAGATGAAGAAAAAAAGACAGGAAAAGGCGACTGCCCGTTTCCCCTGGGTGGGTCAGCCCAGGGGTGCCGTCTACGTGAAGCCGGGGCCAAAGGGGTGTGTTGCTGCCGCTCGGGGGCCTTAAACGTCCAATCACCCAGCATTGGCTCAACCCCCAGGATCCCCTTTTCCCCTGACACGGCTCAGCCACGCACAGCTAGGCGTGGGAGGGAGTTGAAACTCCCCCGTTAGCTCGGGTCCATGGTGTCGCTACACACCAAACGCCTACTTGCGCAGGTGCCCCTGCGGGAAATATAGTATGAATGTACGTAATGGTAGTTGTAAACTTTTATGAAAATACGTGACATGTTAGGTCTTATTTTCGATCCGCTTTCTTTCGCGGTGGTGTTTTTCAGTAACAGTGTCAGTGCTTTCCTAATCTCTTCGTGGTGCATGGTGGTTTGCACAGACAATTCACCTGAATCTTTATGTACCATTAGCGCCCAAGGATAGAATATTCCTGCGGTTTGACTTTCAATGCAGGTACTTCAAAAGGCTCATTTTTGAAGCGTGTCTGTCCTAATTACCTTAGCAGAACGCCCAACCATATAATTCTTCTGACACCATAAATGCCTAGCTAAGGTATTTATGCAGTTACTACAGTATCACGAATAATCATCACGTCCCCGTACACAGCTGTATACAACTGTACTGCAGCTCTATCAGTTAAAAAAAGCTTCACTTGGGACTATTGCTCTGTTATGTAACATATTTTATGCTAGACATCATTTGTACAATGGCTTGAACTCTTGGAAATATATTGCAATTACATGACAGGATAATGACATTGACTTAGAGATTCTGAGTGACTCAGCATGAAGTACAATACTTGGAGTCATGCTCTTCTCCGCCGACAAAGAATGCAACATCTGACAGCTGAAAAAAATTGGTTCAAATGCAGCCCGGCCAAGGAAATTTAGTGCAGGATATTCAATCTATTGCTGCATTTTATAAATAGTGTAGGACGCAGTGACCAAGGGGCTGACCGGCACTGGCGCATTGTCAGTTCGCTTGTCCACCACGCCTCCTCAGCTGCTTTTTCTGCCCTTTCTGCGGTGTTTAGAAAGTAATGTACTGACCATTAGCCTGTGAACACAATGTTCGAGACTATTCTATGGGCGTTTCTTTTGTTTTTCAGTGAAATAGTTTATTTTATCACCTTCTAGATGGCACAAGATTTTCTATTTCATTCCTTCAAAGTGCACCACGGCTTCCTAGGCATCACCAGAATTTCAATTCAGCGCACACATTTATCAACTAGCACAAAACAACTCCATAAATAGAGCTGTCAGCTTGCAAATTTTAATCCGCGTTGGCAATCACTTTCCTTTCTTAATTGCTTCTCTCTCGGAAGCTTACTAGTTTTGTCGTGTATTGTCAGGCCCACAGAGTGAGCGCGAAGCTTTTATACAAACCTTTCGTCTCCGGAAGAAGGGAATGAACGTGTACTCGATTGACTTGATGTTTTACCTCACTTAGTAGGTACTTTTTATCAATAACTAGTTACACTTTTTATTGAAATATTTCTTAAAGCTTTCAAATGTGAAAAATTACCACATGCATGGTATCAGGAGCGCCAGCGCAAAGGTAAGTTAGATACAGAAAGTAATGGCAAAATAAACTGAAATGAAAGAGCAAGAAAAAGTGTGACCACCTCACCCTGAAAAACACAGGTACAGCAGATGGAGTCGTGAATGGTTCACGAGCGACCATCCATGACTGATGATGACTAAGAATAAGCTTCATCCATCATTATGTTGAAAAATCTGAGGACGATCATAATCCCCAACGGTCCGAAATGTATAAGTGCTTCTTAGAATGGCAGCTGAGGCCATTACAGAGATTGGTATTCTGGAGGAGAACAGCCTGATATTTCCCGACAAGAGTGCTACCACGACGTGATCACCACATAAAACTCATAAGCAGCTTAGTCTAGTTTTTATTAGCCTTGTGTTGTTCCCTCTATATTCTGTGTGTGCTGTTTTATAATATTTAGTCACGTGCATTGCAGCCAAAAGTGCTCGATTGGCCAGTAACTATTTTATAACAAAGAAATGAGGGTATCGAAGGCAAGAAAAAAGTCACCATCTGAGGCTGATCGTATTTAAGCTCTTTTCTGTTTTCAATAATTTTTTCTAGCACAGTCTTGCTTTCTTATAACAAAATGAAGACAACTCCTCTCGACGAAAGCTGTCGTAACCAAGAAGCAAAATTGCCTGTCGTAAGGCAATTGAGGTTTCATGTTTTAAGTGTGGAGCACTTGAAGGACCCAAGGTGTCGTACGTGCAAGTTTTCGGAGATTTAATGCTGTCGTCATCATTTGGCACAACGTATGCATAGCCACATATAGAATAGCTGACTGTATCATATTGGGTGCGCGCTCGCATCTGAAAGAGGTCGACTTGCTCTGGTTCCCACATGGTACTCGACCGCTATGTTGATGCTATGATGGCACACCATATGAAAGGTGCCCTCTATCACGATGACACTGACGCTGATGACGACGCTTCCAGGTTTCTAGGTAACTACTGCCAAGAAGCCGCTAATAAATACCTCTCTTTTTAGGGTTAGTGACAGACTAGATATCATAATTTGAGAATTCTTGCTCGATATGGTACACCCTATCCTTATTCCTCTGTTTATGTTACTCTTATCGTTGCGCTCCGCAATTCCTGCCTGTCCTAAGTAGACATACTTCTTTGCAACTTTCAGCATCTCCCCACCTACCGCAAAGCTTCGTTTGGAGCCGAGACTCTTGTACATTACTTTATTTTGTACATAATATTTTCAGCCCTACTTTTCTGCTTTCCATGTCCAGTTCAGAAGTCATAGGCTGTAATTGGTCCCCTGAGCCACTTTTAGGTTAAAGAGATAGTCTTGATTACCCCTTATTCCTAGCTCTTTCCAATCTAGGAACATAAAAACCTCCTGCAAACACGTGGCGAACAGCATAGGTTAGATCGTGTCCCCCTGCCTTACACCATTTTTCGGGGGTTATGTCACTTTTTTCATAGAGAACTATGGTGGCAAATGATCCACTGTAGATTTCTTTCAATATGTCTGTATGGGGTCCTTCGATTTATTGATTCCGTAGGGCCTGCGTTACTGCTTACCTCTCGACTGATTCATACGCCTACTCGTATGAAGGCTATTTATAGTGGTTCGTTGTATTCCGCACATTTCTCTATTGCATGACTGCTAGTAGGAATAGGGGCTGTTGTGGAGTAGCCTGTCCAAAATCCTGCTTCGTTCTTCAGCTTATTGAACTGTAATGTAACAGTAAAACATCTATCCGGATGCAAGGCTGGATTTCGACGAGGTAGGTCTTCAAATGATAGCGTCAATGACTGAGTGACCTCTGTTCAGCAACTGAAAGCTAAGAAGCGGCTGTCGGAAGCTGTGTTCTTAGATGTGATAGGTGCCTATGAGAACGTGACCCATGAGGCTGTTCCCAATGCTCTCGAAGCAGCTGAACTAGGAGGTCGTGTCTTTCGATGGGTAAAAAGCTACCTCACAAAGAGATCTATGTTAGTTCTAACTGAAGATGGGCCTACGAATAAGCATTTCACAAGTCGTGGGGTGCCATGAGGCGCCATTTTGAGTCTGACTCTTTTCAAATTGGTTTTGGTGGGACTCACCGAAATACTGCCACAGACGTCATATATATCTCTCTACGCTGATGATATCAGCAATTGGGCGCCCGGCGTAACATAGCCTCAAGTGCGCGCAAGTATACAGAAAGCGGCAACAATGAGAGCGGCATATTTTCGCCAGCAAATTTTCCTTTCACCACAGGATAATACGCAGCGGCGGTATTTACACGTATACCGATGTCTATCTACCTATTGTGTATCTATGACAGATTTTTTGCATATAAAAGCAGTCACAGATTCTTAGGTGTCATCGTAGATCGCGACATAACCTGGAGCTAACATGTCGCATACCTGAAAAGAAAAGCTCATTGGCATCAAGAATGTATTCAAGTTCGTCACCGGAAAATCTTGGGGCCCATACGTGCACACCATGCTGCAGCTTTACACAGCCCTCTTTCGTGAATTCTCGGGTGCAGCCTTCCTGCCCTGTCCAACACGTGCAAGAATAACATCCGTGCACTACAGAGCGCACAAGCGCAAGCACTTCGGACATGTCTTGGCCTTCCAAGGTGCTCATCGACAGTTGCAATCATCGTTATCACACAAGAAGAGCCACTCACAACGCATATCATTGTCGAGACACTGAGAGCGCACAATCGGCATTTAACACGGCTTCCGGCACACCATTTAGCGTGTTTGTCAGCGTGGAGGCCTCATTCTTTGTTCTGCGGTATTGTGACAAACCATCAAGACATATTACCGCCTGGCTTCAATCTTGTGATGTATCCAGCAGCTGCGTTATGGAGTCTCCCTCAACCAGACGTGCGCTTATCAGTTCCTGGAATTGTCCAGAAGGCACGCATGTCACCGTTAGCCCTGGAGCAATTGACTTTATGTCTGGTGGACGAAAGATACTTCAATCGCATACATGTTTACACCGATGGCCCCACTCATTCCAATAGCTCTACAGGAACGGTGGTTGTTCCGTCTGATAGTGTTGCTTCAAGACAAGTTTTGTCACACCGCGACGTCGACAGCAGCACAGCTCGCCGCACTTTAAGGTGCTATAAAGTACATTCTGCGGCAGCAACCTAATCGATGAGCCATTTTTTGTGACACGAGGTCAGCCTTAGAGACACTGTGGTTCGTTAAGAAGCACGGGTTACACGAATAAATAGTATATCAGATAAGGCACGACTACCACGATGCGCCCAAGGAAGGGCACGATACATTATTTCAGTGGTTGCCGAGTCACTGCGGAAATGTCGGCAAGGACGGCGCGGATGAATCTGCTCAATCGGCTCATGACCAATAGCTACGTACACCCATACCACTCTTGGGAACGGACGCTGCAAGGCAACTACGATCACTTGATAGCCGCATAACTCTCCTACAATGAAATACGCCGGGTTTCTCCAAAACGCACCTCTATTCGATCACCCTAACCTTGCAACTTCGTTTGCCATCCGGGCTGCCACGATGCGCTAAAACTTTACTGTGTCGCAAGAGGTTGGGCATGGAATTTACGAATGCGTATTCTCGTCTCCTTGGAATGGCGAGCACTTCGGCATGCAACATCTGTGCCTGCGAAGAAACGCTCAAGCAGATTCTGTGTGATTACCCAGCATACTAGTCTGAACGACGTATTATGGAAGCCAAGCTCTGTCAGCTGGACTCACGGCCGCTTACAGAAGAGAAGAACCTGGGACTTTCGCCGACAACTTCCCATACGCGCAAACCCACGAAAGCCCTCTTTTACAGCCCAGGGACCACCAGACTTAAAGGCCGCTTGTGAAAGAACAGTGTGAAACCACGCTGTGTAGTCTGGAGCAGAACATGCATCCTTCTGAGTTTTAGTGCTCTTTTTGTATCTTATTCCTTTCTATTATACTCCATTTCTCCCCCGCCAAGTGTAGGGTTGCCCACCGAGCCAGGCTTGGCTAACCTCTCTGCCTTTTCTCTCTATTTACCACTCTGTCTCTTAATTCTATCAGCTATTATTTTGTAAAGAAGTTATATAGATCGGGCGTTAAGCTGATGGGACTGTAATTTTTTTATTTCAAGCCCTTGGCAACTTTTTCTTATGGACTAAGATGATGTTGGCTTTCTCCCATTGTTTTGGTACTCTTCCGGTCAAGAGAAACTTGATATATACCTCACATACCTTCTGTGAGAATCTTATTAAAATATTGACTGAGCACAATGAAGCAGTACTGCCCATCTGCCCACGCCCCACTGGTGATACCTCGTTTAATTGCATGTCATGTTTGCAGAAAACCTCAACATATTTTAGGGAAGCTCGTAACATTTCTTGATTTTTCACATTTTGCACAAATATAAATTAGGGCTGATTCGAAGCGCCAATACGCAATCTTAATGACAGTTTCACATATACTACATTTTGAGGCATTTCCCAACTGGGCGTGAATGTTGATTGCATATGTATCATGTAAACAATGCGTGGATTGATTGATATGGGGGAGGGGGGAATAACGTCGCGAAAACACCATGGGATTATAAGAGACGCCGTAGTGTAAGGCTTCAGAAATTTCGACCACGTGGGGTTCTTTAACGTGCACCCAAATCTAAGCACACGGGCCTACAACATTTCTACCTCTATAAAACAATGCGTGGAGGCAATGCTGAACAAAGTCTTTAACTTTGGCCCAATACCTTGCGCCGTTCAACAGAAGTTGGTGCAAAACCGCGTTTCCTCTTAAATGTGGCTGTTGCATTGAGGTAAAGTGCAGTGAAGGATTCAATAAAACAGGCAATTTTTCCTTGACATGAAAAAAAAAGCGTGAGCTTGCTTCTTCAGAATATACACTATGGTTCCGCTAGTTTTCATATCACTGGAAAACGTCGCCGACCTCAATAAAGTTGACACAATGCGGCCCAAGTGTTGTCGATAATAATATATCTTGCTTTTAGTGGAGCATTAGCCATGCTTGGCAAAAGAGCGCCAGTGGTATTTTTTACGCAATAGCTGGTGTTAACAACCGTGCTCAGCACATACTCTGATATATTCTTTTTTGGTGGTCCACCTCCATTTATGCGACACTTTGGTCTATACAACGGCTGTCATCCTGACCTGATTTATTGCGTATCGTGCAGGTTAGGCCCGGTCTTTCTCTTCAACGGGCCGGCAGAGAACTCTGAGGTCTAAAATTGCTCTGACGAGAAATACGAAAAATTTTTATGTGAACAAGCTATAATGATAATTTTGCGAATACGTTCTATAAATAAAAAATTTGAGACTTTTCAACATCCATATCAACTGGTTTCAAATTATCTCTCATCCTCACCACCCTTTTTTTCGATATAGAGAGAAGGAAGGCGTAGACCTTCCTCATGACTCCGCCTATTGGACCACGTGACACGACGTCAGTGATACGTCACTGGCCTATAAGCAATGACCGAGCAGGGCATGCGCTGAAGAACACGTGTCTGCCTTCCTCAGAGAAGGCCGTGTGGAAGATGAAACATGAACTATTACAGGAATCACTTTTTCATACGTGTACCGTGCACCCCCTGCTGTTCTGGTACATGCCGAACCCAATAAACTGTCAGATTGACTATATATATATATATATATATATATATATATATATATATATATATATATATATATATATATATATATATATATTTATATATATATATATACATATATATATATATATATATATATATATATCCGTGTGTGTGTGTGTTCAAGGAGAAACACAATGTGTGCCTGCGACCTGCTTTATTGATATTGAGCTGGGGTTCTGAGCTTCACGGAGCTATTAACATGCAGGACCATACCTAGCAGAGTGAAGGCACGTCAATAAAAACTGATATGCAAATTTGTAGTTATCGATAAAAATATTCATGAAAAGCCTAAGAACAACAGCTTTTACCTTTAGTACTCTAACAATGCTACAAAATTCGCCACCGGAAATGCACAAAGTACCATGAAAAACCAACGGATAAACTGTAAAATTGGATAATTACCTTCTCACAGACGGGAATATAGCATTATATCTTCACAACTCTGACTAATTACAGTATCCAATGTTTGTGTTGCTTTGAGGTGGTTTCTCCGTTTATCAAGTTTTTTAAGGCGGATAATTTAAACTCTTCAGCAGTCTTTTTTCTGTAGTGTTTAACAGCGAAGCACTTTTCTGGCTACCTTAGGAATAGACTAATGTGATATGTAACGCATATATACAGGTGAAAAGAAAGTGAGATGCACTGAATGACCAACAGAAAGCATACACACATGTGACAATTACATGATTAGGATATTTTATTAGCGCAACACAACAGTGGGACCAATAAAGACTGGTAATGCTGCGGTGAAGGAACTGCCCCACACATTGCGGATACACACACCTTCAGGTCACGCCTGTCGCAATCGCACATCTACTATACGTCAATGAATAATATACCCTGCATTTCTGCACGAGTATTTAAAATGTGCTGATTTAAGTCACTTGATGCATGTTATGTTTTTAAATCTCCTGTTCTGGTGTCATAGGTAAAAGGTGGACGAGAGCACGATATTACGAGAGAATACTCGCAGCCACTTGGAAGGCCACTTGACTAGATGCCACTCACTGTTTGGCTGCTTACTTACTGAATGTACCTCAGGAGTATACTTTGTTAACATGGGCACCACAATTATCCTGTCGATAAAAAAAGAAAACAAAAATAAGAGTAAAGTTGGGCTAGTTTATCGAAGCAGTTTGTTGAAACTTTTTCAATCATGAAGAAAAAGAGTTGTAAACACCGTTTGTTTAACAGAAGGGTCAACTTGTTGCGTAGCTAAACATTTGTATTAAATTCGGCCGAACGCTTAACCTCCGCCCAAATTGTAATGTTTCATAGGCATGACTTCCGACCATACTGTGTGAAGCAGAACAGCCTTACCGGTATCACTATTTCCACCTTTTCACAGTTATACGTGCGAGCTCATTGAAAAACCTTCGAGTGCATTGATGTGATGGTGTTATTCATTATTTTAACATTGCTGTTGGGTGTTTCATCTACCCGAACTACGTCATAATAATACGTCATGGTGCAGAAGGTGCCCTAAATATGAATATCTCAACTTTCTTGTCGACAGCCAAAATATATTTCTCTGGCCTATCTTACTTCAGCTTCCGCAAAACAGTGAATGCTACGCGGGTAATAAATACTCTTTTTTGGCTCACATTCAGAGCAAGGTAAGCCCTATTCAATCAACAAGGAAGGTATAGAGTAAAAACATTTAAAGTGGGGTACTTACGCTGTCTGCGGATAAAACGATTGATAAAATTTTGAAGCCTGTTTTCTGTAAAAAAAGATGACAATTTGGTATCACAAACTCAAAAATTAAACACGTCTAAATCAAGTAAAAAGTGTTTCAAGTATACCACATTCCTAAATGATGCTTAAAAACAAAATAAAATAAAAATATGCTGCGGGCAGTAAGAACCCGACCAAACATTCTTTTTCTTAATGATCGATATGTTTATTAGAAAGAAATGCCAGCCTGTTCCCAATTTTGGTTATTTCAAGTCCTATACCCTAAACCGTTCCCCTGAGCGAAAAATCCACATTTTGGAGAGGCATCTCTTCTTCGAACCCCTTGTTTGGTAAAACTTCTACAAATTTTTGAACAAAAGAAAGGTAGTCATATATATAAATATGTACATATATGTATATATATATATATATATATATATATATATATATATATATATATATATATATATCTCTTAAGAAAAGAAGTGTATACCTAAGGCCTCGTTTTGCGTGTTTTTACACAATAATAATGAGATCTAACGGACAATAATGCCAAGGAAAGTATAGGAAATGATATTACACCGAATTGTATTGCAAATTTGAACAAAGAAAAGTGTGTGAAAAGATAACTTGCCGTGGGCAGGATCCCAATCTGCGACCTTTGAATGACGCGTTCGATGCTCTACCACTACTTGAGCTACCACGACAGCCATTCCCTGGCGCGCTTTCATGATGGCAGAGCATTAGTTACGGCAGTTAACGCTACTTCTTTGCCTGTTGCACTGCCCCAGGGCACCAGTGTGGTTTGGTTCACAGACACCAAACCACTTTCTCTGATGCCCCTTCACGCAGACACACCATCTTTTTCTACGAGTACTGATGATGACGCTACGACGGCTGCTTTAACAGCCACAATAAATCCTGATCTCACGTCAGCGCAAAAGCAAGAACTTTTGGGTATCCTTCGAAAACACAGTGCTTCATTTGATGTAAATTCCAAGCTTTTGGGTCGCACTTCCGTCCCCGTACATCAAATTGAAACGGAAGGCAATATAAGTGTACACCGCCGCCCATATCGAGTGTCATCCGCAGAGCGGAAAATCATCGAGAACAACGTTGCTGATATGCTCGAACGAGATGTTATCCGGCTTTCGTCCAGCTCATGGTCATCCCCTGTAGTTCTAGTTCGAAAGAAGGACAGTTTGGTGCGATTATGCGTCGATTATCGAGCACTTAATAAGATCACGCGAAAAGACGTGTACCCGATCCCACGAGCCGACGACGCACTTGACTGTCTGCAAGGCGCTGAATTTTTCTCCAGCCTAGATTTACGGTCTGGTTATTAAGAAACACCTATGCACAAAACGGACAAAAAAACGGCATTTGCAACACCAGATGGGCTTTATGAATTCAATGTGATGCCATTCGGTTTATGTAATGCTCCTGTCACGTTTGAACGCATGATTGACACAGTTCTCTGCGGCCTAAAATGAAAAACATGTCTCTGTTATCTAGATGACATTGTCATTTTCTCCACTTCTTTTCGTCAGCACCGTTATCGTTTAGACGAAGTTTTGACGTGTGTTTCTAGTGCTGGACTTCAGCTAAACACAAAGAAATGCCATTTCGCCAACAAGAACATCAAGGTGTTGAGCCACCTTGTCAGCAAAGATGGCGTTCGCCCGGATCCTGACAAGCTTGCTGCCGTGGTACGCTTCTCTCGGCCAGAAAATCAGAAACACCTACGAAGTTTCCTGGACCTGGCGTCCTACTTCCGCCGCTTCATAAGCCATTTTGCTACCATCGCGTCGCCACTGCATACGCTGCTGGCGTCCGGATCAACTTTCGCTTGGAACGACGCCTGCGAGCGTGCCTTTCAAGCCCTAAAGCATGCCTTAACAACCAACCGTGTTCTGTGCCATTTCGACGAGAACGCACCTACATGATTGTTTGATTTGTGGGGTTTAACGTCCCAAAACCACCATAAGATTATGACAGACGCCGTAGTGGAGGGCTCCGGAAATTTTGACCACCTGGGGTTCTTTAACGAAGAACGCACCTACATGTCTCCACACCGATGCGAGTGGTCTTGGCATTGGTGCAGTTCTTCTACGGCGGGATGCCACTTCACGGGAAAGAGTAATTGTGTATGCTAGTCGTGCTCTTATGGCTGCTGAACTGAACTACTCCATAACTGAGCAGGAGTGCCTTGCTGTCGTTTGGGCCGTACAAAAATTTCGACCGTATCTCTACGGACGCCACTTCACAGTCATTACAGACCATCATGCCTTGTGCTGGCTATTGTCACTGAAAAACTTGTCTGGTCGCCTCGGTCGTTGGGTGCTCCGCCTACAAGAGTACGATTTTGACGTCATCTATAAGTCTGGCAAAAAACACCAAGATGCAGATGCTCTATCTCGCTGCCCCCTTCCACTGTCTTCATCGAATACGTCATGTGATTTCTCGTCTGGTGGGCAAAACTCTGCGTCACCCCTCACATTATCACAACTTGCTGTTATCGACACGCCGGCTTCAAATCACTACACCAAGTTCGCCACACGCCAGCGTGATGACCCATATTGCAATAGCATTATTCAATGCTAAAGTGGTATATCATCTACTCCTAATGCCAGATTGCGCCGACAACTACGGAAATTTAAGCTCGATAACAATGTGCTCCATCGTTATGTTTACACTACAGATGGACAACGCTGGGTTCCAGTACTTCCGCGTTTTCTACGTCACCAAGTCCTCAAAGCCTTTCACGACGACCCATGTGCAGGCCACTTGTGATTTCACAAAACACAAAGCCGCATCAGGAAACGTTTCTTCTGGCCTGGCATCTCTACCTTTGTGGCCCAATACGTTGCATCTTGCCATCTGTGTCAACGGCGGAAGCGGCCAACTTCGTCTCCTGCCGGCCTTCTGCAACCCATTCCGTGTCCCGAGACTCCTTTCGCCATCGTTGGCATAGACCTACTAGGAACTCTTCCCATCACACCAGCAGGCAATCGTTGGATTTTGACTGCTGTTGATCACCTGACACGGTACGCAGAGACTGCTGCACTACGCACAAGTTCTGCTTCAGACGTCGCAGACTTCTTTCTCAACGCCATTGTATTGCGCCACGGTGCACCTCGCGTCCTCCTGAGTGATTGCGACAAAACGTTTCTGTCCACCATAATCGAAACCCTGCTCACAACCTGTGGTACAGTACTTAAGACGACGTCACCCTACCACCCCCAAATTAATGGACTGACAGAGAGATTTCATCGGACACTAACAGACATGCTATCGATGCACATCGCACCAAACCACGACAACTGGGATACGATTTTGCCTTTTGTGACGTTTGCCCATAACACCGCTGCTCAAAGAACTACTGGCTACTCGTCTTTCTACCTCGTTTACGGCCGTTCACCGACATTCACCATCGACGTCTCTTTCCTGAATGTTCCAAATCACGCCTCGGCAACCGTATCAGAGCAGTTCATCACAAGGTTCGAGGAATGTCGGCAATGGGCTCGCCTTAATACAGAAGCCAATCAGCAAGATCGCAAGCAGCGCTACGACAGCTCTGATCGCGACGTCTCCTTCAGTCCTTGGGATGAAGCGTTGCTTTGGACGCCCATTTGTACTCCAGGATTGTGCGATCAATTTCAGTCACGCTTCATTGGACCCTGTACAATCAATGAACAAACGTCACCAGTGAACTACGGTGTCACTCCCAGCAACCATTCTTCGAATCGTCACTGTCGTGGTTCGGAGATTGTCCACGTATCGCGTCTGAAGCCATTCGTTCGACGTTCCGTTTCCGTCTAAGACGCGTCCGGGCTGGGCGCTTAAGCGTGGGGGGAAAATAATTGTGAGCATTATTCATGCGCGTCATTTTATCCTATGTACATACTCATCATCATCAGTCTGACCTGTGTTGTGGGGCAGAGGCTCGGCTAGTAAAAGAAGTGTCTTGCAGCCAAAACGTTCCCTTACAATATATATATATATATATATATATATATATATATATATATATATATATCTATATATACTTCCTCGCAAAGCATATATATATTTATATATATATATATATAAAATAAGGGAAAGAAGTGTATACCTAAGGGCTCGTTTTTCCGTGTTTTTAACACAATAATAATGAGATATAACAGACAGTAATGCCAAGGAATGTACAGGGGAAGTTATTAACATTAATGGAATGTAAATAAGAAGAAAGAAATTCGAAGGTCGTAGGTTCGATTCCTGCTTACAGTTGGTAATTTGTTCATCCGCTTTTCTTTCTTCTTATTTACATTCCATTAATGTTAATAACTTCCCCTGTACATTCCTTGGCATTACTGTCTGTTATATCTCATTATATATATATATATATATATATATATATATATATATATATATATATATATATATATATATGCTTTGTGAGGAAGCAGACACATATATAACACTTTATTGGGTCCTGAGAAACACTACTCTAGCAAGCTTGCGGGCTACTCCCACATAGGAACGGGGAGACCTAGCCTCACCACCACATCGTGGGCTCTCTCGACAGCCTGTTGTTGTGGTAGCGACACTGTACTTCGTAAGAGCAGACTTGGGCCCCGTAACGTAGAGACAAAACCCGACCCTGAGCCAGCTGCTGCATTCCACACATCCTCCTTTTCTGCTTCTCCCACCTAGCTCCTTGCGTGCTAGAGTCGCGATGCTCCTTCTGTAAATCAACCATGATTGCGAGCGCGTTGAGCGGCCGACAGTGCTTCAGGTGGGTGGAGTTGGCTACATCTTGGTGGTTGGGCACGACCACTGGGTTACGTAAATAACAGATCTGTGTTGAACGTATCCGGTTGGTGGCACTGACTGTAGCAGAGTGGCTGGACACGGCCAGGTTGCAAATCCGCCTGGTAGTTTGTCCAAGTTAGTTCCGGTGGTCTACACTGGCTATATCTCCTGAGACGTTCGCCATGTTGCTGTGGAGGCTGGGCCTTGGTCAGTCTTTTTGTCCATCATGATCCCAGAAAATGACAATGGCTGTGTCTTGGTGGCCTTCGACCTCGGGGCTTCTTGGGCAATTTTTTCGGGGATGGTTTTGGTGGGTGTGTCTGACTGCACCGACATAGTCACTGGTTCATCGCGTGACACTGGCCTCATTTTGGACAACAGATCAGGACTTAAAGGATCTGGTGATCGAACATTCAGCGCCAATGGTGGCTGGCGGTGCATTTTTCAGCGGTTGATGTGGTGTTTGGGAGTCTTTTTGGACGCCTGAATTCAAGTGGAGTCAGGTTTATGCACTTACATGTGAAGTAGCTTGTGCTTATGTTGCATTCTCTCTTTAGATTTTCCTGACGTTCTCAAACGAGTAATTCTCGAATTCGCAGTGTGTGCAGGTGTAACATTCTCGTCGGAAGCCGTCCCAAGATTAGGAGACTTGTGGCGCATGAGCAGATCACCAAAGAGGAGGATCAAAACGTCTCAAAAGCCTCGGTATCGTCACAAAAGACAGCTTTGAGTGAGTTGTTAACACTTTCACTTTTATCGTGGCAACTGAAAGCGTGCAGGTGTGCTTCAGCCTGGCCACGGATAAGCGTGATTGAATGCACACGCACACGTTTCACGACGGTTTAGAACATCTATTACGATGGAGGCCGGAGCTTCAACGACTACCGGATGGCCTGTGTCAGAACCTGCTGCAAGGCGTTTCGCAAAGTTGCCGTGAGGGAGGCGCCGGACACGACTGCACCATCGGTACCCTGCTTTTAAGGAGCTCGAAATGCGACAATAGAAATGTCTGTGCAAGCGAGGGTTACACAGTCGTGATAATGCTTTTGACCTCTGTCAAAGAAGAATGGTAGGATGGTAGAAACCTGAGTTGCAACTTCCTGGTACGCCTCATCCTTAGATCTCCCCTTAAACGATGACAAGCTTCACGGGCAGGTAGCACAGAAAATCGGACCGAAAGCAGCTATAAGCTAGGACCTCTACTCAACCGATGACTGCTGCTTCAAGCATTCATACTAAGACCATGCCGCTGTACCTTCCCGAAGACGGTTTCTGGCCACGGACCATTTCTGATGCTTTGGTCAGGCCACGCACAGAGCCAGTGTGTTGAAGGTTGCCGCCCAGTTGTCGGCAACGTTCCTGAACCGTCAAATTCCGGCAGTTTGCAACTGGACGGCGATGCTGAGGCGGCACTTGATCACTTAGGCAAAACATCCGAGCTGGTCTGAGATCAGTAGGAACGTGCCCCTGAGCTCTCTGAATTGCTGATATGAGCAGGTCTGAAGGTCCTGCGAGATGACTGAATCGAGAATGGCGTTGCTTGAACTCAGGGCCGGCAGGATTTTGAGAAACGTCGCGTTGTATATCGCTGTTACGATTTTCACTGTGGCGCGGAGTAGTGCGATTGTAAGCCACTGATTCTAGGTGTTTGCGGAAGTGGAGTCTGAAAGGCAGGCATCACTTTCGCCGAGTCTGCAGTGGTTCCTGTCATCACTTTGTTGAGATTCACATGCACGGAAGCCTGAAAGGTGTACCATGGCAGCTTGTATGTTGGAAGAATAATGGCAATTGACTGACAGTTTGGGTTTAACGTGCAAAAACCAGCATATGACTATGAAATATGTCAAAGTCGCGGGGTCCGGAAATATCGAACCCCGGCGACTCTTTGACGTGCACCCGAATCTCAGCACAAGGGCCTACAGCATTCGCGCCTTAATCGAAAATGCATTGGCCGCAGCTGGAATTATATCCCACTACCGGCGGGTCAGCAGCCGAGTACCTCGGTAACCAGACCGCCATTGCGGGGCAGAATACTGGCAATAGAATTCACATCCTAGAAAGCCAGAACAGCATTCGTAATGGACTGGAGCCCACGCGTTTTTCTGCCGTGAAGTGGTAGCATGGTGTCCGTTCGGTCATGCCCAGGTATCACTGGGAAGGCGTGGGGTCCATCCCATGATGCTCCGATAGACAGCTGAAACGGCACTCGGGTAGATGACTCCATCGGCAAAAAAGCGCATGGACGGCGTTCCTGAACACAGAAGCCCGCCCTGCTGATGACCTTAGAGGACAAGGACCTGCGGCTTCAGACATAGCGTTTTATTGTCGGGCTCCTCCATTTTAAGGAAGCAGACAAAGACAGCACCATTTCCTGGGCCAGCTGTTGATGATTATGATTAGAATTATGATGCCCTAGAATATGACTAATACCCACTCACGAAGTTGCTTTCTGTATTTTGTCTGCCTCGGGGTCTCCCAGCTAGCTCCTCTTGCGCAAGAGCTCCAATGGTGCTGCTGTTATTCGTCACCTTATATATATATATATATATATATATATATATATATATATATATATATATTTATATATATATGTACATATTTATTTATTTATTTATTTATATATATATAGAGAGAGAGAGAGAGCTTCAGCGGGAGCGGCCGCGTCAGCAGCACGGGTAAGTGAGCTCTGCACATATCTACCTATACTTTAGCAATTTTAGTTCTAGGAGGGTCAGAGTGGTGTCTATTTGTTCGTGAAGACACAAGGAGTTCTACCGCTACAAATACTGCTATTACAAATGAAATTTTAAATTTTAGGAGCGGAAAACAGTGTGAATCTGTGAAAACAACAACCGTCGGTCCACGTGTTTTTTACGATCGCTTGTAGCTTCGTTAATATTCAACCGGGAAATTTCTTACTTATGAAATTGAAAGTTCTTAGGGTACATCTGACGCTACTGAAGTTTGATCAGGCTAGGTTTAATAGTTCTAAAGTTATTCCGCAATCAAAATTAAGCCTAGTCACTCAAAATATTAAATTGGTAATATCACCTCGCAAACGCATTTAAATTTTGGCCGCTTAATATAATAATCAGCCGCACCCCATAGGCTACCAGGAGGCACAATTCCGTACACTCTAGGCCCTAAATCAAGGTGGTAATCAGCAAAAAGCTCATTTCATTAAAACAAATTTTCAAAAGGAGCTACAAAGCCATTGAAAAATAGCTAATATCTTCTTTTAGAACCCAACAGTCCGGCTTTTTCGGTGTAAGAATAATTTTGATAGCTTAAGGTAACCGGAAGATACAGAGTTAAGAAGAATATAACGAGAACCGCTAATAAACGTGTGGCGCCCGCGTTTTCCCTCGCTCAAAGGAGGAGGGTGGCTCACTGCTCGGCAGAAAGGTACGCCCGTCAGATCAAAGTCTTGAACTACGTGCTTTTTTGTTTTTTTTTCCTTACGATTGTTTTTAACTTTCCTAGTAACCTACCGGGAAACTTCTAACTCATACAGTATAAAGCCCTAGTTGTAGACCTGTCGCCGTTAGAGTTTCATCAGGACAGGAGTAATAGTACTAGAACTATTTCGTGACCAAAATTAGGCCTAATCGCTAAAAAGAATAATTTGGTAACATTACCTCACAAACGAATTTATATTTTGTCCGCCTAATATATTAACAAACAGCACACCTTAGGCTAATCGGAGGCCCAACTCCGTACTCTCTAGACCCTTAATTAAAGGGGTAATCAGCAGAAATATTATTTCATTGAAACATTTTATAAAAATAACCACAAACTTGACTGATACACCGCTGGAACCTACAATTAGAACGTACAATCCGGGTGCGGCGATGGCGTAGTGGTTAGAGCATCCGCCTCGCATGCAAAATGTCCGTGGTTCAAATCCCGGTGCCACGCAGTTCCTAACCGGAAAAGAAAATCCGCGTGTTGATGGAACTGCATTAAGAGGCCTGGCGTGCGGCCTCACCGGTAACCACCGCCGGAAACGCACTCCCTCGCCAGAGAAAGATTGGCCACCCTGGTGCAGTATCTGGCCAATACCTCCCACATGCATACGTCAAATAACTCACTACCCTCAGTCCCCAGCAGCGGCGAAGCAACTGACTATGGCGGCAGTCAGATCTGCAACGCAGCTGAGGGTGCTAAGAATCTCTGCACTACAGGCCACCATTGGAACCTGAACTTGGCAACGTTTAACGCAAGAACCTTATCTAGTGAGGGAAGTCTAGCTGTACTATTCGAGAAGCTAGAGGGTGCCTGGATGTTCATTTATTTAGTTTTTTATTGTGTTAAATTTGCAGATAAAGAAAGATTGCCGTTGTTCCCGCTCACTTATTGTTCGAAAATGGCTTTCCAATAGTGTAACCCTGATGTCATCAAAGCTGTGGTCTTTTATAGTACTGTGTTTTAAAAGCGGAAGGCCTGGCAGAAAACGTACATGCGCCCGATGGTTGTTGAATTTAATTTTAACTTATGTGTCTGTCTGGCCCACGTATTGCATGTTACACTCCGCACACTCCAGAAGGTATATGACGTTATCTGAGTCAGAGTACAGTGTACCTCCAATCCTGTGCTTAAAATCTGAGTGGGTGCTTTCCGCCGTGTCGTTGTCTTCATGTGTTTGCATACTTTGCATCTGCTTTTTCCGCAAGGGCGACACCCTGTTAGAGGTTTCACGCCTATTTTTACTTTATCAAATGATTTCTTACACATTTCGGCCGCCTGTATACCACCCAAAGAGGAGATGTGAATATTTCGGATAGTCACACGCTTTATTCCAAAATGTTAAAGTGTTTTCTTAAGACCTTGCTCATGTTAGGTGGGTTTCTCGTGAAAGGATATAGCAAAGGTTTGTTACGGTGCTAGTCGGCAACTTTTTGGTGGTGTAGAAGAGTCTGGCCGTCCAGATTTTCCACTTTTTAATGGCGCCATCATTGACAGCGGAGGGGTATTCTTGATGAAGGAGTACTTCGCGCATATGTGTGCTGTTTTTCTGGGAGTCCTCGGCGCGGGAGCAGATTCATCGAAATCTGTCTGCCCTGGAATAGAAAATGCTGGTCTTGCTGTGTCTTGGATGGCAGATTTTTAAGTGAAGGTATTGTTGCCTGTCCATGGTTTTCTGTATATACTACTTACCAACGCACCATCATTCATTCGAATAAGTACATCAAGAAAACTTAATTCAGTGTTGGAGTGGGAGTGTGTAAATAAATGCTTGGGTGTACTTGGTTAAATGTCTGTATGAATTTGAGCAGTTTGTATTCGAATGTGTCCAAATCATGAATATATTGTCGAGGTACCGTCTATAAATTAAAGGTTGATATCACAAAATGGAAGGAAGTTGGACTCTATATGGTGCATGATCCACGGCCGATGTTTGTTCAAGCACGGCGTAAGGACCCAGATATCTGTGAACGTATTTTTTACAGAGGTGGCGTGTGCCAACAGGTGTCCAGAGGAGCACTCTGTCGCCTCGGTAGAATGACACAACTCGACGTGTCGTATCACAACAAACTTTTCGCTGGGCCTGAGGGGTAGAGCTGTTAGCACAGGCGATTGTGTGGCAGTGGTTGACACTAGCAGCGAACTCTTCTGGAATGGCCGCAGATGAGACAGAGGCCGTGAACAAGGAGCTGGTGTCAAGACGGAAAGATGGTGGACAGCCATACACAAGAAAAAACGGGCTGTAACTCGTAGTGCGTTGAATGGCAGTGTTATAGGAAAACGTGGCAAAAGGTAGTACTGTGTCTCAGTTCTTGTGATCGGGCTGCACATACATATAGATCATGTCGGACATAGTTCTTTAAAAATAATCAGTGAGAGTATTTGTTTGCAGATGGTGTGCCTAGGTACTCCTATGGATAGTGTCAGAGGCCTGTAGGACTTCAGCGAGCACATGAGAAAGAAATATCTTGCTACAGTCACCCTGGAGAACACGAGGGGTGCCGTGGCGCAAAATAACGAGATGCAAAACAAAGTCGGCCACGTCAGAGGCAGCGCCAGAAGAAAAAGCTGCCGTCTCAACATTATGAATAAAATGAGTGTACGGCAGTAACAATCAAGCGGTGCCCGGCGGGGGTAAGCCGAAGGGGTCCGTATAGGTCTATACCAACCAACTTGAAGAAAGTGGATGGGCACGGGAGAGGTTGTAGAGGGCCGTTGGGAAGAGATGAGCGTTTTCGGTAATGAAATGATGAACAGGAAGTGACGTACTTGGAAACACTAAGGGAGAGGCCAGGCCATAAGCAGAAAGTCTTGAGGCGATCGTAGGTTTTACGAAAACCCAAGTGTCTAACCATCGGGTCGTCATGAAAGACTTCTCAAACTCGGAGTGGAAGTGAGCGAGGCATGACCGGGACCCATAAGTTACCGAGAAGATGGTGAATTGGCCGATATAGCGCTCCATCATGAAGTTTGAAACGCGTGAGTTGTCGTTGTAGGCGGCTGTTTGGAGCACGGGAAAAGTCGGTGAGGCGATCATAGACTTTACGGCAGTACGTGTCTGCACGTTGGAGCGAGGTGAGGTCGGTGGACTGAAGAACGTTATTCGGTGCAGCGAACTGAACAGGACAAAGACTGGTCATCTGCGTGGTCTCTTGGCTGGGAGGTGCTGCACAGCAGGTAGATATGCAACAGAGGAAGTGTGACAAACTGACGGCATCCTGGCGTTTTCGACCCGGACAGTATGTGACACTGTACTCCTGCAGCCGGAGCACCCAACGGCCGAGGCGTCGTGACAAGTTCTTTTAAGAGAACAACTAACAGAGCACACAATGATCCGTGATGATCGTGAAGCGGTGGTCAAAAAATAGCGGTGAAGTTTTTGGACGGATCACAAGATAGCCAGAGATTCTTGTTCAGTGATGCTGTATTTCGTTCGGCCGAAGAGAGAGTATGGCTCACGTAAGTCACGACATGCCCCTGCAAAGACTGGTGATGCTGCAGCAGGACAGCACCAATCGCATGCCCACTTGCGTCACTGTGTAATATATTAGGGGCTGTGGGATCAAAATGGCGAGAAACTGGTCCACACGTAAGGTATCGCTTAATGGTCTGGAAAGCAGCTTCAGAGTCATCAGTCTAAATGAAAGATGCACTGGTGGTCAGGAGTTTGTGAAAATGATCCACGGTAGTGGCGAAATTACGGACAAACCAGCGGAAGGGGCTAAGCTGAGGAAGCAGCGAAGGTCTTTTAGCGTGGTGGGCCTAGGAAAGGGCAACACAGCGGCCACGCTGTCGGGATGAGGTTCGATGGCAAGCTTGCTGACGTGGACTAACGCTTCGATGCTGCCGCTCGCAATTAGGCATGTGGTATTTAGCTGGAGACCGGCTTTGGCTAGATATGTGGACACTTCGTCTAGGCGCTCAAGGTGTTGTGAGAAGCTGGATAAGTAGGTGACGATGTTGTCAAGTTAACAAAGACTGATCTTCTATTTTAGGCCTCGCAATACCGTATCAATCAGCCACTTAAATATGGCAAGGGCTATGCAGGGCCTAAAAAGGAATCACATTGGATTCGAAGAGGTCATCAGGGGCAGCCAACGCTGTGTCTTTTTGTCAGACTCAAGCATCGGGATCTTCAAGTCGCCAGATCACAGGTCGAGGCTTGAAAATTATGCTGCTCCCTGTAAGATGTCTAGCGCATTGTCGATCCAAGGAATAGGACATACACTATCCCTGGTAATTGTGTTCAGTGCCCTGTAATCAACACAAAATCGCACTGATCCATTCTTTTTCTTAACCAGGACAAGAGGAGAAGGCCAATGGCTTGCTGATGGCCTGATAACATTGCGTGCGAGCATGGTATTGACTTGTTCCTCGATAACGTTTCCTTCTGAAGGTGGCACATGATGGCGATTGAGACGAAACCCGTCTGTGACGATGTGATGTGAGGCCGCTGTAGTTTGACCGAAGCCATTTGAACAAACGTCCAAACCACTCTGGTGCTTCTATAAAATGATCGTTAGGTCATTAGCTTGAGTTGGAGTAAGATACGGACTCAAAGTGGCTTTAAAAACACCAGCTGAGCCTCCTGGTGGCGTACACTGAGTGACTGACGACAGAGACGATACAGTGACGACACATACCGGTGCTATGTCAATAAGGCTGGCAACAGTAGACCCCTCCCGGTGTAGTTGGGGCTCTGTTGTCATGTTGTAGGTGGTGAGACTGACATGACCACCCGGAAACCACACTAAAAAAACAGGCGATGGTGATTCCTCGGGAAATGCAGCGCTGATCAGAGACAACTTGCGTCACCACCAATGGTATCGCTCGACCTAATGGTGAGGATCCGTTCTCGGGCCAGGCACAGTACAAAATCTGCAGCGGAGGCAGCTGACAGAAAGTGCCAGCCCAATATATTTGGATGAGCACATGAAGAACAAATTTGGGGCGACAAATGTTATGTTTTAGTGTTCCTTTGTTATTAAATAAATTACTGGAGGCGAAAATAATCCTTGAGAAATGCAGTGCACGTGACATTAGGGAAGTGCTTTTATCGTGAAAATTGAGAAAATGGTGGTCCAGGCATTCATGGAACTCTCTATATATGTATATGTGTGTGTATATATATGTGTATATATGTATATGTGTGTGTATATATATGTGTATATATATGTGCGTATATATATATATATATATATGTATATATATATATATATGTATATATATATGTGTATATATGTATATGTGTGTATGTATGTGTATATATATATGTGTCTGTATATGCATCTCCATATGTGTGTGTATATTTATGTGAATGTGTGTACACGCAATTTCTATGCATAGCATTGTTGTCATATATATAGTATTCTGTATTCCGTCATATTTTGCATTGTACTTCGGAATTTGTGCCGAACTACTTACGCATATTAGTCTCTGTATATAGCATTACTGTACGTGCATCTTCCGACTTGTACTGCGCTAAACATCTCATGGCTTATGTTCGTTGCCTATATGTTCATGGCCTATGTTTCTTCACCCATGTCCACGTTGCTTGCCATGTATTAGGGAGGCTCGGGTTCTCCTCAAGTGACAAAACGTCACTTTTCTCCCGAGCCTGCCCTCATCCTTGGGATGAAATAAAATTGAATTGAATTCAATTGAATTGAATTGAAGAAAATACAGCAAGTTGTATATGATGGCGAATTCCGTTGATCATACCATGAACAGTGCATTGTCTAATATGCTAAGCTCAACAAGGAACAACATATAGAGTTTGCACTTTTTGTAGACAATGACATAGTTCACGATCAATGACTGATATGGCGGCTCCCGTGTCCACGAGCGCGTCAGCCGAATTGTCTTTTACACAAAGAATCAGTAAGTTTGCAGGGCGCACAGGAGAAATTGTGACACTTCGAAGACACGTACGTTTTCCTCCAAAAACTGCAGCTTTTCGGTTTCCGAGTTGCTGTCAAGGGGCTTCAGGGCAGAACGTAAAGGCGAAGTAGTTTTGTGGTAGGGAAAGGGTTAACGACGCCGGGTTGCGCGGGAAGAACGAGGGTGACCATGGGACGAAGGAGGCAAAGGCGAAGGTCTTGACGAGAGAATGTGGGTTCCTGGAACTCAGGGTCCGGACCTAGCGGCACGGTCACTCTCGTACGAAGAGTAACCTCGTCGTCCATCTAGCTGGTTCCAGCGGCAAAAACGGCAAATGGGTCCTCGTATGCCACAATAGTAGCTAACGGTGCGCGTTGGGCGCCAGCCAGGGAAGTGTGGTTGTAGTGGTGCTTTTGCTGCCATCTCATTCAAATGGTCGTATACGACGTCCACAGGTACAGGTGGGCTTGGCGAAGGAGGCCGTGAGACGGCATCAGCATACGTGGGTACATGTAATGACGTGGGGGGTGGGGCATGTGCGACAGTCTTCATTGACGTCAATTCATCTTTGATAAATGGCCGCAAGTTAGGAGGAGGTGAGCAGACAGATGAAGCAGGTCAGCTGGCAGGAACAAAGCTTTGAAGTTTCTCTATCAATAAGGTGGGAATTAGAGCCCGCAGCTCATGCTACCCAGTAAAATGAGTGTCACAGAAGGCCTGTGGAAGGCGCACGGAATATAGCGCGTATATGCGTTTGCACGTAGTGAGGACGTCATAAATTGAATTGGGGGCTGAATTATGAGGGCAGTGAAAGTGACAGAGTTTACGCCTATCAGAAGATGATGGATGCTGTCGGCTTCCGTAATGGGACTACGGGCTCGACGGCAAAGAGCCAGTGCGTCTTCAATATAGGATTTATAGGATTCGTCCGACCCTTGAATGTGGGTGACGAGTTTCTGTTTGGCTGCTTCAGAGCATCCTGCAGGCGTGCCAAAAATCTGCCGGTGTTGCATCTTGAATGTAGCCCAATAGGGAAAGTCGTGTTCATAGCGGCAGAATCATGTCTTATCGACCTTTTTGAAGTAAATGGTGACGTAGCGCAGTTTGTTGGCTTCGTCCCAATGATTACAAGCGGTTGTTCTGTCGTAATTATCGAGACACTCTTCGACATCTTCTCCGTGAAGGCCGTGATATGCAGGAGGGTTTCGTTATGGTGAACTCACGGTGTAGTGAGGCCCAGAAGGCTGAGTGGGTGGTGGGAAGAAGGCGGCCGGGTTGGGGCATTTTGCGCCATCACTGTTGGCAAGCATAACTGTCGACCAGACCGGAGCTCAAGGAGTGACAGGTAGAGTACGAGAACTTTGGAATCACAGCACACCCCACCACTTGTAAGACAACGTTGGGTACGAAGGAGCAACCGTTGTATTTTTGACACAGACGCGGGAGTTAGCAACCGAGCACGCGGCGAGAGACTACGGTGATGATGATGATCATGATGATTTGTATGATGCGCCGGTGAAGATGATGAACTACACAGTAAGTGCTCACACTATTTCGGGAGCGGCAGAGAAAAGAAGTCAGATAATAGAACAATCTGGCAACAATCAGGTGGTGTGTCAATTTGTCTCTATATATATACATATATATATATATATATATACATATATATATATATATATAAATATATATATATATATATATATATATATATATATATATGACGCCATGATGAACGGGTGACGTGGCCTGGCTCATACGCCATGCTTTGTTTCATAGCACTTCTTCCTCATCTACTTCTCCTAACCATCCCTGCCTACTCACGTCACAGGATTCCCCCTCCCCCCGAAAGATGGCACTGGTTACAAACTACAACAAATTGAAGAAGAGAATAAACAAAACAATGGCCAAGTTCACAGTTTTACGTCCCGACGGAGTTTCATAATCTCACTGAATCTTCAAGGCTGAGGGAGCAGTCTGGTGATTTCTATGACGACTCTGGTGGACGAGCTTGACTGTTGCGTCCTGGATGGCATAACCACACCCTAGAAATCTGAACTGGTGATGACATCGGTTGAGTTTTTGTGAGGAGCGGACAAGGTTGGGAGTGCCTGTAGCATTTGAAAATTGGATGTCGTCGGGGTTGTATTTGTCGTCGTGAATGGTGCCACCCCAGTGCTTCTTGTTTCGTGCTTTTTGACAGACTGTGACGAAGTGACTGAGTGCTTGCGGTGTGCAAGCAGTGCTTCTGCGTCTTTCTCGGCGTTTTCTCTGGTGGTGCAGTTGGTGTAATAGCTGAGGCAGGGAGTGTCCCTGGTGTCTTTTCTTTGTGCGAAAGTGTCTGACGTCTTGAATTGCTTTTTCGTTTCGGGATCTTATTCTCCGGTGTTCTTCAATTGGTGAGGGCACTTCCGTTGAATTTTGCGTTCTTCGATGCCCTCGTTGCAGTCTCTTTCGTTGTCTCTTGAGTTTATGTACTTGGCTTTGCTTGCTTTGCTGGTGCTGCTCAGGAGATGGCTGTAGTGGCACCCCTTCTGTAATTGGGCATTCATTTCCTTCGAGGTTTGATGCGTCCTGTAGACAGCTGATGCATGGTGAAATGGTGTCTTGCTTATCGGGCATAGTTGATAATGCGCCATCATTGCTTGCATGCTCTTCAAAAGCTTCGGTAAGGTGGTCCAGTATGAATGCTTCTGACAGACAGCTGCGTGTGACGCTTGATGTATGTAGTACTTCTGCATTGTTTCGGTTCTTGGAGCTGTGAGCACTGGATGGGAATACCATAGGTGACGTGGCATTATTAGGTTCGAACTGCACAGCCTGCTTAGCCATAGAAATAAAGTCTTGTGATGAAAAACACATTTTCGAGTCGTCATGGCGTGGTTGGGTATTTTCCCGATGCGTCAATGATTCACCTTTTCTGAACACGGTGTTTTTACGAGGCAGACGGTTAGCGTTACGAGCACCTGAGGAGCCACGTGATGTAAAACTGGGTGGCGGGCCATATACGCGAGATAGGATAGGAAGCATCAAGTGGTTGAGCAACGTCTCGTGTCATATGCTGAAGCGATGATTCTGAAAGTGCCGTCTTGCGTGTAAACCAGGAACCCGCGTGATGGTTGTGGTTTTCCCGAAATACGCTTGGTCACCGGTTGTCAGTGTACTGAAGTTCCACTTTGCGTTGTGGCAGTGGACGACTCATGCTGGGCGTTCATAAGCTTAAAGACTGCTTGTGAAATTGACAGCCGAGTGCGATTGCCTGTGGATAGTTGTTTATAAGCGAGTCTTTGTCATAGTCGTCATTGTATTCTTAAAATCAGATGGTCATTTCTAATTTAATCTTTTTGCATGACTCGTCATTTTGAAATATGTGAGTTAGGTAGAATTTAAAAGCCTCACCAGAGATGTAGCCGGTAAAGTTGATGATGATATCCCGTTCCGACCATGATGCAGTGGTAGCGTGGAGCTCGAACAGGTCGAACCAGTCCTGTACAGGTGCATCGTCCGCTGTACCGGTGTACTTGGGGATGGGAAGGTCCGTCGATGGTTCCATCATAATGGTTGCAACGGTGTCCAGTGGTGATGCACTTCTGTGGTCCGCGTTGCGTCACTGCGTCTCGCTGATGTCTTCGATGATGATGGCCGGCTGATGAAGTGGCGGCGAGGTCTTCATCCTGCCCACTCGTGTGACGCTATGATGAACGGGCGACGTGGCTTGGCTCATACGCCACGCTTATTTCATAAGCACTTCTTCCTCGTCTACTTCTCCTAGATAGATATGTGGGGTTTAACGTCGCAAAACCACTATATGATTATGAGAGACACCGTAGAGGAGGGCTCCGGAAATTTATACCACCTGGGGTTCTTTAACGTGCAACCAAATCTGAGCACACGGGCCTACAACATTTCCGCCTCCATCGAAAATGCAGCCGCCACAGCCGGGATTCGAACCCGCGCCCTGCGAGTATCTATCTACTTCTCCTAGCCGTCCCTGCCTTCTTACGTCACAGGTTAGGTACGAAAGAGCGACCGTTGTAGTATCGACACAGACGCGTGAGTCAAAAATATTCGAAAAAATTCCTCCTCGAGGCATCTCTTAAATAGCCAGAAATCCCTCTCAATCACAGTGATAAGCAGGTAAAGAAACTGGTCGCTATGACCAACACCATTCTCCGCTACACCTTCTTGAACGAGGAAATGAACGTGTTAACAGTGTTCAAACAGAATAAATACCAAGCCATCATGACCACAAAAATTGATAAACTCAAAAGAGACTGTTTCCCCGACCCCGCGTTTCCTGAGATGATTTAATATCACTACAACACCAACCAAGAAACCACTAACGGTACAAATGAGCACCCATTTATGAAGAAACCCGGTGACACTGTGATTGTAAACCTGTCAAACACAAGTTTGTCACCCGAATAAGAAAAACTACAATCTAAAAGACTAAGCTTCTGCTTAAACACAAAATGTTTTAAAGAAGTCCAGTTGCTCCGAGACCTCGACAAATTCGCTAGAAACTTGAGGTTGCTCGAATATTTTCTGGGCAGGTCTTCTAACCAAAAACAATTCAACGTCGTAAAACAAATGATTGAATACAGAACAGTAATCGAAACAAGTGTCTGTCCCTTTATATCACCACAGTACAAAAAGCTATTGTACATGAATAACACATACATAAAGGAAAGCGAGAAAACTTGACATATATAAAAAAATGAGAATGAGATATCGAGCATCTAGGACAGACATAAGAATAAAAGTTGCTGACAACGGAGGAGTAGTTGTAGTACCTAATACAAACAACTACTTACAATAAGCATACCCCCAACTAGCCGACTCGATATTTTACGAACGCCTACCAGGTGACGGGACAGATGAATACAAACGCATCTTATCAACAAAACTAAAGAAACTGTTGGATGCACAAAAGATAACTAGCATTGACCACAAGCTATTGCGAGCAGCATTCCCTCATCCAGTTCGCTTCTACAATCTTCCGAAAGTTCATAAACTCGCCAACCCAGGTAGACCAACCTTATTAGGCATAGGTACAAGACGGAGCCCATATCAGGGTATGCAAACAAAATAATAAGCCTCATTGCATGCACCCTCGCGTCTTACTTAAAAGACACCACACAATTTCTTCGAAACATTGCAGATCTGTGCGGGCCGAAAAACTTGTACTTGGTTACTCTTGATGTGTCCACATTGTATACAAACATTTCTTACGATGATGGTACAGCTGCATTACAAAACACGTACACAGATAACAGATAACCTGACAACCCCGATTTCTCTGCTATCTTAACTTTGACGAGGACAGTCCTAGAAATATGTTTATTTGAATATAACCAAGAGTATTTTCGACAAATCAGCGGGACTGCTATGGGCATCAAAATTGCAACCAATTTCGCCAACATATTAATGAGAAAGCTAGACTCCAAATTTCTTGCAGAAAGTTTCTTGAAACCACTCTAGAACAGAAGATAGATAGACGACATCTTTCTTATTTGAATCCACAGAGAGGATGAACTTCCCAACTTTATCGATACTTACAACGCTGCACATCCAAACATACACTTCACACACACGTACTCGCAAGCAACCGTGAATTTTCTTGATGTTACCATAACGGTAAAAGAAGACAAGCTTTCCACAACCCTATATCGCAAACCAACATATCGACAACAAAGCCTCCATTACCAAATCGATCACCCATGTAAAAACAGTATTCTATTCAGCCAGGCTCACCAGTTTCAGCAAATATGCGCACGAGACGCTGATTTTGACACCACCTCACAGAGGCTAAAACTTATGCTCGATAAACAAAAATACCCCCATTTGTCATTGATGACGCCGTTCAGACAGCGAGAAAACTGAAGCATGATGATTTACTTACGAAGCGACCACCGCAAGAAGACCCACAACAGACAAACCTATGCTTAACTTACAGCAGTAGCTTCCCCAATAAAAACAAAATCCTTAAATGACATTACAGCGTTCTGGATCAAAGTCAACATCTGCAACGCGCACTCCCATCTGCTCCTGTCGTTGTTTACTGACGACCACGAAACCTCAAAGACACACTTGTCCACTCTCAAATCTATACTTCTCCCCCTAATTATTCATGCTGATCTTGTTCAGAGTCATGACATATTGTATATGAAGCGATGCGAGAAACAGACAAAGCAACCAGCACGCTACCCAAGTTTTCGAATAATATACGAGAAAACCTAACATGCGATTCCTCTGATGTGGTATACCTACTCGAATGCAACGTGTGCGGTACACAATACATCGGAAAAACAGAAACACCATTTACGATTCAATCAATGATCACAGAGCCCATGCGAAATCAGCCCCAAACGTACCTCTCTCGAAACATCTCAATCATTTCGACCGTGCAATCGACAAACTATCAGTAACACTCCTAGAAACGGGATTTAAACCAAGTCGACAACGTGAACAACGAGATTCATACCTTATCCACCGATTTACACCCTCGGTAGAGGAATAAATGTGAATCCGGGTACATGTACAGTATTTGAAGCATTAGAACACAATAACGAAAATAATGACAATAATAACTGAATTCACGGCACCTCAGCGGCGACGGCAACTGGACCACTCAAAATACTTCCAAGTGTAACTAGTCTTCCTCACTGCAGCTGTCTGTTTCTGTTTCTACCTTACTGTCCAAACAAGTGTACCAAACGTTACATGCCGAACAGGAACACTGCGAACAATCGCGAGGACCCGACTGCGTGCGTTATCCAGAAGCGGGTCAGAATTGACATTTCACCCGCTTTCCAGTCTCTGTGGCAATACGTGGCGCCCCTCTTTCAACGAAGAGATGTCCACAAGACGCTGAGTAGTTAAAGGCTTAAACTTCTTTAAAAAACTCTTTTCTCCACACCAAACCGCCAGAGCCACGTGGCACCGTCTGGTCGGGAACAATACGTTAGTGGAAAGAAGAATACGCAGACCGCGGGCATCCTCAAGGTGAATTTTCAAAAAAAAAAGAAGAATAAAATAAAAGGAGAAAGAAAAATAGAACGGGGATGGCCGGAGAAGTCCACCTCATATTTTCATTTTTCATTGCCCCTTTTTGTCTTTTTTTGTTTCCTGATATATATATATATATATATATATATATATATATATATATATATATATATATATATATATATATTGTGAGGAACCGAATAATTCAGCCAGGCTCGAGCTAAATCACGCTGGTGTTGATATGTACAGATAAAGAAGATGTACAGGTGATGATGTTGTCAAAGAGAATAAAGAGTCATTCGCTTGTCGTGCTCACACTAATTCCCCCGCGTGGTGAAAGCAGCCGCCTGGTTGCTTGACAGTATAATGAAATGCGTCGCGCATAAGGCTTTAAACGAGATACGTGCACTAGCACTATCTCTCTTCCTCGTCAACGGTGATCAGGATTAGCGCTAAGAGAAGAAACGTGGTAATTGATGGTATATGTATGTTCGACTACCGTGTACGTCCCAATTAAGCGACTGATGAATTTGTCGCATAGGCCGGGGACGCGTACAGGAGTCCATAGAAGAACTTCGTCACCAGGAGAAAAACTCAACACGGCGAGACGAGCCGTAGCGAGATTTTCGAGTGTCTCTGGAGAGGCCGGTGTTAACACGGGCCTGGTGACGGCAGTGTGCTAGACGGGATATAAATTCTTTAGAGAAAGGAGCCTTCAAGGGTCCAGGGGCCGAAAGGAAAGATACATCCAGAGCGAAACTCGTCGAGCGACCATGGACGAGAAAAATTGGAGAAAAGCTGGTAGTGCGTTGAGCAGCCGTATTCCGTTGAGCAGCCGCATCCCAGTTCGCGTAGTTGGGGTGAATATACATGGCAATCATGTCCCATAGGGTCCGATGAAACTGTTCAGTCAACCCGTTGGTCTGCGGGTGGTAGCTAGAAGTGGTCTTGTGAACACTGTTCGAGGCACGGAAAACTTTTTCGACAATAGAAGAGAGAAAGACTTTGCCATGATCACTCAGGAGAATGCATGGAACGCCATGACGCAAGAAGATGTGGCGAAGAAAGAAATCGGCGATCTCAGCGGCAGTCCCAGATGGTATAGAAGCTTTTTCTACGTAGCGGGGTAAGTTGGTCGACGGCCGTGATAATCCAGCGATTCCCATTGAATGATATAGGAAGAGGGCCATACAAGTCGATAACAACGACTTCAAAGGGCGAGGCGGAAGAAGGAAGTGGTTGCATTAAGCCAGCCGGAGCAGTTGTCGGCCGTTTTAGCCGTTGGCAATGGACACAGGAGGCGACGTACTTAGCGACGGCTAAAGAGAGGCCAGGCCAAAAACAACGACTTCGTATTTTGTCGTAAGTCTTGTGATAGCCTAGATGAGCGGTGGTTGGAACATCAAGAGAGGTTTCCAGAACTTCACGTTGCAGAGAACGTGGTATGACGGGTACCCACTTGTTGCCATCGGTGTGGTAAATGTAGCGACTTAAAGCATCACCGACAAGCTTAAATTGTTTAAGTTGTCGACGGAGTCTGGCGTTTGGAGGGGTAGTAGAGCCGGTCAAGCGGTCAACAATGGTGCGGCAGTATGGGTCGACACGTTGTTGTGAAACAAGGACGAATACGGTGGCAGGTGATGAACTTAGCGCTGCGATTGGAGAGGTGCTGTCATTTTGGAGTGTCGATAGTGAGTGGCTTTTGCTGGGCAAAGGACAGCGCGATAAAACATCAGCATCTTGATGCTTCTTCCCAGATCTGTAGGCGACATCGAAATCATACTCCTGCAAGCCAAGCGCCCAGCGTCCGAGGCGATCCGGTAAGTTTTCCAGCGATGAAAGCCAACATAGGGCGTTATGGTCGGTAACGACGGTAAAATGACGGCCGTGAAGATATGGTCGGAATCTTTGCACTGCCCAAACAACAGCAAGGCACTCCTGCTCGGTGATAGTGTAGTTCTTTTCTGGAGCGGTAAGAGCACGACTTGCGTTAAGCAATGACGCGTTCGCGTGAGTTTTTGTCACGCTGCAAGAGTACCGCACCAAGACCATGACTACTTGCGTCGGTGTGAAGGACAGTGGGTGCGGTGAAATCGAAGTGGCACAGTGCCGGATCTGACGTGAGGGCTTGCTTCAATGCCGTGAAAGCGCTTTCGCAGTCTTCATACCAATTGAAAAGGACGTTCCTTGCGAGGAGTTGATGGAGTGGAGACCGCAAGTTCCGCGAAGCCACGTATGAAGCGCCGGAAGTAAGAAGATAACCCAACAAAGCGAATGACTATATATATTAAGGGGAAGAAGAGGGGCCGTTATATATATATATATATATATATATATATATATATATATATATATATATATATAAGGGTGTGTGTGTAAGTGTGCGTTCCAAGTACTCATCTGTGACCGACATTTTACCACGATGTGCAAGCATGACTAATGCGTTTCTTGTTCTTACAAATTTTTAAATCACCTGGTTAAACCCCACGTGATTCCGCCCTTGTTGGTTGAGATAGTATCCCCAAAGAACCGCTAGGATATTCTTTTTACTCTTAATGTGTAGAGCTGCGCGCCACTTAAGCACCGCTTCCGCGCGGACACGAGTGGTCCTCGTAGCGAAAGACAGCACTTAATATTCAGCGTGAGACTACAAATACAAAATTGAGCGGCAAAAACATATGAAAAGAGGCTCAACAGGAGGGTCTTACTGTCGTTACCGACCCCTCTAAGCCTACACCTCACCAGATCTCGTATGTGATAGGAAGATAACCAAAGTTTGATAGGAAGATAACCAACGAATTTTGGGCTGCCTTCACACCCTTGTGGAAATTCAAACCAATGCAGGACCATGAAAATTGAAAAGCAAGCTACTAAAACCTATAGAGTAAGGCAAGTTGGGGCAGGGCAAGAAAAATAGGATTAACTCTTCGCAAAGTATCCATGATATCGAAAAGTAGACCACAATGATGAAGCAGGATGTTGCGGCGACAGCAAGAGGTCCCGCCTAATGCGAATCTTCAGGTCCTGGTCAATGAACTTCTGCATGTGGGGGAGGCTGACTGCACCCTACAAGCCCGATAAAAAGAACAACGACCTAATAAGATTTTACGTAGACGAATCGCTAAACTAAATAAAGAATTTGAGAAATACGTGTTACGGCTTTGCAAATCACTGTCGGAAGAGACGTGTAAGAGCATGAATAGTCTGGTAGGATTTATCAAGACATACAATCTTCTCGGCTTTCTACTGGACCCAAAGGAGGGAAAAACGATACATAAGTGAAAGACAATCAGATAAAAACTACGACTAAGGAACAAACGATGAACTCTGGCGCGAACTGAAGTTGAGGTACGCTAATCAAAAGAGACCCGTGCCCCACTCTGAATAGAAGGGCAGTGTGAGCAAAAGTTTATATAGAGAGTATAGCATTTTCTGAAATACGCGTGGCGTTGCACAGTCTCAAGATAAAATCCCGCCAGGGATGGATGGGGTTACTACCAAACCCTTCAAATACTAGACGACACATCGAATTGTTATGATACCACGCCATGTCTGGAAAGGGCCTACAGCTGGGAAATCTAAGGCTAATATCACTTAGTTTGTGCGTTGGTAAGGCCATGCAGAACGTTGTTCTGACAAGACTAACAAACTTTCTCGAAGACGCTGCCTGATTCCTCACACCATGCCGAGTTTCAGCAAAAACCTGTCACCGCAGGATGCCATGGAACAAGTCAAGCACCAGATAATAGACAGCATAACCACATCTGCTGAATCGATATTACGGCTAGATATAAAGAAGGCATATGACAACGCTAAGCACTCATTATTGCCCACCTGAATAATAAAATTAGGACTCGGTAAATGAACATACAATTACGTCCATGATTTTCTTTTGAACAGGACAGCGAGGATCACCATGAGAGAAGTAGAGTCCGCTGAGATGGCCAGCGGCGGTTCCTCCTCGCTCAGTTATTTCTCCCTTGCGCTTTAAGCTCACACTCATAGGGTTACCAGTGAAATTAAGACAAATTGATGGGCTCTACCATAGCCTTTAAGCAAATGACACTACTTTGTGGGTGACTTGGGAATGCAATTGCCAAATAGATCAAGCGCTACAGAGATCCATCGACATGGTTCAAAGTTTTTTTTTTTGAGAGCACGAGCTTCACCTTCTCCACTGAGAAATCAGAGCTTCTAGTTCACAAACAAACAGGCACAGGTGGAAACCCTGAATGCAGTGAATAAGTTTGCAATCAGGCAGATGAAGCGACATGGCTGACAAACTCCGATGATCATGCCATTGCCAAAGAAGACATGATACGTGAGCTAAGCTTGTATATCGCAGCCAATGGGCACAACAGAGAAACTTTTAGCAGGTTGGAAAACGCAGTACTTAAGACAATCTGACTTGTAAAACGAATTAAAAACAGACATTGTGGTACGAAAGAAGGCGACACTATTAGGTTTGTGCAAGCCTTTGTCCTCAGTAGAATCACTTAGGTTGCCTCTAACTCTAAATAACACGTCGCCGAGAAAAGAAAATTGGCTTAATCAGCAAAGTGTACAAGCAAACCTTATGCTCACGCAAGAACAAATGCACAGTGAAATTATTAGAACTGTGTTAGCACAACATGCCCGATTAATATAGTAGTAGTGCACGACAAAGCGCGGTATATAGGAAATTTGTAACTGCAGCGTGCTAAAAAATAGACACGAGAACGAAGTGAACAGGACGATCGCCGAATAAAAACTGGTTTATTCGAAAAGTACGCCATCGTTCTTGAAACAAACTAAACGCATGCGCATTGACAAACATGACCGCGTGACAAGTTCCAAGACATTTATCAACTGAAAATGTGATTGCGATCTTTCCCACAAAGATACACGGGCGAGTCGCTTACACACTTATCAGGCCCTTGTCTATCTTCCCAGATGCGTACAAGATCTCTCCTGCTTTTTGGCTCTTGGATAAGTGTTATAGGTGGTCTATGTTCTTAGATAAGCCGGCCAAGCAGCTCGTAGAATGTACAGGCCGACCATGATATTGAATACGTGGCGTCGGATTTAGCAGTAGTCGCAATGTTATAATCGACTCGTCGGGAACTAATCTGAGACGCCACCATGCTCATAATTCTCAACCAGGCTTGGTGCAATCTATAAAAACTTCGAATAAATATAAACAGCTCGCACCTTTCAAAAAATATTATCAGAAAAATTTTCTGAAACTTTCATTGCATGGATACACATCTGCACACAGTACAACGACCACCAAGTGAGAAATTTGGCTCCTGAATGGAAAACGCCCCTCAATTCTCTCAGCTGGCCTTGATGTGACGGTGAGTTCTACCATTACTAATGAAATGTAATGCGCTGAGCGTTGGATTTCACTTTTTTGTACTGTTGGCACAATAAAAAGGGGATGCGTCAGAGCCCAAACAATCCCGACTTCTGGCAAACTTGGGTTGCTATGCACGTGAAGGTTGAAAGCTAATAATATTTCATCGTATAAAACATTCAAACGCGAAAAACAATTATGGACGTATTGAGGGCTACGTTGTTCTTACTCAAGAAAAAGCCTTCATAGCGGAGGATGTAAGCTGATATACATAAAGTAGTGAAATATATATGTCGCTTTTCTTTGATATGGATCATGTGTCATATTTTTGAAGTTTGCTAAACTATATTAATAATAAAATATTTTCCAAAATCTTATAAACACCGTGCTTGAGGATAAAAATGTGGTCACTGATCAAGTCAAGGTAAAACAGATACGTTTTGAGAACAATCTGGTTTCTTCCATCCCACTGTGTGTGATTAGGGACCCGTGTGACCACAGAAACATCTCTGTTTTGTCTACAATAACTCACACGAAACAATTTACTTAGCTTAATAAAAATACCACAGAACCGGCTATGTTACACGTATTATGTTGCTTGCAAAATTGCATGTCTTATACGATCGACTGTCTTCCTTATAACAAGATCAGAGAAAACGTTGTTTTTGCGACTACTGGAGAGCATACCAAAAACACAGGCAGAAACACACATTATATATATATATATATATATATATATATATATATATATATATATATATATATATAATTTGTGTTCCATTCCTGCTAACGGCTGGTTATTTTTTCATCCACTTTTCTTTCTTCTTATTTACATTCCATTGGTTCTAATAGCTTCTTCTGTACATTCCTTGGCATTACTGTCTGTAAGATCTCATTATTATTGTGTTAAAACACGGAAAAACGAGCCCTTAGGTATACACTTCTTTCCCTTATATATAAATATATATATATATATATATATATATATATATATATATATATATATATATATATATATATTGAGAGTAATCATTGAATGGAACAGATAGTCTTCGTGAAGGTATGGGATATGGCAACGCGGAAGCGTTGTCAACAAGGATAAATATATTTATTTCTCAACAGTTTCGGGAGGGGTCCTCCCTTCATCAAGGGATGAGTTATACTGACATGAACTTCCAAACTTCGTAGCTGCCGCGTCCCTCTCGCCTTGAAAGATGTTTGCGAGAGTAAGAGGGAACTAAAAAAAGAAAAGAAAGAAACAAAAAACAAAAAACAAAAAGGGGAAGAAAAAAGACGAAAAAAAAGAAAGAAAAGAAAAAAAGTAAAAAAGAGGAAGAACCACTGTCAACACTGAGAACGAATTGATTGATTGATTGATGTGTGGGGTTTAACGTCCCAAAACACCATATGATTATGAGAGACGCCGCAGGGGAGGGCTTCGGAAATTTTGACCTCCTGGGGTTCTTTAACGTGCACGCAAATCTGAGCACACGGGCCTACAACATTTCCGCCTCCATCGGAAATGCAGCCTCTGCAGCCGGGATTCGAACCCGCGACCTGCGGTTCAGCAGCCGAGTACCTTAGCCACTAGACCACCGCGGCGGGGCAGCACTGAGAACGAAACCAACTTTCCGTGTATGTCCACATAAGGTTCTTACCACGTGCTCTTCAGTTAGCGACGTGTGTCGGGCCACCCAAATTGTCGACGCGGTGGCGGGAGGGTTCGTGATGGCGTGCGTAAAAAATGGGTTTCCCCTTAATGGGTCGGTCGGCGTGCGGCGTGCGTAAAGAAAGGGTTTCCCCTTAATGGGTCGGTTGGCTCTTTACCTTTAATCTTTGTCGGTTTCCCTTCAATGGTCATCAAGTCGTAGGCGAACGTAAACACATTGTATGTGCATGTGGAAAAAAGAGAAAAAAAGGAGAAAAAAAGGAAAACAAAAAACAAGAAAGGACAGTGTACACGTACGAGTCAGTCAGAAAAAACAAACATGCGCATAAAAGAGTGGTTTACACTCGTCGCTTGGCTTATAGATGGCGCTGACTCTCACTCCTACTTCTATTTTCATATATAAACCCCAAAAAGTGGATGGAGGGAAGGCCGCTGTGGTAGCTCAGTGGCTAGAGCATCGAACGCGTTATTCGAAGGTCGTAGGTTCGATTCCTGCTCACGGCAGGTTATTTCTTCATCCACTTTTTTTTTCTTCCTATTTACATTCTATTGGTTCTAATAACTTCCCATGTAAATGCCTTGGCATTACTGTCTGTTAGATCTCATTATTATTGTGTCAAAACACGGAAAAACGAGTCCTTAGGTATACAGTTCTTTCCCTTATTT
Source organism: Rhipicephalus microplus (assembly GCF_043290135.1). Classification (NCBI taxonomy): domain Eukaryota; kingdom Metazoa; phylum Arthropoda; class Arachnida; order Ixodida; family Ixodidae; genus Rhipicephalus; species Rhipicephalus microplus. The sequence goes on along the minus strand of NC_134707.1, from coordinate 69,085,844 downwards.
CATTTAACGAGGGTCTCGTACTGGAAGACTTCGTGTCATTAGGTTGTACACGAGGGACTATTAATCAGCTGCCCGCTCGTAATAAGTTCACAAGCTACGTGACGCCAAACATGCGCATAAAAGAGTGGTTCACACTCGTCGCTTGGCTTATAGATGGCGCTGACTGTCACTCCTACTTTTAAATTCACATATAAACACCAAAAAGTGGATGGAGGGAAGGCCGCTGTGGTAGCTCTGTGGTTAGAGCATCGAATGTGTTATTCGAAGGTCGTAGGTTCGATTCCTGCTCACGGCTGGTTATTTTTTCATCCACTTTTCATTATTTTTATTTACCATCCATTGGTTCTAATAACTTCCCCTGTACATTTCTTCGCATTACTGTCTGTTAGATCTCATTATTATTGTGTAAAAACATGAAAAAATGAGCCCTCAGGTATACACTTCTTTCCCTTATTTCATTTAACGAGGGTCTCGTACTCGTAGACTTGGTGTCATTAGGTTGTATACGAGGAACTATTAATCAGCTGCCCACTCGTAATAAGTTCACGTGCTACGTGACGCCAAACATGCGCATAAAAGAGTGGTTCACACTCGTCGCTTGGCTTATAGATGGCGCTGACAGTCACTCCTATTTATAAATTCACTTATAAACCCCAAAAAGTGGACAGTGGGAAGGCCGCTGTGGTAGCTCAGTGGTTAGATCATCGAACGCGTTATTCTAAGGGCGTAGGTTCGATTCCTGCTCATGTCTGGTTATTTTTTCATCCTCTTTTTTTCTTCTTATTTACATTCCATTGGTTCTAATAACTTCCCCTGTACATTCCTTCGCATTACTGTCTGTTTTATATATATATATATATATATATATATATATATATATATATATATATATATATATATATATATATATATCCGGTGAGTGACGGTGACGCAGACCACAATCACGAGCCGAGATTGTTTATATTGTTTCTACCGGAATAATAAAATTATAACCATAGCAAAACTCAGAAAAAATTACATGTCACCTCCAAAGCATGTTGACCCCTTAATCTTATTCAATGTAACCAGAAAACTTGTATGGGTGCAGAGATGTATATGTTCGATCTCTTAGTCATCAGTCACCGAATCTTCATCAAGCACGATACCTGAGAAGACAAAGTCTTGTACATTACGCTACTAATGTCGTGTGAGGGAGATTGTAAGCCAGAACAACGCTTAAAATTTTTGATATATCCGAAATTTTTGTTTTTCGAATGCATTGAAAAATTTCGAGAGATCCCATCACAATGGATTAATAGACAGTGTTATCAGTCACCCGAATAGGATAAATAACATTACCTAAATATACATCTCTCAGCAATGGTTAACCAACTTTTATCTTTATCATATCTCCGCACAATCGAAATAAGCTCTTGTAAAATAATTTGCTTGGTTACACGCTTAGGCAGCCGCGTATGTAAGCACGTTACGTACGGACATTGGGGGCTTGGCCACGAGGTGGTGGAACAGGCGCCGGAAAAGCAACATTAGGTGGAGCAGGACGTGGAAGAGGAGGTATCTGAGGAGCCGCTCGTTGAAGTGGAGGGAGTTGTGGTACACGAGGTCGCGGCAAACGAGGTTGCTGACCACGAGGTGGAGGACCGTGGCGCCAAAGGCCTTGAAGAAAAGGATCACGTGCTGCAAGATATTTAGTCATAGATGAAACGCCAAAATAAAGTAGACAGATGCACGCAAGAAAGTTAGAGGAACACCATGATTTCTAGTTGTTGGAAGTGAGAGTGCAAGTGACAATGATTGGTAAAACATTCCTCTATTTTCACAAGTTTTCTTTTATGCAATTGTAATTGTCAGAAATCATGCCAAATTCGTGGTGAACCTCAGTTAGAACATTGTGAAAATACCCATTATTTAAACCCATCGAATGTGGCAACACAAAATGAGGCGAAGTTCAATAACATGAATTCAGAGGGCTGATAAGGTATCTAAATTTGTTCAGTCTTTTGTGGTAGAACCGGTGTTATAAAAGCTGTAGCATTTGCTTGGCTAAGTGAGAAAGATCGCTCTCTGAACTGCGAAGATGAAGGGCAAATAGTGAAGTGTATAGAAATTAGAAGTAACTAATTTTGAGGCGAGAAAATGAATTATTTTCTGTGGGGGAGCGTGTTAAAACCATAAGGGCGAATACGCTTTTTTTTTCGCAAAAAAAAACGCCATACAACAGTCATACACTGTACATGGGGTTTCAGTTACACCTGACTAATATCGCCTCAGTCATTTTGCACGGCTCTACAAAAATTGCCCTGAAATTCTTGTATGACCGAAAGAAGTGTAAAAGAAGGCTTTTGTGTAGCCCACATCCAGAATCAGGTGAATGACTTGTGGAAACAGCATAATCAAAGTGCCATACAACTTCAGTTATAACAAGGTGAGCAAATTGATTATACAGGACGCGTAATAGAGCATGTCCGTGATTTTACGTCTTAATGTATTGTCAACTTATTCTTATTACAGAAGCTTCGTGGAGACCCGTATAGTGTTTATTTTACGGAGTGAAAATATTTTCACCGCTTCTTGCTATCTATCTATTCACCGAAGAATAGGTTTTCTGCCTGTACCGTGCATAACCTGAAATATACCCGAACTCGGACAGTGGAAGATCAAAGCATTGTGAAACCAATTAAGTCATCACGATATAAATCTTGAAAAATACATGTCACGTATGTTATGAGACTTTTTGCGTCTATGAAGCGCGTTACAAGTCAGCATACAACTGGTCATGTTGTTCGGTATACTCACCAGGTTATTCACAGTCTCAACACAGTAACAGTAGAAATATACGCACAAATAACTCTCTACTTTCTACATGAAGAGGGCCTCAAAAAGCCTCGTCGCCATATCCAGGAAACAAAATATTGTAGTAAACTTCATAGTAGAAAACATGAAAGATTTCCAACTGATGTGCTATACCTAGGACAGCAGTTCGAAATCCTGGCTCCCTCTTACTTAAAACCATCCTCGTCCTCATCATGAAAGTGCCCAATAACGTCTTCTTTGCAGTTTCTTGGGCTCAATGATTATGGTGATGATTGCCTTGTTGAATAACTGTCAAGAACCCTTTTCTCACTGCGAACGGTTTCAGGAAGTATGTGTGGGCTCTCTGCTAACAGACAAGTATAAACAATATATACTAGCTCACCGATTTTGGTGTTGGTAAAATTTATGAGGCCGCTCGCGTCGTTCCGCAACTGTAAACCACAGGATATATAAGAATAGGCAACTCTTTAACTTATCCTTATGAGTATAACCATAGTTCTTCTAATTTGCTGTTGTGGATTTTTTTCCACTTTTTTCACTCCTGCTGGTCCCGTATGATCACTGACAGTCGCACGGTATGCAGATCGTCGCATGGCAATACGGATATCATGTCGTATTCTCCGAGAAAAATACGGCGAGCCAAATCTGCCCAGAATTTAGCAATGAAAAGGCAGGCTCAGCAGCGTTAGAAATTGGATGTGCCCTCAAGCATATTAAACAGTTTGTTCCTCTCACAATACCAATGCATGTAGCAAGGCACATATCGTGCAAAGCATATAGTATGCCTCACTATGAGTCTGTAGCAGCACAATTTTTAATAGAATTACTATTCACCCACTTAGTGCAGCACTGAAAGAGGTACGATCAAGGCAATTTTAAGGCTACATTTGAATAGACAAAAGTAATCTAAAATCACAGCGGCTTCTTGGAGAGGAAATTGTGGAGGCCTACGCTATCTAGAGAGAGCGGCTGCATAGCATTATTCAACCATCTCTCAGTTTACAGGAGAAGGAGATAGCTTTTCAAAAGGCCAGTGAACGTCGGCGGGCGCTCAGGTCACAAACACGCGTTGACTGACGTGTGTAACGCTCTGTGTACGTGCGTCCATACGAACGTGCTGCAACGCGTTTTCCTGGCCACAGGTGTTGGAGCGGTGCGAAGTTGGTCATGCCGAACCTGGACATTTGCGTCATGCTGTCCTCGCACGATTCCCTCAAAGGTGCATGCTGATGTCTCTTTCCCCTCACCTGCAGCATGCTCTCCGCAGCGCCAACAGATGCTGGTCCATCCGCCCGCTCGCACACACTTCTCTCTTGCTTCACCCTCTCCACCACCTGCAGCGCTCGACCGCACGTCTAGCAAAAACACTGTTTTGGCTTGTTTATCTCCGAATACACCTAAACAAAACTTAACCCACCTCAAGTGTTATCGCGTTTCAAGCAAACGTTTACTCTAGTGAAGAATACACAGAGTTTCGCTAACCGGATAGACGCCGTGCGGACCTCTGCCCGTTTGCATCCCATCAGAGTTCTCTTCGGGGAGATGGTGCTAGTTTTCTTGAAAGCTGACGTTTTGTCGAAATAGGTAACCTTCTGAGTGAAAGAGTGCAAAAGTACCAGATAGAGATCATTTAAATGTCTAGATGACTGGTTATAAGAACTTGAATAGTGAGAAGGAGCGGAAACATGGACCAATATGTGTGCAGCATTGCACCTCCACAAAAGTTTCCGGAACAGTAACATATTGGCAAGGTTGTCATGGGAGACGTTCCATACGATTATGAGAGGTGCAATACACTCATCCTCTACAAACACAACAAAGTCCAGATTATGCTAATGTTATTTTCAATATGCCGTGGGAGCTTTCTTCCTTATCTGCTTCCTTCAAATAAACACATGAAGCCCCCCTCCCCTTAGCTCAGCCTCGAGCTAAACAATCAGGGTGTAACATTTTAATGTAAATGTGGTAAAATATCTTACCAGAAATGCAATAACTTGTAAAAAGACTGTTTAGACTAAACAGAAAAACGGATCAGTGATAGCGCTTATCGCTGTATTACCACAAAAAGATGCGGCTGCCACAAAGCGCATAATTGCAAGAGGTACACATCTATCTCTATATTTAAAACATGCCTTATCAATTCTTAACAAAGGTGGAAATTTCAGCAGTACTTACTTAATTTTTCATTCCTATGAGCTCTTATCTAAAAAAATTTATCATGGGTTTGGTAATGATTGCACCTAAAATATTGATGTCAGTTTGAATATACTGCGAAGGAACGGGTTCCTGCGAATGAGCTTTAAATCAGGTTCTTTTAAAGAAGACCTGCGGCATGCGTTCAGTTTTGCTATAATAAAAGGTGGGGAACCCTTAAGGTTTGCCTCTAAAGGTTGAACGCAATCGCTATATTTGGTTCCCAGTGCGTGGTTTCAAAATTTAGTGTTCGAATCGTTTTAGGGGCGAAGCTTTTTAGGTTCTTGGCAGTATGTCCAATGTCGTCTTCATCGTAGTAGACACCTCTTGTTTAGTTCTCATAATGTCCACTGGATGGTGGTGCATGTATATGACGAATACATGATGAAAAGATGCAAAATAGTGCTACTTGCAGTGTTCACTGGACGGACGGACAGATGAATGGACGCATGGACGCACGGATGGGTGAACGGACAGGCATACGCTTTGCCCCCTCATCATCTTTCACTCGCGTTTCGGTCGTGTGCTTTCGAAACCTCGTCTGTATATTTTATATTTACTGGTTCTGCCCTAATAAAACTTATTTGTCTTGTCTTTCCACTCCATAAATACGCTGAATTTTTTAAGCTATGCACCCACTAACTGGTTTTAAGGGTGCTGTAGCGGCTGTCTCTTTTGTAGTGGGTGACTAGCTCTTGACTCGAAAATTATCGTGATAAACCCACGCTCTAACGCCCCATGGCAATTTACTCTTGTAACCCACATTATCCCGGCAATACTTCATGCTGTGTTGTGAAGCATGTGTGTGTAGCAGGCGTATGCTTCTAAAGCACATGCTAATTTCACTGCATCTGCTAGCCCAAAAAGCTATATTGAAAATATTCACAAGCACAGGCGCGCCTGTGGTGTAAAACATTCGTTTGCCACACAAGTGACCCGGGTTTGATCCCTACTTACACCCGTAGTTTTTCATTATTTTATTTATATTCTTCTTAAATTCTTGGTCACAGAAATATGACTTTTCACTGACAACAAACGATGCCGTTGACAGCTTTTTGGAAAACGAGCCATTTATTGCTTGATTGATTGATATGTGGGGTTTAACATCCCAAAACCACCATTTGATTATGAGAGACGCCGTAGTGGAGGTCTCCGGAAACGTCGACCGCCTGGAGTTCTTTAACCTGCACCCAAATCTGAGCACACGGGCCTACAACATTTCCGCCTCCCTCGCAAATGCAGCCCCCGCCGCCGGGATTTGAACCCGCGACCTGCGGGTCAGCAGCCGAGCAACTTAACCACGAGACCAGCACAGCGGGGCAGCCCTTTATTTCTATGACGTTAAAAGTTGTATGGTCCTTTAAGTGTTTTATGGTATTCCTACAAGGCAAAACTATCTTTGTTTTCTTGTTCACTGTCTGTAGTGATCCCACAGCGTCAATCACTTTTTTTGCACTGCCTCCGTGATTGGAGGGTTTTGAAGTTTCTTTCACCTCACACGGTTTTGCTATATATTTAGGATGGACCAAGGTTCGACGAAGAGATGATGCCATGCAACGAAGTCTTCATGGGGTACCCGGAGATTTATTTCACACTGACATCCTAAATTCTGGCGGCATGTGAATTAGCAAGACCACATCACTTGATGATAGTTATGGCATGAGCTTCAGGTCACCACTGCATCGGCCAGATTTTGTGTTTGCGCAGGCATTCAAGATTTTCGCCTCAAAACCAGATAAACCTAAAGTGTCTCCGCTAAATAACACAACATTGCTCTGTTTCAACCCTGCTTGACAAAGAAACACCAATATTCCGGAACATTTTGTTTTCTTTTTTTACAAAGAAAAGAATGAAAATAACACCATACGTACGATGAAATAAGAATCGAGTAATAGGTGGATCTCCAATTCCTACAATGTTGGGATTCTCAAGTATTTGATCCCATCCATCACGTCTTCTCGGACCACTTTCTAACAAAGATTAAAAAAGAGTACAAAAAGGTAAGCAACTGAGAACGTCACAGCAAAAACATTTGTACGGTGATATTGGTAATGTGAAAGCGTGTCAATATTTGCATGCATTTTCAAGCTTTTATTAGGCCTCCGTCCTAAATATGGAAGTCCCTTTTTCCTACTCAGTTGCGTCCTAACTCTGTACAAGACAAGGCTTTTGAACCGCTAGGTGGACGAGTTTTGTGAGGTCTTTTATATGCTTTAATCAGCACGTGCTCAAGTATATGACATATTATTAACTAAGTGCCTGTTTCTGTGACGAATAGAAATCTCAAAATATAATGCTTCTTGAATGTCTAGGTCTATAACATCGCAATTGCTGATGGTGCTCAATGATTTGTTTTTAACAGCCTAATTTATAAAACTATGTCTTGCCTAGAGGGATTAGAAACTGTAATTTAGGCTCATTTTCATTCTAACTAACGCTTAATATTCAATCAGTTGGGGTAGTTCGTTTGACTACAGAGTTGAAAGGTCGCGCACAGCACACAAAGAGACAAGAAAAAGCACACAAGAACTAACACAGACTGGCACAGTTTTAGTCCCTACGTGGCTTTTCTGTTCTTTTTTCTTGTCGAGTTCATTGTTGGTCTTTATTCACTGGAGTTTAAAAATGCAAAGATCTGACTGCACCACAAAGTTAGGTAAAGTGAAAATTGATTGAATTTCCTGTGTCAATTATCTGTGTTGAACTTTGAAATTGCCTATATATATATATACCAAGATTTATGCGTTTATCAATCATTGTATCGTGAATATCAGATTTTTTTATTCTGATCACAGTTCAATTGAACCTGCCGGAAGCATGTATGCAATGCACGGTGCAGCCCACGTGACCATGATATTTTAAAGAACCACAAGCACAACGTATTGACACGCTGAGAAATGTGATTCAAGCAGATATCAAGCAACGCGAATGCCTCATTTGATTGATTTATCAGTAAAGTTTAACGTCCCAAAACCACCATATACTTAGGAGAGTCGCCGTAGTGAAGGGCGCCAAATATTTTCACCACCTAGTTTTTTTTAACATGCAACTAAATCTGAGCACATGGGCCTACAGCATGTTCGCCTCCATTAGAAATGCAGCCACCGCAGCTGGCATTCGATCCCGCGACCTGCGGGTCAGCATTCGAGTACCCTAGCCACTACTCCACTGCGTTGGGGCAACGCCTCATTTAAGCGAAGCGGTGATGAAGATAGAAGGCGGGGGGCTGTGCCCACCTCCAATAAGGAAATGCGTACTGTGACTAACTGGGCGTGGTAGGCCACTGTGATGTGTTAATACTCAAACGCGAATACCAGAATGATTCCTTGACTGTTTGATATGTGGGGTTTAACGTCCGAAAGCCACTATACGCTAATGAGAGACGCTCTAGTTTGGGGCTCCGGAAGTTTTGTTCACCTGGGGTTCTTTAATTTGCACCCAAATCTGAGCACATGGGCCTGCAGAGTTTTTGCTTCCATAGAAAATGCTGCCACTACAGCCGGAATTCGATTTCGTGAAATGCGCATTAGCATGTGGATGTCTTAACGACTAGCCCACCGTGGTTTTCCAAGCGAATAACAGATAGCGCATGCCCTTGTGAGTTTACTACCCTCATCCGAATGTTATTGTAAAAGCTTTGGGAGCAGAACATTAACCGGAAATCGGCAAGAAGGAACATTTTTGCTGCTTCTGTGCTATGGCACCCAGTGTTGACTGTTCTTCCCAGTGGGAATGCACCAAGCATGAACACTCCTCTGGCTGCTCATCATTCTGCTCGTTGCTTGGCTGGCGCCTCCACTTCCTCACATTATACCCTCAACTTCCAATGACAAGTGTGGGAACTCGTCATAGTAATGAGTTCACGTCCTCTGCAATCATTCAGATTAGATGCATGGTCCATTGAAAAGGCTACATGCTCCTAGCTCCCAGTGTAAGCTCCCAGTGTACATGCTCCCAGCTCCCAGTGTAAGCGGTGTTGGAGCGTGCGCTCCAACACCGCTTACACTGCTGACGCACTCACATTCAGAACTGTGTTGTATACTTCTGTTCACCGGTACTTCAACTGGCGTCAGCCTTGCCGTCCGAACTGCAGTATTTCTGGTGTCGTTACTATTTCCATTGTTAGGCATCGCAGTGACAGTCTTGTGACAAGAAACCCCAAGAAATGTCATCAAAATAGACGGAACAAAATTGAACGCAAAACCAACAACACGTACAAAGTGTCATATGTAACGGACACTCTAGTTGAGAAAATAAAAGAAACGAAAAGTCGTCGGACGACCACAAGCACTCTAAATGTCCTTGCTTCTCTTTTGAGCCTCCATTTGCAGGCCTAATCCTATAACATGAGTATATACGCACCAAGTAGCTTCTTAGCTCCCTCCTATTCTTGTTAGCACTGTTTTCTCGCCACCTCAATTTTCCAAACAGTCTGAGCACCTCAGCCTTTCTCCCGTCACTTGTGTCGTCCTCTTTCGGGCGTTTTAATTTTTTAAACAATGTCTGCATCACCGTTGCACTTGACGTCGGCTACTTAATTTTCTGTACGTTGAGCCAAGTCCTGCACCTTTCAGCAGTGATGGGCAAGTGCTGGGTCCCCTAAACAACGCCTCCTTAATTCAATGACAGTGCAAAGGGGCACTTCTCAACGGGATTCGTCAGTTTGTTTTATTTGAAAAAGTGGTCCTGATGCAGTGGTATATAGAGAGTTGTACTGTTCGCGTCACATTTGCGTCCGAGCGCTTTCCCCCGAAGATGCGATAGACTTGTTTCCCACACCAATACCATATAGTCTGTCAGATTCACTCTTTTGTGCTTCTTCTTCCTGGCTCGAAACAATGCCGCGGTCTTGTCACAAAACAGCGCATGCAGAAACGTTGAAGAGACGCTGCCCCATTGGTTGATTTCATAGCACCACAAGCGGTGGCACGCTATCTCAAAACATCGTATATGTCACCAAGCCAGCGTGACTTACAACACTGTGAACCTGAAGAATGCAAGACGCCGCCCCATGCATATCTACACAGAACAAAAATTACTTCAGACGACTTCCATCATGAGGCACTGCATGAGGGGCTACTTTCCCCCTTCACCACATAGCACACATAAAGGCTAGGTGATGGAAGAAAGAGGGAAAGGGCCAGAGGAGAAGGTGGCAAACAGCTGGATTTGGCGCATCTGGCTGGTGTTGTTAAAATGCAGAATACGTTGCCCTAAAGCACTTAGTGGTAGCGGCGTCACTCAGTGTCAATAGCATCCGGCCTCTCTCAGTTTCTCCGCACCCGTTTCCTGTTCACAATGTTCGCTTTTGCCCTACACATCCTTGACGTGCCCATCGATGTTCTGATCTTGCTGCAACACAAAATTGCGCTTAGAGATATTGTTGCCAGTGTCACCATCATGAAAAGGGGCACTCTTCTAAACACATTCATTCTTTAACTCTGCGCGTGTTGTTATGTTCCTTTTCCTCTTTTTATTCACCTAGAAACGCAGGCGTGCATATGGTTTTCTGTCGAAGGAGCCAATTTTTACTGCAAGGCCCCATCCTCTTTGTTGCATTGGCCGAAAACTAAAGCGAATGAGACCTACTTCTCTGCAGAATTGAAAAAAAGTTAGAAATTGCTTTTCAGCAAGGCTTGCCTTTGTTCATGACTTTCCGGTGCTAAGTCGAAAATCATACATTTCTTTGAATGCAACATTCGAATACATATTTGTCCCCACTTTTGTCGAAAAGATGGATAGCCTTAAGGCTTCAGCTTCAGATATGACGCAAATGGTGCAATTGACTAAATATATGAGTGTATTTGTGCCCCCTCCAATAAACATTTAGCAAGTATGAGTGCACTCGTGCTCGCTTAGCACTTTCCCACATGCACCACGCCCAAGTATTCATCCTAGTCGTCATCTTTTTTTGGTCTATCTTTCATAGAAGCGGTTTCCTCTCCACAAAATCTAGTGTATTCTGTGCTTTCATTATTCACACCGTAAATTGTATAATGAGGATTGATAAATTGATGTTAACCAGGATAAGTGTGAGCAAAAAATATTTAGGATCCTCAACGGGATTTTTTATGAAAACAAAATTCCTCAGTAGTCAGCAAAACAAAATAGTCAAAGATAGTTAGTAAACAAAGTTACGAAACCATTCTGCTAGTATATTTTAATGTACAGTTTCAATCGTGGTGCATAACTTTGGGCTATGCAAACTTGCTGAAAGCCAAGGATAGGGAAAATTATGCAAATATATATATATATATATATATATATATATATATATATATATATATATATGCGGATATAATGCATACATATATATATATGCAAATATATATATATATATATATATTATGCCACATGGTTATAAGTATAAAAATAGAATACTCAATGTTGGGCCAGCTGTTCTTCTAGTCATCTTCTTTTCCTACTGTTTCTCTCTAGGTGCCTGTCGTTGAACATATATTTATTCATTTTATTTTCCGGTGGCTCGTTCAATCAGCGAGTTTAAAATTTTTACAATGCCTATCTTCTAAACAGTATTACCTAATTCAGTTTCTCACTGCTTTGATTGTGTATTTAGGCAATATAAACTAGACAACATATTTTATAACTAACCTCTCCCACCCCTCGAGTGCACTCTCACTGCGTACTTCCTATTATCATGAGCTTTTGTGGCTGGGAATGCAAGTTCGTTTGCACTTCATACATACATTAAAAAATTCAAAGACATAAAATACCACCTTCTTCAGGTATTCGAGGAAGAGATGGTTGTGGCAGCCTCCATCGGTTTCCCGTACGTCTCGGATGCTCGTAAAGTGGATCCTTTGCTAATATTGGCAAGAGAGCAATGTAAAGCATAAATAGTTTTATTTAAAGAAGAATGCCACCACAGGGAAACTCATCATTATTCACCGCTGGAAAATTGCTTTTTTAAACAACTCAGCTTTTAGGCACTTTATAAAACACATATAGAGCCGGGCGTTCTTTTGCGGTTTTTGATATAAATATATATGAGCTCCTAATTCAGTCAGAACTCAAGAGCAATCGCTTGCAGTGAGTGAGCGAGCTTATTGTTTTCTGCAATTTTTAAAAGAGCTGAAGAGCTTACTTTTTGCTGCCATTCAGACTGCTGCTAATCATACTAGTGCCAACAAATATTGGTTGAAAGTGTAAGTTCTTCGTTCATAGCACGTTCACTCTTACTGCATTGTTGCCACGAAGCGTGATGGCGACAGCTGCCTTGATTTATTTCACCATGCTCTAGGAGGCCTGGCTGCCACTTCTTTGAGGAAGCAGGAGAACTAGACTTTATGTCACAAATCCAACGCAATCCCGGATCATAGCCACATACGACATTGCTGTGCAAATTTCTCAGTGCATTTCTTTGTTTTCAGCTGAACTCAAATTACCTTCAATGAGAATTTTTATCTAACCCACTGATGTTGACATGATTTCTATTATTTTTATACTCGTAGTCCAACCTAAGCCCACTAAAAAAAAACTTTTGTAATGTTGCAATTAGGACAGACATTGTACAAAAATGTATGCCGAACTTTATATTCTTCGTGGTATATTTCGCGTGAAATTTGTCCTCTAGCACGGCAAGGAAGTACGGTGCAGAATGTTTATTATTCAAGACAGCCCAGCCCATTGTCTGTTCATGATCTTCCTATTTGTATCATTCTCCATGACGTAGGTGTTTCTAATGCTGTGCTAATTGAAAAAAAATTCACTCGTTTTTTAAATGAACTCTTGTCCACCACACGTTAGAAAAATATCCAGCAATTAGCTGGTCGTAGTTTGTACATTACTGGTTCAAAGTTAATACATTTTTAAATGCTTACGTCATTTCACATGTAGAGGTCCGTTCATACTTAGACTGTACAAGAGCTATGCTTTGTGCACCACCTTTCCATTCACAGCGGCAACGATGTACTTACGTGTTGTAAAACCTAGTGCAGCCACGCAAAGTTCTAGGACAGGTACATTGCATCATCTGCTGCACCACGGAAGCAGATGATGGCAGTGTGTTAGTGGCTATGGCATGTTCAACAGAGCATCAGAGCACTCAGCAATGTGTTAATCTTAAAAGTAGGCTCATGGAATCTCTAGATTTTGCATATGGCAGCAATCTGTGTAATGGGCAGCAGGCTTCAAACCACAGATAATTATACACGCTAAATGTCTTTGAATTTGCTAATCACGCATTACGTGGCTTTCAGCTATTATAGCAAGTAACTTGTGTGCCTCTTGTTGTGGGTAAGCTTTTTTATATTGAGTAAACGTTTGTTTAAAACGCAATGACACCGGAGGTGGGTTGTTTTTGTATAAGTTTCTTCGCAGATCGATCGATTTGTGGGGTTTAACGTCCCAAACTTTTCTTCGCAGATAAACGAGCGGGAATAGTAATCTCTCAACTCAATGTGTGGCCAAGAGTTGCGGACGATGGATAGAGTGAAGCGGCAGAGGAGTGTGTTGCGAGTAGGAGAAAGGGCCAGCAGCTGCGGTGGGTGATATCGAGAATGTTGTTCATGCGTTGCTAAGACTTGACCGACTTGGTACCGCTACAACACCTGCGGTGATGGGGTTGTATGCAGATGCAGTTGTATGCACACAATTCTGCCTTCTTCATTATAGAATGGACACATTTGCTGTAATATAGATATTGACGTTGCGTTGCTCCATATGCTACATCTTAAGCAAAACTGTATATTACTCACCTCGTAAGCACGCGTTATGAACGAGTCTGCTCAATGAATGCAAAGGCAGCCGTCTACTTAACGCATGGCTCAAAGCAAAACCAAGCGAGACCAGTTGCTATTTTCAGGCTATTTCGTATTAAATTTACGCCTGAAATTATGACATCAGCAAGAATACTTTTGAGTGATAAAATTTGTGATGTACGCAAAAAATTGTGAATGAATTCTTCATGCTTGAGACTCTTAATGCACCATTACTTGTGACGTTTTGATGTTTTTTCTCAATATTTGATTGTCCATAGACAAGAATCTGCTTCCTACTTTCCCGGAAATGCTATAAGCAAAGATGCCCTTTGATAATTTCAACTTCGACTCAAAACTAAAGCAATTGTTTTGATATCTACATCCCGTAAGTGTCGGAGAACATTCGAAACAAATTGGCATATATTTATATATATATATATATATATATATATATATATATATATATATATATATATATATATATATATATATATATATATATATTGTAATGTGGAAGACAAAGACAACAACCGTTCGATGAGGGTGACGATGATAAGTCTTTTGCTTTGCTGGCACTCGCCCAGAAAGGGGGATCGCCCAAGAACCGGGTAGCATTATCGTCAAGTGGGTTAGTTACGCATTTGAATCATTAAAAATAGTTTCAGTATAAAACAAAAACAAATTTCAAAAATGTATGAAATTGCTACACGAGCTAGCAGTCAGGAATTTAGTTAGTCACGGAGCCAGAAATAATAATAGCAATTGACGAACAAGGTGATTGTTTTGTTTCAATTATATACGTACAAAGAGCAGAGCAAATCTCCCTGCGGCTATAACCTAATGTAATCCCTACGGAAAGTAAATTTACTATCACGTTTATTTTTTAACCTAGCTTCTCAATTGGTTCGACCAGGTATCTTTTCCTTTGATAAAAATATCGGTGACAGAATAAAAAGAAATGATATAATGATTCTAATTCCTTGCAAAAGAGACATAACGGGGATGCTGTGAGTCCAGCAATAATTCAGGTGTGGAAATCTGCACCGTACTATGGTTATTGTAATTTCTAATTGCCGAGATACAGACCACTGTTTGTTCCAGCAAGATCTTAGATTTACGAAGTCTGTGACTTTATAAAATGACAGTTTTTCTATTTCCTTGTGCAAACAAGGATTTCTATATCTGAGTGCTGTTACATAAGCAAAATCAGGTAAATGGGTAAGAGTAGTCCGCTTAAAGATCCTTTGGCTAACGAGTCTGCCATCTCATTTGGATAAATCCCGCAGTGGCCGGTACACATAGCACGTGGAAATGTCTCAGGTTGGCAGGTAATAAACTGCTAATCATACTCAACAATATCCACCTTTTTGCTGCAGTTATTGTAGTGCGTGCTGAGAGAAAATCAGTAAGTATGACTGCTTCTGATTTACTTACAGAAAGTGCAAGGAGTGCTAGAATTATAGCGAATAATTCAGCGATTATTTTAAGCGTATAATCTGGTAATCGATCTGAAGAAGACAAGTCGAGAGAAGTACAGAAGATGCTTACTCCAGCCTTTTTGTTCAATGCAGATGCATTCGTTGCAATAATGTTGTTTCTGAACAAATGAGTCAAGTAATCTTGTAACTGAATATTTAAATATCGAAGGGGAATTTGTTTTGCATTAGAGAGAAAATTTCATCAAATTCTATTTGAAGTTTTGATTTAGGAATCTTCATTGAAGAATTCTGATAGATATTTTCATTCAGAGGTTCTAGCAGCGCTTGGACGAACCTAACCTGAGAGAAGTCTAGTCTAAACCTTAGGGTTCTGAAGAATGCCCTTGGATATTGAATAAAAACATAAGACGCTTGTCTCAGAGGCGAATGGTATATTTTTCGGACAGTTTGAGCTGTGAGTATTCTAAACCGAGTTAACAAAGATTGAAGGCGCGCTTGCACATACAAAACCTTATTAGCGAAGAATTTGGAGAGTGCAATACACAGAGAAAAGCATCTCTCTAATGTCTCATCTTGTATGCCGCGCTGCGAGAAAATATTATGCACCCGAATGCCATACTAGACCACACATACATCTTGTAAATTATTATCAGTGAACTCCTTTGCAATCCAATTTTCCTGTTTTCCGATTTTCGTAACCACCTCAAAGCACGTGACGCTTTACAGCCAGCCTCATCTATGTGGCTTTTTTAAATTTAGCGTTCTATTATATACAATGCCTAGGTACTTCAGGAAATCAATCTGGGGAATGCGCTTGTTACAATACTTCAGAGAAATGTAGACACGATTTTTAAAGAGAACGGAATGCGAACTTTTTTGACATTCAATGACATGTGGATATTGTCCAGTCATGCTTCTGGCATGTTCTTGTACTTCTGTTATGCCTGATACAATGAGTGCAGAATACTGTTTGTTGCAAAGAAAGCAATATCATCTGCATACACGTAAACTTCAATATCCCGATGAGTTCGATTGGAATTAGTAATATATTGAATAAAACAGAAGATAATACCGAGCCTTGAGGTACACCTCATGTCTGCCTATATCTTTTAACAGAGCATTCACCCAAGAAGCAATAAATATCTCTGTCTTTTCGAAACACTGTAATCAATGATGTTGAGTATTTTGGAAAGCTATAGTCTTGCATCTGGCTTCACTTCATTGTACACTTTAGCTAAGTCTAGAGTGACTATTGCACTGTATTCGCGCCAGTGCCAAGCCAGCTGTATACAACACCCGTTCTTGGGGAAAGCGGTCCTATTTTCTATTTCATCTTCCTCTCATTCCCTTAGCTGCCCCCACGCACCGGAGCACAAGTGTTTTTTTTTTGTTTTTTTGTGTTGTCACACTTGGTCAGCAATGCGCGCGCGTGGAGCTGGCAGCAAAGTTTCTGGGGGGCAGGCTTGGCTCTATGGTAGTAGTTGGCCCGGACCTCATTGCAACATTGGGTGGCCGTCTGGCAGAAGCGTCTCTAGGACGACATTGGCTGCCTATAGCTGGCTGGTCTACACCACGGTGCGCCTCTGCTTGAATATCTCTCAGTGTGTTTTGTCATGAAAGGAATTGGCTTTGTCGCTGTGGTAGATCTCGCCCATGGTGTAGCGTTTCCTCACCATTCGTAGAATACAGTTAGGGTAGACGGCCCTGATTTTTCCGGCAAGGTCGCAGAGTAACGTGGAAACCCTGGTGTTATTCCCACCACTGGTAGTGCACTTAAATGCAGCGGGATGCTCTGTGGGGCAGCCACGTGGACGGTTGGGCTATTTTTCGAAATGAGATGCGACGTAGCCTATGGTCGGGCATCAAAACGGCAGCAGAAGTTCCTGACGTAGTCGGTCCGGTGGCTTCTGGTTAACTGTCATCTTGGAGGGAACAGCCCAAGGGCTGGTTTTCACCAAGTTTTCAGTGTCAGTGGCCTCATCCTGGCTGGGTATCAGGACTTTTTCGAAGGAAGTATCCCTCGGGAGCCGAGTGTGTTCATGGCTGAGCATCAGCGCGTCTTCTAAAATAAGCGTATGAGTCGTCTTAAAATATCGCTGTGTCACGGCTGACTTTGTTCGCTTCTTCAGAAATGCCTGTTTTGTGAAGCAGTAGGTTGTATATTTTGTTACTGGCGGTCATGGTCTGTTAAGGTATAGTTGTGCCTGGTCTGGTAGAGGTGAGCGCCTCCATATCCTCAAACAATGACGAGCCCAAGGGCAGTATCTCCGAACGAAGTTTTGGTGGCGGTATTTTCAGGTCGATTACTTATGCAAAGTCTGGACCTGCAGACTAAGACTGCAGCCACTTCGGTCAGGGTTAGCCGCAGGAAACTCCTCGCTGCATTCTATCGACGAGCTCTAACGAACGATTTCAGCCTCGAGGTGGTGCCACTACAGAGCTCTGTTTTCGGTGAAAGTCTGGTATTTGATCAAGGCACTCGGGGTCCGGTCAAAGGCAGTTATGAGCTTGGAGCTCCACTCCGCCCAGGTCTGCTGCTTCACGAATTAATACCGGTGCCACGCCGTTGCACCTGCCCGAAGCCAATCATACCAGACGTACCAATTCTGATGCTCTGTTTAGGACACGCGCGCTACATGCGCGTTGACGCTTGCCACCCAGCGGTCGGCGTCATTCTGAAGCCCGTCGTACTTCTCTGGTTTGCTGACAGCCGGTGCTGGTGGGTCAGCACGTGAGAATGCAGACATTTCCGAGTCGAAGCAGCTCATCTGGTTTCAGAGCTTTAGAAGGACGCACCTCAGATCTCCGCGTCGCTCAAATGAGCAGACGTCAAGGCCTTGTATAGTGACTGCATTCAACATGTCGTGGCTCTCACTGAGGACCGGCAACATGGCAGGGAACGGCACGGAGCTTGTTGCTGTGATAGCATTGACCGTAACGTGGAGTCGTGCATTGGTACGCCGCAGTTCTACAGCACCGTCCCATGAGGCCCCAGAATCACTCTGTTTCGCGTCCACGCATTATGCGGTGCTAGCAGTATTCACGGCGGCGACATGCACGTCCTAAGAAGTCTGAAGAGCGTCCCTTGGTTGTTCACACGTTGTAAGACGACAGGGCCCGGAAGGCAAGCCACGGAAAGCGTGCGCGACGTTCTCAGATGATAACAGTTCATGCGCATACTGAGATGAAAGCCTGTAGTCTGTCAAGTCCGTCTGTCAGTCTTAAGGGATGCTGTTCATGCTTCATCAGACATCGCTGCCCATCGCATCCCAGACATCGCAGTCACCAGACTCACTGCAATTGCCGCTTCCAGCGACTTCACGGTAATCACGCAAACAGTGTTTACCACGATGAAGTCATTTCAAGACAACAGGAAATGCATCAGACGAGCAATGTCACGCACAGCACTGCATCCGCCATTGCTTACCGACCTTCCTGAATTTCGGGGATTTCAAGACAACCCCACGCTTTGGCTGAAACCACTGAATACATTATCCCGTCACTATTCCTGGCCTGACGACATCAAAATTAAGGAAAACCATAACTGCGCTTTAGAAGAGACACGAGAATGAAGTGGACAGGATAATCGCATAACCACGACTGCGATTGACGGACAGGACTGCAATCGTCTTGTCCACTTCATCTTTGTGTCTCGTTTTAAGCACAGTTGTTATTGGCCTAGATGTAATAATAACTAGCCCCCACGATCATACGCTTCTCGACATCAAGATGTCGCGTGTGGTGAGAGAACTACGTGATCCGGCCAAAGCATGGCATCATTACGACGGCTGTAACCACAGCACTTGGACCACCTGAAGTGTAGTCCTTGTCAGCTCCATTCGCCCGCTCTCGTCCATGTAGGACGACCGGTTTATGCTAGTGTATTGGTGCCGGGAAGGTCCCACTCAAGATATCACGAACTACATCAATGAGAAGCTCTGGTAGTTTTGGGACGTTAAACGCGTAATTCTATCTTTCAGAAGCTCCAGCTTCTCAACGACTGTGTCATCACGTAGCAGTCTCCCGCTGCACGCCAGTACGTTGTCGACAGAATGTATGACGCCACTACAGTGGCATCCTGTCCTCTCAGGGGGCGGAGATCTCACCGACAGTGTTCATTCACAAGGCCGTGGAACTCAAGTAGACTTCCCGACGCCACCTCACTCTCGACACGCCGCAGCAGACGAGACCATCTTTAGCCACCTCTACGAGATGGGATCGCTGCTCCTGCGGACGTCTTTGACAAAACCCTTAAGTGTGCCACCAATCGCCGAAGTCCCGGATTAGATATTAAGTCTTCCAAACTCCACTGTTACCGGTGCATGTCGAAGAGATTGATGACTTCTCAGCGCTTTTCGATCCCGAGGCCAAACGAACGGTGCTCCACCCACGTCACGCTCCCGACGCTATTTCCCTGTGGACTCAGCCTACACTGCATGTACTTGCATCACTGCTTCAGTGGGGATGCTTGAAGCGAATGTCTGGACGACAGTGGGGACAAAATTTCTCCTAGCCGTTCCTGTTTTAGAGGACCTGCCTGCCGACATGATTCAGGGCACGGATTTCCTACCGGTAGATGATGCCCAGATCACAATCGATTGCGGCCTATTGAGCTTCAGCGTTCGTCAAGCGAGGCTACGGAGGCGCTCCTACCAACTCTGAGACGTGAGCCCTTGCCTCGTCCGCTTACCTTAAGTTTTGTACTGGCCCGGCATAATCAATATTAGCCAACACTGCAGCATATTTTCCAGGCACTAAGATGGAGTTGCAACGCACAACAACGGGGCAACACTCTGCGATATGCGTGCCATAAAGAAGATACGCTGAGAGGAAGCGTGCTGTTATCGCATATAAAGTACGCGAGATGGTCTTCGCGGGCATAATTAGGCTTTTGTAGAGTCTGTGGGCAGCGCCTAGTGTGCTCGTGCGTAAGAAGAACGAATCCATGCGGTTCTGCGTAGAATAAAGGCAGCTCAACTAGTGCGTAACGCCCTAATCGTATCCACTGCCCCGCATCGACGAGGCAGGTGCTCAAGTGCTCCAACTAGATACTGTCTCTCTCTCTCTTCCCCACTACATTTGCCCCGGTGGGTAAGAGGAGCCATCCTGGCGACTCACGGCGAAGCAAGCACAAGGGGATCATAGTAAGGTTTTAGGTGGCTGATGTGGACTGTCTCACGACCACGGCATCGTCTGTCCTCGGCAGGTGTCACTGGTTCAACTGCGTAGTTGACCGGTGACGTGCATTAAACGATGCGGTACGGACCGTTGTACTTGGGTACAAACTTTCGGGAGAGTCCGGGGGACTGGAAGGGAACCGAAAGCCTTACAAATGAGCCTACGGGAAGCTGTGAGCAGGCTTGTCTTGGTCGAGTCGTTCTTTTTGGAGACCTTGTGCGACGGACGTAAATGAACGCGCTAATTGGCGGCACTCTTCGGCACACTGAAAAAGCTCGGAGGTTGGGCGGTATTTTGAAGCATCTGGGCGGTAAGTAAGTATCGTGTCAAGCGTAGAAGATGGCTCACGTCCGTACAGTAGGAAAAAAGGTAAAAACCCAGTAGTTGCTTGCGTGGCCCTATTATACGCATACGTCACAAAAGGAAGCACCATGTCCCAATTACAATGGTCGCAGGATATGTACATAGAAAGCATATCACCGAGGGTGCGGTTAAAGCGCTCTGTCAAACCGTTTGTCTCTGGGTGATAGCTTGTAGTGGTGCGACGAATAATATTGCACTCACTGAGAAGCTCCTGGACGACTTGCGATAGAAACGCATGCCCACGGTCACTAAGCAGCTCACGTGGTGCGCCATGGCGAAGGATAAAGCTACGCAAGATGAACAAGGCGACATCACTAGCAGCAGCGGCTGGCAAAGCGGCAGCTTCAGCGTAACGGATTAGGTGGTCAACGGTCACCATAATCCAGCGATTTCCCGCAGGAGTACAAGGTAGTGGGCCGTAGAGGTCTTTGCCGATTCTATCGAACGGCCGAGCTGGACACGGCAATGGTTGTAATTCGCCAGAGGCATGACAAGTTGTTTTCCGTCGCTGACACTCAGTGCAGGAGCGTATGTACTTGCGAATGAGCGAGTACATTCCACGCCAGAAAAATCGATGACGAAGCCGGTCGTATGTTTTCAAAACGCCAGCGTGCACGTTTTGAGGGTCTGCGTGGAAGTACGTGCACATGTTGGAGCACAAATGGCGAGGTATAACAAGAAGCCATTTCCTACCATACAACTGATAGTTGCGACGGTACAACATGGCATCCCATATTGCATAATGGGGAATTCGCCGACGTAGTGCACGAGGTAGACGCTGGCGTTGCGTCACCGAAAACGAGGAGAGAAAGTCGATGAGCGATGCTATCCAAGGGTCCTTGCGTTGTTCCGAAAGCATGTCAGTGGTATCGATGCTGCCGATGGTAGCTTTGGCGAAGGAAACAGGTACAACGGCTGAAGGTAGGGGCGAACGAGAAAGAGCATCTGCGTCGGTGTGCTTGCGGCCTGAGCGGTAAATGACGTGAATATCAAATTCCTGTAAACGTAGCGCCCAACGTCCAAGCCGGCCCGAAGGATCCTTCAATGAAGCGAACCAACCGAGTGAATGGTGATCTGTAACTACATCGAATGGGCGTCCATATAAGTAAGGACGAAATTTTTGTAATGCCCAAACAATGGCCAAACATTCCTTTTCGGAAACCGAGTATTTGTGCTCTACCTTGGTTCGGGTGCGACTCGCATACGCAACTACATACTCCGAGAAGCCAGGTTTGCGTTGAGCAAGGACAGCGCCATGTTCTATGTCACTGGCATCCGTGTGCACCTCGGTTGGAGCAGTAGGGTCGAAGTGGCGTAAAATAGGGGGTGAAGTAAGGAGATGGCGTAACGTTGCAAAAGCATCATCGCATGCTGGCGACCAATCAGAGAGGTGTCCATCGCCAGAGATCAGCTGTGTCAGTGGTGCAATTATTGAAGCAATGTTCTTCCCAAAGCGGTGAAAGTAAGAGCATAGTCCGACAAAGCTGCGAAGCGCTTTCAAAGTCGTAGGCTTCGGGAACTCAGCAACAGCACGAAGCTTCTCTGGGTCTCGGAGGACGCCCTGTTTTGAGACAACGTGACCAAGTATTGTGAGTTTCCGAGCTCTAAAGTGGCACTTCTTGATGTTTAGTTGAAGGCCTGCGCTCGTGAGGCAGCTCAAGACTTCGCTGAGAAGTTGGAGATGGCTGTCGAAATCAGGGGAGAAAACAACGGCATCATCCAAGTAGCATAGGGATGTCGTTCATTTTAGCCCATGCAGGACGCTATCCATCATCCTTTCGAATGTGGCTGGCGCATTACCAAGGCCGAAGGGCATTACACTTATTTAGTATAGCCCATCAGGCGTCACAAAAGCAGTTTTCGGACGATCTTATGGTGCCATGGGGACCGGCCAATAACCGGACCGTAGGTCTAGTGATGAGAAGAATTCAGTGCCTTGCAAGCAGTCCAGGGCATCAGCGATGCGCGGCAAAGGGTATACGTCTTTAATCGTGACTTTGTTTAAACGGCGGTAATCGACTAATGAGCGAATCGAGCCGTCTTTTTTCCTCCCAAGTACCACAGGTGAAGACCAGGGACTGCTCGACGGCCGAATGACGCCATGTTGAAGCATGTCGGTCACTTGCTCGGTGATTACACGACGCTCCACAGAAGATACACGGTAGTGACGCTGTCGCAGAGGCGCTTGGGAGCTCGTGTTAATCTGATGCACAATGGTGTGCGTTCGGCCTAAGGACGTCTGCTGGCAATCGAACGAACCGCGAAACTGGTGAAGAAGTTCTGGAAGCTTCTCGGGGTGTGGTTCTTCAAGTTCGTCATCAATTGAGGGGCCAAACAATTTATTATTTTCGTAGACAATTGAATGGGCAGATGGCGTCAATGCATTAAGCTGCAAATCAATTTCACCGTCAAGGTCGAAGATGGAGGAAACGTCTAAGTCTTGGAATGTTCCAATACATGCTCCGCGACGCAAGGTTGTGGGAGACGGCAAGGGATTTGTGACAAACGAATTGGTAGCGCCCGCCGAAATATCTAGAACTGCAAATGCAACGCGAGGCCCTTTTGACTTTGGAATGTTTAGGAAGGCGCAAACAACACTGCAGGCTTAAACACATCGGCACAATATACGGGAACAAAGGCTGCGCTAGTCGGTGGTATGTCGATGTCGTCAGCGACAAACAGCTTGTTCAACGAAAATTCCGGAGACGAGGCACACAACGCAGAGAAGGCCACTCCAGCACGAGCACAGTTGAACTCCGCATGATTACGAGACAGAAAATCCCAGCCAAGGATCACATCATGAGATCACGCCTGTAGCACAACAAATTCAACGGTATACAAAACATCTTGGATGAGAACGTGGGCGGTACAGTCAGCTGATGGTCGGATATGGTGAGCACTGGCAGTACGGAGGGACAACCCCCTTGGCGTCGTGGTAACCTTCCGAAGCAGGCGGCAAAGTTTTAAATCAATTACTGAAACGGCAGCACCAGTGTCCACAAGCGCAAGGGTACGGTAACCATCCACAAAAACGTCGATGAGGTTTGACGGAGAAATGCGAGGACTTGATTCTTTCGACGACGACGCAGTTCGTGCCTCCGCAACTGCGGCATCTAGTTTTCCGCGTCTGAAGGGCAGGGTCGACGGCGCATAGGCGACAGGGAGTGACGTCGTGGAGATAGAGATCGGTGACTGACTGAGGGAGGGCGGTCGGGTGAAGAAGATTCTTGTTGACGTGCCGTGTTGTTAAAGCGCCGAGAGTCGTGCGACGATCTCTGCATGTTGTCGCTCTGAACGAGAGGGCGGTGGCGGCACAAGCGAGCCACATGTCCTGCGTAATCGCATGAATAGCAAATCGGGTGGTTGTCTGAGGTGCGCCACGGATTCGCAAACGCTGCAATCGGCCGGCTAAACGGAACTGGTGATAGCCGAACAGGGATCGGTTAGGTAACATAAGTGGGCTGTCGAGGTGCTCTGGCTGCAACGACTTGCGCCTACGTCAAGGGTGCGGCCTCCAGAGGTGGGGAACGAGCGAAAGGCAAAGCGTCCGCTACCTCATCTTGTATGACGTGCCTTATGGCCGGGGCCAGATGATCTGGGGCCAAAGGATGCGTTTGTGCTGGCTCGGGCGCACTCGATGAAATGGAGAGATTCCGAGCGACCTTTTCACGCACGAACTGCTTTTTGCAAGCCAACATGTCGTTCTGGTCTCCGAGAGTCAAGGCCGCGATCGAATCACGTTGTTCCAGAGAGCGCCGTGTTTGGGCGCGTTGCTTGCGCAATTCGTCAAAACTCTGGCACAAGCTGACGAGTTTGGCAATGATTTGTGGGTCCTTGGCTAACAACATTTGAAATGCGTCGCCGCATATGCCCTTGAGGATTTGTTTGATTTTGTCGGCTTCGAGCATCGCTGGGTTTACCCGCTTGCACAAGTCAACAACGTCTTCAATTTAGCTCGTAAAGGTCTCTCCTGGCTGTTGAGCACGCTCACGAAGTCGTTGTTCTGCGCGAAGTTTTCGCGCAGAACAACGACTTCGTTCTGCGCGAAGTTTTCGCGCAGGGCGGTCAAAGACTTGCGAAAAGGTGGCCTTGAATGTATCCCAGCTGGCAATGTCGGCTTCGTGATTGCGCAACCAGAGACTAGTGACGACGGACAAGTAAAAGCTTACACAGGTCAGCTTAGCCGCATCGTCCCAATTGTTCGCTGCGCTCACCTTGTGGTAGGTAGCCAGCCACTCCTCAACGTCTTGGCCGTCAGTGCCGCTGAAGAATGGTGGGTGACGCAGTGGCCACACGCCGGGACATGTAGAGGCGGGAACTTGCGAGGTACCTTGAGTGGAGGGTTCTTCCGGCATTGCTGGCACTGCAGGTAAGGTGCGACTTCGTATTTCCAGCTTCGAAGACTACGCAGCACCTCCACCAGATTATAAGGGGATTTATTGAATAAAACCAACTGCCTGGTTCAAAAAGCGTCAGTCGCTGTCACGAGCTACGCTATTCGTCGTAGTCGTCTTTCAGGTGCTCCAACTAGATACTGTCTCTCTCCCTCTTCCCCCCCTACACAAAAGATATGCAGGTGTTGCAGCACGTAATACCACCGCCATGGGTGCATCTCTCGCAACATCTATCGCAGAGGCCATAGAGAAGGCTACAAAAAAGGCAATGGAACGCCTCGTAAAAACATTTTTGGAAGCTTGGCACAATTGGTTTCCAATCAGCTATCTCAAATTCTAGGTGTGGCATCTACGAACGATTGCGCTCCTCAGACATCATTGGTATCGCAGCGTACGGAAATAGAAAGTGCGACAACACGTCAGCGAGCAGTTTCTCCTGAGGCAGGAACTTCCAAAACAACAGAAGACAGTGGTCTTACGGATGATTCGAAAGCATGTGCCGATATGGATTTAGATTCTCATAAGGCTCTCAAGCGAACCCATCTCCTCAATCAAAAAACTTTTCGCATAATTCGAAATCTAAAAAGTATCTATCAAAAAAATTCTTTGAGAACATGTCTAAGAAAGACTTTTTGCGAAAGGACATTTTGGGCCAAGCAGTTTCTGCGACGGTTCTGCCGTCAAAATAGGTTCACTAATCATATTACAGTGGAATTGCAGATCTATATTTTCAGCAGCCACAGACCTATCGTACCTTTCTTCACAACTTTCCCCGTATAATATATCACTGCAAGAAACCTGGCTTTCAACCAGCCAGAAGTTTTACCTAAAAAGTTATCGGCTATTTCGATTGGACCTACCTAGCAGAAGTTTAGTTAAAAAGCTACGATCTCTTAGCGTTGTGTGTCTCCAGATTGTGAAATTTTGATAGTAGACATAATATTTCCAGACGCTTCTCAATGGTCGTTTGTAAATGCATATTTCCCAGCCGGGGTGCAAGACACACGAAATCTAGACGATATGTTCTGCCTGCAGAAAGGATATATTAATCACTGGAGACTTCAATTCACATCATGTGGCCTGGGGTTTCAAAACAGATTTAAGCGGAAAACGCTTGTGGGAATGGGTTATTGGCAAGAATTTAGCTTGTTTATATTCGCAGTCTGCTACTTTTGTCCGAGGTCTCTCTAAATCTGTAATTGACTTGACATTTTAAGCTCATCTCTTAATATATGTTCGTGGTAAACTTTAGACTGTGCTACTAACAGTGACCACTTGACTATTAGTTTTGTACTGAACTTGTGAAGAATACATTTCGCCGAAAAGGCCCGCTCACTCCTCAACAACAGAAAATTAGAAAAACACTTAGGGCTACTTTTGATCCCCGCAATGACATACAAGGTGACATGAGGACTATGAGTCAGTGTGCAGTGTTAAAAAGATGAGTAAAAGACGCAACTTTTAAATTATACTCGGCCACAAGAGATTCTTTTAGTCCATGGTAGAGTGCATGAGGAGGTATAGAAAACGGGAAGCTGCATGGAAACAACTGCTGGTCAAGCAATCTCCATAAAATTGGTGTGATTATAAATTCGCAGCAGCAGACTTCAAACACAAAGTAAGTACAGCAAAAGATGGTTATAATATGAAACGACATGATTATCTTTCTAGGGCTAAAAACAAAACAGCGCTCTTTAGATTTTTAAGATCTCGAAAGATGTTACCACCCACTAAAATTATTGACTCTTCTGTTCTTTCCCCCGTGAGCTCTCTGATTTAGTAGAAAATATTGCGAATGGGCTCCAAGATAGATTTATGTCATTTATAGCACTGCATATTGCGAACCAAATGGCAGGCGAGGATTTCGAGGAGGTTACTTTAGATGAGCTGGCAGAGATAATAAGGCACTTATCTCCTTCGGAACCTGGACCAGACGGGGTACAAATGCAATGATAAAGTAATATTCGAGATTTGTCCAACTGAAGTACTTAATCTGGTGAATTTTTCTTTGACAAAAGCTTGGGTACCTGCTGAATTGAAGCTGTCTAAAGTGATTCCACTTCTTAAAAAGCAAGAAAAGGGATTCGCCTTGGACAATGTAAGGCCGATATCACTCACGTCAAATCTGGTCAAGCTAATTGAAAGAGTTTCGAATGCCCGGGTAATGAAATATATCGATAATAACGCAATATTACACCCCAGTCAAATTGGTTTTAGATCCGGTTGCTCAATATGGTGTGCGCATGTTGATTTAGAGAGCTGAATACAACTGGCTTGGCGTCGGCGTAAATACTGTGCTTTAGTTACTCTAGATTTGGCTAAAGCGTACGGTAGTGTTGAGCATTCAATTTTATTAAAGCAGATGGAATATCACCACTGTCCCAACTACATCACTGCGTGAGTGTCGGAGTTTTTAAGAGGGAGAGAATAATACTGCTTTAAAGATGGGTACTCGTCGAATAGATAAAAGCAGACACGTGGCGTACCACAGGGGGCTGTCCTGTCACCAGGTTTATTTAACATCTTCATAAGCTCCATTCCATCAACTAACGATATTCAGTTATATGTGTACGCGGACGATATTGCTTTTTTTGCAAGTAATACCGACCTTCAATCCCTATACCAGAGTCTACAAAATTATCTCAATACATAGAAAGATGGCTTAAAAATATTCATATGACCCTGAACAGTAATGAGCTAATTCCGCAGGCGAATTCCCTTAAATATTTGGGCATCATATATAGTGACACGATAAATTGAAGAAGTCAAACTGATGATGTGTACTCCAAGGCAACACGGGCCATGGGGTGGCTACGGAAGCTCGCAAACCGTTAAGCGGGTTTAAGAAGAGATGTGCTAATAATGACATATAAACTTTATCTGTGTCCCATCATAGAATTCGGATGTGTATTATTTTCTGGTAGCGTAGCATATAAAATGCGACCCCTAATACTGCTGGGAAGAGATGCGTTGCGTTTGTGTCTGGGTCTACCAAAGTTTGTTGCAAATAACGTGTTGTATATGGAAGCTCGCCTACCATCTCTGCTAAATAGGTTTAAAATTCTTACTGTGCAAGCATTCCTAAACATATACAATTCACACCAAAGACACTCCTTTTACGCTTTCATTTAAGAACCAGTTTTATTTTTTGAAACCCATTGGTCGCGTCTACACACCCTGCAAATAGTATTTGCACAAGCGCCACTAAAGCAACTGAATGTAAAAATTAGACATATTGGTCCAATACGCAACCTAAAGTCAATGCTTCGCATACAATTTGATGATATATTTCCTCATAACGCGAAACAATTGGCGTATAAGTATTTGAATGACCAGTTAGCAGTTGATGTAGCTCACCTAGAGATAAGCAATATTATTGCGACTAATGCATCTGTGTCAAAAGAAAAGGCTGGGGATGGCATTTTCTCTCCTTCTTTGGACTGGTCCTTTTCGATTCGACTCCGAAATTATACCCCTTTCATATTCGTTATCAATTTGTGATGCACTTTCTGCGGCAGTAAATGCAGAGCGGATGAATACATTTCGGCATTTAGTACCGAAAACCGTAAAAAAAACTACATTTTTTTATTGGTACCAGGCCACCGCGGAATATATTTGAACGAAATGGCGGACACTTTAGCAGAAGTATCCCTGAGTGGGCCCACTATCCCAGTTTTGCCAGAGATACGGCTTACGTGACAGCGCTAAGGTTTCGAAATGCTTGCCTGCAATGGGGAAAAGGTAATTTGGATAAATTCAAAGATTTCGAGCTTTTGAGCTATTGCTGGAATAAACAGTGGTGTGTATCTCGCCAGTTAGAGGTCACTTATACCAGATTGCGCTGTGCAGTTCCACAACTAAATTATTACCTTAACAAAGCTCGGCTCAAGGCGTCACCGCTATGCAATCGGAGCAACGAAATTGAAACAATTGAGCATTTCTTTTTATTCTGTCAACGTTATTCTTATCAGAGAAAAAGATTTTTAGTAGCCCAATTACAAAAGCTAGGAATACAAGTAAATCTACCAGTAATTTTATCACTTGGCGGAACTTCATTTGGTTGCTGCCACAGGGATGCATGCTCCACTTTATTTGATTACATCAACGCAACTAAAAGATCACCGTGCTAATGAACCCCTACCTTTTCAGATCATTAGTTTATAATTCGTAGTTATGTCTATCAAAAACAAGAGATGGTTTGACCGTTTGCTCAGCAAACATTTTAGTTTTTTGGTAGTAATAATTTTAAACTACTTTTTCAGATTGGCTTCATTTTCACTTTAGTTTCATTTAGGTATCCTGCCGCCCGGTTCTTAGCCCATACCCCTCTGTGGGTAAGCGCCATCCATCAGAGGTTATCAGCATCAGCATCAGCATCAGTATGAGCCAGGCCACGTCTCCCAATAATCGTAGCGTCACACAAGTCGACAGGATGAAGACCTGCCAGCTTCTTCATCATCTACGCAGTGCTCTGCATCACACCCTGAACATACATGGACTACCGTACAAACATCTAGCATTATGCATCGACCAGCATCATGTCAGAAGCATCTACTGACTTTCCCATCCCCACGTACACCGCAGCAGCGGACGATGGACCCGTACAAGACTGGTTCGACCAGTTCAAGTTCCACGCTACCGCTGCATCTTGGTCAGAACGGGAGATGGTTACGAACGTTAGCAACTACGTCACTGGTGAGGCATTTAAATTTTACCTCACACACATATTCGACAACGGCAAGTCTTGGCAAAAGATAAAAGAAAAAATGATCGTATGGTTTCAAGACAATAATGAAGATTCGATTAGAACACACACTCTCAGTGCATTCGAACTCAGTCATCGCAGCCATAAACAGCCTTCACGCATTCACGCGCAGAGCATGAATTTACAATTCCCGTCAGGTGAAGTCAGCCACATGCTCACAGAAAAATCACGTGGACGTTTTCCCAACCTTCCATCTGGTCTTCCGTAACTTGACCCGTTGGTTGCTGACTTCACCCACCTCATGCCCAACACGTTCACTAGAGCCGGAATAGAGCAGAGGGATTCGGTGTGTACTCGACCGAGCCCATACTCTTCAATACAGATTCACGCAATAGATGAGCTCAACTCTTTAACTCCGCAAACTGACCGACATTTACAAATAATATCTGACCAAATAACGCCTGTCAAAGTGTCACTGTCCAGTGTCCAGCCAGCTGAGAGTGCAAACAACACAGGAGGCTCAGAAGCATCACCTTTCAGGCATTGCCGTGAACCAAAAGCGTCCGTTAACAACGGCGTTGCAAAAGCCTCCGAAAATCGTTTTGTTGATTCTAGCCTGAAATCTTTTTTGCCTGACAAGAATCGTGAGGACTCAATAAGTACTCACTATTTAATAGTCACATCAAGTTGAAAAAACACGCAGGCTCATGTTACTAAAGAAAAACTACCTCGTCAGCTTCCACAACTGCAGCAGTTACGTGAGCTAGCAGGACGACGAGGAACTAAAATGACATCTCAAGCACAGTTATGACTTAAGGAAGGTCGTCAGAAACGACACCAACTAAAGTAAGGACAAAGTCAACATTCTAGCTATCTCCGCAGAAGAAAACGTCAAGGAAGTCTTCTACACAAGATATTCAAACATCGTCGGTGATGCGATCAATGGAGCCATTGCCACGGAAAACTACGAAAAAGACTGAACGTTATCATTTGTACAATGCCCGAACATAGACATAATTCGTTGAACATCAGTTCTCTTACATGCAGGCTGAAAGCACTGATTCTGTGTCAGCCACGACACAAAATACAGCGCGTACGACGGAGAATTTGGCGCCTACGACATTCGACCTTCGAATGCTACAAGGACTTCCAGCCTTGTTCGCTCTTCGCAGCTGCTCAAGTCGTGTCATGGTCAGTGCAGTTTTGCAAGATGCGGTTGCCTTCTCCAGAACGTTACAGCCAGCATCGCTTACCAGAACTCCCCAATTTACCGGACTGCTGCACTCTTTTTTGAAGTTTTGCGAGTTCACCGAACACCACGGGGCCATGAAACCAATTGTGCATTTTGACATTTGTGACTTTTTAACCCCTCCTTGTTCACTTTTTCTTGTTCATAATCCACGCCTTCTTTCGGGTGGAGGGGGAACCGTGTGAAGTATGAAGCGATGATTGGTAGAAGCCGAGAAGGAAGAAATGAGAATGGAATAAACATGGCGTATGAGCCAGGCCAATTCTCCCATTCATCGTAGCGTCATATATATATATATATATATATATATATATATATATATATATATATACATATATATAGATATATATATATATATTCAGCAGTAAACAACAGTCAACAATACTCAATTTTCTTCTTCCCTAACACTATATATCTATATATAAATAATGAAAGAACTGGATACCTAAGGGCTCGTTCTTCCGTGTTTTGACACAATATAATGATATGTATATATTAATGAATAATGATCCAATATTATATATATATATATATATATATATATATATATATATATATATATATATATATATATATATATATATATATATATATATATAAGCGGGAATAATGATTCATTGGGCCAGTAAGTCCTCGTGAAGGTATGGAATATGGCACAACGGGAGCGTTGACAACAAAGATAAATATATTTCCCAACAGTTTCGGGAGGGGTCCTCCTTCCACCAGGGGATGAGTTTATATATATATATATATATATATATATATATATATATATATATATATATATATATATATATATATATATATCTGCAGAACAGGTACTCGGCTCTTAGTGAGGAAACCAACCTTAGCGTAGATACAATGAATGATAATCTGACGAGTATCATTACGGAGTGTGCAGCGGAAGTTGGAGGCAGGGTAGTTAGACAGGACACTGGCAATCTTTCGCAGGAAACGAAGAACCTCATTAAGAAGCGTCAAACCATGAAAGGGTCAAGTACAACAGATGAAATAGAACTGGCAGAGCTTTCGAAGTTGATTAATAGACGTGAGGTATGCGATGTAGGAAGGTATAACATGGAGAAAATTGAACACGCTCTGAAAAACGGAGGAAGCGTCAAAGCAGTGAAGAGGAAACTTGGGATAGGCAAAAGTCGGATGTATGCCCTAAGGGACAAAGAATGCAAAATAACTACCAATATAGATAGGATGGTTAAAATAGCGGAGGAGTTTTACAGAGATCTGTACAGTAGCCGAGACAACCACGACCTTAATACTATAAGAACTAGCAGTAACCCAGACGAAATCCCACCAGTGATGATAGAAGAAGTCAGAAGAGCTTTGGAGAGCATGCAAGCATGCAAAAGAGGCATGCAAAGAGGCAAAGAGGACAGATTGTTTTAGAAAAACTAGCCACCCTGTTTACGAGGTGTCTCCTGACGGGAAGGGTACCAGAGTCTTGGAAGAACGCTAACATCATCTTAATACATAAGAAAGGAGATGACAAGGACTTGAAGAATTACAGGCCGATCAGCTTGCTCTCTGTAGTGTACAAGCTATTTACAAAGGTAATTGTTAACAGACTAAAGAAAACATTAGAATTCAATCAACCAAAGGAACAAGCAGGATTTCGAACAGGCTACTCAACAATTGACCACATTCATACTATCAATCAGGTAATAGAGAAATGCTCAGAGTATAACGAACATTTATACATAGCCATCATAGATTAGGAGAAGGCGTTTGATTCAGTAGAAGTATCAGCCGTCATGCAGACACTGCGGAATCAGGGCGTAGATGAAGTATATATAAACATTTTGGAAGAAATCTACAGGGGATGAACTGCTACCATAGTGCTTCATAAAGAAGCAACAGAATACCAATCAAGAAGGGTGTAAGGCAGGGGACACAATCTCCCCAATGCTATTTACCGCGTACCTACAGGAGGTTTTCAGAAGCCTAGAATGGGAACAGTTAGCGATAACAGTTAATGGAGAATACCTTAGTAACCTGCGCTTCGCCGATGACATTGCATTGCTGAGTAACTCAGGGGACGAATTGCAACTCATGATTACGGAGTTACACAGGGAGAGCAGAAAGGTTGGTCTTAAAATTATTCTGCAGAAAACGAAAGTAATGTACAACAACCTCGGCAAGGAGCAGCGCTTCGAGATAGGTAATAGTGCACTTGAAGTTGAAAAAGATTATGTCTACTTAGGGCAGGTAATAACCGCAGAACCTAACCACGAGTTTGAAGTAACTAGAAGAATAAGAATGGGGTGCAGCACATTCTGCAAGCACTCTCAAATTATGACAGGTAGATTGCCATTATCCCTTGAGAGGAAGGTATGTAACTGCTGTATCTTGCCGGTACTTAGCTACGGAGCAGAAACCTGGAGACTCACAAAGAGGGTTCAGCTTAAATTGAGGACGACGCAGCGAGCAATGGAAAGAAAATTGGTAGGTGTAACCTTGAGAGACAAGAAGAAAGCAGAGTGGATTAGGGGACAAACGGGGGTTAAGGATATCATAGTTGAAATAAAGAAGAGGAAATGGACATGGGTCGGGCATGTAGCGCGTAGACAGGATAACCGCTGGTCATTAAGAGTAATTAACTGGATTTCCAGAGAAGGAAAGCGGGTTAGGGGGAGGCAGAAGGTTAGGTGGGCAGATGAAATTAAGAAGTTTGCGGGTATAAATTGGCAGCAGCAAGCACAGGACCGGGTTAACTGGCGAAACATGGGAGAGGCCTTTGTCCTGCAGTGGACGTAGCCAGGCTGATGATGAATTTGATATATATATATATATATATATATATGTATCACGAAGATTACAAATACGTGGAAGAGAGAAACGAGGGTGGGAGAATAATGAAAGATGATTCAGACTTCAACCAGAAGTTTTGAAGAAACCCGACGCTTTGAAAGTGACCTGGTTCCTCGCGCTGCGTGCCCATTTCTTTTTAGTCGATTCGTCTACGACGACGAAGCCATGCTCACTGCCTTGTAACAGCATTCTTGGAGAACGAAACTAAGTCATCAGGACTGGCAGTGTAATAGCGCTTTAGGCACGACACATGAACAACAGCACTATATGCTTCAGCCGAAGATAACTGTGGTTGAATGGTGGTTAAGAGGTAGCCCACGTCGGTAAGCTTGCGGAGAACTTTGTAGGGCCCTGTGTATTGTAGGTCCCTGTGCAGGGCCCTTTGTTGGGCCCTGTTTAAGAGAGTCAGGAGGGTAGTCAACGTCGCAGTGCCAGTCATCATAGCACACTTTTGTGAGGCCTGAGAAACACAGAGCCAAGTGCGTGCGTTTTGGCGAGTGACGTGGGCTAGAGAAGCAACATCCTGAGCATACATTGTTAGTCAGATAATATCAGAAGAAAGGAGTGTGTCCAATGGCAATGTATGGTTTCGGCCATATAGGAGAAAGAACAGAGAATAGCCGATGGTAACATGCCTTCACAAATTATATGCAAAGGTAACGTAGGAGAGCGTTCCGTCGAAGTCATGGTGGTTAGCAGAGACGTACATGAACAATAATTCTGTAAAAGTTCAGTTGGCGTGCTACTCATTACATCAAAATAGTACTCCTGGAGATGTAGACCCTAGCAATCAAGGCAATGATTTGGGTCCTTGAGCGACGACTACCAATACAGAGCGTGGTGGTCGGTAATAACTGGGAGCCCTTGGCCATACAAGTAGGGGCGAAATATTGCTACAGCCCAGACCAACGCAAGACACTCGCGCTCATGATCGAATAGTTTCGCTCAGACGTGTAGAGAAGGTGGCTGGCATAAACAATAACACGCATTTGGCCTCTTTGGTGTTCAGCAAGGACGGCACCGATGCCGTGAGCATTGGCGGCTGTGGGAACTTGAGTCGTAGCGGACGCGTCGAAGTGGGCCTGTATTGGTGGTGAAGTGAGCAGGACAATCAAGAGGGAAAATACAGCTGCTCAGGTTCAGCCTGACGAGAAGGCCGCGCTCTTTTTGAGAAGGTGAGTGAGTGGTCAGGCAACGGTAGCGAAAATTTGTTTTAAACGTGTTAAGTACGAGCATAAGCCCACAAATTTTTGAACAGCTTTGGTTAAAGAAGGCAGAGGAATGTTCTTGACAGCGCTATTGTCAGGATCCTGTTGAAGGCCTGCAGCACTTCCACGATGAACAAGGACCATGATTTCTTGTCGGCTGATATTGCACCTTTTCCAGTTAGGCTGAAGTGCTACTCGACGAAAAACGGCTAGAATGGTCGACAAACAAGCTAGGTGGCTTTTAAATGTCGAGAAAAAGCTATCACATTGTTAAGGTATCAAAGGCAGATGGACTATTTAAAACCACGAAGGAGGAAGTTAATCATGCGTTCTAAAATTGCCATGGCGTTGCACAGCTCGAAAGGTATAACCTTGAACTGATTAAGGCTGGCTGGTGTGAGGAAGGCAGCTTTTTTCTCGGTCGATGTTGTCGACAGAAATTAGACAGGAGGCTGAACGCAGATCAATGAATGAGAATTATAGCGCGCGATGAAGACAGTTAAGCGCGTCGTTGATTTGTGGCAGCGGATATACGTCCTTGCGAGTTATCTTGTCTAGGCACGGTAGCTAACGCAAAATAATCAGCTGCCATCTTAAAGGGTGGTCGTCGAAGTAAAAAAAAATATCTCGGTAGGCCGTCAGAGCGTGGTGTAGTTGCGCAGCCTGACAGGGCAGAAAATCAGGGACAATCATCTTCGAGATTTCGTCAGTAGATAAAATTGCTCGGCTGGCTGCAGTAGGGGACGAGCAGTGTATATGTGAGATTTAGCGTCCAAAAACACCATATGAATATAAGAGACACCCTAGTGGAAGGCTGCGTAAATTTACACTACCCGGAGTTTTTTAGCGAGCACCCAAATCTACAACGGCCTAAAACGTTTGCACCTGTATTGAAAACGCAGCCGCTGCAGCGGGGATTCCAACCCGCGATCTGCGGGTCAGCAGCCGAGTACCTTAGCCACAAGGCCATCACGGCTGGGCATGGGGCGAGCAGTTTTCAGGGTCTAATGCCACGAGGATACATGCATCAAGTGGGGAAACGTGGGCTAACTAAATGCCTTGTGGAAGAACTTGAGCCGAACTACTTAAGTTGAGGAGTGGAAGCTGAACGCAGTTGTCGATCATAGTCATATTGGTATGCATCACAGAAGAGTTCGGGCCAACAGCACCTCCACTAATGGAGACATATTAGGTGACCGTCAGGAAGAGATGGTATATCGCCAAAGGCACACACGTGGTAATTTTCGGGGACAGCCGAACATAATCTACAGCTCACAAGTGGTGTGACGGGAAGGATGGCACAGCCCAAAGTCTAGGCTCTTCAAGCTGGAGAAAATGGGTTGCACAGTCGTTGAGAGTGGCACGCGTGGACAAGAGATCCAATCGGAGAATCAGGTCATTGAGGCACTGCTCAATAACGGCAAAATAAAACAAAGGGGGTAATAGGCGACTGTGATGCGTGCTGTGCATATTCCGGTAAAGGCAAGGCGTCTTTCTGGACCGAAACAAATAATGCCAAGAGCAGCCGGTGCGAGTATTTTTTTCAGGCAGCGACTAAGTCGAGCACTCATCAAGGAAATATTCATCAGTATCAACAAGCGCAGAAATAGTCAGGCCGTCCACGTCGACATCGATCAAATTTCATCATGTCGGCAGCAAAAGAAGAGGATATGTGGTCGAAATCGAGTACGCAGTCTCACCTTTGAGAGCTTCACTGATAAGTTTTCCCCATGCGTATTGAGCGAAGAGGTCGGGCGTCGTCTTAGGGTGATGGGGACAACGGGTGACGTCCAGGCGGTAAACGGGACTGGTGAGCTCGGGGCAACAGTGAGCGGCCTTGCTGCATAACAGGGGCATCGAAAACGTAGGAAGTGGAGGACAGGAGCCGGAGGTAGTTGTCGGTGAATGGCGCAGGAGGCTGGAAACAGCGGTAGCTCTCGGCAGTGTGAGCAGTGCTAAATTTAGCTTGGGGCTAAGAACGATGTTTGTGACAATACAGTGTGACATGACACATGCGGCGGCCCTTAAAGCAAATCGGCCTATCATTTACAGTTCGCCGTGCTGCTGAATTGCGCAATCGTGAATTGGACCGTTCCTGGGGTGGTGACCTGTGGTGAGGCGGCGGCCTTAAACGGAAGCTAAATGACCGAGACTAAGCAAAGGGCAGACATCAAAGCCCGAATTTCTTAGTTTATACCACACCAACGACTTGAGCAAGGAAACTTGAGCTACTTGCAAATCGTCACGGAAATTGATGAAAAGAGCAGGTGTACTTGTATCAATTTTCTGCCGGATGATTCGCATTGAAGAAGACTGCCGACGAGAGGTTCACGCCGGTGAAGGCTGCCGATAAGAGGTTCGTCCATCTTCGCAGGAGAACGTCGCCGCAGTGTTCGGCAGTCGAGTGAATGATCTTGCAATTAGCCTCCTTTTAACAAGTTCAAAACGCCCGCATTCCCCAATTATTTTGTCGACGGTAACATGAGTCCGTCACATTAGCAAGCTGAACGCGTCGTTCGCTATCTTCTTGCGCACATGACCAGCCTTCTCAAACTCCGAGATGTCAATGTCGACTTAGAACCGCACGACATAGAAGCAGCACGACCTGTGTTTACGAGATATACGGCTCTGTGGACGTCTAAGCACTTATGGAAAACTCCTTCTTTGCATCTGGCTTTTTACCGATAGGCTTCCTAAATAAGCCGCAAAGCTTTTGCTTCAAAGTGTCCCAACTGCCAGTCTTCTCTTCATGATTTCGTGCCAAACCAAAGCCAGATCTTTAAGATAAAACAGCATGTTGGCCACCATGAGAGTCAGCTTGAGCGCACTGGTACGTTCATAGTCGACAACCCAACTGTAGACATCAACTTCATCTGTATCGCAGAACGTTCCTGGATGCTTCAGATGCGCCAGCACGTACGTTATTGGTGTTGGGGCCGGTGCAGGTGTTGTCGTGCGTGGTGCAGGCATTGCCTAGGCCGATGAAGATGTGGCTGCGGAGTCAGTCTAGTGTTCCATGAGAGAAACTTCGATTTGACGACCACTGCGGAGCTCCGTTGTTAAGCGCTTCGTTAGCCAGCACGTTCACCAATTCTCACGAAGATCTTATATACATGGAAGAAATATAGCGAGTATATTTGCAATATTTACAGGTAAGTGTGGTCCCCAGGGCGGCCAGTAGCTTGCACGGACAGTCCGCTTATTCTTTGTCGATTAGTCAATGACGGTGGAGCCAAGTAAGGATACATGTTCTCATGTGTGTGTGTGTATGTGTGTGTGTTTGCGTGTGCGTGTGCGTGCGTGCGTGTGTGTGTGTGTGTTTGTGTGTGATCACTGACACAACATTTACCAAAAGCTGCACAGCCACTAGTTTATGTGAAATTAAAATGTTTCCAGGCACAAATACCTGTCGCAAATGCAGTTTTCGAAAAAAAAAACGAATGAAACTTCCATCACCTTTGATGCATTTGGCCATTTTGTATCTTCTTGATCGCCTTGGTTTCACAATTTCTTAAATACGAAGTGCAAGACACGTGAACGTCGAGTTACAAAGAAAGCTACTACGGCGTCCTTACAACAGCCGATTTGGAAGGCGTGTATGACCACGCCACCATTGTGGATACATGTTATGGAGCGCAAGGAGAAATAATTATGCAGTTTTAGTCAACATAATTGCTGTTGGATGTGCCGAGCAGTGATTAACCTGTTCTTCAATGCGAGACGGAGGAGGCGTGTGCTGAGAACTACATGAAAAAACATTTTTGAATTAACTTAAAAAGTGTTTGGGTTGAGACACCAGAGCAGTAAATAACAGAACAAGATATACATGTATTAGACACTACGCATCCCAATATTTTCTTCAAATAATGGCTTAGAATCAAAGTTGAAAAGTCTATGTACCTACCCTGCCCTCCGACTCCTGCAAGAACGTACGTTGGTTCTTGGTTTAAGGTAGACAGCACGAATAGTAAGCCGCGCACAAACCAAACACATCCCTGCATAAGCATTCGTTACCTGGAAAAAGGAACCATGTGAACACAATAGTAAGCTTTTGTATCCTAGCCTAGATGATGTGGTATAAAAAATAAGTGCTGCATAGTATAGACTAAACTGGTACACACACACACACACACATACAGACACACACACACACACACACACACACACACACACACACACACACACACACACACACACACACACACACACACATATATATATATATATATATATATATATATACATATATATATATATATATATATATATATAGGCAGGCATGGTGGTTGAGTGGCCGTAGCGTTGCATATAGTCTAGTAGATCCTCCGTGAGTGGTCACAACGTGGTTTATTTCGACGTTTCGGCCTAGAGTCTGGCCTTCATCAGGAATAAAGATACAGTTTGTCGGTGCTCAGCTTTATACAATCTCAAATCAGAGGGCAAGGTAAGAGGGAAAAAAAGAAAAGAAAAAAAAGAAAAGAAAAGAAAAGGAAAGAAAAAAAAGAAAAAAGAGAAAAATAATATACGGTGAACGCCCCTCGGGTGACCCCTTCCACTTTTCCCTCCACTCCCCCCCCCCATCTCTCTCCCCCCTCTCCCCTTCACCTTTCTGATGTCAGCGGTCTGTGTATGTTTCCGTTCACTAGCGCATTCCTCCCGATCAGACGGTCCCTCCTGGCACTGGCGGTTCGGTGTGGGGCAAAAAAGAGCTTTTCAGGAAGTCCTAAGCCTTTAACTGCTCGGGGTCCCGTAAACAATTCGTCGTAGAAGGACGGGGGCCGCGTATTGTGGCAGAGGCTGGTCAGCGGGCATTTTAGGAAGTTCTAAGCCTTTAACTACTCCGCGCCCTGTCAACATTTCGTCGTAAAAATAGGGGTGCCCCGTATTGCGGTAGGCTGTGCAAGCGCGTGCAATGCGAATTCCTGGCCCGCTTCTAAATTACGCGTGTCGTGGGGGCCTCCCGGCTGTGCACATGGTTGCTGTTGGGCATGTCGTGCATGGCACAATTGATTGGGTAGTAAAATAAAGCAGAAAACAGACGACAGCTGCACTTAGGAAGAGTAGTTACACTTGGAATTGTTTTAGGTTGTCCAGTGCCCTTCGCAGCTGCAGTGCCGTGAACTCAGTTACTATTTTCATCGTTGCCATTATTGTTTTCTAATGATTTAATTGCTGCAAGTGTACCAGGATTCTCATTTATTCCTCTATCGAGGGTGTTAAATCGGTGGATAAGGTATGACTCTCGTTGTTCACGTTCTCGATTTGATTTAAATCCCGTCTCTAAGAGCGTTACTGATAGTTTGTCGAATGCATGGTCGGGAAGATTGAGATGTTTTGATAGAGGTAGACTTGGGGCTGATTTCGCATGGGCTCTGTGATTATTGAAGCGAATCCTAAATGGTGTTTCTGTTTGTCCGATGTACTGCATACCACACACGTTGCATTCGAGTAGGTACACCACATTAGAAGAATCGCATGTTAGGTTTCCTCGTATGTTAATCGAAAACTTGGATTGCGTGCTGGTTGCTTTGTCTGTTTCTCGCATCGCCTTACATACAAGACATCATGGCTTTAAGCAAGGGCGGCATGAATTATTGGGGGGTGATGTGTTAATTTGGGAGTGGACAAGGGTGTCTTTGAGGTTA
Source organism: Rhipicephalus microplus (assembly GCF_043290135.1). Taxonomy (NCBI): domain Eukaryota; kingdom Metazoa; phylum Arthropoda; class Arachnida; order Ixodida; family Ixodidae; genus Rhipicephalus; species Rhipicephalus microplus. Next base: position 69,045,110 of record NC_134707.1, on the reverse strand, counting down.
CGTGGTCGTCGGTAAACGACGCCTGGAGCGGATAGGAATGCGCGTTTCAGACGTTCACTTCAAAGAAACTGGTCGCTATGACCGACACCATTCTCCGCCACAACACTTTATCGAACGAAGAAATCACGCGATTAACAGAATTTGAGCAGAATAAATACCAAGCCATCAGGGCCACAAAACTTCATAAACTCGAAAGAGACCATGTGCCCAAACCCGCGTTCCCTGATACAGCGCCTTATCATTACAACACCACCACCCAGGAAAACACTAATGGTACAAACGAGCACCCATCTAGGAACACACCGTGTGACACTGTGGTTGTAAACTTATCGGACACGAGCTTGTCACCTGACGAAGTAAAACTGCTATCTAAGGGACTAAGCTTCTGCCCGACCACAAAATTTTTCGATGAATTCCACTTACTCCGAGACCTCGACAACTTCGCTCGAAGCTTAAGGTTGCGCGAATATTTCTTAGATAGGCCTTCTAACCACAAAACAATTCACCGTCGTAAATCAAATGATTGGACACCGACCAGTAATCGAGACAAGTGCTTGGACCTTTATATCACCGCGGTACAGAAAGATATAGTACACGAATACCACAGACAGAAAGGAAACCGAGAAAACTTGACCAAATCTGAAAAAATAAGCATGAAAAATTTGGCATCTAGGACAGACATAACAATAAAACCCGCTGACAAAGGAGGAGCAATTGTAGTCCTTAATACAACCAACTACCTACAAGAAGCATACCGCCAACTAGACGACTCAAGATTTTACGAACGCCTCCCAGGTGATCCGACAGACAAATACAAACGTATCGTATCAACAGAACTAAAGAAACTGTTGGACGCAGAAAAGATAACCAACACTGACCACAAACTGATGCAAGCAGCATACCCTCGTCCAGGTCGCTTCTACATCCTTCCAAAAATTCATAAACACGGCAACCCAGGTCGACCAATCATATCAGGCATCGGTACAATAACTGAACCCATATCAGGGTACGTGGACAAACTAATAAGCCACATTCCATGCACCCTCACGTCGTACATAAAAGACACCACACATTTTCTTCGAGACATTGCGGGTATCTGTGTGCCGAAAAACTCGTACTTGGTTACCCTTGATGTCTCTTCATTATATACAAATATTCCTCACGATGACGGCATAGCTGCACTAAGAAACATGTACACAAACCATAGACAATCTAACACCCCAGATTTCTCTGCCATTGCAACATTGACGAGGATGGTCCTTGAATTAAATTCATTCGAGTTGAACCAAGAGTACTTTCGACAAATCAGCGGGACCGCTATGGGCACCAAAATGGCACCTAATTATGCCAACATATTTATGGGAAAGCTAGAATCTGAATTTCTCGCACAAAGTTCCTTGAAACCAATGTTATACAGAAGATACATAGACGACATCTTTCTTATTTGGACCCACAGCGAGGACGAACTTCTCAGCTTTATAGACACTTACAATGCTGTACACCCGAACATACACTTCACACACACATACTCGCAAGTTACCGTAAATTTTCTTGATGTTACCATAACGATAGAAGAAGAGAAGCTCTCTACAACCCTATATCGCAAACCAACGGATCGACAACAATACCTTCATTACCAAAGCGATCACCCACGCCACTGTAAAAACAGTATTCCATACAGCCAGGCTCACCGGTTTAAGCGAATCTGCTCTAGAGACGCTGACTTTGACACGAGCTCACAGAGGCTAAAACTTATGCTCGAGCAACAAAAATACCCCCCACATGTAATTAATGACGCTGTTCAAAAAGCGAGAAAACTAAAGCGTGAAGACTTACTTATGAAGCGACCACCACGAGAAGACCCACAACGAACAAACCTCTGCTTGACTTACAGCACAAACTTCCCCAATGTAAACAAAATCCTTAAACGACATTACAACATTCTGGAACAAAGTGAACGTCTGAAACGCGCATTCCTATCCGCTCCAGGCGTCGTTTACCGACGACCACGTAACCTCAAAGACACCCTTGTCCACTCCCAAATTAACACATCACCCCCCAATAATTCATGCCGCCCTTGCTTAAAGCCACGATGCCTTGTATGTAAGGCGATGCGAGAAACAGACAAAGCAACCAGCACGCAATCCAAGTTTTCGATTAACATACGAGGAAACCTAACATGCGATTCTTCTAACGTGGTGTACCTACTCGAATGCAACGTGTGTGGTATGCAGTACATCGGACAAACAGAAACACCATTTAGGATTCGCTTCAATAATCACAGAGCCCATGCGAAATCAGCCCCAAGTCTACCTCTATCAAAACATCTCAATCTTCCCGACCATGCATTCGACAAACTATCAGTAACGCTCTTAGAGACGGGATTTAAATCAAATCGAGAACGTGAACAACGAGAGTCATACCTTATCCACCGATTTAACACCCTCGATAGAGGAATAAATGAGAATCCTGGTACACTTGCAGCAATTAAATCATTAGAAAACAATAACGGCAACGATGAAAATAGTAACTGAGTTCACGGCACTGCAGCTGCGAAGGACACTGGACAACCTAAAACAATTCCAAGTGTAACTACTCTTCCTAAGTGCAGCTGTCGTCTGTTTTCTGTTTTATTTTACTACCCAATCAATTGTGCCATGCACGACATGCCCAACAGCAACCATGTGCACAGCCGGGAGGCCCCCACGACACGCGTAATTTAGAAGCGGGCCAGGAATTCGCATTGCACGCGCTTGCACAGCCTACCGCAATACGGGGCACCCCTATTTTTACGACGAAATGTTGACAGGGCGCGGAGTAGTTAAAGGCTTAGAACTTCCTAAAATGCCCGCTGACCAGCCTCTGCCACAATACGCGGCCCCCGTCCTTCTACGACGAATTGTTTACGGGACCCCGAGCAGTTAAAGGCTTAGGACTTCCTGAAAAGCTCTTTTTTGCCCCACACCGAACCGCCAGTGCCAGGAGGGACCGTCTGATCGGGAGGAATGCGCTAGTGAACGGAAACATACACAGACCGCTGACATCAGAAAGGTGAAGGGGAGAGGGGGGAGAGAGATGGGGGGGGGGGAGTGGAGGGAAAAGTGGAAGGGGTCACCCGAGGGGCGTTCACCGTATATTATTTTTCTCTTTTTTCTTTTTTTTCTTTCCTTTTCTTTTCTTTTCTTTTTTTTCTTTTCTTTTTTTCCCTCTTACCTTGCCCTCTGATTTGAGATTGTATAAAGCTGAGCACCGACAAACTGTATCTTTATTCCTGATGAAGGCCAGACTCTAGGCCGAAACGTCGAAATAAACCACGTTGTGACCACTCACGGAGGATCTACTAGACTATATGCAACGCTACGGCCACTCAACCACCATGCCTGCCTACACAAGACCGGCCACAGGCGCACCTCCAGTCGAGCAGGTCTCACGGAATATCCCTAAACATGCACCAACTACAGCCATCATCGGAAATTCGCAAACAAGGTATTTACATCGGCATTTCAACCCACATGAGAAGACGACACCTGCAATCATTTCCATCCGCGGAGCCTCTACATTCGACATCGAGAAAGAGCTTGCTGGCATACCACGATCTGTGACCACGCTCGTTTTTCACGTCGGTACGAGTGAGCTGGCGTCGTACGGACTAGACGAATCGCTACGCCGCCTTCGTAGCCTAGTGAACAACACGCTTCGGACACGCCAGGAACTCGAAAGGCTCATTGTTTCATGCGTGTTGCCCCGGTACCTCAACCTACACCTGCAACGATCGAACGAACAATTCGTGCACCGCTTCAACCGGGACGCTCGTCAATTCAACGAGACAGTCAAGGCCTACTGCCGGAGACCCAGCAAGGTGTCATACATCGACTACCAATTCGAGCAGTTGCCACCAAGACGCTTTCTTGCTGCGGATGGGCTTCATCCGAGTTTTATGGGTGTCGCTTTGATTGCCGAAACCCTCAAGAAAGCACTCGGTCGTGGAGATCTTGAATCTACAACAGGGTGGTCGACTCAACCAGCAGCTCCCGTGAATATACGTTCAACACAACAAGACACCCACGAGAAGACTTCTGCATATCAACATACACCAGGAGCCCCACACCCACCCAACACCACAGATGAGCTCCCGACGATCAACGAAACTGTGACTCCCGCGAGCCTCAAGCACCCCCTCACCATCATCAACAGCGCACCACTACTAGGGGGGAAGTCTGCAGAACAGCCAACACGCGTCCCTCCATTGCGGATGTCGAGACCAGAAGCACTACACGACAGCACCACTACACCACTCCTCAAAGGGAAGCCTGCCGAACTACGGAACCGCGTCCCCCTATTACGGACCCCGGAACTGCCAACGAACACGTTCGCCGGGAGCCCAATGCCGAAATTCTCCCCACAACGACGAAGGCCTGCCGGACATAACTACAACCTGCGCACCTCATCAGTGCCATCCCCGCACCCAAAAGAAGATTGACTTCTGAAATGTAAGTCCAGCTCATCACTTCCCAGTTGCAGTGCCACTTTCCTTAAAGTACGAAAACTTGCTGACAAACGAATTAGACATGAAATGCATAAATCAACATTGCAAGTGTACCTTCGTGCTAGAATAGCCCCCAAGGGTATGACACTCTCCCTCACACCAGCTGCTACAAATCTAGATAAACACGACCAAATAACATGGAAAAACGTCCTCCTTAAGGCATCCCTTAAATTAACAGAAATTGCTCTTAATCATAGTGACAAGCAGGTAAAGAAACTGGTCGCTATGACCGACACCATTCTCCGCCACAACACTTTATCGAACGAAGAAATCACGCGATTAACAGAATTTGAGCAGAGAAAATACCAAGCCATCAGGGCCACAAAACTTCATAAACTCGAAAGAGACCATGTGCCCAAACCCGCGTTCCCTGATACAGCGCCTTATCATTACAACACCACCACCCAGGAAAACACTAATGGTACAAACGAGCACCCATCTAGGAACACACCGTGTGACACTGTGGTTGTAAACTTATCGGACACGAGCTTGTCACCTGACGAAGTAAAACTGCTATCTAAGGGACTAAGCTTCTGCCCGACCACAAAATTTTTCGATGAATTCCACTTACTCCGAGACCTCGACAACTTCGCTCGAAGCTTAAGGTTGCGCGAATATTTCTTAGATAGGCCTTCTAACCACAAAACAATTCACCGTCGTAAATCAAATGATTGGACACCGAACAGTAATCGAGACAAGTGCTTGGACCTTTATATCACCGCAGTACAGAAAGATATAGTACACGAATACCACAGACAGAAAGGAAACCGAGAAAACTTGACCAAATCTGAAAAAATAAGCATGAAAAATTTGGCATCTAGGACAGACATAACAATAAAACCCGCTGACAAAGGAGGAGCAATTGTAGTCCTTAATACAACCAACTACCTACAAGAAGCATACCGCCAACTAGACGACTCAAGATTTTACGAACGCCTCCCAGGTGATCCGACAGACAAATACAAACGTATCGTATCAACAGAACTAAAGAAACTGTTGGACGCAGAAAAGATAACCAACACTGACCACAAACTGATGCAAGCAGCATACCCTCGTCCAGGTCGCTTCTACATCCTCCCAAAAATTCATAAACACGGCAACCCAGGTCGACCAATCATATCAGGCATCGGTACAATAACTGAACCCATATCAGGGTACGTGGACAAACTAATAAGCCACATTCCATGCACCCTCACGTCGTACATAAAAGACACCACACATTTTCTTCGAGACATTGCGGGTATCTGTGTGCCGAAAAACTCGTACTTGGTTACCCTTGATGTCTCTTCATTATATACAAATATTCCTCACGATGACGGCATAGCTGCACTAAGAAACATGTACACAAACCATAGACAATCTAACACCCCAGATTTCTCTGCCATTGCAACATTGACGAGGATGGTCCTCGAATTAAATTCATTCGAGTTTAACCAAGAGTACTTTCGACAAATCAGCGGGACCGCTATGGGCACCAAAATGGCACCTAATTATGCCAACATATTTATGGGAAAGCTAGAATCTGAATTTCTCGCACAAAGTTCATTGAAACCAATGTTATACAGAAGATACTTAGACGACATCTTTCTTATTTGGACCCACAGCGAGGACGAACTTCTCAGCTTTATAGACACTTACAATGCTGTACACCCGAACATACACTTCACACACACATACTCGCAAGTTACCGTAAATTTTCTTGATGTTACCATAACGATAGAAGAAGAGAAGCTCTCTACAACCCTATATCGCAAACCAACGGATCGACAACAATACCTTCATTACCAAAGCGATCACCCACGCCACTGTAAAAACAGTATTCCATACAGCCAGGCTCACCGGTTTAAGCGAATCTGCTCTAGAGACGCTGACTTTGACACGAGCTCACAGAGGCTAAAACTTATGCTCGAGCAACAAAAATACCCCCCACATGTAATTAATGACGCTGTTCAAAAAGCGAGAAAACTAAAGCGTGAAGACTTACTTATGAAGCGACCACCACGAGAAGACCCACAACGAACAAACCTCTGCTTGACTTACAGCACAAACTTCCCCAATGTAAACAAAATCCTTAAACGACATTACAACATTCTGGAACAAAGTGAACGTCTGAAACGCGCATTCCCATCAGCTCCAGGCGTCCTTTACCGACGACCACGTAACCTCAAAGACACCCTTGTCCACTCCCAAATTAACACATCACCCCCCAATAATTCATGCCGCCCTTGCTTAAAGCCACGATGTCTTGTATGTAAGGCGATGCGAGAAACAGACAAAGCAACCAGCACGCAATCCAAGTTTTCGATTAACATACGAGGAAACCTAACATGCGATTCTTCTAATGTGGTGTACCTACTCGAATGCAACGTGTGTGGTATGCAGTACATCGGACAAACAGAAACACCATTTAGGATTCGCTTCAATAATCACAGAGCCCATGCGAAATCAGCCCCAAGTCTACCTCTATCAAAACATCTCAATCTTCCCGACCATGCATTCGACAAACTATCAATAACGCTCTTAGAGACGGGATTTAAATCAAATCGAGAACGTGAACAACGAGAGTCATACCTTATCCACCGATTTAACACCCTCGATAGAGGAATAAATGAGAATCCTGGTACACTTGCAGCAATTAAATCATTAGAAAACAATAACGGCAACGATGAAAATAGTAACTGAGTTCACGGCACTGCAGCTGCGTAGGGCACTGGACAACCTAAAACAATTCCAAGTGTAACTACTCTTCCTAAGTGCAGCTGTCGTCTGTTTTCTGTTTTATTTTACTACCCAATCAATTGTGCCATGCACGACATGCCCAACAGCAACCATGTGCACAGCCGGGAGGCCCCCACGACACGCGTAATTTAGAAGCGGGCCAGGAATTCGCATTGCACGCGCTTGCACAGCCTACCGCAATACGGGGCACCCCTATTTTTACGACGAAATGTTGACAGGGCGCGGAGTAGTTAAAGGCTTAGAACTTCCTAAAATGCCCGCTGACCAGCCTCTGCCACAATACGCGGCCCCCGTCCTTCTACGACGAATTGTTTACGGGACCCCGAGCAGTTAAAGGCTTATGACTTCCTGAAAAGCTCTTTTTTGCCCCACACCGAACCGCCAGTGCCAGGAGGGACCGTCTGATCGGGAGGAATGCGCTAGTGAACGGAAACATACACAGACCGCTGACATCAGAAAGGTGAAGGGAGAGGGGGGAGAGAGATGGGGGGGAGTGGAGGGAAAAGTGGAAGGGGGGCACCCGAGGGGCGTTCACCGTGTATTATTTTTCTCTTTTTTCTTTTTTTTCTTTCCTTTTCTTTTCTTTTCTTTTTTTTCTTTTCTTTTTTTCCCTCTTACCTTGTCCTCTGATTTGAGATTGTATAAAGCTGAGCACCGACAAACTGTATCTTTATTCCTGATGAAGGCCAAACTCTAGGCCGAAACGTCGAAATAAACCACGTTGTGACCACTCACGGAGGATCTACTAGACTATATATATATATATATATATATATATATATGTCGTCAGATGAAGTGGGCGAGCAAAGAAAAAACGATGCTTTATATCCAACGTTACTGTCGAGGACCGGCCATACATGCTGACGAAGGCCCCGACCGTAACGTTCGTAATGACGCATCGGTTTTCCTTTGCTTGTCCGCTTCATCTGATGACTTATAACTCGACCGAATCTAGGAATACTACCAAGATATATATATATATATATATATATATATATAAATATAGTGTCCCAGCTATCTTTCGCCTAAGTTTAAAAATATGCCGATACACGCAATGATGACGTGATCGATTGTCTATTCCTGACTGTTTCCGGGAGTGAGTCAGACTATTCTTTGTGTTTTGAATAATTGTCTAATTAAGGTAATTTTATTACCTACCTTTTTCAGCAACGAAACTGGGCCCGATATTCTAATGAGAAAGGTTTCATTGGTTTTCGAATAGTTCTAAATGACAATTTTGAGTTTTTATCTGTTATATTAGGCGTTCTTCTACAAACTGCAAATCCCCGCGAAATGCCAATATTACCACGCGACGAGCCGGCTCATTCACCTGTGCGCACGATGATTCGAGTAATCCCTAACGTTCCGAGTATGAACGACCATAGCATCTGTTGGATTGTATTGTTTTCATGGGGCTGCAACAATGGCTGTAGCTTTGCAATGACCACGTTGCGCTATAAGCCACAAAAGCGATAAACGCTATTGCTACTTAGCACTGCTTTGAACTGGTGCAAAGGAAGCGTATCGTTCGTACGCTGAACGTGAGGCAGCACCACAATAACACCTCTCGTAGATGGGCCAGTGCGTTCGTCACGTGGCATTTTTTTGCATTTCGCTGACATTTGAAGTTAGCTTATACGCACTTATCACTTATCACTAAATAAAGTTTGAGACAGTTAAGACGTTTAGCACACCAATCTACAATTTTCTAATTGGAACTTTTGACATTAATTGAAACTTTTGGCAGTAGGCAGACAGCCGGTACGGACACAAATGCTCGAGCAGCCCAGCGTCTAAGCTCGTGCACACGCTGGCGCTTCGCGCTCAGAGATGGTCCCACTAGTCAGTGCCTTGCAAATACCCTACTACAATACCACGACGACGAAGTTGCGTAGACACAGACATTATCAAGAAAAGCGCGACCAAATTAAGCATTTGTTGGTGTCGCAGTCAAGTTCCCAGGCACTTTAGAGCCCAACTAATACAGTAGGCTCAGAAAAATCAACTCTCAAGCACTTCCCTGCACCAGAAGCATCTATTAGAAATGGCGTTGTAAGAGCTTCCAAAGACCTTACTGTCAATTCTATTGCACCTCCTTCATTTTATTTTGAGAATCGAGAAACCCAATGACTACAAACTATTTGCTGGTACCATCAATCTCCAAAGAAAAGCGTGCTCATGGTTGTGAAGGAAGTCCACCTCGTCACATAAAGTAACATCAGCAATGCCAGCAAAAGTAACAAGGGGAACCTCAAGAGCTAAAACGGGCGCACCAACAAGGGCAACGAAGAGCTAAAACTACATCGCGATCATACTAGCAGTTTAAGGAATGTCGCGAACAACGACCACTAAAAAGAAAGCCTGATTCTGTATCTGAGCCACCTTCGGAGAAAGAAAAGCCAAAGAACTTTTTTGCTCAAGCATTCAAGAGTGCATCTTCTGTCTGAACATCTCCACCATCATCATAGAAAACTCCCTAAAAGCCACAATACAACTGCTTGTACTCTGAGAGAACGTAAGCATCGCCCAATCAGCCTCGGTCAACAAACACACAAACGGGTGGTGCCACATGTGTTCCAATGAAGACAAAGAACACGATGCCTGCGCAAATCATCCAGCCGATGCTCCGCGTTCATTACACCACGCTCACTCATCGCAAGAATGCCGGCTGTGTCTCCATCTGACTTCACTTTCAAAACATGCTGATGATGTCTAGAGCGCAACAGCCAACCTCGCCCTCCATAGCTTGATACCTCGCATTGCTGCCCTCTCCTGTGAAGTCTTTGTGCGAGCTTATTGAACATTGTTGTGAAATAAAACTACAGCCCATTTCGACTTTTTTTTTCTGTAAGACTACTTCTTCATCATGCTTTACGCGTAACGGGCGCATTCTTTCAGGGGAAGAGGAATTCCGTGACGTAAAAAGGCTGGAATGGTTATGAGAGGCAGATGAAGAATTGAGACGGAATAAATATGGCGTATGAGCCATGCCACGTCTCTTAGTCATCGAAGCCTCCTCGTATACAAATATGATGCCGAAATAAGTCCTGTGGGTCCGGTGCACATAGAGTCAAGTATTAAAATTGCGTACTTGTTTACTCTACGATTCGGCCGTGCATAGTCTTCGTCAGGATGAACAGAAACACTTACGTATGGCAACCCTTATGGACAGGCATGGACACGGCTACTGGTGGCACTGACTGAAACTCCCACGTTTATTTCAAATATATACTGAATACAGTAGCTGAGGGGGGGGGGGGGCGTAGCCGCCATGGCAGTTGCGTTGGTAAAGCATCGAATGCGTTATTCGAAAGTCGCAGGTTCGGTTCCTGCCCACGGCCAGTAATCTTTTCACCCACTGTTATTTCTTCACATTTATATTACTATATGTTAATGTAATAACATTCCCTATCCGTAATTTAGGCGTTATTGCAAGATCTAATTGTTATTGTTTGAAAACAAGACGAAACGAGCCGTTGAGTATACACTTCTGTTCATGTATATATATATATATATATATATATATATATATATATATATATATATATATATATATATATATATATATATATATATATATATATATATATATATATATATATATATGTATATATATATATATATATATATAGATTTAGAGAGAGAGAGAGAGACTTAGCGAGTAAGGAAGTCCACTGGCTCTGTAGTAATAAATATATATATATATATATTTATATATATATGATACTGAAGGGCTCGTATACCCGTGTTTGACATAATATGAGGTGTACCAGACACCGATGCGATGTATAATATAGGCATTGAAACTACACGGAATGTAAGTGTGAAAGAACAGTAGATCAACATACAACTTTCTGTCAGCAGGAACCAAAACTGTTACCTTCGAATAACGCGTTTGATGCTCAGCCAAAAGAGCTATCATGGCGGCTGCCTTCAGCCACTTTATTGGGATTATGTGTTAATTTAAACATTGGAGTGTTATTGATGAAATCTAACAGACAACTTCACCAAGGAAAGCATAGGGGAAGGTATTACACCCCATCGCAATGTAAATGTGAAGAGAGAAAAGTGAATGAAATGATAACTATGCGTGGGTAGGAACCAAATCTGTGACTTTCGAATAATGCGTTTGATGAGCTGCTGCCATGGCGGTAATCCCTAAACCTATCCCTATATATATATATATATATATATATATATATATATATATATATATATATATATATATATATATATATATATATTTGCAGCAAAAAAGTAACGCTTGCCGCCATAGAATTAGACAAATGCAGTACGTCCCACATTGCTTTTGCACGGTATATCTGCTAACTGACATTTCGGCTGGTGGGCTAGCCTTTGTCAATAGTAGCACATATATATATATATATATATATATATATATATATATATATATATATATATATATATATATATATATATATATATATATATATATATATATATATATATAGTTGAAATTGGGAAATCTGACAGCTCCAGCAATTTTTCACTGCTCGTACTTCAATAAATACAACGCTTTTTTGCATTTAAAAACCCGTTTGAAACTTACTAGTATTTGCACAGCTTCCAAGATCAGAACGATACGAAGCCCGAAGATTTAATACAGAAACAATCACATACGGAATAGTCGACTGGCATTCACAGGCCAAAAGCTTGTGACAACGTGTGAGGGTGGGATTATCGATTGACAGTTCTCTAATATATGATGTTCTATGTTCGGCTAATACTAAGTGTATTGTTCAAACTGGTGTTTTTTGCTTTTTTTATAGTACAATCAACTGAGGCATAATATGGACCGTATTATATGCCGGTGTGATCACCTCTAGCTGATCCATATTAGATTTTTTTGTCATGCGAGAATTTAATACGCCATGTCATCTAAGCAGCAACACGTTTCACAGACTACAAAGTATGCCTTCTGCGCTTGTTTGATAAATTATTGAACGAGCAGTATGAAGAATAAATGCCTGTATGTATATCCCTCGTTACTAATACTTCGCTGAAATGTTTTTTGTTGCCAAAATACGTCAGCAGAGATCAGTGCCGTGCATCGCAATATTTTAATTTGCACACGTCATTTGAATACAAATTAAGGCTACCTCGATACGCCACTTTGAGCTCTCATTGATAATTTTGCAGACACTCAACTCTGAGGTCTTCTCTAGCCGGTCGTAAAGGTTGTCTGTATATCTATCTCGTCAAGAATAGGTGCAAACATTGGTTGATTTATTTCCTAATCAAGGCGCAATTTTCAAGGGTGGAGGACAGTAGTTCTCACGAAACTGCATTTCTTCCTAGAAGTGACTATTGAGATCGGGTTTAAATGCAGTGCACAAAACATTAAAACAGTGCTTTTTATTCAATTGGCCAAATCCCTGTGCTTATTCGCTCAAGTTGTACAGTTGTGGTCACCTCTGTGTATAGCATATGCGGAGGAGCTGGTTTTCACTCCGCGGGGCAAAACCTCGAAGCAGTGTTGTGCTCTAATGTGGTCAGTCTGACAGCTAGGCCACACATGCTTCTAATGCAGTACTTTGGAGCCCGAAACAGCCTCGAACTTTCGCCTCGCCGAGAAAAAACAAGCTCCATGCGTTCTCAACAAAGACGGTGCCACGGCTGTACTACTTGGTTCCGCCTAATGCAAACCACCGAAAAATGTCATTTACCCTTCTCCGTACCCGAAAAAAAATATCTCGCATAACCACGAAGTGAATGAAGAAGAAGGACCTTGCTCCAGAAGATATAAACGATAAACCATGAATACTCACGTATGCTTAATCATCACCTAAAGACGTGACACGAGAGTTGTTGTGGTGTACTTGTATATACACGTTATAAACACAATGTGTTTTTCTTGAGTCATGCCTCTCCCAAGAAACACGAAACGTCATAAAAACTTCTCGAAACGAGTAGAACACTATGCTAACATCTAGGTATGTTACGTGACATTGAATACACGTTTTTCACAGGAAATTCTTTGATGTTGAGAAAACGTTCTTTAAAAGAAGTATTTTCAAAACATCTACTAAACGTTATTTTCTAGAGCTTTCGGTAGAATTCGCGGATAAAGTCTCGATTGTCCATGCCATTTATGCAGGGTGTTTTCTATTTTTTTCTTTTTTTAATTCAAAATAACTTTAGCTTTACATATTTATGTAGCATGAAATTTCACATATTTTTATATATTGAAAAGTTATAACAAAGATCTATAGTTAGCATCAGGAAGTAGAGATGCGCAAATGAGGTGTGCGTCTGCCCGGCTAGAACGACCCTTCGAGAAGTAATCGAGAGCCACCGCTCAATTGCTTCTCGAAGGGTCGTCGGATTCGCGTCTATTTCTGTCGTTTTAAGTGTGCTTGCGCTTTGTGTTCGTGGTATGTGTTCTGCCAGTGCTGCTGATTTCGAAGATGTGCTATACTCAAGCGAAGACGTGTGGCTTCGTATCGCGGAGCACTCGCCTGGTATGTACCACACTGATGCTGTCAGCACTTTGTTATGAAGGCGTATACAACGTTTTTCCTACCGTGTGCACGATAAGTGAGCTTTTGTTTATGTGGCGACCGAATTTCGCTGTAGTATTTTAGCAGTGTAAAGGCAAAGTTGGGTGAACTTAAGCGTGGGCAAGTTCTTTTTCTTTCGTACGGAGTGTGAAGCATGCACGTGTAGCTAGAATTCGGTGGCTAATTTGAGCAGTTTTGGCGGTGGCTGCCTCTGTCGGCAATGGTGTTGAATGGGGGACCGGCTCACGAGTGACTAGTATCTAGTCCCTCGTGAGCCGGTCCCCCATTCAACAACAATTATTTTGTTTAATAATTTTTGAGTGCTTGTTAGCTGCAAGCGTTGATCATGCCTAGAAAGCGTAAGCCTGTATAAGGCAGTTTCATCTGCTGTACGTTCCATTTTAAACAGCTATAGCATTGTTACACGTCATGACTACTATCAGTGATGCTTTTCCTTGCGGGTGGCCGAGTGTATGCCGGTGTACGCATTCACACCGGCACGCGTCTTCATAAACTACAATGATAGAGTTGATGCATGTTCGTGTGCAGCGTATAACATAGTTCTAGATATGGCTCACAAAGGTTGCACTTACGCTTAAGTGTTCATGCAGCTTGTTTAGTAAAATTCAAACTGGCGGTGTACACCAGCAACATCGGTTGCCTTATGCGGGCTGAATTTGTGATTATTAAGCCATTCGTTTGCCTTGAACTGTAATTTGGAAAAACTATTTTATGGCTAAATGTGGGTGAATCGCTTTACTTGACTGTGCGAGCAATCATTCAGTCATTAGTCTACGCGTTCGAACACCATCAAATTTACGCGGCTTGTTTCCGCTATGTATGCTTTTTGTTTTGTTTTATTAAATATTCTCTGCACCTCGCCTAACCTTGGTGTTGAAACATTGAGAAACAGTTTAACGTGTACGAACATTAAAAATGTTTAGAGCACCACTTCCAATGACATTTTCTTTAATATAATGACAAGCGTAACGGTATACTGGATAAAGTAAATTCTCTAGGCATGCGCTACAGATGTGAACGGGATATGCGATATGTGCCGAACAAATATTCTATTTATCACTCAAAACTTGTGATAATGTTATAAATCATGGTAAGCATGCATAAGTTATGCCCTTATTACTGTTAAAGTGTGAAACTAAATACCGTATTTATTTCATAGCAATATATATAGACTGCAAGTTTTCAAGCTATTGGCACTGAAAGAAGTATACGAATTCGGAAATCAGTTTCATCAAATCTTAATGCTAAATCGGAGTCAATAGCTTCCAAGATTCTGGTTCTCGGATATTGTTGCAGAAGCTTCTATGCTTTTTCGGCATGGTGTCTGGTTCAAGGTTGGTGCCTCGCGTCTTAGTATTTCCCTTTCATTTTTTTTCGTTTCAGTGACAACCTCTGATTCGTAAGTGAGGTGTACCGTCTTTTACCGAACTAGAATCACTGAAACTGATGACCATAAGTCAGAAGCACACAATAGTTTTTTACGACACCAATTTCTGACAATATAGGTATAATCGTCCCAGTGTGAGGAGTCTGAAGAAAGCTACTTTAGTTGTATTTGAAATAAATTTATATTTAATATACATAAGGACATGCATTGAATACTTGTTGAAAGCGAATAGTATCATGTATGTGTTGTGGTATCATTGAGTTTGCTGTCAATGCATTATGTACGAGCGCAAATCAACCATGGTTTTAACACATCTGCAATGTGGAAATTGCATTTTCTTTCATAAGGTCGCAACTGTCTTTGCCAAGAACAATAAAAAAGTCTTTCTTGTAACATATCTAGTTTGCGTACATCCTGCTTGTTTAAGACACATTGTTCAAAATATTTTAAATGAACTGACAAATTTAGTTTTGCTAAGTGACACATGCCTATAAATTGTTTTTTCGGTGTTTCCATCGCAGCCTATGCATACACCTCGTACGAACTGAGTGGGAAAGAATTTCGGACAAGCCTGTCAACAACGGCGGCTCACGCAAAGGTTGGTTACTGAATCTAC
Source organism: Rhipicephalus microplus (assembly GCF_043290135.1). Taxonomy (NCBI): domain Eukaryota; kingdom Metazoa; phylum Arthropoda; class Arachnida; order Ixodida; family Ixodidae; genus Rhipicephalus; species Rhipicephalus microplus. Next base: position 69,029,280 of record NC_134707.1, on the reverse strand, counting down.
AGCAGCTGCGCGTGGATTCTGTTTGTGATGGAAAAGGGAGTTCACTGAGACACCTGGTTGCTGTATTCAAGTGGCTTGCATGCTCAGGATGTTCAAAGTAAGGCATTTTGTTTTCCTTACAAAAAGTCAGTGTTGTAAGTTTTGGGTGTAAAATCTACCTTTTCGGATAGCTAAGTGTTCAGGGGAATCAGCAACAACAATTATCACGGGCAGCCACGTCGTTGAACAAAATTGAATAATGAACTTATTAGTGACTGCAGCAGGCGGCCATGTGCGTATTAAAATCTATAGCCAGACTTATTTCTACATAGGTCCGAAGAATTCTGGAATGCCTGTGCTCAGATATTTTGCTGGAAAGTTTAGTTGTGGCTTGCATCGTTATTCATGCAGGACACCGAACACTACACTCTAAGCCAAAAATGGCCGAAATGGGAGCAACGGCTGTTTTTACTCCTTCAGACTGACTGTTACTCTCCGAAACGACCAAGTGGAACAAGATGGCCGACTTGTTCGAGAAGGGGGGAGCAACTGTATTCATCTTAAGTTTGTAAGGGAGCAACGGAAGGAGGAACCACTGTAAATGCTCTCGTCACGCAACGGTTACTCCCCGGCAGGACACCGCACACAAATATGCATGCCACCCACATTGATATCGATGGGCCAGATTATTGTTTGTTCTGTGTGCCAGACTTCACCAAACCAAAATAGTGATTTAATTTAGCATCCGCAGATAATAAGATAGCAGCGCTGGCTGAAAACGGAAGGCCTGAGAATACAGCTACGGCAAGTACCTAACACACGCAGCAGCAGAATGGAGAGTTGGCACGTCAAAGCTGACCGAACGCCAAAACACGTGCAAAACAACGATAAAAAAAGCCTATTCACGCCGTTCGTCCGCGAAGGAAGGGCGTCAAAGTCGATCAAGCACCAAAACATGTGCATAAGGAGCCCCCCCACCCCCAGATGTATCGGAGAAAAAAAAACGGACCCAGACGCGCTTTTTATCAGCCGTACTCTTAGTAGCACGCTTCACCGTGTAGTTTGAGGGCAGAATGACAAATCTGCGCCATCTGCGCCCGCACGAAAAGTGTGGCGCTTGTGTAGTAAGCGATGTAATTTACAAAGTAATTTTTATTCAGTGTTTATGTTTACTAGCACTAAATAAAACTTACACTCATTTTTGTTATATTTATTTATCAGTTTTAGTGTACCTCAGTTTTTTTTTATAAGTGTATTAGGAGAACACACTGAAAGCATTGCGCTGACGCCTGTGCTGCCACTGCTCGACGTTTTTTTTTTCGGCGCAACTAGGTTCGCGTTCGCACTACTCATATTCATATGGTCTGTGGTCGGCGAGCACATGGACATGCGAGCTTGTGAGCTATGTTTTGATTGTGTGTGTGTGTGTGTGTCGCAGATTTGCGTTTCTACTTATTCGTGATGAAGGTTAGTGTCTATTTATCTTTATGGAGCGCGAAGTTGTGGATTTTGCTGCTGGGTGAAACAACCACATCGTAAACAGGTCTTCAGCTATCTGCAAGCCTGTTCGCTCGTCGAACAAAGGACTGTGCATGCATCAGCGTTGAGGTGAGTGGCATTTCCAGCAACATTTAATGCTCTTACAATAGTTTGTTGAGTGGTTGCGCTATTAAAAGAGAAATGATTTGCTCTTTCTTATTTACCGTATCCATTGCTAGCTGTATCGGACTAAATTACCTCTATTATTACCGCCTGGATACTCTCTTGCTTCCCCTGTCATCAATGCAGTGCCAGTGTACTTTTGCAGTTAAAATTTCATTTCCGCAACACTACCTCGCTTGAAAAAACATTGGGGCGGGGTTGTAGCTGCCTTCATACTGGCACTTTTCTACCATTGGCTTTATGTAACGTTAACGGCTGAGTGTTGGGCCCTTGGGCCGCAATTTTTAGAGCTGTAAAGTGTATGTAAATCAGTAAGTGAACAAACCATTGTCGCATCACTTCACTGGCATAGCCAGGCGGTTGCGCACAGAATCTTTTAGGCCGGGCGTAGGGAGCCCATAACGACAACCGTATTCGCTTGCCCAGCCTCCAATTCAGTTAACGCCCCCCTCCCTCCCCGCACGCCTAAAAAAAAATCTTCCCACATCACTGCGTCACTTGCTTCACCTCTGCGCTGAACGTACTATTTTATAAGCGCATCATCAAGCGAGCAATTTACATATGGACAGAACAATTGGAGGAGGAATGACCCAAATCTATCATATTTCTTTAGTCATGCAAAACCTTCGCAAAACGGAATATTGTAAAAGACAATCATAAATGCTGTATGTTCTCGTTGGCGTTGTCATTATTCTGCATCATGAAATTTTTATGGGCTGTGAAAACTTGGCATGGCGTTGAAGTTAATCGACGTTAATACCAATCGACGAAAATTTCGACAACCTCAATAACTCCGTTTGGGATTTGCCGCATGCACATAATTAGGCTGATTCCCACTTGGCTGTTGTTCTTAACCTGACTTCACTGCTACCAAATGAAACAATATTTATGCATGTATTTTACTACTTTTTTTTCAGGGATATGACACAAATTTGGTTATACTGCCGATAAAGATGCTCCCAACGATGCTAGAGTACAGAAAACAAGTGAATTTTGGTAAGTGCTGACTTTTTGTACTACGTATATGAAAGCATCGCTTTTTAGGGGCAAACTGTGCATGTGTTGGCCAGAGAATAGTTTATCATGCCATATGGTTACACTGGCACTGACAATTTGACATGGCTCCGCTGGCCCGTGTGTGTGCTCACACTGTTACCGTTAAGATAAAATGTTTATGTTTTCATTGCAGGGATTGCTGTTTGTACTAGAAAGCCAACTGCCAAGATTTGTTTACGCTGGTGTTCCTAAATGTACAATTTCCCTATTTCCATGGATTTTGGCTTGCACAAAGCATAACATTGGGCCTAGATTCACAAAGTTGTCCATGCGCAGGCCTTCATAACAGCGTTTTTTGACTTGCCTTTACCCTGTTTTCTGGAGATGTTTCATGGGTTTAAAAGTGCCACAGCATGTTGACCTCCCCCACTCTGAAAAATTCGCGTTCAAAGTTCTGCAAGAGTGGGCTTAACTTTCTTGTGCACCTCCTTGCTGTTCAAAGATCCTGAAGTGTTATGCTCTTAGAGGTGGCAGTGTTTCTAATGTTTGTATTTCCTTCACATTGACCAAGTATGCGATCTTGGCTTGACTGGTAGCACATCCTCAACAAATGTCTTTGTGGCACATGTAGAAGGCAGTACGAAATAAATAGGCAGACATTCACACCGGGAGCTAACTTCTAATAATTCTTTTTTTGGAAACCACGGTGCACTTATTCCAATTTGTCTAACAGAGCAGTAACCTGTTTTGCTGTGAACCAACAAGACGTTGAACTAATAAAAGCTTCACAACTTGTTGCTTTCAGATATATATGTATTGGCAAGCTATCTGTGACACTGTCAAACAAAGAATCAGAATAACTGTGCCTGCCTTAAGATATATTGCTTCGTACACATATCTCGTGGCTGTGACTCGTCAACCGAGGGCACAAATGCACCCTAGTTTACTAAATTTAAAGCATTTTTGAAGGTAGCACGGTCTACATTTATATCTCTATAGTTTTGTCCAGTCGTTTGCGTCAGGTACAAAGAAATATACTGAAGATTATCATGTGGCCTTTGCAAATGGTTGCTTTCAAGCAGGCTCTGCATGCTTGGCTTGTGCCTATAGGTATTGCACAATTAAAAACGCAGCAGCGTATGATAGAACAGTAGAATTGAGAGCAACTATGTGCACGAGCTAAATAAGCATTTTAACATAAGCGGACGGTACGTGTTATTTGCCACACACATGATCTCACTTATAGAATGACAATTGGTGAATTAGCTCATAAAAATGTCACTCAGCTGTGTATAGGAAACAAGTTAACTGAACCTAAGGGTATCTTTAACTGCTACAAATATGCCTTGTTGAGGTGCTGCACATTTTCTTCCAGGATATTGCTGTCTAATACATCATGTGAAAAGCGTCTGCTGATTTATATGGCTTGCCAAGTAACGTTTGGCCGAACCTTCCTTTTTTCACATTTCGTTTTGCAGTAGACATCCTAAAATGTAAGTGCTGCTGCAGTGTGTGTGACTCATTATGTATTGATTCTGGCATGTTTAACCTCACACTTCTATTTTTTTTTCTCGCAGCAATGAGATGCTTCACATATGCCTGTGGTGACATTCTGCTGCGCTAGCCTGATGGAAACACCAGCTGCGAAACTCGAGTCCTTCAGCATTGGAGAAGTTGCCCTTCTCTCACCATGATGACACAGACTGCCCTATGCTAGAAATTCAAGATTGTTTTTCCACGGATGACGCAGAAAGCCGTTGATGTATTATGGTGCTTGTTTAGTGCTGACTGTGGTGTTGCGAAGTCTACTTTTACGCGTGCTCACACATCGCCTCATAAAAATAACAATAAAGCATTTATTTTCCTTTAAATATTGTCCACTTTTTGTGTTAGAAGCACCCAAGCAGTGCTCTTCCAAGGAGCTCTCGCCATGTGTTAACCGTGTGACAAGCATACTCGAGATATATACTCATTTCGCCAAGGAGTAACTGGAAGCATGTGCAGTTGGTTTTTAGAGAGTAACAACGAACACGTGGGAGGAATGGTAAAGAGTAACTGTTGCTCTTAGAAGAGCAACTGGTGGGAGTAAAGGTTGGTCCACAGGGAGCAACTGGTGGGAGTAACTGTTGGTCCGCAGGGAGTAACTGGAGGGAGTAACTGTTCATCCCCCGAAGGAGGAACTGAAAGGAGAGCGATAGTTCGTCCCTCTGCAGTTACTCCTTTTAGGGGAGTAATGGGAGTGGCAATGCAATTGCTCCCTGAAAGGAGCAATCTCCATACCCCTGTTGCTCCCTTTTGGCTTAGAGTGTAGCACACAGCTACTACTCACCGAGGAGCCGCATCTGATATGACCATGGGTCGAAGCCATAAACAAACAATATAATGCTTACCTTTCTACAACCGGATTGTCATAGCAAGCACTCACTGCTCGCCCCACTAGGGAGTAATGTTATCGTGATCCTCACTGTCCTGCATGTGTAACCATGAAAAGCTAAATTAAACTTCCGAGTGGAATATCTAAGAGCATAGACATGCTTGAAGAATTTTTTCAAGTGGGTGTGTGTAAAAACACCACCGCAACAAACTTTTTTATGCAAATATATCCACTTATTGTAGGCATCAAAATTTTGTTATTCTAAGATTATTGGGCAGCTGACAGCATTACTGTCTTAATTTGTTTCCTCCTGGAAACTTACCTTATCTGTGAATGTGGTTTTCCGTTCTTTGGGCTGAATTTTATTGCAAGCACAAAGCAAGCCTCTATATGTGTCAGTGCTGCTTCCTAAGATTTTATGTCATGTTTAATTTTTGTGTGATCTGCAGTTATTCACCTTAAATTGAGGAGGAGGAGGAAAGAAACAAATGAAAGGCAGGGAGGTCAACCAGACGCACGTCCGGTTTGCTACCCTGCTCTGGGGAAGGGTTGAGCGGATTAAAGGAGAAGAGAGAGAGGGGTGATCGGCAACGTGTGTGTAGATGTGACCTTGTCTATTGCACGCTTATAAGCGGATGCGTAGTCCGGTCGTCTTTAAAAAGCTTTGCAATGACCGCGTCGCTTTGCTGGCCTGTGACGCGTGGAGCCATGAACCAAGGATCTTCTCTTCGGAAAAAGGTCTACTGTCTAGTGTCAACGTTTCGCGTAGCAAGTCGCGTTCGCTCGCAAAACGTTCACTTGAACACAGTAGATGTTCTATTGTCTCGTCCGTGTCACACGATTCACATCGGGAGCTATCCGCCATTCCTATGCAAAAGGAGTACGCCTTCGTAAAAGCTACTCTTAACTACAGGCGGCACAGTAAAGTTGCATCCTGGCGGGTGAGGTTCGATAGAAATTGATGCTTTCTTGATGGGTCCGATTTGTGTAGGTGGCGGTTTCCGACACTGGGGTCACTAAGCCAAGTTTCCGACATAGCGTTAGCGAACGAGTGAAGGCCCCTTGCAGCGTCGGTTCTCGATAATAGAATTTGTGTTGTCTGGGCGTACGCGTGGGTGTATCGGGCAGCATTATCAGCAAGGTCGTTACCGACAATACCACAATGTCCCGGTAACCACTGGAACAACACGTCATGTCCTTTCAATAAAACTTCGTGAATCACTTCTCTTATTTCATTCACTAGTTGTTAATGCTCCCTTTGTCGTAAAGCTGAGTGCAGGCTCTGAAGGGATGCCTTGGAGTCGCAGAACGCAGCCCATTTTTGAGGTGGGGCTTCCGCGCCGTGAAGCAATGCAGCACATAAGGCGGCAAGCTCCGCTGGTGTGTATGTTGCCCTATGCGATAGTTTGAACTCTATAGTGACCTGGTAAGTCGGAATGACAACAGCATCTGTGGAGCTGTCAGGCGAGACCGATCCATTGATGTAAATTTGGGTCCTCTGGCCGTATTTTTTGTTGAGTAGCGACAATGTCACCTGTCGTAGGACCACTGTTGAATAACGGCTGTTGTTCGTTAATCCCGGAATAAAGAGGCACACCTGTGGTTGTTGTAGGCACCACGGAGTGGACGCTGGTCTTGTTGCAGCAATGAAGCCAAAAGAAGGCATTCTCTATGAGAAGAAATAATCTTTGAAAACATCGCTTGTGGTCGTTCAAGTGGCAACACTGTAACATTGTGACCAGGAACTCGGCAGAAGTGTCTTATGTGGGCTCTCAAATTGTCAGTGGTGATGTCTGTTTTAATTGGATGCTCTCTTGCGATCATAATTGCCCCGTACGTTGAGGTGCATCGCGGCAAGCCTAAGCACATGCGTAGCGCTTGTCCTTGCAGACTTTAAAGGGTGCGGATGTTCGTCTTGCACGTACTTGCCAGTAACAGCAATCTGTAGCGCTAAAATCCCAGAAACAGTGCCCTGTATAGCTGCATCATTGTCTTTATCGATGTGCCCCAAGAGTTTCCGCAGAGGAACCGCATTATATGGACGATGAAAGTTAGCCTTCTCTTTAGGTATGCGGCAGAGTGCTTGAAGCTTGCTTCACCTCAGCCACGGTTTGGCCCGGTATTGCACCCTAAAATGAACTTTTGCATTGAATTACTGCTGTAGCAGATCAATGATTTTATTTTCACTGTAATATTGACTGAATATTTTGAATTATTATGTTTTTGTAACCTTAGTTTATTGTCTTCTCGTTTATTGAATGCCATTAGTGCAATCAAGTGATTTTCTACTGTCATACTTAATCATACCTAACTTTTCCAATACTTAATCATGTGTGATATGTTACAGTATTACCTAACCATGTTTAACATTATTAAAGATAATTGAAGTGAAGACATTCTGGAATGTTGTAGTAGTTTTTACTTCAATGTGTCTTTTGTGCGAGTAGTTTGGGATGGAATTAGAATTCGGGGTGTTGCAAATTCACAATTTGATTGTTAAACACAAACTTGTGGTGAAACTCATCAATTTCGACTACTTATGGTTCTAACATCCCTAAATTGAAGCACACAGGGTGGGAAAAAATCAATTGTTCGACTGCTGCTTTTTGACTGTAACAAGTTTTCTGCATTCATATATTTGCTACTGGGCCAATAATGTGCTTGTTAAGCTAGCCTGCTAATTTTCCTTGCAGTGATAGAAGTCTGCTCGAAGAAAACAGTTTGTGCCTTCTGTATGCGTGCAGGTTCCTGGACCAAGTATTTGGCCATCACCTCAATTGCTTTGTAAAATCATACTTACCAGAAAGCATGCACGTTTTGGGACAAAGTGTGAACTAATTGTATTGTTTATTAAAGGTTACAAGTATGCCACAAGATTTGTTGAAATTTTGCATTTACATTCGGATGTGCAGTATGACTCCTTCCGGGCAACACCAAAACGAAAATGAGTTTAAATGCCTGTCTTGTCTCCAAGCAAAACAGATTATCGTAGTATAGTCACTAAATTATTCTTTCAACAAATAAGGCACAAATTTTGCTCGTTACAAAAGTGCCTGCAACCAATTTGATTCCATCGTGCTGATTTTTCTACTTGTCATTCTCAACAGTGAACAGGTAAATGCACTGATTGCAAAACGCTGTCATGATGCAACAAACTAACCACGGGAAACGCCCAACAAGCTAGTTTGAATAAAACAATAAATGCCTAAAACGGTGTTAGAAGATATATCAAAAGTCTTTTTTGAATCTTGGCAAGAAGTTTACTAGGCTTCTTATAATATAGGTATAGTAAATGTTCACAAACGTCCTGTGAAAAAATCTAGGAAGACTTTTTTTTTAAATTCTTCTAGAAGTTTTGTAGCTGTGTAATAACGGGGTGTTAGCACAGCTGCAGAATATTTTCAAGCTGATTAGGTTTAAATAACCTCTCAACAAGACTTCTCTTCTACCTTTGGACTATCCTCTTAGACATCTACTAGAAGTTTTTTTATTTTATTGTGTTTCGTCACTTTCGTGGGCTGGTGCTAGCCAAAGAGCATGATATTAATGCAAACAACTTTATTGAATGTCTGGTGACGTTTACAACCCGGGCTCAGGGTAACATAAGGGGCCTTTAGGGCCTTGCCCCATCACCGCCTCACGGGCTCGCTGGACTGGCCACTCTTGCGTCTTGAAGTTGGAGCTCCACCGAGCGGCTGCGCAATTTGACATAACGCATTCGGAGCTAGCGTCATTGGAGCTGTGATAGCACTCCCACAATATGTGCAATAGTGTTGCTCGAGTTGTATGACATGATTTGCAAGTAGCACTAGGTTCTTGCGCGAGAAAAAAGAAAAATGTGCTGCAGTCACACCAGACTTGGAAAGGTGCCTGTCTGCAGCTGTCGCCAGACGTCTGCCTGGCATTGTTTCAACTTAGGATGAGGTGGTTTACACATCCGCCTGCGTAATTGATAGTGCTTAGTAATGTCGTCATACCTCACTAAGCGTTCTCCCACATTTTGAAGCAGAAGGTTCGAACCTGACAAGGTGTTTTCAGACTCTACGCGGCGGGTCATTTGTCGGGCATAGTGGGTGTGCCACCTCGTTCAAATTAAAGAGGCCTTCGTCGGGGGGAGGGGGGGGTGGTCTGTGCTGGGAACGACAGAATCGCGGTGCTATGAAACTGTTGTGGGCCAGCCTTCATCTGAATCTGCAGAGCGTCGGGAGAAAAGCGTTCGCGCGTAGTTACGAACTGTGCATTTTAAGTCGCTAAGAACTGCCTCGCACATAGGGTTCGTAAGCCCGAACTCAATCGCAACGTGTGGCGTGGTGTCTGGATAATTTGCATTGAAGCTACACACGTTGGTAAGCCGGGAGTTAACACGTACAAGAACTGTCTTGAACCGGTGTTTGTGTGTGTATTCTTCCGCGTCACAAAGCATGCAATCCTTCGACGAGAACTGCGCGTGAAGTGCGCAGTTTTCACCGAAAGAGAGCAGCAGTGCTTTAGCACGTGCCTGGTGCCGGCCCTCGTAATGGTCGGGGAGCATATTTTTAGGAATAGGGGCAACTATCAGCGTGTCGCTGATGTCGTCTAGGATGTCCTCTTACTGACCTTGTTCGGCATGATAACTAAGGCCGAGTTTCGGCATGGTTTCCGACCCACGACTGTTAGGGACATACCTTCGAGTTGCAAAAGTCTTTGCGCATCCCCTCTTTCTTAAGAAATGTTGAATACGCCCAGTTGTAGCAGACGAATGGTGCTCGTAGACTCCGGTAGGTCAAGGGCAATCTTGTAGGTCTCGCGTATAAGGGCGCTTAGTTTGTCTTTTTCGGGGACAGTCCAGTTGTAGAAGGCAGCCGCATAAGTGATGTGACTGATTGCAAACGAGCGATAAGGCGCATAAAACTGTCCTTCTTGATTCCCGTGTGCTTGTTTGTAATTAATTTGATCAGGCGGGTAGCTTCTGTAACCTCGCTCTCGGTCTTTCGGATAGTTTCACCATTTGATCCATTGGTAGCTATGTGGTTGCCGAGAATGCGTAGCTTTGGACTTCGGTGTAATGCAGGAGTCATCTTGCCTATACAACTGTATATCTTCACATGCAAGTCGATAACATATTCGTTTGCACCAGTGGTGCTGGCGGTAGATTAGCAGCTCTGATTTGAGCGGAGAGATTTCGAGGCCCGTGTTTAAGAGATATGACTCTATTATAGATACTGCTGCTTGTAAGGTGCATTCTATCTGCCCGTTGGTTCCCTTGTCGACCATTCAGGTGATGTAATCTGCATACAAGAAGTGGTGGAGGCCGTGAATCTCGCAAAGGCTGACCACGAGACACATCATGACAAGATTGAAAAGAAGCGGGGATATTACCACTCTTGGAGAGTACCGCTGCTCCCTAAGGTATATTAATAGGATGTAATGCTGTCGACTGTGAAGGTCACCTCGCGGCACGACAGAAAGTTTTGATGTAGTTGTCACTTCGCAAGCCCAGGTTGAGCTTGTTAATTCGACCCACGGTTGCTACATTTGCTGCAATGTCGAATGCTTTTCCTCAATCCAGGTCGAGGACGGCTCGGGTGCCTCTGTTTGGGTAGTTGATGATATTGTGGTACAGCTGGAGCATGAAGTCTAGTGTGCAGAGGTGGGATCGCAAGCCCATCAAGATGGGCAGTAGGCTCCCGTGTCCTCGAGGTGGTTGTCGATACGGGTAGGGAACGTATGCTCCGTCACCTTGCCAACGCAGCAAGTGAGTGAAATTGGTCTCCGGTGATCGTGGCTAGACGGCTTGTCTAGCTTCGGTATAACTGCCCTAGAGCGCTTCCGTGCCCCTGGGATGCGACCCTCTCGCCAGCATTTGTCGATGCGCGCTTTAGGGACGGTAATTGAAGCATCATCGAGGTTTCGTAGTTTTATTTGAAACCTTCTCGGGACCAGGAGCTGATTTTCTATTTGGCTGGTAGAGTACTGCGCGGATCTCTGATTCATGAAAATTTTCATGGAGGGTCGCATTTGGCTCGCCGGAGTAATAACTGTTTTGAACGGCGGGTCGCCGTAGAAAGTACTTGTCCAGTGGGTGTGTTAGGTCTGCGCATGAGTCGCGGTTGCCCGTTTTCTGTGCAGAAGGCGCTGCAAATTAGCACGCTGGGCCGACTTCCTCTGCGTTTTCCCCGAAAGGTGATGAAGGAGGCGCCATTGTGCAGCTGCCAATCTACTGCGTTGCACATTCCTTACCACTGCTGGTGGCTTAAGTTCCGCCAAGGTTTTTCAAGCTGACGATTAAGCTGTGCGATCTTCTTACAAAGCCTTCAAATCAGCCACTGCATCTTTCACCTTGCGTGTAGTCATGCCCTGGCTTCCCAGAGGTTGGCTAGTCGGCTGTTGATCCTCTCAACCAGGACTACGGGTACGATCATCTGTGCCACCCTGTTCACGTCGCTTTGAGGGTTTCCATTCTTGCATCGACGTCATCGATGGCTTGCTAACCTCTCTGTACAGCTCACTGCTTCTGGAATTCGCCCCAGTCCATTCATTTGAATCGCTTGTGGTCGTGAGGTGTGGCCACCGGAAGAATTCAAGTTGTTTTAATCATATGGTCGCTACCAAAATCTTCACAAGTGTTCCGTCACCTTGCTTGAGAGATGTTCTGGACCGCTGTCAGGTCCGGCGTCGTATGCCGTGCTGTTGACGTGCCCGTGCCGGTCGGCGCCGTAGGATCGGTAATGAACGTCAGCTCTGCATCATGCAGATCCTGCCAGAGGCGTCAGTATTTGGCTGTAGAGTAGTTATAGCCCCATGTTTCGTTTGGGGCTTTAAAATCTCCCCCCATCATAATGGGCGTGCCCCACCAAGACTACCTTCCCCCAAAACAGCAAGAAGGAACGGCTGCGCAATTGAATAATTGGGGGGTATAACGTCGAAAAACAACGATATGTGTATGGGAGACGCCATAGTGGAGGGCTCCGGAAATTGAGACCACATAGGGCTCTTTAACATGCACGAAAATCTCAGCACACGGGCCTACAACAATTCCGCCTCCATCAAAAATGCAGCCACCGCAGCCGCGCTTCGATCCCGCGACCTGCGGTTCAGCAGCCGAGTACCTTAGCCACTAGACCACCACGGCGGGGCAAACAACTGCGCGAATAAGATTTTTCGTTTTATATGTTGATTATAAATACACTGTGCTTGCATGTCCTATTTTGAAGGATCTCTACGAGCATATGCTCGGCATGTTAACTGCATACAGTGTCTTTTTGAATTTCGATGTCTTTCCACATTAGAATGGCGGATCCTTCGTAAAAGCGAATCGATATGGCCTATGCATTAAAACCTAGAAGCTTTGGTACGGTGTCCACTGTTTTCTGCATCAATATAACGCGAGGCTTAGGTTTCGCGTGTCGTACTTATTGTTGCAGCAGTGGTTGCTTTCTAGTGAAGCCTTCACAGTTCCACTGCCACCACACGTGCTCGTTAGTGGGCTGGCCATTGTGGTGTTGTGTGTCTGCGCTATCTGAGATAGGGCTATTGTGAATCACGAGACCACAGTTACAGGCATCATCAATGAGCCTTGGCAAAGGTCTATGTGAGTCTCGATTCTATCAATGTGAGATTCTATTCTGTCTCTGTGGCCAGTGTGGTTATTGGCCACAACGCCAATCTTGCGGATCTCACATTAAATGTCCGTAAGCAGTTTTCTCCTTTATTCTTGTTCTTTCTTCCATTCAAATAATATGGCTTCTATGCAGCCAATTTTCATTGTGGCTTCGAGATTGTCGTGCCATTCAGATTCGGAGTTGGTTGCAGCTCGTTTTTTAGCGGTTTGCGCTTTACCATCGATCGCGTTTGCGACAGAAGTTTAGGCTGAAACAGGCTTAAGCATACATGACTGCGCCATCGATTGCCTAATTTCGTGGATTTCTTGTGTTAACTACTGCACTATCATGTGTAAGTGGGCGTTCTCACTCTGTACTGCTTCTAGTGCTGCGTCTTTATGGTGCCTTCTATCGTTAGGTTCTGAGGCAGTAGCTCCTTGAGCCCCACGTCTTCGCGTGCCCTTAACCACCTCTGCAAAGGTCACTTTCTCAGGTAGATACCGGTACTGATGACCGAATCTACCTGACAGGTTATCCGATCATCCAGGTTCTGGATCTACTTGTTCCAAGTCGCGGCTGATGACGTCACGACCTGGCACGGCCATGGCTCGGTCCTCGCGGTCTGCTTAGGGGCCGGCTCTAGATTGGCTCTGAGAGCGAGACCAAGGGCCCATTGACCACGCCCGACTTACAAAGCGGGAGCTGGAATGGGAAGGCAGTGTGGACTGTTCATCGTATTTTTGCTGCTTCAGCTCGAGGGTGGCCTCCGCTGCGGCCCTTCGTCGGTCACCGCATTGGTTTTTTACAAGATAAAGGGCCTTGAATTTATGCTTGCAGGTCTTGTCCGCAGCGGGATGTGCTCTCCCGCAGCGGCGACACGTAGGCGTGCATTTGTGATGGGGGTCTGGGTTCGAAGCACTGCAGCCTCTACAGACACAGTCTTTGGGGTTTGGACAGATGTCCGGGCGATGACCGACACGTCAACACTGGTGGCAGACGTCGATCTGCTTTCTGTGCAAGATGCACCTCCCGTAGTACACTCACGTGAAAACCCGTCCACCGTCGAAGACGATGATGACTGGCGTGATATTGCTCAGTTCAAGTTATTCAGGTTAATCGCTTCAGCGTCTTCTTCGAGGGGAATACATCGTACAACTCCCAAGACTGTATGGTCGGGCACATTCTAGTGAGCCCGCACCTCAACTGGTGTTCAGCGATCCTAAAGGTGGTGAGTCGTCGGTAGTGTTCTGCATCAGAAGGGTGAGGTGTACTCACAACGATGATGTTCTTCTGTACATTTGGACATACCATATCTGCTGTAGCGTCATGCAGAGATAAACTTGTTGTCTTGTAGAGACCAGGCGCGAGGCAGACGACTTCGACGGTTGCAACAATAAGCCGCCTTGTGGCCTGATAACACATTTGTGGTGATCACGAGGAAAAGCCAAAATTTTATCTGCATTCAAAACTTGCTGCTTGCGTGCGCGCGGGTCTCGCTGCACCTTATTGATTCCTCCAACACCGACTTTAGAGGGTGTTGCAGGGTTCGGTTTACCATGCTTGCCCTGAGAAGAGTGTTATTCACTCGGGGTAATGGTGCACCTTTCTGCCTCTTCAATGATATCTGTAAGCGAGATGTGAGTTCCTTCCGCTTGCACTTTCATAGCAGCTTGAGGAAAAACTGCGCACAGCCGTGACTGCGGCCAGTCAGGTGTTCGGAACAAACTTTAGGTCAGCATTGCAGTAGCTCGGGAGAAAACATCCAATAGAAGATGAAAAAGGCAGTTGCCATCTTGATAAAGAATATCAGTAGAGTCCAGGTAACTCACAGGAAACGACAGAGCGAAATCAACACTGATGTTGTGGAAAACCTTGCGAAATAATTTACAAACGACGGAGCCGACGTGAAACGCGTCCGAGCTCTTTGGCGCTTGTAGCGTGTCCCTCACAAGCGTGCTACCATCCGCTCTCTTGAACGGCCACTACCCTATGCATCAATCGTCTTGGCATCATTCGATGGTCGGATGCACGAATTAAGTGCACAGCGCGCGACGGCTCGTCGTCTGTGTAGAACACATTTTGGACTGTCGGCAGACGCGCCATTGTCAGCACTCAAGAAGCTGCAACGCGCGACGCCTAAAGCAGCGTTGGTGAAATCGTCCACACCCCTTCCGCCTTCAGCATTTAGAACGAGCATCTCTTTCTTCCTCGGTGCTGATAGCGACGCGCAGTAATCGTGGACCTCGCCTACTGCGTGGAAGCGGTGGCGCGTCATCTAGTGAGTGCTCTTGAAAGGAAGAGCACAACTGTGCCTCTAGTAGAAGTCATGAGCACTAGCACGGCCACTGAATAAAAAAATAATACCCTCTCCTGCTGAATAAGGACGAACAACTAGTTTTTTCATCCAGCGGCTGTGACACTAGCGTACACACTGGCGAAACAACCAACGACTACACCACAGGAAAAGAAGCAAGCTCCTAAGACTTGGACTATTTCTCGCTAAAGGAAACCATGTGTAGGTGCGAAGCAGCAGGCGCTGATATACTGGTGGTGTCGTTGATGCTGGCACTCATTAGGTGAATGCAAAGTAAAAACGCCCTTGACTGAAAGGCGAGCGCGTGATCCAGTGTCGACATTTACTGAGTGGCCAGTGAATGGCTGCGCAGTGTGAGCAGTCTGTTCTTTTTACTAGCAGATGCGGCCTGCGTTGGCCATGCGAGGCAAGAGAGGGGAAAAAGAGCGAGTTTCGTAGATCTTCTGGGGCTTCAACGAGATGCGAGCATGAGCATCTCTGCTCGGACGTGAGCATGTTGCACAAGGCACGAGACCGGCCATGCGCAGTAGGGGTGTACGGAAGAACAGCGTAGCACAAGATAGCCAAAAGCTACTACGCATCTAAAATTGTTGACCTGTTGCGGCCTCAGTGTTGATGAAGCAATATGTGGATTTTATTGGCGCAAAGGCCATGCTTGCCCATGGAGCTCCAGTGATCTGAGTGTTCAGCACCAGTGTACGCAAGAGCCGGAGGTAGGAACCGTGAAGAACTCGTGTTTTGTTTAATAGTTCTTCGTGGTTCGTCCTGCTTTAAGACACGCTTTTTATCAGACAGGTACTCTGTTTTTGGCTTATCTTTTTTATAAATCGTGTTAATTTTCAATGTTTTTTTTCCGTTGAATGTTCTCTGTATTTTACCCCCAGGTCAAGATTTTTTTTTTTTGAAATGCTATAAAGGTGCGTGAGCTGCGTTGTCACTCTCTGACTGTGCAGAGAAGTGTGAAAGTATTTTGCATACAGGGGAGTTTCTTGCAGAATCTTCGTAATATCAAGTCTGTTTCTTGTACTTAGCCTGAAATAAATGACCCACCACCACATATTTCCAAGGCCAATAATGCAAGCACTTTTGTGCAGCAGTTACTGAAATCGCGTAAATTCAGCAGATCCCACGCACCTCTGGAATCAATGTTATGCGAAGCATGCTGATGTAAGATAAATGTGCTTTAGTTTTTATTGAGTGAGAAGTTGTGAAGGGGCGCTTAGTGTATGTGCAAGTCCACGCACACACAAGATAAAGGGCAGCATATGTTTTGTATCAGCAGTTGTTTGCAGTTGCGTAACGTTACCACCGGAACATGAATATCACCGACGCCAGAAGCGAGAAGCTGATATGAAGCACTCGTACTCATTAGGATGGTAGCCCTCAACACTGCTACAGCAGATGTGACGTGTGTATCATAGGAGTTTATGAAATGTTTGTCAAATTGTTTTCAAATATGGTAGCTAGTATGCAACTAGAATTGACGTTCTACGGCCATTAGGGTCTATTTGCAAAGCATTTCCGAGACCGGGTCGGGCTCTATGGTAAAATAATTGATTCTCACGCAGAACGCTGGCATTCTATTTCTATTGAGACACCGACATTTATTGTTTGAATCTGTTCGGTCAACCCTATGTCAGCTTTTCAATGTGGAGCATTCCTTAACAAAGTTCAGCTACTTTGACCGCATAGCTCTTTTGGCTGTTTGGTTTATGGGATTTACACCAGAATTGGTATGACATAACATACCTGCATGACGAGCATAAGTATTTTGTCATAACATGAAAACCATGATGTGCAAGTCATGAATTTCGTGAATCACATATCATGGTGTTGCTGTTCCTATGATGGTTTCGTTCCCTTGACATTTTACAAAACTGGTATGAAATGAATTGACTGCATGGTGAACATAAGGGACTGGTCCTCACGTGGAAATCATCACATGTGTGTCTTATAACTTATGACTACTCGCCACGCTCTTGGTGCGCTCACGGTCCTTCCCCTAGCTACACACATACTATATTTGGTATGACGTTACGTAAATGAATCACGAAAGAATACGTCTGATGGAACTTGATAGTCATGACATGCGTGTCACGTAAGAACATGACTACAGGCCAGGCTCATGATGCACTTGCGGTCGTTTCGCTAGCTTCACATGTACCAAATGTGGCATTACGTGACATGAATAGATGGTGAAAGTAAATGACACGTACAAACATTGTAGTCATGACATGCGTGCCATGTGACACATGGATAAATGCTACGCTCATAGCGTGCTTTCATATATACCTAATTCATACATACCTAATTCGCATATACCTAATTTGGTTTTACGCGACTTGAATCGCCGACAAAACAAATGCCAGGCCGAAAGTTGATAATCATGACATGAATATTATGTACGGCATATTTTACGTCTACCTCGTAATGTTGTACAGATATTAAGGTGACATGCTAACTCTCATCATTCGTGCTTTGAATATCATCGATTCCCACTGTTCCTTGAATGTGCCGCTTTTTTTCAACGATCAAGCGTAAACATCACCCATGTATGTTCTCGCAGTTTTTGGGTAAAAATAAAATGTCTATCACTTGTGGCAGATACCCACATGCCAGTGGCACATACTCGCCCCAGGTAGGCACCAGTGTTTTTTTTTTAAATTGTTTGACCACGTCGAGGACAAGATTATGACATCATTCATGCCATGACCTGCGCGCTGTATTCGTCAAACGATCTTACTTTCCTGCACTAATTTTAGTGTACCAAATTTAGGAAGGTTACCGTGAGAAAAAACAAATTTATGTGGCTAGATAATGTCGCTCGGGTAGGAAATGAGTCCTTTTGCATTTTGTATAACAGTCGTGTATCCGACCAGAGATTCGTGCCTCTAGTGCGAGTTATTTCGGAAGCAGAGGCACATTTCGTCAGCGTCATTTCAGGTGGGAAGCATCAGCTATATGCTTTAAATCATCTTGATAATGATTGCTTAGCTATTACTGTTCCAGGTATAGTGAAGCATAGAACGAGTATGCTTACAAGCACAACGTGTGACACGCACGTCATTACACAAGAGATTGTTTTTTTGGGGGAAAATAACGTCACTAATGGAAGCTCAGGACAGATATACGTTGTATAATTTATTAATGATCAATTGATTGATTGATTGAATAATTGATTGATTGGTAGAATAACGTCGGTCAATGAGCTATCTCCTATATGGAGCTTTGTGCTTGGCACAGCAGGCAAGCCTACGATACATGTAGAAGAACCAAACCTACCCAAAGTCATCAAAGTTATTCATGCTACTTGTAAAATAGCAAATAAATATAAATAAAGGTGTTTATATAGGCTGCTGTTTGCAAACTAATTTACATAAAATTGTGAGCCACAAGTTGAGGTACGTTTCATTGTTATTTATTCTGTTTATTTCATGGACGTTGCACTTATATTGTATTTGTGTCTTTCATCATTTCTTAAAGGCACAGAAAGTTTCACTGTGACTCTTCTAAAGACCCTTTTCCTGCATAAATCACACTGGAGCTCGGGTTTGTGAACGCAGGAATGCGCTCGGAGCTTAAGTGTAGTTAAAAGGTGCAGCCTATACAGATAGCGAAAGAGCTTCCTGTGCTATTGCGCTGAGAATGTCGTCTTAGTCACTCCAGGCTTCCACCAGCGTAAAACAATTGATTTTTTACCTGTCTGCTACGACTGCGTTTTTGTATGTGTGTATTAATGCTGCAAGTACACTGAAATGGCGAGAACTTCAATAAGTCTACAGTTTAAAAATTTTAAAGAGTCTCAATAAAAAGGAAATTATGTAAATAAAGCAGCAGCTATAACAAATTCGACATAGTAGAAAAAAGTTTGGATGTGCGGCAGAATGCAATGAAAAGGCGACGAACGCTATGCGTGATCTTGGTACCTACGACATAGTGCAGTTAGCGCAAGAAAAAATTGCTAACACCGTGTTATGTGACTAGTAGCGATGCCCGGTAACAGTTGTGGGAAGGTTCTTTCCTGTTTTTTAGTTCAGTTTGGGGACAAGGTGTGTTTCGCGGGTATGGCTCAGTAATTATCTGAGGTGCCAGCTTTGCATGTGGTATTTAAGCCAGTACTCAGAACTAGAAGTAGCGTGACACAGCTTCAATTGAACATTCAGAGCGGCCATCGGCAAAGGCAGTAAAGGTGAAGTAGATAATTGTAGTCACGATCGTCGAAGCCTGCGCACTAGTGGCTTGTTCCTTACTGTTCCCGAAAATGAATGACACAAAAACGAAGAAATAATCAAAGCACGGTAATTCATCGCAAGACAACAAGCGGTAGCAGGTAGAACCCACTATCAACAGTAGCTTCCCGCGAACGAGATGCTGAGTGCAGACTGGAGATGTCTCTGCACGCTGCCACTAAGTTATGTCAGCCCTGTAGAAGCATCAGCTACCTTACGTGGACTGTAAGCTCCAAGCAATGTTGTAATGTCATGTAGTTTTGACATTTACCAAACACCTTGATTCGCACTTCGTGCTCTGTGACTTCCAAGTTACCGCATTATCGAGCGGGTACTCTGAAAAATGCCATTGTATGAGGGCAATTTTTATAGCAGAGTATACGACGCAACATTCTATACCCGACAAACCAAATTTTCAGAAACTATCTGACATTGTCCCGCTCTATGGCCGGGTTCGGCACAGAACACTGAACAGGCTTTAGCGAGCAACTCCACCACGGCACCAGTGGTCCGCTCGACATTTTCTGTGGCAGCTTCACTGTACAACGCCTTTGTTCAATTTCCCCGGCTACCCATCAATCCGCAAAGGTGACAGAGTTACGAGAGGGACGTCTTAAGGATAGGAATGTCTAAATGTGATCGTCCACGCACTTTGGGAATTATGTCATTGGTACAGATATTGGCCGAGTATTCATGTTCGCGAGAAATAAATGCACTCGTGGTTGACTTTATGATTGTCTGTTGATTTCCTTTGTGACAAAAATACGAAGCTTAGTGAACTTTGACATACGATGTGAAATGGTGAGTCCAAAACGATCAAGGTGGTAAACGTAACTGCTGAACCTTTGCTGAACTTCGTATTGCGGCAATACGAATTGAGGCTATATAGAGCCAAAGGGAACCGAAATAGCGAAGATTACGGAAATCCGTGTGCTACCCATCGTTCCTATATGCTGGCTAAAGCACCGTGCGTGCAAGCTCGCATAATCACTTGCGTCAGACTTCCCTCTAGTGTATTCATGCAAAGTCTATGACCTAAGTTTTTATATATAAACCAAAGGGGACTTCTTCCCTTACTACTGAATCTTGGCACTCTGTTATTCCCCTCCACTTTCCGGTCTGATATGATATGGCACACGAAGCCCCTCATGCGTTGACCACTTATTAGCGTATTTCATGTAACCAACCCGCCACATCTGAAATCCCTGCTTTGCGCATGCCATGCGGGAACTGTGAGCATTCGTGATTATATCACATCTTTTTGAGTGCACGATAAAACCCACAGAGTTTTTATTCCACAGAAGCGGTTTTATCTAGAGGCTCAATATTTCGATGTCGCATCTACAGTCACGCGCGATATGAGTGCTATCGTGCGAGCGGCGGCCTGCCTAACGTACCAGGAGCCTAGCTGCACGAGCGGAAGAGTGAAAACAAACATTGCGCTTTTTTTTGTCTCTTTTCAGCTGTTTCATGCTACAAAATTTCAAAAATTTTCTCTACGACGAACAGCACCAATTTCATCTCTACTTTTAGCGTTCAATTTGTTGCGGAGGAGTGCGTTCTTCTTGGGCTGTTATCTCAGCGGGTAGTTACTAAATTGCTGGAAAACTAGAGGTGCAATGTGGCAGTACTCGGTACTGCTTCTTGTGAAGAACTTGCTCAGACAGAGGGACCGAAGTCTAAAAGAGCAAAAAAAAAAGTGAGCGAAGCTCGTGCGATGCTAACCTCTCTCCCAACAAATATTCTGAGACGTGGCACTGTTGTAATTATTAGTCGATGCTCGAGCGATAACCTTCACATCGCGCTTGACCAATGCCTCATAGTAGATTATTATCAGGCCTGCTAACTTTCGCCGTGTCGTCACTGGCTTTGCCCAAATGAGCGCGCGGACTGGAGGCTGTAAATTCATTGCCTCATCATCAATCGTGTAAAATAAAGCGTTAGCTGCAACTTTTACATTCTTAACAGCTTTATTCTGCCTTTTGGGTGACAAAACGTGCTGGTTTAAGTCATGTACTGCGCAAGAAGGTGGTTATAGATTCACTTGTGAGCCGTTTATTCCACAAAAGGCAAGATTGTGGGCTGTCGTGAGTGTAGTCGATCAATAAGAGCAAAATTTGATGTACCGACAAAGTACCGACAAGGTACCGGCCATGTACCCACGAAAAACCTACAGGATACTGACAGAATACCGACAAAGTACCGACAAAACCTAATGTACTGAGAAGGCGCGATAGCATGGCAAGCCGTGGCGCGCTGTCCACATTATGGGCGCCGCGAGATTCTCGAGGCCCGCACTGCATGAGCACCCGCCGGCTCGTGGATTCTTCTCGCCGGCAGATGCAGAGAGGCGGCATGGGTGGAATGATGCCTGCATGAGGAGTGTGCTCGAGTGTTACGAGCGGTGGAGAGTGTGAAGCGAGATAGAGCTGAGAAGAGATTATTGCATTGAAGGAGGGTGAAGAGTTGGGTTACATAATGTGGTACTGTCTCTCAGGCGGGCACACACGCGGTGAGTGCACGGCAGGTGAGGAAGAGAGGTCAACAGGCGTTGCTAGGAGGGTGTGAGCTACTTGGCACCGCTCCAATACCTGTGGCAAGGGGATCAGTGCGGACGGAGGAACAACGTTACAAAGGCTAGTCATAGGACTGCTTCTTATCTAGAATGCTTGTTCAGAAAACATTTTACCACGCGTGTTTATTATCTTAAATCCAAGGCTTAAGCCAACAAGTCAGAAGCACATATGAAGCCTTTATTTTAGAGCAAGAACGAATCTTGGTTGCAATGGGGCGATTGGAACGACTTTGGAATATGGAGTACGGGCACACGTGCCTTCGTGTCACGAGGAAAACGGATGTCGAAGCCAGCTAGACGAACGACACGCTCCAATTTTGTTCTTCGGTTGCCCTTAGAAAAAGAGAACATTCGATGCTTCGGTCCTTTTTGCACAACAATTCGCCTCGCAGCATCGCGCAGCCATTCAGACTTGCAGTCGTACAGATCTTGAATGTTCAGTGCACAAAACACCTCATGAAATGCTTCACAATGCACAAAACGCCTGACAGAAAAAGAAAGCCTTCTCGTGTTGTCATTAAACGCCCAAGCACGCCATGAAAACGTTCGTCGGCTCTGAAAATCTGTCTATTGAGTGACGAGAGCAAGCGTAGGCACGTCTGTGCACCGAAACACACTGATCTAGATGGAGTGACGTCAGACGCCGCTGCAGCCACATCGAGCAGGCCTGAAATTATTTAGGTGGCATTGTCATAGAGTAACATAGAAAGTTAAGAGCAGACACTCCAATTGGCCCCTGCGCCCGGTTTTAGTTCGCAGCACACCAAACGGGTGGGGGGGGGGGGGGACCTTCACAGCCTCAGAGATGGGAGACTGCAGAAAAAGATGTCTCGAAGGCCACTTTGTTGGGACTAGGAATATTGTACCGCCTCCAAGACCACATCTACGTGCGTGCTCATCTGTGAGGCAATATTCAATTTTTTAACGGTTGTTTGCATGCATCGGTGAGCTTCGTGTAAGTTGGATTGCTAGAGCAGCAGGAACACTATGTCATGCGTGGCTATGCACACGTTTTAATTAAAACAAAAGAGTCATTGGAGGAGCGAGAACTTTTATTTTCAAGTGATAATCTTGTTAAGCACATGCCCACTTTGTTATGTTTGAAAACAGCAGGCACAAGGAGAGGTTGATTGCTCTGCGAGACGTGAAAGTACAGCTCCCATATCATGATCCTAAAGCACACAGAAGATATGAACGTATAGGCAACAATATAAGAAGTCATGCTTAATAATAAAGCTGCAATAAACGCACACAACTACACATTCAGCGCACAACGCCACAGGGCAGTAGTTGCCTTATCACATGACTCCAGTATGAACAAAAAAAGAGAAAACATTTCACTCTGTGTTCTTTTTCACCTTCACACGAATTTTTTCCTTACACACACTACATCGCTTTTTCGTGAAAAATAGTCACAAGTAGTTGTCGCACCAAAAACAAAGCAAATTTAGGTATCATGCAAGCTGTTACCGAGGCAGAAGTGTTTACTCCAAAACTACGTCCTAGCTTTAGTTAAGAAACATTTTTCTATATTCACTACTGCTCTCTCATCGCGGTCGTTGGAGCTTTAGGCAATGGGCGAATGGCACTGATAGCGATACTGGGCATAGCTGCACTTTTCACAAAATCTCACTCATGCAGTGAATTCGAATACATTTAGTGGCACAAAGAAAACATAACAACGCGAGTGGCGACTCAATTTCTTCATTCAAAAAACAATTTTTTTGCAAGCGTGCTTCGAAAAATTCAAAACAGTCTCCTTTCATGTGAAGCCATCCACAAAAACAGTACGCGAAGTGAAGGTCACAAAAAATGTCTGCGCCAAAGCGTACAATGCGAGAAATGTTAGATTAAGGCTTCAATGACTAATGTAACACACACTTATAAAGTAGCGATGGTGTTCGTGCCTAGCAGCAGCCAAGCTGAGAGGCAGATGAAGCAAGTGAATACCACGACGCATGCCGGGCGCGTTATAGCACAGCTTTTATGGTGCCTCCCTGCTGTGCTCGTACTTCTTCATTGCCATAAATGCTCATTAACACGGAGCGTGACAACAATGCCGTGGCGCCGACTCCATGTGCACTTCTCTCGCTTTGGATTTCTTCCTGATCTCTTCGTATTTTTTCTGTGTCCCAGCCTTACGGTATCGCACCGTACAACCGCATACGATAGGGAGCTTTAGAATAACGTTTGCAGGCGCTGCGGGCATCGTGGGCATATCGGGAGCCTTATGAGTTTTAGAATAGTGTTCGCTAGGAAAAAGTCTAGGGACTTTCGTCCCGACCCCAAACTCAAATGCACGCAAGCTACCTACACACGGCACTTCGAAGGCCTCGCGGGCGGCGATCGCCGCACGATATTTCGGATTTCCTGTGGGCGGGCCGCAAACGCGAACGGTGACCCGCTTACGACGCATGGGCAGTGGCATCGACCGCACCGCAACGGCTCGCAGTGCGCTGTTCTAAAACTCTCTACTAAAGACATATTGCGGTCGCTATCGCAGTCGCAAGAACACATAGACGTGCGATGCACTAGAAAAGGCACTGCAGTATATAACTATAGATATAGAGCGCGTGTTTACTAGAAGCAGTAAGTGATGTGTTGCCGTCTTACGGCTGGGGATGGCTGAGATAAAGCTGCGTAGCTCAGCCACTTTCGGCCCGCGTGACCACTCTTGTAATTTGTATGTGACTCTATGGCATTTGCTCGACTGTACAATTGCCGAAGTGCTTTGTATTTTACGATACCACTGGCAGTGGGCACGTGTGACTGCTTTTATGAGTGTGCAACGCGTATTGCTTCTACTTTCCCATATTTCCGAAGTGCCAGTACACCCAACATAGATGTTCCTACTGACTACTTACTCCATCACCTTCACGACTACGGGGCAGTAAAGGAATGTCGCGTGGTCAATTGCAGGCATGGTGACATTATGAGTGCCTCCCTATATTATGAAATATACGGTCCGCTTACATGTGATACGTTCCATGTGCTATTCCGTGACGAACACATGGCAGATAAAACACTTGTCTTGACCTTATTGGTGCTTCACTCCTGAAACATGCTCTAAGTTTTCCTCCACTCATTCAATCGGGTGCCCTTGGTTGGTCTAGTACTTAAATTGTGAGGTTATGAGAGGAGCAAAAAAGTTCACGTATCAGCGTGAAGTGAACGATGACAAGTGGGCGGAGCTAAGTCATAAGGTCCATAAAAGTTGTGTTGAAGTGACAAACTATTACAAAAGATGTACCGACGGTCGGGTGCACAGATGGACGGACGCCCACATAGACAGCGAAATGCACGAATCAGTGAATGGAAAGACGCGCGGACGCATAGATAGCTGGACGCTCGGATAGACGAACAGACAGGTGGATGGACAGATGCGCAAATGTACGTATGACCGGATGGATGGGCAGACGTCATACCGTAACACTACCTATTTCTACCGAGCGTGGATACTCAACTCCGTAAGAGTCACCACAGCCACGGTATGTTTTCCGAGCATAGTATACTCATCGCAAATCACCTATGTGGAGCATTATTGGTATTTGAATGTGCATAGTAAATAAAAAATAAAAGTCAAAATTATTGAACATTAGAGTCATCATGTTGCTTTCAGTAGCTGTGTTGCCATCCAAAGTGTTTGATCAGTACACCTGCCATAATAACTGTTTCATCGGACTTTTGGCGGTAACATGTTGACATAATACCACGAAACGCTCACGTAATTATCTGACTAGGCTCTTCAGTGAATGCAAGTTGTTGTACACGCAAGCAGTGTGTGTCCTCTCAGGTGCTATTTTGATGATCTTGAATAAAGGCCTACGTTCCACTGACAGCGTTCCAAAGGTGGTAGTAGGTAACGTTAAAAAAGAGCGCTTGACGTCAAGATACCATATCATAGAACATGCGAAGTAAAATATTTAAGGTGGCTCTCTCAGTCTGACTATCTGCCGAATCTATAAAATACTGCTTTGCTTCAGTAAAAAAAAACACTTTGTTAGCTTCATTCACAAATGAAAGTCATCACGAATACCTCAGCTTCGCTGTGTAGTTGGGAGTTCAGGACCTATCATATGATTGGCTACGCAAGTCTGTAACTAAAAAAGACATGCATGCTTCTCCACGAAGATAATGATGATGAATGGGTGAAGCTAGATCTCAATGTACATATTGTCTATGTCGCAGTCACGCCTAGTAAAAAGCATTGCTCTTGTAGTTGTTTAATATTGATCTGATAGAAATATGGTAGATGTTAGTGCATCGCTAGCCCATTTTGCGTCTCACATATTCTGCCCGAGTGTTTTCTTATATAATGTAAATAAGTAAAAAATTTACATAAAGAGTCGACAATAAAGCTTGATATTTTGTAAGGTCATTGCGCCAAATAAAGCTACGACATTGTGCTTATCAACGCACCAGTAATTTTTCATTTTTTGGAAGCCATGTTTGTGGAGCCTGGTGCTTACACTAGAAAAGTTTGTAGTTGATGAGCTAAACAGGAGTAAACTCGCATTATATATACGCTAATTATATTGCGATTCTTCGGCTCTTTCGAGGACGTGTCCTATAAATATTTATTGCAGCACGAGAAAATATGTGCACAACAATATTTTTAGAAGGTAGTGCCGGAATGGTGGCCTCATTGTAGAGATTTGCCGAAGTGCCTTCACCAAATTGGCTTATTACGCTAGAAAGTACGACAGATTTGTTCAAAGTGGGTCATGCCGCAGCCACTGCGGCATTTCAAAAGGCGCATGGGCGTAACGCAGTGGCAACATAACGAGCGGCATTGCAGAGCCGGAAAGATAGGTTGCAACTACAATTATTATTTCAACTCTATGTGCTACAAAAGCAACCACATAGTTGCCAGAGTCGTCTGTTGGTTGCAACGATGGACTTCCAACAATAAATGAAGGGGTGGGGCGGGAGAAGGCATTCCTTGTAAGGGTAGACGAATTTCTATAAACTAAGGGGGTATGGCACAGTGGGTCGTATATGTCAGTTATAACGCAATATTTTGCAAGTTGTTTGTAGTGTTCTAAAAAATATCTGTAGCTTACGAAAAATGGCCAGGGGCTTCCCTTTGATGGCCTTTTTTTAGCTTTTTTCGCTATGTTTTCTATGGCTTACTTCCAAATTATTTTAATGTGGGTTGCATTATTTAGTGTACTTTTTCTCTGCTACCACTAGAAGGAACGTAATGATATTTGCCATGTTGCTGCATAAACATGTGAGTTATACCTTAACTAAAAAATAGGGCATACTTCGGGGAGTTACTTTCAAAATAAATCACTGCATTCCCAAAGCTAAAGTAGGTTTGTACCGCTCTGTAATTTATTAGAGCCTCACGTTTTTAAATGAGCAATATTTTTTGTTGAGATTGTTTTCAACCCGTTGTAGCCCGTCCATGAAAAGTTTCATCAGATTGATTTAGTACTTTTTAAGAAAATGTACATTTAAACTCACAAACTGAAAAAAAAGTGAGGCAGTTCGAGAAAAACAAAGTTTTATGTGCACACAGTGCTCATGGCGGAGGGCATGCGGTCCACGATGCCACGGTGCACAAAGGCGTGGCATTTAAACCACTTGAAGCAGCCGCTCGACGTTGGGCTACGACAGGTTTATTCCACAGAGTACAGTAGATTTTTCGTTGTCGAAATAGCAAATTTGACTTTTTGGGTGGATGTACCCCACCGCACCTCCATAATCATTCTATAAGTGCTTAAGGAGCATTTAGAAGCGCTTAAGGACCAATTAGGTGCATGTTGAAGTACGCCCAAGAATCAAAGTTTCCTGAGGCCTTCCCTACAGCATCTCTTATAATCATAAACGAATTTGAGAACACAAAAACGCAATGACCAATGACATACCACTATATTCGCAATAAGTACGTCAGTCTTAAGTACGAAAACCGACGTTTAAGTTAAAACGACCAGGAAGGTGAATATAAGGAGTGTATGGCAATACGGTCATTTCATTGATAATATTCAACAGTATTGATATTCTTACCTAGCTAAGTAATCGGGGTGGCGAGTAATCATTCGTTTTCTTCCTCGCGTGTCCTTCCTTCGCTCTCAGAAGTCATCATCACCATCACCAGCCTCACTACCCCCACTGCAGTGCAAAAAAAATATCTTCAATGTTTCACTAATGAACTCTTTCCTGTGCTTTCTGCGGCCTCGTCGTACCTGTTATCTTTTTAAACTCAAGTGCCCACCTAATTTTTTGTCTTGCTTTTACGCGTTTGTCTTCTCTTGAAATTTCGCCAGTTGCCATCATTGACCAGCGAATGTAGGCTACATGCCAGGCCTATGTCGTTCTCTTCTTTATTTCAACGATGATGTTCTAAACCCTGTTTCTTGAGTGACATATTCTGCTCTCATTCAGTCTGCAAAAGCTATAACAGTTATTTTCCTTTCTATTCATCATGGCGTTGTCCTCATTATCAATTAGTTTTTTTTGTGAGCCTTCAGGTTGCTGCTTCGTAGGTAAGCACCGGTAAGATGGAACTGTTATATGCTTTCCTCTCGGGGCAGAGCGGTAGACGGCCATTCACAATTTGAGAATGCTGATGCTATCATTGCATACCAACCAGCCAGCTCATACTTTTTTTAAGTTGCGCTGCTTGTGAAGCGATGCTGTGGCGAATAACTCAAATGTCTTTTTATGTCATCACTGGGCGCGTCTAAAAAAACTGGTGAGGTTAGGGGCGCAGTACTTCATTATGACAGTACATAACTGATATCAATTCAGTCTTCGTACCAAGCAGCTGCTCTCCTGAATAAATAAATGCGAAATGACCGTGTAATGTTGACAAATACAATACAGTTTTGGAACCCTCTATATATGTATAAATGTTATACCCAACACCTCTCCCAGTTGTCAATTTGTCGGAAAGTTGCCGAAGGCAGCGAACTGAAGGTACAACATGTAATTGTTTATTTGGCTGAACTTGTGGCCGATAAAAGGAAAGTAAAAATACAGCAATACCTACTAAACTGCTGGCCACAAACCGAAAACTGGTCGTCGATCAACTGATCATTGGGATTCCCCTTCTAGTATTTATCATGCGTCAAACTTTCCAATTTTACAAATGACGGTAGTGCAATTTGCGGAACAAGCTTGAGTGATTGTGTCTGGCTTATAATCCTAACTAAGCGATCTACTGCATACGTGAAGCTTCTTGAATAAAGAAACGGGAGCTGCAATGAGCATTGCTAACAGTCCTTTTGAGCATAAACCAAGTACGCGTAAACTTCAACAACAAACGCACATGGTAATATATTCAATACAAACAATGTTGCAATCTGTAATTTATGAGGCTTCATTTAACAAATGCTCAATCTCAGAAACATGAAGTTGTAAGAGTCAATATCTCTAGCCTGATGTATATTATTGGTACAATTAGTAATCACACCACCCATGTTAACCTGCTAGAGCGCAACTCTTCGCCATGCACAGAATGTTCAAACAGCCGGAGCCAGCAATCACCTTTCCGCATTCCCTCTGGAACATCGGTTCAGGTAAAACACCCGTCCGGCACTTTGTATGCCCAATTTTCGATTTTCAAGAAGGCCACGTGTTGCTTCATGTTTTATTTTTTCCCACAGTTCACTGTACTCTTCTTCGTATCACGTTCAAAGTGCACATAGAAAACACTTCGAAGCAGTGGTAGTGCATTCTGTGCAAAGATAAGCCTAATGCCGGAAATGCTGGCTACATCACCATTTCATTTGGATCTTTCGCTTTTCATTTCCTACCCTAATAAACGTTTATATTATTTATTATAAATGAAATTGTAAAATGATATTCAAGGCACCAACAAAAATGAATTTAACTCTCACGAGTGTGGTCTCCGCATCAAAATAAAGTTTTTCCTACCCGTTCCACTCTCACAAGCGTCTCTACAAATCCAAATAACGAATGTTCGAAAAGAAACATCGCAAATAATTTCATACCTCTCGATAGAAGCGGAAATGACTATCGGCGTGCACTTCAGCTACCGACAACGTATGTACTTTAATTCAGACACTCACTCTAACAATTGCATATACTTTTGCCAAAAATCGCTGCCCCCTTTACACGCGGTATCCCGATTCATGGCCAGCTTAGGACAGAGTAAATAAATCAAAACTTGGTGGTGCACCTATTCTACTCCGCTCTTTCCTTTTTAGGGCCTTTTTTTGTCGCATTAGGCATAAAAAATTGGGATTCCTTTGCACTAGGAGTGTCGAGCCTGAAAGGAATGCGCAGCTGAGCGGCCTCCTTCAATTTTCTTCGGTTTTCTCCTTCTTTCCTCCTTTCTTGTTTCATTTTATTCTGTTCTCTTCTTTTCTGTGTCTTTCTTTATTTCTGTTCAGTTATTTGCCTCCCTTTCTCCTTTGATTTCCTTTCATATTTTTTCCTTGTTCTTTCTAAGTCGCCCTTGCTTCCTCTTTTTCCTTATAAGCGATTTCACCTGTGTTGGGGCGGGTGCACTAATTTTTTTCGTTGCTTGAGGAAATAGTAGATGTTGATCAAGACACTCGAAGAGCAAGCGGGAGGAGCTTTCTCTTTGGCGCAAGCTAAATATTCTACTTGTGGAGCGTTACGCCTCATGATGAAGACACCATACGGCAGAATGGCCCAACAAAGTGCTCGGTACTTATAATAAAACATCGCGAACATACAGAAGTTACCTTCATTCAAAATCTTCAGCATAAGCTTTACTTTAAATAAAAAACGCGCCTAAAACCGCTACTGTAAACACAGTGTACATGTGTGTATACTAAAGGTGCACTTTATGTTCGGTTTCTACCTGATCACATCTTCCGCATTAGACTTTAGACTTCCGCCGTGGTTGTATAGTGGCTAAGGCACTCGGCTGCTGACCCGCAAGTCGCGGGATCGAATCCCGGCTGTGGCGGCTGCATTTTTGATGGAGGCGGAAACGTTGTAGGCCCGTGCGCTCAGATTTGGGTGCACGGGCTCAGATTTGGGAGCCCCAGGTGCAATTTCAGGAACCGTCCACTATGACGTCTTTCATAATCATTTGGTGTTTTGGGGCGTTCAACCCCACAAATCAATCAATCAATCAATCATCAAAGACATGGGACTTAATGCTCGGAGCTCCAGTTTCTTCAGCATATTTGGTCCAGTTCTATTTTGCTATATTTTTTTCGATCTGCGTAAATGGAAGTAGGAGACTTGTAAGGATTATTATACTAGGAATTAACTCGACCAAAGGGCCCTAGAAAAAAGGCAATGCTGCACGAAAAAGTACAGATAAATTTTATTAGGGCAAAACGAACGCGAACAAAACAGTCAGTCATCACCATATGCAAAAGAAAGAACGCCGCAAATGGCAATGCTCACATACACCTTCCGACTCCTTAAAATCGCAAAGGTATCACAATTCGAGAAAGCATTGTAGAAGCCTCCAAATAAACGCATTTCAAATCTAGAGCACGTTTTTCAGACTCTTCTTCTTGCATACTAAATGTAATATAAGTAATGTAGTATATAGTTGATGTGCATGAACAATTACCCTGTAAAACAAAGAAAAAGTACAAGTAAATGATACCTGCATGGTATCCTCTCTTCGAATTTGTTTGAAGTGTAATGGCGCTTACTATTAGGCAAACATTTATCTAAAACTGAACATGGCTGTTCCAAGCTTGATTAATTGCTGTGATCCAGGCAATGTAAGCAATTACACGTCAAGATGTTGCACCAGACCTCAACGGTGTAACCTATCGTCTCATTGGGTGTCACCATTTCTGTAGCTTCTGAACTGTCTTAATGATAATACCACAAATACTAATTGAAAAAAATATAGGAAATACACTATAAGCCGAAATTCGGCAAAGTTGGACTAACTGCAGCCGTTAAATCTATGAATGAACGGTTCGTCAAACAGGGGACTAAATGCGTGACATGGCGTGTCGTGCGCATACGGCCGGCCATTAAGGGACCAACGGGGAGAGTTACGGCGCCGCGAACGCCTTCTGTCGATGCTGCACTGCAATGCTCGGCGTGGTCGGCGATCACGAAACCAAGTTAAATTGGATATACGCCACTGTGAACGCGAAGCATTATGAAACGAATAGAAGATATGAGAGGCAAGTACTAGGCGCAGTCAGTGCACCCAGCAAGCGCCTTCGGGTTTCCAATTTGGCGGGCCAAAACCAAGTGAAACTCTCCGCGAACACGGACAATGCAGATAACTCGCTTCAATGTGCTGAATTATAACTACGAAGAACACTGACAATCCTAATAAAAGTAAGCAGTTCGTCAGCGGTCGTGTACCTGCACATACACTGGCCACAACTTCAAAGCGATATATAGAAAAAGTAGGCTTCGTACGTCATCGGCCTCAAGCTCGCTGCGGTGTGAGTGCCTTGCCTGCACCCACGATGGAAAGGGCGCTTACAATTTCTTTCGCAGAAATTAATATATTTTGCACTTAAGCTCAAATAAACTTATGCCTTTTGCTCCATGCGACCATCGTCGTCAAATATTAAGCGTAAAGGTGATCGCGGATACGACTAGTTTTGCGGCCGGCGAAGCACAGCGAGCGACGTACCACCACGATGAACGAACCGTGCCTGCGAATGGTCTTGTCTCAGTGTATACAGATACATACAACACTCCGTTAGACACCGCGAACATTGGGCACATTCCTATTGTGTATTGTGTATTGGGCACCTTCCTATTGTATTCACTATAAAATAACGACGGCGAAAATTCTACGCGAGCCACATGTTGCGATCGCCCGTGGTTGTTTAGCCGTACTCCTCGTAAGCCTAGTGACGCCGTCGGTAAGCCGACACGGTGTCATTGGCCGGGCGCCTGGCTGCTTCGCCGGCTTTCACGCATGAGCGCCGCTGCTATGTTTGTGTTTGCAAACTAGTGCACCAGCACTGCGAACGCTGGTTCAGCCGACATGATCGAATGCCAACCGATGATTTGTATTCTATGACTGCAGCGATGTTGAAGATTAGATGGATCCTTATTAAAAGATCGGTGTGCTTCGGTGCTACAAATTAGCCTATGTAATTTTTCACGTTACAGTGTCAACGTTTATTGTTTTTTCAGGCTGAGTAAAAGTAGCCCACTGGCGCCATATGGGAGGTCAAAATACTGTGCTATATATATTCTATAGTTCTTTCCCTGTAGTGCAGCGTGTGTGGTCGGTGTTTGCGGTGTATTACTTGAAATAATAGAGCGTATGCATATATATCTGCGTGTTGCATGACCAATACACTGCATTCTTCAGTGCGGAATAAAGTGGAATAAACATAAAATATACCCCACAAGTACAGAGTCACCATATATTTAGCAATTCGTCGAGATGGTTGAACTGTAAGTCCCACTGGAAAATTCTGGTTGGACCAACATTTAAACCAAGTGGAGTAAGTACTAGGGTGTAGCAGTTAAACCCTTGCAGTTGCTCCAGCAGTTAGTCCAAAATTGATTCAAAATCTGTGGCAGCCCATTTAGTCCCCTAAAGAACCAATGGCATACCCCACTTTAGTTCTTTTTGGCTTAGAGCGTAAAAATGAGTATGAAGTGTGTGCCTAACAAAACAGTAAAAAGTATCAAGCGTTCCATAAGAGCAAGTGAAACTATACATGTCAGTCAATTGATTGCATTGTAGAGGTTTCGATATTTTTAATAACAGTTTACTACAATATAGCCCGCTGACCTCGTTCAATACTCTCATTTCAGGTATGACAGAAAAGGCGGGGCGCTCCTAGAAACCCCGCTGCAACAAATTGATTTGCTCCGTACTCCTTGTTATCGTCGAATCGTGGAAGCTCGGATTTGCCATCATAAACGACTTTTGTTAGGCTGATAACGTTGAAATAAGTCAACGTATACAAGCCAGAATACCGGCTGAAGA
Source organism: Rhipicephalus microplus (assembly GCF_043290135.1). Classification (NCBI taxonomy): domain Eukaryota; kingdom Metazoa; phylum Arthropoda; class Arachnida; order Ixodida; family Ixodidae; genus Rhipicephalus; species Rhipicephalus microplus. The sequence continues at coordinate 68,995,684 of NC_134707.1, read as the reverse complement.
AAATCAGTGGTGCAGCCAGCCACCCTGAATACTCGCCCTCCTATACCGACATTTTCACCCATGGAATGCCGAGCACAAAGTCACCTCGAGTGCATCTGCGTGCGTGGTGCCCACTTCAGGTCAAGAAGGCGTACCCGCACTCCTTCCACACAGATATGTTCAACCACTTTTTTTTTACTAAAATGCACGTGGATGAATAATGGCCGTCTACGTCTACATACACATATTTGCTATAAAGAAGAAATATTTTACGTGCAGAAACAGGCGAGGCGACTGAACTGTCCTGCGCGTTGAGTGTATCATTGTGTTTACCATATATATATATATATATATATATATATATATATATATATATATATATATATATATATATATATATATATATATATATATATATATATATATATATATTGTTATTGTTATTGTTATATATATATATATATATATATATATGTTATTGTTATATAGTAAACGCAATGATACACTCAAAGCGCGGTACAGTTCAGTGGCCTCGCCCATTCCTGCACGTAAACTATTTCTTCTTTATAGCAAATATGTGTTCGTAGACGTAGCGACGCCTCACTTACTCCGTTCATGTCAAGGTTTGCGCTATTCCACATAAGCTTTGAAACAACAATGCCAAGCTCCCCCTCCAGACATAGGGTCTGAGCATGAAAAGTATATCCCCGTAGAAAGAGTACAAAGTCCATCTATGAATAACGAAGGCAGCTTTAACAGCATTGTTTCAATTGTGTGGACAGCTATGTTACATTAAAACTATATTAAATTTAACTAAACAGATATACCTGAAGATGAAGAGGTTATTTCTTCAAACAGATCGCCATTTATAATTGCATTCGCGTTTTCTAAGAGCAAAAATTATACCTTGTTCACTATATGTTATGATTACTTATTCGTGTAAGAAAATGTACTAACCACGGTGTTCAGAATATGATTAAACTTGGGACCCATTCCGTTTTATCGAGACTACTTTTCTTAGAATGAGCTTCAAGTGCCTAAAAATGCTTCAACTACTCAATGATAGAATCTGTGCGATACATTGACCCACTATAGTTATCTGGTAATTCTGGGGAAAGACTGTTGATATTTAAGATGGGGGATGCAGCCGAAATCACCAGAGGCTAGTGTACTTAGTTTGGGTGCTTGTTGAAAAAAGCACATCTGATTAAAATTTACTGAGTGCCACACAAGGATGTCTCGTAATTATATCTAAGTTACAGGTGCTCGAAGTTCAGTCGATTTTGCTTCCATTACAAAATTAAGAAGCTAAACCAAAAGGCTACAAAGGCCTCACAAAGTGCTCCCGCTCCTGTTGGCACTCAGCATCAGAAGTAAAAATGGCAATACACAACTCATCAAACAAATTTGATGGGCGCCAAGCCCTATTAAAATTACTAAGACGCAATTTCGCTTTTTTTGTTTCTCTTCGTCGCTCTTGAAGAATTCAGAAAAATGGGTCATATGTACGAAAAACGCAATAGTAAATAAAGTTATCCATCAAAGACACTTCACAAGAATTACAATTCTCGAGGTAGTGCTACCATAGGTGATACCTTTGGTAAGCAGACAAGGCAAAGATTTCTTGTAACTGAGCGATTTTCGGGAGTAAATGCGTTATTGCGTGTGAGTATAGCTGGAGCCTTTGTTGGCCTTAAGGAATGGAGGAAACGTTATGAAGTCATTTCAAATTAGATGTCGAAGGAGAGCCAATGTAGACTACGTGTTGAGAAACTCATTCAGAGTTAATGATTTGAAAATTAGGCACTCTCGTTCTTCCTAGCAATTCTCGTATTTCAGAATAACATGCCCTTATCCTTAAGATAGGAACAAAAAATAATCTCAAATCGAAGATGAGATAACACTACCTGAAGCCACGTGGCCTAACTTGCATTGACTGTACTTCACTTTTAGCATATATAATTAAACTACGTAAATGAATAGTTTTCCAGCGTTTAGATGCGGTGCTTCCGCTCAAAATGCAGTGGACGTTACATGCTTACCTTATCCGCCAAAATTTAACTGCCTTAGCCCTTGCTGTATTTGATTAAGAAGACCAGGTATTCCTGTAAGATAATGGTTCTGACATGAACTATGTGATCTACAATGCATATATGGCAGGAGACATGCGAAAATCGACATTTTTGATCAAAATTGTAAACAAGAGTTTTTTGCTAGAAGCGGCAATTGTAAGAAGGCTTTGCCTTTTTACAGGCTGCAAGTGTTTTCATTAGTGCTTTTATGTGTATGCTTCTTACCCTCACCTCATCATCGAACAAAAGAGGCCATAGAAGTTACGGCTCCTGCTCATCGTCTTTTTCTGATGTCTCTAAGTGGTCTAAGATACACAGGTATAAAACATGTGAAAGTTTGGTGGCCGCCCACACGACTGAAGGCAGAATAAACACGCTAGTTCAAATCAATAAATTCAATGATTGTGTAGTCGTTTGTGCGCTGTGCAAAGTATAAATTTACATTTACCTTGATTAACAATCGCCTTACCAGTTGCAAAAATTTTGAAAAAAATGATAACTTTGTTTGAGGCTAGCAACCTATATACGGTGTGGCAGTTTGATCTAGTTGGTATGACATGACCATAGTTATAGCACGAGAACAGAACGAAGCCATTACTATCACTATAACTATCAATATGATACGGTGTTGCAAAATTTGCAGAGCTGTATGAAGATAGTATATATAATAAATATATTGTATATTGTAAATGTTGAAAAAAAAAGTTAAGCTTGAGGTTTGACCAACATTGGGATCTTTCATAATAAGAGAGTCAGCACGTCTATCTATGGGTTTTATATTCAGGTCCACTCAGTACAAATCAACACATCTTTTGTAAATCAAGTATCCATGCTGTGTTTCGCCAATGGTTAAAAAGTGCAATATATAAAAGGCAAATGAGTGAAATCAGTTGCATCTTGCTGACCACCAAATTGTGCACTACAGGCTTTGTTTCATTTTGTAAGTATTTATATTCTTCATTGAGATTACAAAAAAAGTTTTTAAACGCTGACCGAACCTGCATTGAAATACTTGCGGTAAATTCTCACTTGTGTAATTTTGTTTTCCAGTAAGAAATGTCAGCAGAAGAAAACATGACTAGTACAATGGCACGCGAGAATGATGCAGCTCTCAACCGAGATTTCAGCGAAAGCAGCTGCGGCTGTGAATTGCCAGCTCGGTTACAGCCGTAGGCCAATGAGTTGGCACTGGTGTTAGATGTGTGTTAGCTGGTGTGTCATGTGGAATATTGAGAGATAATTCCTTATTTGCTCTATATTTATGCTCTGAATACTTTAGCGATTGCCTTGGGGTGCAAAAACGGACATAAGCGCTAGCACTGATTGATCAGATTACATGCCTACAAAGTGTAGAAAATCAATCAATGAATCAAAAAACATCATTTGTATAAAAGCAAACAATTACAGCATAACAGCTCGTGAAGTACACCTGGTGAGTCATCATGGGTTTTGCAAACTTCGCTATTTTGTATAATAAAAAAAATATTGCTGAGAGAATATATGGTGTACTATGTTTGACTATATAATTGCAACAAAAAATTACCATGCCAGTCAATCCTAACTTTTTCAAATCCTTAGTTTGTAATTCGTAGTTATGTCTATATCAGGAACAAAAGATCGCCCGACCGCTTGCTCAGCAACTACTTTTGTTTAATCACAGTATTATCTCTAAACCAATTTTCGCAGATTGGTTTTCGTTTCGTTTCAGTATCTTGCTGCTCAGTTCTTGGCCCATCCCCCTTTGTTGGTGAAAGCCGATTGGATTCGATTGGATAAACTTTTATTTGGTCCTCCAAAACACAGATCACTGTGTTGCGGGCAGCTCCCACGTGGGGACTGAGATGCCAAGCTCCTCAGCCACCTCGCGGGCTTGGTGGACAGCCCAGAGCTCATCTGCCAAGGACGAGCTGCGGATTGCCGCCTCCCATCTGACAGAGGTGATATGCAATAAATGAGCGAATTTGGTGCACTGCCAGAGCATGTGTTCTAATGAAGCTATTTCCCCACAATGTGGGCGAAGATTACTTGGGTATAGGTCAGGGTACATGATGTGTAACATTTTCAAAGTAGGGTACATCCGCGTTTGCAAAAGCCTTAATGTAAGTGCTTGGGACCGGGTTAGATTTTTGTGAGGTGGAGGGAAAATCCTTCTAGACAGGTAGAAATGTTTAGAAAGCTCGTTATATGTTGTAAAAATTTCCCGGTTATCCCCTTCACCGATAGAACGCATCCCCGGGGAGGCGCGGTTGGAGAGTTCTCGCGCCGCCTCGTGTGCTGCTTCGTTGAGATTGGAAGGGGAATCGTTGATTTGTCCAAGGTGAGCTGGGAACCTGCTCAGAAGATGATGTGTTATGTTCTTGCCTTGCAGTATTTTCAGCGTTTGTTCACAGACCGTCCCCTTGGCGAACGCCCGTAGTGCTGCCATGTAATCACTGTAGACGACTTCAATGTTATCCATCTTGAGTGCTAAGGCGATGACCACTTGTTCCGCAATGATTGGGTCTTTCGTCCTGACCGTCGCTGAGTTGACGACATGGCAGCCCCATCGACTACCACTGCCACAAACGCTTTCCCATTGGCGTAGGAAGCCGCGTCAACAAATACGACCCCTCGTTCCTCGTTTGAGACTTGACGAAGTATAGTCCTGGCCCTCGCTACTCTTCTTCCTACGTTGTGTTCTGGATGCATGTTTCTCGGTATAGGAGATACCGTGATAGTCTCCCTGATGTTGTCAGGGATATCATTGTGATTGCGTCTGAATACTATTGGGTGTTGGCCCAGCTCCTGCAGGATCATTCTCCCCGACCTTGTAGTAGATAACCTTGCAAACTGTGCTCTTTCTTGGGCTTCTGCTATTTCTTCGAGCGTGTTGTGTATGCCAAGCTCAAGCAGACGCTCGGTGCTGGTATGTATAGGTAGGCCCAGGACCTTCTTGATAACTTTTCCGAGGAGCACATTCAGTGTCTCGGACTCTGCTCTTGACCAGTTGTGCATTGCTGCCTCGTATGTGAAGTGACTTAGAACAAACGCATGCATCAACCTGATGAGGTTGTCTTCCTTGATCCCAGTTCTTTTGTTGGCCACTCTGCGTATGAGGTGCACCGCACTGTCTGTTTTCCAAGTTAACTTGGCTATAGATTTGCTGTTGGCGCCGGTAGACTCTATCAGCATTCCCAAGACTTTGATGGAGCCGACCCTCTGGATGGCATCCCCTTGATTTGTACGGAGATGGATGTCTATCTGGTTTAACAGCTTCCACCCCCTGGGCTTCGGTCCCCGGCGTGCAGTCCGATAAAGCAAAAGTTCTGACTTACTCGAGGAGCACTTGAGCCCGGAAGGGCGAAGGTAGTCTTCTACGGTGTCAATCGCCTCTTGCAGAGCGCTCTAAATCTGCCCCTCGCTTCCACCTGTGCACCAGATGGTAATGTCATCTGCGTAGATGCTGTGCTTCAATCCTTCAATCCTTGATAATTTCTTTGACAGTCTAATCATGGCAATGTTGAACAGCATTGGTGAAATCACTGCCCCTTGTGGCGTGCTTCTTGCTTCTAGTTCGATTGCTGCGGTCTCGATATCTGCAATCTTCATCACGGCTTTCCGATCTGTAAGAAAGGACCATACGTAGTCATAAAAGGCTTTCCCTAGACCAAGCTTGGAAATTGCTTCGAGTATGAATGAGTGGTGGATGTTGTCAAACGTTTTTTCTAGATCTAGGCACAGAATGGCTCTCACGTCTCTGGTTTCATTGTCAATGACTTGGTGTTTGATATGCTTCAATGCATCTTGTGTGGATAGCCCTGTCCTGAATCCAACCATATTGTGTGTATATATGTCGCTATCTTCCAAGTGCTTGTTTATCCTGTGCAGTATGGCATGTTCTGCGACCTTGCCGATACATGATGTCAAGGATATTGGCCTCATGTTGTCCAAGTTAGGAGGCTTTCCTGGCTTAGGAATAAGGATCGTGCTGGCCAGCTTCCACTGCTCTGGCACCCTGCCTTCTTTCCATGCTGAAAGGATCATATCTCTCAGGGTTTCAATTGAATCGTCATCAAGGTTACGCAGGGCCTTGTTTGATATACCGTCCGGGCCAGGGGCCGACCTGCCGTTGAGATCATGCAAGGCTCTTCTGATCTCCTCGATGTTAAAGTCGCCCTCAAGACCTGGATTTGGCGTGCCCTGGTACTGTCTACTTGGTGGTACCAATCCTCTTTTGATTGGGAGGTACTTATGCAAGAGCTGCTGGACAGCTTGCTGTTCTGTAGTGCGCCCTATCTCTTTATGCAAAATTCGAGCGATAACATGCTTTTGATTTGTTTTGGTGGTGTTTTCGTTGAGGAGATGCTTCAACATATTCCATGTCTTGCTATTGCGCATCTGACCATCGCCGGAGTTGCAGATTTCGTTCCATTGCTGCCTCGATAGTGCGCGACAATGTTCCTCGACTGATCTGTTTACCTCAGCTATCTTCTTCCTCAGTCTTCGGTTCAGGCGCTGACCCTTCCAACGGTTCAGTAGTGCTTGCTTTGCCTCAAGAAGATGAGCGAGCCGGCTATCCATTCTTTCAACCGGAAGATCTGTGGTAATGGTGGAGGAGACGGATTTGATGTCATCTTTAATCTGTTTGACCCACTGCTCCAAGCCTTGTCTGTGGCCATCTTGTTCCCCTTCCATCCTTATCTTCCTGAACTTATTCCAGTCTGTGAAGTGGAATTCTCTCTGCTTTTTTACGCTCCACGGAGAAGGTAGTGGCAAGAATGTAGTGGTTACTCCCTAGGTGTACAGCAAGGTTCATCCACTGGGCTTTCTTTATGTTCCTTACAAATGTAAGGTCCGGGGTGGAATCCCTTCAGCAAGATGTACCAAGCCTTGTTGGTAGGCTGGGGTCTGTGATTAGGGTGAGATCAAGTTAACTGGCACTTTGCCAAAGTCGATTTCCTTTCCCAGTGTTGTACTTGTAACCCCATGTATGATTAGGGGCGTTGAAATCACCTGCTATGACGAGTGGACATTCCCCGGCGATATTAACAGCTTTCTTGAGAACCATCTTGAACCCTTGCTTTTGTTCCTTTGGACTGCTGTATATATTAAGAATGAAAACGCTCTGACGGTTGCTGGTACCCGGCACGATCTCTACCAAGACGTGTTCCAACCGGCCTGCTTCTATCTAGAGGTCATGGGTTACGAGTGTTAGTTTGTTGCATACGAAGGTGCAGACTCCCCTTCCTTCAGTATCCCCTATTACAGGCCGGAATCCAGGCAACGTTGCTTGCGGTGAAAGGGTCTCTTGTAATAATGTAATATGAGGCTTTTCTTGGCTGCTCCTGATATACTGCTGCAGGGTTGCCTTCTTTTTAAGGTAACCTCTACAGTTCCATTGCCAGATACGAAATGCTTCACGTAGCGCTGCGATCATGGTTATTACATGGGCGGCCATAGCCTGATGCTGCACCTGTCGACAGGTTTGGTACCACTAGTATTGGTGGCCGAAGGGGTGAGCTTGGTGCATGAGGAGGCCTTGCTGTGTTGTGCAGATATGCTTCGACCTTTGTAATGCGCAAAGTCATATGCTCTTCCAGTGCCGCAACGCTTGATTGTAGCCTACCCATCTGCTCGCTAAGATTGGCTACAACTTTGCTGAGCGGGTCAAACACCTCTTTCATATCTGACATGGTCATTTGGTTGGCTTCCACGTGTTCTGCCATGACTGCCGATGATCTAAGGTAATAATCGTCATCAAATAATAGGTGAAAGGCAATCATCTAAGGTAATAATCGTCATCAAATAAACTCCGTGAAAGTTCTTTGTGACTGTTCGCGGAATAGTTAGTATACTTACCGCCAACGCGTTCTGGTGCGCGGTGCGCAGGCACACCTCCTCTATAAGCGGGCCCATAGCCTCCTGAAAAGTTATTTGAGATATATAAAAATTTGAATTAAAAAAAGCATGTGTTCAAAGAAGCTATACAAGAGCCTTCTAAGAAGGATAATAAAAACATACGAGATATTATGGTCTGTTTGTTGAATTTAGGCTGCTGTGAGAAATTGTAATATCGTACTTGCTGATGTGCAGACTAAGCAAAGTTAGGTAATATTGTGATTCACTGCCAATATAGGAACAAAATATAATGCCACCCGAACATTGAGAAGCAGGTCGAAACTTCCAGCGCACAATTTAGGTAGAAAGAACGCATCAAATGAACACACACAGAATGAGCGTGGGCACAGAAGTGTCGCAGATCGACACATAAAGCACGTTGCTCAAACAGAAAGAAAACGAACAAAACGAACGCACAATTATACACTCATACGAGTGTGAAAAACTGTCGAAATTGCTACTTCTTCGTTTGAGCAGCGCGCTCTTTTTGCAAATGTGGCCTCAGCAGAGAGTGAAGCGGCCTTGGTTGTCTTTTCAATCACTTCAAACCGAACTTTAGTCGAAGCACGAAGGATACGACACACCTTAATCCCTTAATAGGAGTACGCGCAAGTGAGCGACTATGCCTAAGAACATCTATACGGACTTTGACTCCGCCATGTGCAGGTGCGCACGCATCGCCACGTGCCAGGTTTCGTGGAGCTTCGCACGTGCCTAACGCACGACCCTGGCGCCATCTCGCTAGTGACGACCAAAGTTCGCTTAAGTTGCTGAAGCTGTGAGGACCGTGAATGATACACTGTGTATACGAATACCTTGTCGTTGGCAAATTAATGCCGAATTCCTATGCGAGAACAGGAATAGAGTAGCAGGGCTCTGAGGAGTGGGGGACAAAGTACTGAGAGCAGGACCACTCAACCTGCCACTGGAATGCGCCGCGCTCGCGGAGGGAATTTGAGAAGGTGACGAGTAAGGAGACCATGTGACTGAAACATTCCAAGCACCAGCATATTCTTTGTGGGGCAGTAGCAGAATCTGCATGAAATCCATCAGACACACATTCTTCATTATCCTAATACCTCGTATGCTTGTGAAGGAGAGGATTGAAAGAGGAAGGACAGGGAGGTTAGCCAGTTCTCAAACCATCTGGCTACCCTGTGCTGGGGTAGAGGGTAAGGAAGATAAAAGATGAGAGAAAAGAGACGCTGAAAAAAAGGGAGAAAGAAGGTCATCAGACAATCCACGACGCTGCGCACAGTCTGTCTCTAAGACCACTTGCCCGCACAAAGCGCAACAACGCTCTCTATGCCTTGCGTGCAGAGGACGGTCTCGGCCAGTGTCCTAATACCCTTTCTTCCGACAATTGGCGATTGTCTCTAGTCTATATAAAGCTTTCGACAGTTCTTTTCTTGGCACGCTGTAGCGGATACACTCACAAAGATGGGAGAAAGTCTCTGTGCAGCCACAGTTGTCACATGTCGGGCTGCTGGCCATTCTGATTCGAAACAAATAAGCATTTGTAAAGGCCACCCCAATCCACAGACGGCACAAAAGTGTCTCCTCAGCTCTTGTTATTCCTGATGGAAGAAGAAGCTGTAGGTGTGGGTCCACATTTTGGTGAATGCCGGTGAATTCCACTGAGCGAGTGTCAGTTCTCCTGCAAGTGATCGAAGCCTTGCAGCGGCGTCCGTTCTTGATAATGGTATAGCTGCGCAAGGGGCATCATCAAAAGCAGATCGGGCTGCTTCATCTGCACGGTCGTTTACATCAATGCTGCAGTGGCCTGGTATCCATTGATACGCTATGTTATGTTGTTTCTCTATAGCCCGGTGATGAAGCAGTCGTATTTCAGCAATTAGCTGTTTGTTTGGTCCATGACGATATGGCGAGGCAATGCCCTGGGGGGCTGCTTTGGAGTCGGAGAAGATTGACCATGTCTGTTGCGGTTCTTCAACTAGGAACTCCAGAGCGGCACGAATGGCGGCGAGTTCTGCCGCCGTTGATGATGTCAGATGCGAGATCCTGAAATTTATCGTGATGAATTTCTCCGGAATTACCACTGCGCCTGTTGAACTTGTTGAAGTGATCTACCCATCTGTGTAAATGTGAATGCGTCCACTGTGTATGCTTGTGAAATTACACATTCGGCAAACGTCCAGCTCTCATCGTAGCCATCCGTACAAAACAGCGGTGTCAAACTTCACATGGTTTCTACCATTGCCGCCGTGCTCGCCGGCTGAAGAAAAATTTGGAGGCCGCGACATTCAAGGACCACGTGACCCGACATACTGCGCCGACTCCGCTTTTCAGGCGAGAGCACTGCAAACTGCTTCTGTCTGCTCTCGGCACAGCAAAAGCGCTCCCGCTCTACCAATGGATGACAGGGCTCCTGCAGCTGTACGACCACTGAAACACGCCGGCTCTGAAGAGAGCACTTTAAGCGTGCCTTTAAGTGCTCTTGCGCTCCCAATGAAATCCGTCTTTAGCACCATGCACGTTAAGGTCTAGTGGCTGGCGTAGCGCACTGAGGAGGGAGAGGTCGCTAGTTCGACACCCCGCCCCGCAAATTACTGTTCAAGTTTTTCTGCTTCTGATGTTCGTATACACTTTAGAACGTTGCATCCATGACAGATATGCATCAGCAGAGCCGGGGCGGACCTGACCTAGAACACCTTTGGGTTACAAAAGTTGAATCCTTAGTCAGTCGAACGCTATATGCTAATTGCATAGCATTGTGTGGCTAAGCTCTACAAGTAAATTCTTTGTTCACGCAGATAAGAACATCACACAGTGGCCAGTGTGTGGGCTCTCTCTTCGATTGACAACTCATAATTTTGAAAACAGTTAAAAAACTTTAAAAGCAACGCTATTCCTCGAAACTCAAGGTTACAATTTACTGCTTTAGAGCCCTGTAACAAACAACTGCACTTTTCTTCTTGCCCGCGCAACCCATCGTCCAAGGAAGAGCGCTTTTGTGTTAAAAAGACGACAACCGGCAACTAACGACCAAGCGATGGCCCCGCCATGTCTTCCCTGCACCTGTACCAAAAGGGACACACATGTGTTCTAAAAAAAGAGAAATGAACTCCATATGAAACAAGAGCGCGCGTACGCCGGAAAAAGTTTGGACTGCATCTGAATCCGCAGTTGATGTGCAACCAGCAAGAAACTCGGTCGTCGGCGTCGTGAGACTCGCGTAGGCGACGAGCATGGAGTGACCTGCGCAACGTATTCAGATGGCTGCAATACCAGGCACCCTCGTCGTCTACAAAGCTGGTGAGATCTTCAGTGGCACCCTGTCAACTCCCCTACGTGTACCAGGAGCTAGCCTGGTCCATACGGAACTCTTTTTTGTCACTTTTTAAAACTGTTACTTGATTATAAACAGCTTTTCAAAAATTTTAGTTCTGTACGCTGCGTCTAACGTAGCAATTCAGAATTGCGAGCATTATCTTTTGCTCCGTATTTATTTCTTTGTATCTCTCTACGATTTCCATCATGATGGTATTTTATTAATATTCCCCGTTGTTTGTTTTTCTTGTACCTGTGGTAGTGTCTTTTAAGGCATAGCTTACCTTGCTGTTCTTTTCATCGCTTATTAGTGTTTTTCTCTGTTATTTTTATGTAAACTCTTGCCATCGCCCTCGCTTTAAGTAAATGCTTGTTTGTGCTTAAGCAAATGTCCGTGACTCTTCTGTGAGTGCGTTGGTCAGGCTCCTACATCATCACAGGCGCAACCCCGCACAAGTCGACCAACCTGCAAATAAATTTGAGATGTGCCACTTCGAGGCCTTTCAGGCGTCGCAGGTCAAAGCGTAAAGTGGAAGCTTGCGAGTCTGCCCCACGTCGATGTTAGATCGGCGGGGCCTCACCTGAAGTGTGTGACAAGCACGTTATCATCGATACACTTTTATTTTTGCGCAACTTCGGCCTAATAAAATACTGAAAAAAGTTTTTGACGTAAGTTTACGAAATTTTTAGAAAAAATGGCTCTTGAAGCTTACTTACAAAAGAGCTAGTTTTCTTTTACCGTCAGCAGACTAACTCTTCAAGGGTTTTTCTTTTCTACGTTACTCCCTACTTGTCTAAACGAGAGTTTTACAAGGCAATGCACGCAAAATATACATTATTTACGCCCTCCTAAATGTGTTGTAGTTATTCTCAGTTAATTTTAAGGAGAGGTAAATAGGACGAGAAATCACTATCCACTCTGTGTGTGGGATCCGTACGGACAACATTCGAATTATGTCTCGGTACTTCATCATTTCAGCTTAATTGTAGGGTACTGCACTGTCCCGTTTTCAAGACGGTAGTCTTGATTAAAGCCAAATACTTGATTGCAGAAACTTTGGTCTGCCTGCCTGCTTGCGTGTATGTCGGTTGTTCTGTCTGTTTGTCGGTATGCCGGTCAACTGAAATAATTCAGTGATTGGGCACTTCACCTAATCCCAACCGTCTTCACCTGATGGCTCCATTCATACTTGTGAATGTGGTCCATAAAAGGCAAAGACTACACATATATAACGCGCGATATCAATACGAACATATATTATAGGGTTTGTAACTTTAGTGGTAAATAGAGAGATACGTGATTCTAAAGATACAATTGTTTCTTTACGCTGGGCTGAAAATGCATTGCTATGCACAAAAAAGCCCTCGTCCAGAGATGCAGGATTTAACACTACAAACAGCAAATGAAAACCAGGATGCTATCCATATTCATAACGTAGGCAGCGAAAATAAGGAAATACGTACTGTGAAAAGCCAAAGGAGTATTAGGACGGGGTCCCCTTCCAGCAATATCAGGGTTGATTATCACTGCAGCCCTTCCATCCATCTCCATCCGAAGATGTGCTAATAGGCATGGCGTTTGAAGCGATTAAGACATAAGAATATTTTACGCCAAATACAGGCACCAAAATGTTTTCTGATTTGAATTCGTACCACTTTTATGTGCTGTTATAGCGATAGTACGAATAAGTGATCGTGCGAAGGACTACTCGTTAATGGATCACAATAATTTGCTCGTTAGGCGTTGAAACGTGACAGCAATAAAGGTGTGGTAAAATTGTGGTACATGGTTCTTCTCATCAAGGCTATTTTCTTCTAATGATATTACTATTTATTGATACTATTCACTGAAAATATAGCAAGCTGAAGAAGACTGTAGACAGCTGAGTTGTCGGTGCCAGACTGTAGTGTCTCTATGTGTAAACGTGTCAACAGGACTAGTAGTCACCATTTTGCATGGCAAGAATCAATGAAGTTGATCCAGTGAATGTCTAAAGTTGTTGTTTATGGCACTTAAATGCAATGCACCAAATTAATTGTAGAGCAAAGAACATTTTACACAAACTACCCAACGCAAACGCATGTCATTTCATTAAAAGCAACATTGGCAGCACACCAGCTCTTAATTGAACATCGTGCTGCTGTTCTCGTTCAGGTCAAGGTCAAGGTGTCAGGTCAAGTCTGCACAGGACATATGTGTGGTGCACCTTTTTGCAAATGGATTGCATCTTGTGTAGGGATGTGATAAAAGCACAGGATTCTTTAACAAAGAAATCAAGTGCGTCCATCCTCATTCGTGATCATGTAGCTTATCGTCGCATGCTTATGTTTGTGTTATTGCTCCTGATTGCAGTTTCTCGATCTTTGAGCCTCATTGTCATCTGCTTTCAAAAAAAGTCTGTCAGACTGGCGATTGGCTTTCTCTATTTTTGACTATTCGGTGGTTGCTGTTTTACTTACATTTGCACCAACAATAACATCTTGCTTCTGTATTGCCGTATTTTTTCACTTGAATGCTTGTTCATAAAATATGCATTTTGCATGCAGTAAATCGCGATGCTGGGTTGAGCTAACTGGTACTGGTTCATAGCTGCGCATGAGCTAGCTCGTACTGGTTCATAAAGATGCAGGACATACGAAATAACAAGATGGGTACTGTACTGAATGGGTACTGTAACAGGAACAGTACCTTTACTGTTCTTTTGCGCTATATGCCCTCGGTCTGTTTGTGCCAAAAAGTTTCCCAGTTACGAAGCACGTCATGTAAGCTTTGGGTGTTTTTATAACTTGATACTTGTGCCATTATTCGGGTCACTTCATTGCGTTCGTACTTTTATTCCGTACTCAACTGTTCATCTTCATATTTATACACTGCATTTTTAATACAAAATGATACGCAGCGCTACGTTCAGCGCTGACACATGAAGCAAACCCACACATTTTGGGAGTATTCTCAGCTAGCTCTCAGCTTGCAAGTAGGTGGACAAGATGTCTCCATTGCACATATCATACGTGTACCCCCTGGGGTCCACAGTGGAGATTATTTTTGGTGTTTTATTTGAATGTTTACTTGACATCTGCAAAACTCCTTTCTTTAGATTGAGGATTAAAACCATAAACTTTAAAAGGTACGCACCCGTTTCATATATTGTAGGAAGAGGTGTACGCCTCATCACTGGTCTTGGGCCTCCTAAGCTTCGCCGAAATTGATAAAGCGGGTCTTTTCGTGGTGTGGAAACTGAGCAAAGTAATTGGAAATTCAGTGGTATAATTACGCAAGAAAGCACCTCCAAAGCACTGTAATGAAGACGTGAAAGTCGGAAAAAGCAATAAAGGAAGTTTGAAACAGATATTTTCAAAGCGCGGTGCGTTACTCCCAGTGACCATCATTCGTGCCCAGTATATAAAACCATTTCACCACAGCTCACTGTAAAATGTAGTGGTGGATTGTGCTGGGAACTCGACAACAGAGATCGAAGGTCAAACCGCCTAATTTTTATGAAGTCTTAGCTCTGTTGGAGTTCCACCAAATTCATTTTGGTTGAATGTGTTATTCATTGAAGGCAAAGCACTTTTCACAACTGCTGTACTGACGATGTTTCCTCAGGAGCTAGAAGACACCGTCCTTTCACCTGAAGACCAGGTGAAGACGTCGATACTTGACTTCTTTATTACAAGCGGGTAAGCACCACCCAGAAGTGAGATGATGCTTCTCGGCTTTAGAAAGCCGCGTTTTTTCTACTAGATAGCGCGTCAGTGTGGAATAAAAATTAAAAGTAAACGGTAATATTGTGGCGCAGATTTGTTACTGAAATCAAAGACTGTTTTCTGCGGCTTCACAACAACGAAAATAGAACAGACGCTCATAGGACACGCACAAGTTTCAGGTGGATCCTCACTACATTCATTGAGGAAGCCCTACGAGTGTGTAGGATGGTAGACTATGGAATGTCTGAGGAAGACAAAGTATCACACACTGTAAAAAAGTTGCCTAGTATGTTTATTATTTACCAACCATGAAATACGCTCCGGATTCAGCCGCCAATGTCACTCGGCGCTCTCGCATTGTTCAGCAATTAAAGATGAGGTGCGTCATGCCGAAGTTTGGCAGGCTAGTCAATGCGACGACACTTGCAAGCAAAGGGAGCAGCAAGGTGCTTGATCTTGCATTGGCGAAGCGGTAAATACTTTGAAACTTTGAAATTCTTTTTATTTCAGCGTTCGAAATACTAAGAGCCTTGGTGAAGAACACAACCTGCACGTGCAAGCGGCACACTCAAGCACTTATCACACCCACCTTCGAGCAGAGTTTGAGTCAAACGTTGCGTGGTTCTACTCACGTCAAGCGCCTATTCACATTGAGGGTTTTGATCTCAAGCCTCAACAACAGGCATGCCTGTATATTAGAGGATCTGGCTATGACACTCACGAACACAAAGGAGTCCTGTTATCTCTCAGACCGTGTTAAGCCGAGCTGCGAAAGCGACCGCACCGAACCCATTACCATCATGTGGCTTACTCACAAGTTCCAGTTGGTGGCAAAGCCAAATTATAAACTTAACAATAAATATTCTCAGCAACAGCCATGGCCTAGTATTTGTTGCAAAAATATATTGGGAGCCATAAAGCACTCATGTACCCAAATGTTGTACCACATGGCGTATAGCTCGGTATCTTCTTGAATGCCACCCATCCCGAACGTCGCCATCAGAAACCACTACATCCAACAACCTGCATATGGCCGACTTGTTTCCATGGAATCGTTTTTCGTATCACACTGGGCGCAGTGACTCACGAGCAACTAGCGGAATCAGACATCGCCATCTCCCCACCCCATCTTTTGCCATCCACTCGTCTTCGTGATTCTTTTCGCCTGCGCTAAGCTAGCGTCCGTGGCCACTTGACGGCCTTTGTAAAATATCTGCATATTATGATGCTAAAAACAAAATAAACATGTTGATGAGCTGAATACCTACGACGGCAATAGGTAATACTGGTGTGACTCTTTGTGATGAACGTAACTTTAACAAACTGTGTAGAAGACAAAGTTATGTTTTTTAGAGTGGCATTATTTATTTTCGGGAAAGGACAACGAATATCTACATCCCCTTGACGTTTTGCTGTGGGTGTTTTTCGGGCTGTGGACGTTTTTCTGTCAAAAATCCTGGTGATTCCTCGTAAATTCCTCGACGTGATTGTTGGCACCGCTGTTCTTCAGAAATGAAGTGTTGTATTCTACTATCGATGTGGTGAAATATTTCTAATGAAGTAGTTACACCATGACTTTCTGAATACAGCACACACACACAATGCGAAGACAGAAAGAAACTCAGTGGGGTGAGGTGATGCCCCGACTTGGTGCCTGACATCAGTTTGCGTCTTTTGCGCAGCTTTTAAGGTACGTCGTTACTTGATAGACGCAAATATGTAAAAAGTGAGTTTTAGGGAATCGACATTTTCGCAGTTTTTACCTATTCAAGAATAATTAGAAATCCAATGCATGAAAATATTTTGAGCCGATCGAAAGTTATGATCATTTTCTAGCCCATCCTTGGATGTACTCGAAACGGGAACTGAAGTTTTCCGATTTTACAATGCCTGTATTATTTTCATTAGTGTTTTTGATAAACATTTGAAGTAATGCTGTGTTTTCTTGGTAAACTCTAAACCCTGTGGGACATGACGTTGTCGATTTGTTTTAAAATGTCTACTACACGTATACAGAACTCTTTGCTCGGCTGCCTGTGCATTTTGATGCAAAACACTCCACCTCTGGACTTAGTTGTGTCCTCTTCGAAAGTTACAGCACTCCACAATATATGGCGAAGAATAAGACAAAAAAGTAGCATATGCAAGGTATAAAATATTCTATCAAGCCTGAACCTGCTGTGGGCACGTGAGTGTGTGTCAGGTAGGAATGTAACACGCGCTCGAAAAAAATTATGTGCATCAGCCTAATAAAAAGAAGATTTTAACCATTTAATGTATGTGCAAAGCAAATATCCTGGTGTATTCCAAAAATATAGACCCTTTTTACATTCTGAACAATTGATTCAAATCGTGAAACCCATTTTTCTCAATATCTGAGTTTTTGCACCCCATTTTTGCGCGAACAGTGACAGCTCTCTTTTAGTGAAGATTTTCCTATGACAATTTTTTAATATTCGTTTATATGTAGAACTGTGCATTCAAGCAGAATTATTTAAAACGATCCGTTACAATTTATACGCTGCCCACCTGTTTGAAAAACGAGATGCATAGGATAAAGTTCTCACTACATACATGCCAAATTACATTTGAATCACACTAATCATATTGCAGTTATGATTCTTGGCTCAACACGCATAATCTGGCATATGTTATTTTCATAAGCTCCACTATTTTCATTTTTATACCTTTTATTCTTGTGAACCCTACTTTTATTCATGCCCTAAACGAAAAAACCACAATGAATACTTTTGGCAAAAACTTTAAAATTTTTTATATGGTGGTGATCAACCTTAATGATACTTGTGTTGACTTGCCAGTTTGGCCTCTCAGCATAAACACTGCTAAGAATAACATGTGCCTTGTTTTGTGCCAATTTTTCTTCTATGCTAATTTGGTTTGCAAGAAGTTAACAAGGACACTCGAGCGAGCGCAACAAAGTAGATAGATAGATAGATAGATAGATAGATAGATAGATAGATAGATAGATAGATAGATAGATAGATAGACAGACAGGCAGACAGACAGACAGACAGACAGACAGACAGACAGACAGACAGACAGACAGACAGGCTATAGGTGGCATTGATGTAAACGCTAATCGAAACGTGTTCAATTTCACGACATTAAAATGTGAAGTAGCGGCTTTTGACAAGAACAAATACAAAAATGTAGACACTGACATGAAACTAATTATAATTAACCAGCAGCATAAAGTGGGAATTACATTACAAATATAAAACCAAGTCCGCACGTACCCGGTCTGGCAGTTGTTGAAAGCACGTACGTTGACCTTTGGTTGAATGGCGAGGAAAGAAAAGCTACGCCAAGCGCCAATAAAATATTTGCAGGAGGAATATGCATAACGATTGATTACCTGCAAAATAGGCCCGCTTACAATGTTATTGACGAGATCTTGTATTTCTGTATAACAAATGGCATCAAAATGCTCTCAGTGATCGTTTCTTTTTTTGCACCGTGCGTTATCAAAGTTATATTTTAGAGTATATTGTAACAGTATTGCGCAAATACTTTATTCCAATTTTTTCATTAGTGTGGGATCTAAAATACCATAGTTCCTTCATGACAAGAAGTGACATTTAGTGTGATGGCAATTTTATGGACACTCTCTGCTGCGTTTTGCCACCACTGTCGTCGTCGCCGTCACTCACGGTATATGCACACGTATCCATATACATTAAAATGCAAGAGAGAAAAAATACCTACAAAAAGACTCGGCGCGTGGAATCAAGCTTTCGTCCTCTCAATCTTGAGTGCGTGGCGTTCAAGGAAACCTCTGGCGTTTTTTTTTATACTCGCCGATTTCAATGAAACTTTAAACATGTGCTCTAATTCGTACCGTGGCAATATGTGCCAAATCGTATAATCGTTAGTTGTTTAGTTTTTCAGAAAACAAATTTTTTAATTGGTAGCTGATTGTCGATTGGTACTTGTAAACGCAACACCCCAAGTGTATATGTTGTAAGGGACTGCTCTTTTTTAAAAACCACGCCTTTTCGAACAGACGGATGAATCGTGCGCCAATGGTAGTATATGAGTCTTCTGCACGCGCACTTTCTTCTACAAGGCGACGACAACACGACAACACTTCAGCTTTTTCAGCTGCATACAGCGTGTTAATCGCCATTGAAGTTTTATTTTGCAATATTCAGCAATGATGAAATCAATTTTGGGCACGTTAGATGCTTCACGCGCTGGCAGGCCGGAATCGAAAACCGACGCTTTTGCGCTGAGATAGCAGCTGCAATTGACGTTGAGCTTTTCACTCAGTAAGTTGAGACGAGCTAGCACAGCTCGATTTCGTGTCGGATGACATCGCCAACTTGCTTTTAGTGCTATGTGTACACCTTGGCCAGCCGTAACCGGGTGTAGCGCATCTCGCGACGTCATTCACAATGGATTCTCGTGACGTCTTCCGATACCCACCATAGATAACAGAGGGCTTCCTGTTCCAGTTTCTGTTTTGACTCGCTGTCGATTGCTTATTTAAAATTTTTGACGAGTGCCTGCGCAAAAAGAACCACCATAGCTTTTGCAGGACTATCAACACAATGTGGAAACAGCAGCATCTCACTATGGTCTTAATTGCCTCGCAGTTCCCCTTTAACCACTGAACATACGAGGAACACGTCCTTCACCGTTCAAACGGCAAGCTATTTATATCAACCACTTACCACTGCTGACGGGCATCTCGGGGAGAATGATTCTGTTTTAAGCACGGTCAGCAAAATGGCGCAACGAGGGAGCATCGCCACATTACTTGGTGGCGCATGCTCTAAACGCCCACGCGCACTTTGCCCAATTAAGTTGAGGGGAGCGACGCTTCCTCGCACGTCTTTATCTTCGATGGGGAAGAGGAGAGTATTGTACGTCTTGGCTGGCCTCGGGCTCTACCAGGAGTGATTATGTTGTAGCTGCTGGGCGCACAAATGTCACTGCAATAATTTCAGCCTTCGTTTGCGAAAAGCACGCGCTTTTCAAACACAGCAAAGCAACAACTGAGATGCTTATTCGCGTTCATCTGTACCTGTGAGTACGTTTTATGCGTTATTTGTGCGTGAGACACGTGGGGCACGTTTTGATCTGCTTTCCAGTCTGCAGTGACCTTCCAAATCGTTGCTATTATATTCATTGCTTCCCCTTTTGGCAAAGCTGTGATTTTTTGTACCATAAGGTCAGTGCTCTTAGAAACCTAACCTTGCGCTGTATTATTACACCTTGGTGAAGCATCAAAATACTATAACTTAATTTTTATAATCAAATGCTCCATCACTTCGCAACGTGAGGTGCTCTTTGCACCACAATAGTTACGGTGTAAACAAATGTGTTTCCCTCTCAAAAAGATAATACTCGAAATCATTTAGCTGTTGCCGCCCCATGTATTCTACAGCCCACAACGGGATTTTCCTTGAAGCAAAGCGAGACACATGGAGAAGATTCATCTATCAAGTCATGCTAAGAAAGTAGAAGCAAATTTAAGTTATATTTAAGTATTGCTTAATAGTGGGCCCTTGCACTGCTGCATAAGTACGAGCAGTCGAATAAATGGGATTACATTTTGACGTGAAGTTCTGTTCATTTCAGGCATCATGAATGCGCAAGATGGCTAAATTCAGTTGTACTAAAACACACACAGCTATATTATTTAGATAAGTATGACTACATGATGTGGGTGGAGCAATGCGGCGTCTTTGAGTAGCTAAACTTCTTCAGGCACGTTTTTGTCTACATGATGGCGCCAATGTATGTCAGCGCATAATGTCTGCATCAGAAAAAAGAAATTAGAGCAATGAGCCAAAACACCTGAGAAAGCTATCAGATTGCTCTTCATATGTGACAAGGACCATGCGCTTCTGTCTATTTAGACCTAATTAGCGCACAACTAAAAGTGGACCTAAGAATCCCACTTAAAATTGACGCTGTAGTTTCTGTTGATATATATATATATATATATATATGTATATATATATATATATATATATATATATATATATATATATATATATATATGGAAAAGAAGTGTATGTCTGTATACCTAAGGGCTCGTTTTTTCGCGTTTTGCCACAATAATAAAAAGATCTAACAGACAATAATGCCAGGGAGTGTATAGGGGAACTTACTTGAATCTATGTAATTTCTATTGAAGAAAGAAAAGTGGGTGAAAAAATAACTTGCCACGAGCAGGAAAAATATATAATATATCGCCGAATACACAATGGGTTATCATAATTTCAATTTGGCTAACCCACTAAAACTCCTCGAAATATGAAGTCACATATTGTACACCCATTCCACCTCGAGCTTCTGTCTATTACTTCAGCCACTGTGCAGTGGAGAACACAGTATCTATCTCACCTACATTACAGAACAGCACTCAGTGCTGTATGAAATGGTGAAAATGATAGACTGAAGTTTTAATAGAAATAGGCAACACTTGGTGCCTTTTCAAGCGATGATGTTACGTCAGTCCCCTTTGTATTACTTCATTCAAAATAAAAAATGAAGTACAAATGTCAACTAGTTGTTAGAAAGAGGTTACTCATATTATTCATTCATCCATCCTTCTTTTTTCCCACACATAACAGCGACCTTCTTCTGATGTCAACACATGCAATTCTAGGTGTACCATAGAGCAGTAACCTTGTAGAGTTGCAGCGAGCCTATCCACGCCCAATGCGTGATTCGACACTGCCGTATAGGCACCAAGCAATACACCAGGACATAGGAACACGAATAAAACATAGTGCCCCTAATATGTACATAAATGGAAAATTAGAGTCAATTTCCAATCTTTATAATAAGGATTCAATCACTGGCTGCTAGATTGGTCTGCAGGTGGCAGCTTCATCGGTCTATTATTTCGGCCATGTTGCAGTGTGCCACCGTACGGGGCTGCTGTTTCTACATCATCATTTTGCACACTATAGCTGTCGAAAATGTTTCAGCTTTCAACGTATTGCCTCATTATGTTTCGCAGTGCTTCACATAATGCACACAGGAATAGATAAGCTGTGATTCATATCAAAGCATAGAACATAGCTGAGAGTCACAAAGCTCCTTTGTCAAGCGCCTTGCGAACGTGCGGATTGAGCTTTTCGACTACGGCTGGCTAAGGCAATCCCTTACGTAGAACGGTTGTTGCTCATTCAGGTACAATAATGCGCTTGTGAGTGTTATGCTGTAATCTACCCACTAATATTAGATGGCTACGCAGTGTATATGCAATATGTGACAAAAATCATTGCATTCCATGAGAGATCACAATAGCTTCGCCAGACAGAGCTGCCCATTATAATTGGCCTAGGCTTTAGGAAAGTAATTCTGCCGATAAACAAATCTAGTCTGGAATAGTCATCTTCAATTCACCTTCTTGATAATCACCTTCGCAGTGAAGGAAAGGTGTGTTCGCATTGACTGAAAATATTTTAAACCAGCCCTACCAAGATTTTCGTTTTTTTTTCCTGCCAGGCCAACACAGTAACAAGTGGTGTTGTCAATGTACCAGTGTAGAAAATAGTACAGAGACTCATCCACCATGTCCGCGACTTCATTAGTAGCAAAAAAGTACGGAGAGTTAGAAACAGATCGAACATGTAAGAATTGAGGGAACATCTCCCGTGCATTTATCGCCACCGGTTAAGGTAATATGCTATCGTTGATATAATACGCGCTGTGACCAGCCACGCCTAAAAAGCTGAAAGCTGAATTTAATAGTAGTACATGGTAGGACATTAGCATTTGAATTATTCTATACTTTTTCATCAGTTACATTGATGTAAATTATGAGCAGTTTTCCTCCACCCTCATGACTAGAAAACAAGTTTCCCATCGCGCACAGAATCAATGATACTAAGACCCTAAACTAGGCTTGCTAGCTGCAACACATGTTAATAGGTTACAAGTGGTCAGCAGGGGCACTCTAAAGAAATATTTGCTTTTCGTATCCCTCTAAAAAAGCTAACACTCCAAAAAACAACAAAATACAGTTTTCTGTTCACGTCGACCATATTGTCCCCATGATGTACTGTCGCCAATGCTAAAACCACAAATACAACATCCTCTGATGATTAAGTAATTCAATCGCAAAACAAATACAGGAACTGTGTTGTACGTGTGTTTAAGGGCCACCGGCGTCCACACCTCGAAGTTTCGTTGATTCGCCGCGATGTGCTGTTTCCTTTGTGCTTCGAGGTCAATCACAGTGTTCAATTATCAAGTCATCTGCTGGCCTAATATTTCAGTACTTATGTGTTTATTAAGAGAGAAAAGAAGATAAAAGTTAGGCCCGCAACTGTCTGCATCATAGTGTGACACCCCAACAGTAGCTCTCGACGGTTGGGGGTAAACAGGGATTAAAAGGATAGCAATCAAAGGTATAAAGATTGAGAGAGGGGGAAGGAGAGAGCGTGGCGCAGGGACAGCGACACGCAGAAGTGAAGAGAAGATAGGAAAGGAGGGCACGGTTGCAGGAATCCGAGGACGGAGCAACACTCAGCGAGAGCTCTAGTCGGCATCAGGAGATGGCATAGGACGAGCCATTCACTCAAAGCTGTGCTGTCGTCGCAAATCACAGGTTCACAAGCGGTTGGCACGAAATTTAGAGAGCGATTCCGAACTTTTAAACTGATTACTGAGAGCGTTAGGTTGGGCTGGTGAAGATAAAATTTTGACACAGCATAAAACGAAGATAGGATAAGGGAAATCGATGAGCGCTCGCGGCCAATGCCAAAAAGGTGATTGATGCTGAAAAATGCGTATATTTGTGGAGCGGAAATGACCAAATTGTACCAAAAAAATATGAGCAAATGTTCCGCATAAGTATAGCGAGGTTAGCAAGCCTCCTTTCGTACTTTTTTTTCGTTATTGAAAAATTGTTTGCTTGTTGATCATTTTGAGACTCTCTGCTGCTTTTAGATAATTGTTTCACAGCGTTTGAAAGTTTGTTCGAATATACATAGAATATTCCTCTGTTGCATCATTTTTCGACCAAAATGTTTCAAAAAACAGCCTGCTGGCGGTACAACAGTCTTCAGCTGCAATATAGGACGGTTCTAAATATTTCTTCTAATAGTGGATAGCAAAATATAAAAGGGTGAAATCTCAGCTCCAGTTACTTTTTTCGGTTTTCTTAGAACACATGTATGGTGCCTTTATAAATAATAAATCGTTTGAAACTTATTTTTTTACTACTGCTAATAATACACCCTAATATCTGCAGTGAGCCGCCCCAGTTGAGAAAAAAATCTGGAAGGAAATAGCAGAATGACGTATGCTTAGCAACATTCCATAGTCTTTAGTTGACGCAACCTAATGGCGAAAAGCGATGATTGAAGCATGATGAACAATGACACTGCGATTTTCATTTATTTCTATGCACCAACTTCATGATGTATGCTATAAAAGAATCCTAAGATGGAGATTGTTCTCGCCATACTCCTACAGAGACCAGTTTTTACTCCCAGGGCGTCATTTATTATGTCGAGTTCCATTCTATATACGTCATAGGGCGTGTATATCAAACCTAATAGATTAAACACTCAAAGAGCATGGTAAAAATTTATTCCGTCCTTGAAATGAAGCATGACAGATGTGACGCACTTTGACGCACGTCTCTGGCTTTCATTTAAAATCACTATATTCACTATGTAAGGCTAGATTGCATTATTTAAATTTTGTAACTTTACGCGTGTTAGATGAATAAAAAAGCTTGGTGAATATCGACAGTGTGCATGTAGAGCAGCGATGTGGCAGGCACCTTTGTTCGAAAGATTTTTGCAGAGTGCACAAGCGTTACTTCTAAATGAACTGTTACTTTTATAGATCCTTCAACTACGACCGTGCGTTTGTGCTGAAGGCGCATTTAATATGTACAGTTTTGATATGTTATAGGGAGCAGCACATCAACCTTAAATATTAAGCTTTCTAAGGGCATAGTAAGAAAGTGCCAACACTATGCCCATGTGAGCATGGTATTAAAAGGTCTTTTTTGTGTCATGGAATCAAAACTACTTGCGCCAAAGTGGAGTTTGTAGTGGTTCTTTTTTGATCCCAACTCTAAGCAACATTTCTTTATCACACCATGATTGTGTGTAGTCAGGCAAGCTTAACAATTATGTTATTTTAAGGCTTGCCGTTTTGTTTATAATTACTTCTTTTGGCCGATTGTAACAGTGCAGATTTCCATGCAATTTTCTGTGACTTTATTACTGTTTTTAGGGACTACGTGCAGCAACTTGTTCTGATGGATAATTTTTGCCTCTAATAACCACTTGGAATTTCTAGATTTCAAGCTTTAAATTGAACTCTCTCGTGTATGCTAGATATATGAACCGAATAGTGGCAAGCCGTTCATTTCTTTGTGCTCGGCCCACTCGAAACTGGCCCGGCAGTCAAGTCAAGTTTATTTAGAGCACATAGTTGGAGGTTCTTATGAGAAAAGATGTCGCACGCACCTTGGGAGAGCCCTAAGACCAGTACAAAAAAGAAGACATTTTACAGTATTGATGAAATAACTGTACATGCATAGGCCAAAGTTAAAGCTTTTTTTTTCCTTTCGTGAACAACATAAACACGCGGACGGTACATGGGTTACATATATCTTGTGTTCACAATTTTCATTGAGAAGGACAAAAATGGAAAAAAAAACATAACAAAATTCGGCAGATCCCACGTACCTGGTAATCGACGTGCTGCAAAGCATGCGGACGGAATGCGACCGTGTTGCATTTTTTTTAGTTTAAACGACGCGTTGAAATGACGCTAAATATATGTCCAAATGCTGCATGTACAGACATATGCTGAAGAGTTGCAAATGTTTCTATAACCAGTTGCTTGCGCTTACACAACGATTCCAACTAGAACATGTGTATTAGCAACACCAGAAGCTGACATGAAGCGCTGATGCTCACAAGAACCTGAACACTGCTACATTATTGAGCTTCAGCGTATGGCCGATAAGCCCAATTAACGTTACCCGGCGTGACGCCTTTATCAAAGAAGTACACGTATAATGTTGAGAAAATTCGGTAGGCAGCACTGCAACCACTAATGATCTTTCATGAAGATTAGCGTCTGTTTGAGAAGTATTTCCGAGACCTGGCGTAGCTCTGTGGCAAGATACTTCATTGCCGCACAGAATGCTTGGGTTCGATTGCAGCTGAGACCCTGAAATTTGTTTGCGTTCGTCGGGTCGTCACTACCGATGTCGGGTGTTTCTTAACGCTCGCACGTTACGATTGCCCATGTGTGATCTCCTCGTTCCTAGGTCGATGCTAATTGTCAATTACCTGTTGCACATAGCCGCATACCAGTGGCACATACCCAGCCGCAGCTATGTGCCACTGTCCGGCGCGAAGTGTACGACGACGTACGCGACGGGATTGTGACACTATTCATGCCTTGACTAGCGCTTGATATTCGTCAAACTATCTTACCCACCCTATCTCGTTATTGCAATGTGACGGCCTATAGCATGATTATCATTAATAACACAAGGTTAATCTCTTGCAGGTGCCAGTGTCATAATGTCAATGTTTTCGGTTGTACTCTACATACTTGTTGTCTTGAAAAAAATGAGCAGCAAGACATCACAACCATGATATAGTCAGCCCCATTCCGGCATCTGCTAACAAATGCTACTTTTAAATTTCAAACATTTACTTTCAATTATGTTACCGAAATCGCAATGTTGGCACAATGATGCACTCCCCACTATATACAAGCATGAAAACTTCTCAGGCTTTAGTTGCCACACGCAAGCCCATCCTATAACCTTTGTTATCTTTGTCTCCACTTGCCCTTATATGAACGCCTATATATATATATATATATATATATATATATATATATATATATATATATATATATATATATATATATAAAGGCATTCATTAGCTCCGTAAGGAAGAGAATGAGGTGCGTATACATCCTACTCTTCACTAGACGCACGTTAGGCCAGGGATGCAGATCCTCTCCATTCCTTCATGGACCTTCTTGACAGCTAGCTTTCTGACTTCGCTACAAAGAACTATATACCCAACTTGCCCAGACTGCGGAAAAGATAGCCCATTAAATTAAACTATTTGCTGATGTCCTGTGTCGCAGGACTATTGTCAAGAAGCCTAGTAGACCGCTGTTATCAACGACCCCAAATATGACGTCCTGCTCCTGGCTTAGAGCTTTTCTGTTTTTGAATACAATGCGAACACATATCACATCGTATTTGATTGCGCCATTAATGAAGTCAAATTTTACAATGTCAAAAATTTTGTATGTAACTGGCAGATGGTTCCAATTACTTTATATTTATTGTGGAGCAGAGGAGCATTTGTTGTGTGGTATTGGAGGTATAAAGCTTTAGATATGTACATGCAGTAATCCACACATACTGCAATCGCAGAAATAATAGAAATTGTTGGAGAGGAGTTCCCTTTAAGCTCCTCAGTGGTGCACTCTGCGAGTGTGATGGACACAACTAGCCTGTTGAGAAAAACGAAATTGATATTCAGCGATATAATTGAAATTCAATCCTATATAGCATTCAGTGTTTCTTGAGCCTTTTCCATATATGGACAAAAGTTTTGTTCCCAAAATCTAGTAAAAAATCACCGGCAAGCGTTTCATTACTGGACTAGTGCATTAAAAGATCATAGATGAAACGAAAGTTTCGGTTAATATTTGTATCAGTCGTTTTCTCTTGGACCGCAAAACGTTGGTCTTTATTTCGACAATACGACAGGATATGACAGTACATTCGGTACGATTATGCGTCAAGCAAAGTATCAACGGGAGAAATAAATGAAGGTGAATTCGGAAGAGTATCGATCAATCTACAGCTTGTTTCATTATCGGCAATTTTTCTTCTTTTGCAGCTTCTTGGAAAAAACCATATGCGGTCTGCACGGCCATCGCGTAGTGGCTCTAATAGGAGCCGATTTACATGCGGTTTTGTGTAAATGTCACATAGGGTTGAAAAAAATACCTAGAACATCGGTGGAGATGGGTCGAAGACGCATCTCACAAGAGCTTATTATAGATATAAGGCGTGCTCGTGGAGCAGATCTCGCTGCACTTCTCAAGTTTCACCAACACAAAGCTGATCAACCCGTGCGTGTGAAGTAGTACGCGACGGCTGTGCAAGTATACCGAAGAGGCGGAAACTTTATAAACCTCCCATGAGTTCACTGTTGGTAGTATCAGTGCCGCCTTTACCAATGGCGGTTGCTGAGCATTACACTAGAAATAAATCAAGAACACAAACTTTTTTCATAACGTCAGTTTTAACGTCCCAAAATAAAAAAAAAGTTTAGAAAATCGAGAGGAGGAGGGCTGACGTGAAAGCGCTGCTTTGCCGCTTTTCCTGCATGCGGAATGCGCTCGTGCCTTCTTTCAGGTCCACCACCCGCTTGGGCAATGCAGTCAAAAAATTTTGGTAACGTATTTTTAAGTTTCGTCATGTTCGCTGAAGAGGTGAAAATTAAGCTGGCTGAATTCAGTAGGAAGAATCTGGATGTACACAAATGAAGTTATATTGTATGTTGTTATAAAAAACAGATACATGTGGTGTGAAAGTGTTAATTTATAAACGCCGTCTTAATTTTCAATTGACATATGAACATCATAAGCAAACGTTGCACAAAGAATATCCGAACCAATGTGACATTTTTCAGCAATCGCGAGTAAGTTAGTCATATTTGACTCAATCATGTTTCTTATGACGGCGCGCATAGTTTTCTTACAGAACTTGAGTACCAAACGAGCCTGAAGTTCAGAGGCACGGAAAGGCTTCAAGCTGCGGGAAATGTTTCGAAAAATAACGTCGCTGAAAACACTGCTTAGGCAAGTTGATTCTTCTTCATCAGGGCAACAGCGTTGCCGTTATGAAGTAAAGTTCACTTGTCGAAACGTTCGCTCCAACGACATTCTTTGCAAAAATTTTTGAAAGCATTTAGACCCTCACGTGTATTTGAATGACAACATAAAAAGTAAAGACTTACAAATTCTGAAACTGTGGTGGTGTGAACTTTTGAAACCGTAGTGTATGAAACTGAGCACTAATAAGTGGAAGCGCATGCTCATTTCTCGGAATTCAAAAGAACCTCCTACTTACCACATTAGCAAAGTTGCTCTCGAAACTGTGTTCTCCTATGAGTACTTCTCTGCTCACGTTTCTTCTAACCGGTCCTGTAATACCTATATTGATCAACTCATAAATAACACTAACTGCATGCTTGTGTATATTTAACAAAATTTTCTCGTTCACCCACTTCAATAAAATTCCTGCTTTACAAAGCACTGGTTCGCTCGCAAGTAAAATATTCTGCATCTGCTTGGAGCCCTGGCATTGATTCACTCATTTCTGAACTGGAAGCTGTGCAAAACCATACCTTTCGTTTTATGCTATCTAACTATCACCGATTAAGAAGTGTAACCACTATGAAATCAAGTTTATCACACTTTTCTCTCTCTCATCGCAGGACTTTGTCTACATTATGTCTTTTTCATAAATTTAGTATTGGGCCTAGCTGAAAAACAAATTACTGACAACACCCTCATATATATCAGCTGACACTGATCACCAAAATAAAGTTGGAATTCTATTATGTCATACTAAATGTTTTCATGACTCATTCATACCCAGAACTTGTGTCAGATGGAATAGCCTCCCCCTCAACAACGCTGGCATAACTGATATTGATTTAGGATGAGTGCCAGTTGGGCGTGTTGGTAAAGGTTCATGATGAAACAAGCGCTAAAAATACACACACTCTAAGTACATTCGTGCTGTCACACCTAAAGCCCTCGTCTGGGTCCTCTTTGAGTGTGTGTAATTTTTAGCGCTTGTTTTATCTTAGTAATAATTGTTCCGTAAAAAATTGCTATTTTGTGAATATATTTATGTTTGTTACTGCTTGTATACTTTTTTCTCATTATCAAAATTGCTCTCTTGTACTCCTGCTGCATCTTCATTTCTTTATTTATCCTAATGTGAGTTTTGACTATACACTTTGTAGTATTTTTCTTCATGCTTTGATGCTTTTTTTCAGTTTTAATATGTATCCCCACACCCCTTTGCAAAGCCTTCGTGCTCTGGGGCTACAGTGAATAAAAAAACAAAAATTTTATGAGCAGCAAGCAGCCTATAATTACTTGACGTTGTTTGAACTACAAGTCAAAACTAAAAGAAACCAAAACAATGTTGCCGAGCCAACTCAAATTGAAGCCTTTCAATCAACGCATTTTTGCGGCGGGAGTTTGGCTGCCGTTTACACCAATTGATTGATTGATTGATAAGTGGGGTTTAACGTCCCAAAACGAGTTAGTGATTATGATTAATATGGGGGGTTTAACATCTCGAAACCACCACATGACTAAGGGGGACGTCATAGCGGAGGGCTCTGGAAATTTTGACAACCCGGGGTTCTTTAACGTGCACCCAAATCTGAGCACACGGGTTTACAGCATTTTCGCCTCCATCCAAATTGCAGCCGCCGCCCCAAGGATTCGATCCCGCGACCTGCGGTTCAGCAGCCGAATGGCTTAGCTACTAGACCACCACTGCGGGGTACGCCATATGATTATAAGAGGCGCCGTAGTGCCGGACTCCGGAAATTTCAACCACCTGGATTTCTATAACGTGCACCCGAATAACGTGCACCCTTTGGGCCCGTGCACACGGGCCTAAAGTATTTTTGCCTCCATCGAAATTGTAGCCACCGCAGCCGACATTCAATTCCGCGACCTGTGGATCAGCAGCCGAGTACCTTAGCCACTAGATCACGGCGGCGGGGCATCTTCACCGATAAGTCAAGTGTCACTGCATTTCTTTTAGTGCAGTCACACTTGTAGCACTTGCAGAGAGCTCTCTTTACTCATATGTATTCATGCAAAATAATCAGTAGAATTTTTTGTACTGACCTATTGTCTTCAGGAAACGCTGAAATACCTTCGCGGAACGAGAAATCCCTGGGTTAGCACACGGCGGAGTCACTAAAATATTGTGTTCCCAATTAAGCCATCTTGGACAATTGCATAGTTGACTTTTTCGGCGTAGCACACTGCGTTTTTTTGTTCTCTACCTGCAGTACCTTGTCTTTATCTTTTAGTTGAAACGTCCACAAACTAACTGAGCGCGATCCGACTTCTAACGTCACTGAGCGAGGGGTGAAAAGGAGTGGAGGCAGGTACTATGAATGCAAGTCAGTCGCTTCCCACGCTTCGTCTGAGTAAAAATTCACAAAATAAACAATAAGAGAAACATATAAACAAAAAGAGAAGTTTAAAAAGTTGCGTAATATTCTTTTATTTTTAAAATGTTGTGAAAGGCAATAAATGCGAGCATTATCATTTCCCTCAGTTCGTTCATTAGAGTTTCTGGTACCAGCTACGAGCGTGCATGTTCTCTGAAACCGAAACTAGCGTTGAGTTTTCGGGGTCTGGTATATCTTCGAGCTCTTTTGTGGACACGATTGCTTTCGCCATATTTCGTGTCATCTTATGCATTCACTGGTATGTGTACTAAGTCACAGGCTCATAAATTTTTACTGGCTGGCTAGTAGGTAGCCATGACCTCGTTAAGTCGTTAGTGACACAGTTGCTCATCTTGCATCGCTCTCAATATGTCAGACGCCAACTGACTGTTTGCTTCACTAATTTAATAAGTAGCACGTTATAAATGAACTAACCCGATCGTTTCCCTCGTGTATTTGCTCTAGAAAATATTTGAGTCTTCAGCACACCTAGCCACGTATTTTCAAACACGCAATAGCGAGCAAAAACGACACGCACATATCGCAACGCTCTGTTTGCCGCCTTGACAGTAGAGTGGGCGTTGACACTGCCTGCACTAGTGATATATTTTGCAATTTAGGAAAATGAAAGATTGCCACTGATAGGTTTGATACGTGCCTTCACCACCTCCTGGTGCATGATGTGGAGCAGAAGCTCCTCGACAGGGTGAGCGAGAGTACCCTGCAAAAGACGATTAGTCAAACATGAATTCTCCACATGTCAAACAAGAAAGCAGACGCTTAGATCTCATGGTAAAGTAACTCTAAACACCTCCGTAAAAATACCGAACATCTGACAAGCAGCTATCTCTATCTAGGCCTCAGTCAAAAGCAGTTCTATTGCTCGACCTTATATGTGAATAAAAAGGGAGCAGACCACTAAGTTCCAAAATGTAAGCCCTGAAACCATTGAGCCTTTCCACAGACCTCAAAGCACTTCGTACCTAATTCATCCCCATAACGCCCTGTGCTTCGTTATTGTAACATTTTTCTTTTCTTTTGCTGGTGATGTTTTTCCTGTGCACCCTTATATCTATCTCCTTCATTTAGCTATACACCGAGGCACTTGTAATTCCTTATCTCTAGTATGTCCTAGCCCTTTATTGAGACCGCCTGGTCTTCTTGACGACTGAATACCATCTATCGACATTTTGCTGCAATAAATCCAAGTCGTAGAGCCTTGCCTTCCATTCTGCTTATATCGGCCAGCCGCTGTATAACGTCTTGAGTGTCCGCAAATAGGACAATATCGTCTGCATAAAATGGGCCTAGAAGCTTCCGCTCAACTATTTGTCAACCTATTTGTGTGAGAGATTAAGCTGAATGTTGCAACTTTCAAGCGCTTTTTTCGTTCTCATCATCTACAGCATGAATAACAGCGGCGATAAAGGACATCCCTGTCTCAGCCCCTTCTTTATCACAACGCTGTAATTGCATATTATTCCTTGCTATTTCGTGCAAACTGTACTTACTTGGTTTATTTCTCTCAAAAGCTGTATACAGTCGTCACCCATGCCCTCTTCTTTCAATATGTGTAACTAAATTTCCCGAGTAACGTCGACGTATGTCCTAGGAATGTCCATATAGGCTGCGTATAAGGGCTGTTTTTTAATTTTAAATATTTTATGAACGGAGCAAGAAGAAACAGGTTATTGTCCAACCACCTGTTGATTTGGAATTCATTTTGAAGTTGTCGAAAAATATCAATATGCCCTGCCCACGTTTCTATGTTTATATTTACTGTCTGTATCGCCAACATATATGGCACATATGTAATGGTGAGCAGTATATACAAACGAATACTATCCTTTTCTCCCTTGCCTTTATAGATGAAGCTCATTCTACTTTTCCGCCAAGTGTCCGATATTTCCTTCACCTGTAAGCATTTTCTTGTGAATTTCAACAGTGCTTGTTAGTGTTATGCCCTAGTCCGTTATTGAGGCAGGCGGGAACCCAATCAAAGCCCGGAATAGCGCGCTTACGAATTTTCCCTTTGCCCTTCTTCCAATAGAAAGTTTCAAGTACTTCGTTACACTCTTTTCCACATTCTTATTCAATGACTAATTCCCCTGGGCCACCTCCCTGAACGAATCTGCTGTTACATTTCAGATATAACCTATAGTGGTTCATACTCTTCCAATTGATTTCCTCCATTATGTACCAGATTTTTCTGCAATGCGACAGACTTCCTACCAAGTGCTTTTATATCGCTATAAATTATTTTAGGTGTAGCCTCCTCTTTTTCGCAAATCTCTGTCAACCTGTGTTCACTTTCACTTTTAACTTTTACCTTGACAAATTTTTGCAGAATGTTTTTTTCTCCTAATGATTGTTTCATTTATTGTTGACCTCATGCTGTGCCCGCTTATTCCTTTTTGCTTTTTTGTGTTCCCTTCAGGTCTCACGTCATTTCTAGATCGTTTTCCGGTTTTTTATGTTTCATCAACATTTTTGCTTTCTTTTTCCTTTCAAGCAAATATTTTCTTCTGTTTTCCTATCTCCCTCTTCATTGCATGTAACACTGCGGTACGTTGCACGGCGTCGTGACCCACCACCTATATTCACAAAACAGCCAAAAAAGCGCGAAGTCGCAATCCACTATATAGAGAGATCTATCTATCTATCTATCTATCTATCTATCTATCTATCTATCTATCTATCTATCTATCTATCTATCTATCTATCTATCTATCTATCTATCTAACTATCTATCTTTCTATCTATCTATCTATCTATCTATTTATCAATCTGTCTGTCTGTATTTCTATGCATCTATATATCTATTTATCTATCTATCCATCTATCGACCCGCCTCAGTCTGGGTGTTCTCGTGATCACTTCCTTTACTTAGAATAAACCAAAATTAGTATTCGAGGGTAAGGTGGTATCTGCAGAATGACTCGATGGTCTTAACATCACTATTTTAACAGTCCTCTCGCATACGTCGTCGAACACTTTCCACCTGACACTGAGATATACATAAGGGAGGGTATGCTCTATTGTACCTGCCAGAAGTATTTGACACTGTATATCTAGCAATAAATGGAGAGAACACAGAAGAGTATTTGATTACCCGAGTGTTAACGAAATGCAGACGTGGGCAGTGTTGCCTCGCCACGGTGGTCTAGTGGCTAAGGTACTCGGCTGCTGACCCGCAGGTCACGGGATCAATTCCCGGCTTTGGCGGCTGCATTTCCGATGGAGGCGGAATTGTTGTAGGCCCTTGTACTCAGATTTGGAGGCATGTTAAAGAACGCCAGGCGTTCGAAATTTTTGGAGCGCCCTACTACGGCGTCTCTCATAATCATATGAAGAATTTGGGACGTTGAACCCCACAAATCAATCAACACGGGCAGTGTCAATTCGATGATTGCAAATAATAAATATCAAGGACCTAGCAGCAATGGAACCTCAGCCTTTTGACTGGCAATCAAGTACTCTACAATAGAGCGACGCCAGGTCTCTGAACTGTTTTTGAAATGTACCATAATGTTCTGAAAACATCGACCGTAGTTGAAGTGCTTGCTATGAAATTTTATAAACGTTACATATGTTTTTATTTGTCACAGGTTGTTAACGTCAATTGTAGTTAGGCGTCTTCCACTGATGTTGCTTCATGTAGCAGCGTCCTGCGCTACTATCAGCACGAGCACATGTGATTCATATAAGCTTACCCCTTTTCGGTGTTTATATTATCCATACTGCTGCTGATAATGTTAAACAACTGTAAACAACTGGTTATTTGAAACAAATGCAGATTAACGTATGTCTCTGCGTGCACTTACAAATGCTGCTACGGGGCGCCACAAATGAACATAATAGGAAAGAAGACCATGTTTACTGCGAGCTCTCGTACCGACTGGGTTCCACATTATAGGCCTGCTTGTTTTCTCGATAGTAAACATTTCTCCGACGCCTTTTTCCAGTAACAATTTGGTGGAGAGTGCACGTCATCTCAGACTCAACATACAGGGCGGTTCTACAAAGTGGGCGTTCCTTGGCTGCCACTACGATCGTTGATCACAACGAGAACGATGATTTGTCGGTGCCTTCTTAAAGCGTGTCTCGTGAGACCGCGCAGCGTCCAACAGCGTCGCACCCAGCGCTCACGAACCGCACCGTCGTTCTGACGACTCCACTTGACCCAGGCACCTTTTTCGTCAATGACGACAAGGATGTTGAAAAATGGCTTCAGCTTTACGAACGGGTCAGTGCACCATACAACTGGGACCCAACGCTCATGTTGGCCAATATTCTATTTTACCTTGAGGGCGCGACCAAAGCCTGGTTTTTCAACCAGGAGGAAGAAATCACGAGTTGGGATATTTGCAAACACAAACTCATCAACCTCTTTGGCAAGCCCATTGGACGCAGAAAGAACTCGCGTGCTGATGGCAGTCCTGCACCGAGTCATACGTGACATACATTCAAGACGTGCTCGCCCTCTGCCGCACGGTAGACGACAAAATGCCGGAATCTGAAAAGGTCGCACACATCCTCGAAGGAGTCGCGGATGATGCCTTCACTCTCCTTGTGTTCCGCAACTCTTCGACAGTGAACGACGTCATTAACGAATGCCGACGCTTTGAAGAAGCAAACGTCGTCGTATAACTCCCCAATTTTCTCGTCTTCCAAACACGGCTGACACGTCTACCTGTGATGACGCCCGTCGCCCTTCAGCCGCTGTTACTACCGACAATATTGTGTGCGTCGTCCACCGTGAAATCGAGGCCACATCTCCTATTGTTGAATATGACCGTGCCACTGACGACTCTCGTGCAACAATTTCTTTAATACAGACCATTGTGCACCAGGAACTAGCCAACGCCGGACTACAAACGCTCTGCCCAGTTAACAGACCTGACCAATTACCTAGTGTACCTGAAATGTCCCATGGTCCGTACAACCGTCCACGTTATCGGAACTCAGCTGAATGGCGAATCTCCGATGATAGACATATCTGCCTCCACTGCGGACGAGTCAGCCACATTTCACGCCATTGCCGTAATTCTTAGATTTGGCAGCCATGGCCACACTACGCCAACACCCGGCGCCCACATAATGGTTCCCGCATGGCAATATACGTCAACCACGACAGTGCTTCGCCACCAATGCCCGCTCGACCAAACCGCTCGCCGTCACCATCCGGACTCCTGTCTCACTCACCTAACCGTCGCCACTCTCCCTCTCCCTCCTACCACCATCAGTCCTCGGAAATTAGTGGGCAAGCTCACTAGCAAGCTCACCTCCTAAAGGTGAGCTTGCCTTGACAACCCGACCCGAAATTCCTTTGCGCACGCTACCCAGACACAAAAACTTGATCAACGTAAATGTAGACAGCACACCTGCAATAGCACTCATTGTTACTGGCGCTCACATATCTGTAATGAACTCTGGTCTTCGTGCTCGGCTAAAAAAAGCGCTTACGCCTGCTCCTATCACTATAGTCATCATCATCATCATCATCAGCCTGACTACGTCCACTGCAGGACAAAGGCCTCTCCCATGTTCCGCCAGTTAACCCGGTCCTGTGCTTGCTGCTTCCAATTTATACCCGCAAACTTCTTAATCTCATCTGCCCACCGAACTTTCTGCCTCCCCCTAACCCGCTTCCCTTCTCTGGGAATCCAGTCAGTTACCCTTAATGACCAGCGGTTATCCTGTCTACGCGCTACATGCCCTGCCCATGTCCATTTCTTCTTCTTGATTTCAGCTATGATATCCTTAACCCCCGTTTGTTCCCTAATCCACTCTGCTCTCTTCTTGTCTCTTAAGGTTACACCTACCATTTTTCTTTCCATTGCTCGCTGCGTCGTCCTCAATTTAAGCTGAACCCTCTTTGTAAGTCTCCAGGTTTCTGCTCCGTAGCTAAGTACCGGCAAGATACAGCTGTTATATACCTTCCTCTTGAGGGATAGTGGCAATCTACCTGTCATAATTTGAGAGTGCTTGCCGAATGTGCTCCACCCCATTCTTATTCTTCTAGTTACTTCAATCTCGTGGTTCGGCTCTGCGGTTATTACCTGCCCTAAGTAGACATAGTCTTTTACAGCTTCAAGTGCACTATTACCTATCTCGAAGCGCTGCTCTTTGCCGAGGTTGTTGTACATTACTTTCGTTTTCTGCAGATTAATTTTAAGACCCACTTTTCTGCTCTCCTTGTCTAACTCCGTAATCATGAGTTGCAATTCGTCCCCCGAGTTACTCAGCAATGCAATGTCATCGGCGAAGCGCAGGTTACTAAGGTATTCTCCATTGACTCTTATCCCTAACTGTTCCCATTCTAGGCTTCTGAAAACCTCCTGTAAGCACGCGGTAAACAGCATTGGGGAAATTGTGTCCCCTTGCCTTACACCCTTCTTGATTGGTATTCTCTTGCTTTCTCTATGAAGCACTATGGTAGCAGTTGATCCCCTGTAGATTTCTTCCAGAATGTTTATATATACTTCATCTACGCCCTGATTCCGCAGTGTTTGCATGACGGCTGATATTTCTACTGAATCAAACGCCTTCTCGTAATCTATGAAGGCTATGTATAGTGGTTGGTTATACTCTGAGCATTTCTCTATTACCTGATTGATAGTATGAATGTGGTCAATTGTTGAGTAGCCTGTTCGAAATCCTGCTTGTTCCTTTGGTTGATTGAATTCTAATGTTTTCTTTACTCTGTTAGCAATTACCTTTGTAAATAGCTTGTATACTACAGAGAGCAAGCTGATCGGCCTGTAATTCTTCAAGTCCTTGTCATCTCCTTTCTTATGTATTAAGATGATGTTAGCGTTCTTCCAAGACTCTGGTACTCTTCCCGCCAGGAGACACCTCGTAAACAGGGTGGCTAGTTTTTCTAACACAATCTGTCCTCCATCTTTCAGCAGATCTGATGTTACCTGATCCTCACCAGCAGCTTTGCCCCTTTGCATGCTCTCCAAAGCTTTTCTGACTTCTTCTATCATTACTGGTGGGGTGTAATCTGGGTTACTGCTAGTTCTTATAGTATTAAGGTCGTGGTTGTCTCGGCTACTGTACAGATCCCTGTAAAACTCCTCCGCTATCTTAACTATCCTATCCATATTGGTAGTTATTTTGCCTTCTTCGTCCCTTAGTGCATACATCCGACTTTTGCCTATCCCAAGTTTCCTCTTCAATGCTTTGACACTTCCTCCGTTTTTCAGAGCGTGTTCAATTCTCTCCATGTTATACCTTCTTACATCGCATACTTTACGTCTATTAATCAACTTCGAAAGCTCTGCCAGTTCTATTTTGTCTGTTGTACTTGACACTTTCATGATTTGACGCTTCTTAATTAGGTTCTTCGTTTCCTGTGAAAGCTTGCCAGTGTCCTGTCTAACTACCCTGCCTCCAACTTCCACTGCACACTCCATAATGATACTCGTCAGATTATCATTCATTGTATCTACGCTAAGGTTGGTTTCCTCACTGAGAGCCGAGTACCTGTTCTGCAGTGACACTCTGAATTCCTGTACTTTCCCTCTCAGTGCTAGCTGATTGATTGGCTTCTTGCATATCAAGTTCTGTCGTTCCTTCTTCAAGTCTAGGCGAATTCGAGACCGTACCATTCTATGGTCACTGCATCGTACCTTGCCAATCACTTCCACATCCTGCACGATTCCAGGGTGTGCACTCATTATAAAGTCTATTTCGTTCTTATTTTCGCCATTAGGGCTCCTCCATGTCCACTTGCGGTTTTCTCGTTTTCGGTAGAAGGTATTCAAAATCCGTAAATTATTGCGTTCTGCGAATTCTACTAGTAGCTCTCCTCTGGCGTTTCTAGTACCGATGCCATAATCTCCTACTGCCTGGTCTCCAGCCTGCTTCTTCCCTACCTTTGCATTAAAGTCGCCCATCACTATAGTATACTGTGTTTTTACCTTACTCATTGCCGATTCCACGTCTTCATAGAAGCTTTCAACTGAAGCGTCATCATGGCTGGATGTAGGCGCGTAAGCCTGTACTACCTTCATCTTGTATCTTTTATTCAGTTTAATTACGATACCTACCACCCTTTCATTAATGCTATAGTATTCCTCTATGTTGCCA
This sequence comes from Rhipicephalus microplus, assembly GCF_043290135.1. Classification (NCBI taxonomy): domain Eukaryota; kingdom Metazoa; phylum Arthropoda; class Arachnida; order Ixodida; family Ixodidae; genus Rhipicephalus; species Rhipicephalus microplus. Next base: position 68,956,392 of record NC_134707.1, on the reverse strand, counting down.
GCTATGTTTCTGTGAATGAGGAACCCCACTCCCAGTTCTCTTCTGTCTGCCAAGCCCCTGTAGCAAAGGACGTGCCCATTCTGTAGCGCCGTATAGGCCTCATCTGTCCTCCTAACCTCACTGAGCCCTATTATATCCCATTTAACACCCTCTAGCTCCTCGAATAGTACAGCTAGACTTCCCTCACTAGATAAGGTTCTAGCGTTAAACGTTGCCAAGTTCAGGTTCCAATGGCGGCCTGTCCGGATCCAGAGATTCTTAGCACCCTCTGCTGCGTTGCAGATCTGACCGCCGCCGTGGTCAGTTGCTTCGCAGCTGCTGGGGACTGAGGGCCGTGAGTTATTTGACGTAATCATGTGGGAGGTAGTGGCCAGATACTGCACCAGGGTGGCCAATCCTTCTCTGGTGAGGGAGTGCGTTCTCGGCGGTGTTTGCCGGTGAGGCCGCACCCCAGGCCTCTTAATGCAGTTCCATCAACACGCGGATTTTTTTTTAATCCGGTTGGGAACTGCGCGGTACCGGGATTTGAACCACGGACCTCTTGCATGCGAGGCGGATGCTCTAACCACTACGCCATCGCCGTTTTTTTTTCACTATATCACTATAGTACGAGTAGCTGATGGAGCAACGTCAACTGTCACTAGTATGTGTGCCACCCGCATCACTGTGGCTAGATGTCATAGTTCTGTTTTGTTTTACGTCCTGGACCATCACCCACATAAAATCATTCTGGAATTAAATTTTCTGTCGGAGCATTTTGCCTTAATTGGCTGTTCTGCGGTTGTTGTTCAACTTGCTTTACTACACGTCATAGACCATCCCGCTCCTGCGCTGCCAAGCATATGCTTCGTGGAGCACATTTGCCTATTAAGTCGAGCTGTGACGTATATGAACGTCTCTTCCGATCTGCCTGTGACCGACGTAGATTGTGTGGTGTCACCTAACGCTACCGTTCTCTCTTCGTTCAATGTAACGTTCCCGAACACGATTATCACTATAAAGGACAACGTGGCACGTCTCCCTATTGTAAACTTTGGAATTTGCACACAAGTACTGCCCCGAGAAATATGCCTAGCAACAGTTGCCTTGCCCAGGGACTCCAACATTCTCGCTTTAATAGAGGATACACCGTCACCTCCCAGTCTTGAGTTGGGCCCTACCCGAGATAGCATAACGAAAATCATCGCATTTGATCACCCTGCCGAGCAAGTGCACGCGCTTCGTGGCCTTCTTGCGTCGTATGAAGACATCTTTGATGTCCACGACCAACCACTAGGTCAAGCGACCATCGTGAAGCATCGGATGAACACTGGCGATGCAAATCCGGTACATCGGCGGCCCTATCAGATATCCCCCACTGAACGCCACGTGATCCAGAAAGAAGTCGACAAGATGCTTGCTCGGAACATCGTTGAGCCTTCTTCAAGCCTCTGGGCTTCACCTGTCGTCCTCGTCAAAAAGAAAGATAACAGCTGGCATTTCTGTGTCGACTACCAAAATCCTAACAAGGTAACGAAAAAAGACGTGTATCCCCTGCCGCGGATAGATGATGTCCTGGACTGCCTTAGTGGAGCAAGTTTTTTTCGTATAGCGCCACTTTGCGACGTTTCCCTCAATAAAAAATTACAACACAGTCGCTTTCCGTGCCAGTGATTTGCATAGCAATGATTTCTAAGTTACGCGGGATCTGCCAATTTTTTGTCTCCTTATTATGCAAAATTCTTCTGTTATCTCGCACCGCCTTTCTGGAAATCTGAGCCTTTTCCTCGATGAACTGTTTTAGCGCCAACTATTCAAAGTGCTTTATCGCGTCTAAGTGAACTGTTAAAATGTCCCTGAGCAATACCTGTGCTCCTAACTTTGCTTTGGGAAATGTATTTTTTGTCCTCAACACGTTTTTTACTGTGCAGTAGCACCTCTTCAGAGATCTAGTAAGTGTAGATTTAAAAATGTCATATTTTCTTCTCCATTCTGAGAGCTCGATGATGTTTTGCCAAAGTAATAGTCTGTACTGATTTGCATTTTTTAGAGGAGCATCTTTTACTTATTGGTCGCAGTTCGATGTCAAAAATGAGGGTGGTATGACACTGCCGTGATATACTTCGCAACACCCTGCACTATAGCTTACTTGCAGATGGCTAGGTGCGATGATATTCTGTTCGTGTGACATGTCTCTGAGTCATAAAAGCTAAAAGCATTTTCTAGGAAAAAACGTTGCTACACTATTACTCATCGTTTCTAACGATACTATATGCGCACATCATAGGATCGCGGATGACTAGCAAACTATTCCCTCTTCAAGTACGTCTTACCTGATGAATTGTACCATTGTGTATTAACGCGTAATGTCCCAGTTATTTTGTCTTTCTAAATGACTCAAACACCTAATGCGGCGCCGCCTTACTTCACCAAAATTCATTAGGCCATAAAGTGTGCAATTTATGCAAGCATATAAAACAGTTCACTTACAGTGCTCTCGAACAAGAAGTGTAAATTTGTAAAGTAAGTTGTTAGTCGTCAAGTGATGACACAGCGAGATACTGACTACATTCGATAGCAGCGTTTAGTATCGTAGCTATTAGACAACCTGCTCATTTGATTCCTTCACTACTGCGGACGACGAACTGTCTTTTATTGATTGATTGATATTTATTTATTTATTTATTTATTCACAGAGTACCTACATCGCCATATAGGCATTACGTAGAGGGGAACAAAAAACGGTTAGTACAAAGGAATTCGTAGCAAACTACATAAAAATAAAAATAAAAAAGAACCACCGCCACATTTATCAGAACATAATAATGCATCACAAAATACATTTTCATACACACAGACCATACATAATGCAAGAAGAATTTTACAGCATAGAAAAAAAAATAAATCATTATTTGCTATATTAACCAAGTCGTCAGTTAAGCTGTTCCACTCTCTTATTCTTTTTGGAAAGATTGAGTGGAAAAAAGTATTGGAGCTGCATTTGAAGATTGATATCTCTTTGCTATTGTCACAGCGAGTGTATGTGTAGGGGGGGTGAACAAGGTAGCTATCGTTATTGATTCCAGTGTTAGAGTAATATATCTGGTGCAACAGTTTAAGGAGTTTATATGTGGAGTTTAACGTCTCAAAACCACCTTATGATTATGAGAGACGCCGTAATGTAGGACTCTGGAAATTTCGACCACTTGGGGTTCTTTAACGTACACCCAAATCTGAGCACACGGGCCTGCAACTTTCCCGCCTCCATTGGAAATGTAGCCGCCGCAAGCGGGATTCAATCCCGCAACCTGCGGGTCAGCAGCCGAGTACCTTAGCCACTAGACCACCACGGCGGGGCCGAAGTGTCTTATACGGAGGGTTAAAACAGTTTCTCTTCTGCGATACATATAAAGTGTCCCTCTGAATAAACCCTATCAAACCTGCCCTAATAGTTTACAAACCCATTGACAACCAAAATTGAATTACGTAATTGTGAAACTTTTTGCTTTACGAATCAACACAGGCAGCTCTGTGCCTTGCGACCTTTCAAGAAGGAGGTTACTTGACTTGCATGTCGCAAATAGAAAATCTACATGCTCAGTGTAGGCACGCGTTCTACCCAAGTCAAATATTGAGCAAGGTTCTTCATTTTTGTGCTACATAGAGCAATATGCACAAATTTTTACCAGAAAAAAATTCGTTCGCTTTGTTTTTCAGCACACCTGGATATGCCACAATATAAGTATAATAGAAAGAACCAGTATTGTAACCATACTGAAGAGACCAGCCTAATAATTTAGCCTGAGTGCAATAACAAGCTGAGTGCAAATATGCTTAGTTTAAGAAATCCGATTCAGCGAAGGAATGAAGAATTTGTGACATAGGGTTTCCTCGACAGAACATTTGACGGGAGCAGACAAAACACAATAATGCGTATTGCAAATGGCAATGAATGCATATTGATCGTTCAAATATAGAACTCGCACCGTTTTTGCGGCATTTGTCATGCAGTGTATGCCATATCGAGTGATATATTTCTCGTGAAAACATACACCTTCTGCGGACATTGTAAGAAAGTATGGTGATTATAAACGAAAGCTCAACTTACGTGTTGCAATAAATGGGCGTAGTTTTCACCACCCTTTCATGCCCGACTGGCATCGATAACCTCCTGTGTGTTATCTACGTAAGGTTAGTTCGTACGGCGCGCGAGCAAGTGCTGCCTGATTGTAAAGCAACAGTGTGCTTTCCGTAGTCCTCTGGCAGAAATTACGTTCTGTGGCCTGCTCAGAGCGAGCACAAGTCCTATTGTAGTTACAGCACAATACAAAGGTGTGGCAGCAGGTGTTCTAATAACAAAGAATACCAAACATAACGTCGTTTTGAATCCTAATACACCATTTTTATTCAGATAAAACATGTTTAAAAATGGGGATACAACACTAGCTAACATGTAGAAGAGCTAAACATGGTTTGCATGAGTACACCAGATCATAACACGCACTCTTTCATTTATTGGTCTTTTAAAGTATTGGTCAAGCAAAGAAAGACACAATTTATACGTGTTTTGGGACGTCAAACCTCACATCTCGATCAATCAATCAATGGTTTTATATTAGGTGTAGCTACATGTTATCAATAGCTACAGTCCTGCGTTGATTTCGCCTTCAGCTTACCAAAAGGTTTTAGTGCCGGGCATAGACCGGATGGATGGATGGATGGATGGATATGGCCGTACCCTTTAGATCGGGCGGTGGCTAGCGCCACCAAGCCGAAATACTTATTCAACCAAAAACTAGATTTATTTTTTTTTCTTTAAAAAGTGAGTTTGAGGATTCATACTTTGCAGTGAAGAGTTTAATTTTCACTCGTGCTTTGACTTTAACCACCAATCAGATAACCTCCTTCTAGTTAAGTCTACCCGATTAAAGTCTATTTTGCCCTCCCGGTCCCTAAACCCCAGTGCTTTAAAAACTCTGCGCCATCATCCTGAACTATAGGGTGAAGCCCTTTACAGAACATTATCAAGTGTTCGGCAGTTTCTTCTTCCTCTCCATATGCACTGCTTGCTGTGTCTACCCCTTCGTACTTGGCCCCATATGTCTTGCTTCGCAGTACTCCCGTCCTGGCCTCAAACAGTAGAGAACGACCCTCAGTATTATCATAGATCCTTTCCTTGGCAATTTCCTGCTTAAAAGTTCGATAGATCTCTAACGCGGACTTCTTAATCATGCCCATTCTCCACATGTCAGTCTCCGTTTCCTTCACTTTCTTCTTAACCGATAGTTCCTTTTGGTTTGGCCACCTGCTGCTTTCTAAGTATTTACCAGTCAATTTCCTGGTTCGCTTCCTTCATTTTGTAACGACATTCTTCATGTACAAGTAGCTGAAAACCTTGCTAGCCCAACGCTCCTCCCCCATTTCTCTCAATCGCTTCTCAAATTTTATCTTGCTGCTAGCTTCTCTGCCCTCAGATGATGTCCATCCCATGTCACCTTGTACTTCCTGATTTGGAATTCTCGTGTGCTCCTAAAGCAAGCCTACCTATGCCACGTTGCTTAATTTCTAAGCTTGCTTGAACTTCTGATCTCATGCACAAGACTGCATTGCCGAACGTCAGCCCAGGAACCATGACCCCTTTTCATATTCCTCTCCCAACATCATACCTATTGTAATTCCACAGTGCCCCATTTTTCATCACTGCTGCATTCCTGTTACCTGCAGTCGTCACGTATATTTCGTGTTCCCTCAGGTACTCGGTCCCATTGCTTATCCATTCGCTCAGATACTTGTATTTATCTGTTATCTCCAGCGTGACCCCCTGTATTATAAGCCCACTACCTTCGCTGTCATTGAAAATCATGACTGCTGATTTTTTCTTACTGAACCTAAAATCTAACCTATCTCCCTCTTTACCGCAGATGTCCATCAATCTCTCCAAATCTTCCTTGTTGTTGGCAATTAGCGCTATATCATCTGCGTAAACACTTTTCGAAAAATGGTGCCCCTAGCACCACGCACACAAACTACAGTCTACCGCCATTGTGAGGACACCACAGCACACGACACAGACTGTCTGGCCTAGAGACGCTGATGCGTGTTTCTTGCAGCATACACAGACACCTCTTGCTTTCCTGCAGGATGCGGACCGCGTCGGGAGGGCACACCCATGAGAGTCTTTTGCAGGCCGGATCCATGCATTGCCAGTCACAACTGCTCGTGCAACCCGTTGAAGGATACAAAATATGGCTCATTGTGCAGCGGAAGCAGCTCATAAAGATTATCGGAGAGTACTGGGAGCTCGTTTAAGTAAGAAAGTGGTGACATTGCAGCGAATGATGCGGAGAACAAGCCTCCACCACAAACATCACAGCACTCACACATTTGACGGCTTGCTTTCCATGCCCTCAAGATGGCGCTAGCTATTCCACGCTCTTTTACGAAGCGAAACGGACGAAGAGCTCAGCGTCAGGTGCGTATTTATGAAAAGGGTCCATAGGGTTAGAGGTATTTTGAATGAATCACTGGCGGACTTTTCACAGCCTGTATAAAGCTCCTAAAATTTGAACTATCTCAATGGCTAGCCAGCTTTTGCTGAAAAGCAAATTGAAGGATGACTTGTTTTAGCTGTACGTAGCAAACAGTTCCTACGTATTAAAAATTGTAAATGATTCGCCTCTTCATCCTGGTTTTGGGTTGAAATTTCGAATACGTTTGGTTGTCGCAAAAAGAGAACGCTGCGTTGCTGCGCTCATAGCTTGACTTAGAAAACGAAAGGATGTTTATTTATTACCGGTTGTTCTACGCATAGTTTCTCGCAACGGTTTTTAGATTTCCCATCCCAGGCACACATATGTCTAGTTAAAGCTTTCTTTGCTGACGGTAGAATCTCCCTAGTGACCGTTTCTTCATCCCTACGTGCGCTGGATACCAAACTCTAAACAATCCGCCACACATTAATTTATTTAGGCTTCGTACCACAAAATTGTATTCGGTTTGTATAATGAAATGCGTACATGTGCTGCTGAACTGAAGCTGGAAAGTTGGGAGAAAGTAGTGGCACTCGCCCATGTAGAACATTCCTAGTCTTTGCAGCTTCGACAAAGTGGAGCAGGTCAGCCAAAATATCAACCCTGCTCAAAAGCCCTGTTCTACATGTCCAGAGCTTTGGAGCAAAGTTGATGTTTTATATGACGAGCCTTCTGAAACATTTATTTTTTGTTTTGATACGGCTCTTTGTAAAATGGTTTTACACCTGCCAGAGACCTTTCACAAGTATCTCTGATAAGTAATATTGTCACGCATGTCTGGAAAGAAAACGAAGATGGCATTCTGCTGGCCGCCCCAAGCTGGATCAAGAGAGAAGATAACGAGGCTGCGATCATTAGCCTGTTGGCCACTCCGACTCTTCTCTTCGCGAACAAAATAAGCGGCTTCTTCAGCCGTGTACGTCCTGGCCCTCTTTGTGCGTAACAGATTGGTGGAGTTGCATGGTAAGACAAACCCAACGACGGGAGCTTCACTACCAGTTCTCCGCCGCAGCCACAGCCTTGCTGGACTCTCACCTGCGGCAATCGTAATGGCCCAAGATCAGCCATCTAACACTTCGAGGCCGACCCCGATGGGTTCCATGCATTAAAACTGAGTCCCACCAACCTTCGGAGGAAAATCGTTAGAAGAAGTTGACGCGTGGCTCATCCAGTACAAGCGAGTCAGCAAGTTCAACGACTAGGATGCCGCCATTCAGCTCACCAATGTGGTCATTTGCCTTACGGATACTGCGCTCGTGTGGTTCAAAAACCACAAGGACACACTGACGACGTTGGACGTTCTTGTTGCAGAGCCTAAAACGTGCTTCGGCGACACAAGCGTCAAACGGAAACGCGCTGAGCGGACATTGTCTCAACGCGCACAGCTTCCAGGTGGCACATACACCTTGTATATAAAGGATGTGCTGAAGCTCTGCAAGGTGGTCGATGCTCAGATGTCAGAAGACGACAAAGTAAGACATTCGCTGAGAGGCTTAGCCGAAAATGTCTATATACTTTTTTCAACGGAAAAAAGCACCTAAGCTTGGTGTCCGACGTCATCCGGCATTGCCGTATTTTCGAACAGCTTGAAATACGCAGGATTGCTCCAAAGTTCTGCCAGCTCACGTATGTCACAACGGTTGCCAGCATCAACACGAGCTCCTGCCCAGACCTGTCCTCGACGATTCGATAGATTGTTCAAGAAGAACTTTTTCGCTAGGGAGAGCAGACGCATTCGATCAGCACTCGATCACCATTCTGCATACGACCAACATTCGGTGTATGCGCCACGTGAGACTGTGACTGAGCCGCCGCCTTCTACGACTCCTTGGCAATCGATGGTTATAGTGCAGCAGCTGTTTAGTACAATGTACCCCCACAGCCAAGGAGAGCACCACACTCGCTAGCTTTTTATCATGACCACCGGCCTCAGCGTCCGCCTACTTCGTGACGCCTGGTCTATCCTGATGATATACGGGATGAGCCAAGCCACTACGCCAGGGAAGACGTTGTTCGATTCATCCATGAACAGTGTTTCGACCTCTTACAGTTAGCTGCTCCTGTGGTGTCCCAGGACATCTTTCGCGATTTTGCAGCTGCGACGTGTATCCCCATGGTATGGCAACCCACCACACTTTGAATGACCTTCCGAACGACTTCGCGACGACCTGCGAGCAACGTACTATGGCCCACCACAGCACGACGACCCGAGGGCAAAACACCTGCTGCCTTGCGACGACTACTGGACACGCAGCCCCCGGAGTCACTCCCCTACATCTCACAGGAGCTTGACGCCTTCACCACCTCGTGTTCCCCGTTTACCTTCACCGTGGCATCGCAGCACGTTTCCTTTGGCGCACAAAACTAGCAAGCGCGGTTGATGGAGGTGAGGTCGCCGGAGATGTGCTAATATCAGAAATACCTCCTGTGTTGAGGATCAAGAACAAAGTGCGTTTTTTTTGTTGAAGATGTGCCTGTCATGACTTTGGTGGACACGCGGACAACAATTTCTGTCATGAGTGCGTGTTTTATTATTACCTTGGGACGGAAGGTGTTATTTTAACCGAATCAAGCTTCGAAGTTTTGGGAGTGAGTAGTGAGCCACTGCATCCTGTTGGTGTGTGTCAGACTGACGTGTTTCTCGAAGGCCACGTTATCCCAACAGAGTTCGTGATTATTCCGCAGGCAACACTTGATGGTACTTTGGGTATGAACTTTTTGAGGGAGTGTGGTGCGACTGTCTACTGCCGCACAGGGACAATATTTTTGAATGATCACGTTCCACCAGCACTCTCGAATTCTTTGTGGATCGTGAGACGGCATTGTGTGTCTGTGGCGACACTATGATACCGCCGTTATCAACCGTCCGTGTACCTCTTGGTTGGAGCTACACCAATTCTGTCAACTCTCATGCCAAAGTAGAACCAGTATACACACACTGCATGAAAAAATATGTGCTGATCCCACACTGTGTGATGTCGATCCGACGTTGACGCCCTGGTTTGTGAACTGTCAATTGATCTACAGAGCCTGTGAGGTTACCAGATCGTCTAATTGCATCCATCTCCAGTGGACAACATGAGGCCTTACTGGTGATCAAGCTTAGAGATGCGCCGGAAGAGCATCGTGGTCACAGTTTAGAAAAGGTTCTTCTGCCAATGGTGAATAATTAGCTAAGCGCAAGTGAACGCCGAAATTTTGTGAATGTACTTTCGAAGCAAGTCTCTGCATTAGGCTTTGCACAGAAACTCAAAGCACCCTTAATCCCTGCTTCTCGGACATGTCACACCATCAACGTGGGCTTGGCCATTCCAATTAGACAAAAGCCGTACTGTTTTTCATCATCCGAGCAGCGGATTATTAATGAGCAGGTTAACGAAATGATTCAAAACAAAGTCATTCAAGATTCGGCGAGCCCATGGGCAGCCACAGTCATTCTTGTTAAAAATAAAGATGAATCCTGAAGATTTTGCGTTCATTATCGCCAATTGAATGCTATAACGAAAAAGACGTGTACCCACTTCCACGTATTGATGATGTCATCGACTGTCAACATTCGGCCTCTTACTTTTCCTCTGTAGACTTAAGATCGGGCTACTGGTAAATTCTCATGCATCCTGAATAAAAAAAGACAGCTTTTGCAACTTTTGACGGCCTTCTTGAATCCAATGGGATGCCATTTGGACTGCGCAACGCACCGGCGACGTTATAGCGACTTATGGACACTGTTCTTCATGGCTTCAAGTGGAGCATATACATGTGCCATCTCCACGACGTTGTCATCGTTGGCCGCACCTTCAGTGAACAAAATTCACATCTGGATACCGTACTTACTGATATAAGAAACGCTGGATTGGTTCCTAACTGAAATAAATGCCCCTTCAAAGACCAAAAAATCCTTGTTCTCGGGCACCTAGTCGATCAGGATGACATCCACCCAGATTCCCAAAAGACAGCAGCCGTTGAAGCGTTCAGTACGCCACGGTAAGTTAAAGAGCTCCGTAGTTTCGTTGGGATTTGCTCCTATTTTTGCTGCTTTATACCTAAATTCGCCGATCTCGCATATCAGCTGACATGTTTGCTACGGACGAATATTCCCTTCGATTGGACTCTGGAGTGCGACTACTCTTTTCGTCAACTGAAGTTCCTCCTGACGTCGCGGCCTGTTCTTCGACACTTCGACCCATCAGCTCCAACAGAACTGCACACGGATGCAAGCGGCATGGGAATTAGTGCAATCCCAGTTTAACGCTACGGTAACCACGAGCACGTGATTGCATACGCAAGTCGCTCCTTGAGTAGGCCTGAGCAGAATTATACTGTCACAGAACAAGAATGCCTCGCGGTATTATTTTGATTCAGTGGTGTCGGTCTTACCTATATAGACGCCGTTTTACAGTCGTCACCGACCACCACTCATTGTGTTTGCTCGTCAATCTTCGAGACCCTTGAGACCGTCTAGCGCACTGAGCACTTCAGCTTCAAGAGCATAGCTTCATAGTTTCGTATAAAAGCGGTTGACGACACGCCGATGTAGACTGCTTTTCGCGCATGCCACTGAGCACTACAGAGCGTGAAGCCAATGACCTCGACCACCTCGTAGGTTCTATATCACCAAAGTTTCCCGACCTCAGTACTTTCAAAGGCGAACAGCGAAAGGACACCAGGCTATCATCAATTTGCACAACTCCTCTGGCATGCCATTTCTGTGTATGCAACGCAGTCCTGTATAAGAACTTTTACAGCACTGGCACAGGTTCACTCCTGGTGGTGCTGGAAAGCCTTCGGACTGCGATTTTAGGGGCTATGCACGACAATCCTACGTCTGGCCGTTTAGGCTCTGCGCAGACGCTCTACCATGCTAATGAATGCTTTTAGTGGCCGAGTATGCGACAGCCTGACGAGGTTTATGTGGCCAGCTGTACGCAGTGTCAATGCACAAACGCCCATCTACAGCTCCAGCTGGTCTTTAACAGCCCTTGCCACTTTCAAGCACACCTCAAGTGGACATTGACCTCATGGGCCCTCTTTCAAAGTAGGCTAAGCGTCATCGCTGGATAATTGTATGCGTCGATTACCTCAGGCGCTACTGCTAGACGGCGGCCATATCCACCGCAATGACCAGCGACATCTCTGTGTTCCGGCTTCAGAACGTTATTCTCCGCCATGGCCCACCTGACGTGATCATCAGTGATCATGGACGACAATTCATGGCAGATATAGTAGAAGAGCTTCTTCGATTGAGTGAGTCCCACCTTCATCACTCGTCGCCATACCATCTGCAAACAAATGGTTTCACGGAGCGCACCATCCGAACAATTGTAAAATTGGTCTCTATGTGTTTGGCATCTGACCACAAGAACTGGATGACGTGCAACCATTTAAACATGCGCGTTCAATACGACTAAGCATGAGACAACAGAATATAGCCCCTTTTTCTTGATGTAGGCACGACCGCAGCGGCCACACTTGACACAGTTTTGCCAATCACGACGCACGAGAACCTCTCTGCCACAAATCCTCTGCCTTGCAGAAGAGGCGCGTCGTATTGCTCGTCTACGCACTTTGACATCACAGGAAAAATCGAAAGCACGCTACAACGTCTGCCGCTGGTCTGGAAATTACCATCCAGGATACTTAGTGCAGCTCTAGACTCCGGTACGAAGACGCGGGCTATGCGACAAGTTCTTGGCCACATATGACGGACCGTTTTTTGTTCTCAACAAAGTCATGGAAGTCACGTACACAATAGCTCGCCTCACGAGAAGTGGTTTAAGAGCCGCTAAAAGCAAAGCAGTCCATGTCGCTAGACTGAAGTTGTACACACCAAGGTGAATCAATTACTTCGACCAGGCGGGTTTCGTCTGCGAGGGGAAGAATGTTGGCCATGCCTGGAAAGAAAACGAAGAGGGCTGAGCGCGCTTTCCTCCCCAACCTGGAGCAAGAGAGAAGACGATGACGCTGCGATCATCAACCTGTTGGCCGCTCCGCCACGTTTCTTTGCGACCAAAATAAACGGCCCCTTCAGCCATGTAAGTCCTTGTCTTTTTTATGCGTAACAGTATATAAAGGCTAGAAGTTAACTTTTTGTACCCGATTCCGCGTAACAATAAACAAAGCATGGCTGATCCTTCCGTCATAAAATTTAGCATAACATGAAAACAAAACTTGTTTTCAGAAAGGTAGTTGAGCAATTACACGGCATTGTTTCGCCCCAATGTCGAAACGATCAATGCTATGACAACAAATTGCAATGGCATAAAAAACCGGCAAGCCGCTCATAACTTGCAGCTTGTTCCTCAAACAAAAAAATGCAGGAAAGCAAGATATTGAGGAAGAGAGTAAAGTACCTGTCACAGTTAGAAAGTTAAAGTGCAAGGCGAAATGACGTAAATTTTTCAAAAGCAATATTCACTATAGATCCTAAGTCTCAATAAAAAGCAAATATGTTTGGTACAAGTATCCCTTCTTTCATTTTTACAAATAAAAATTTCCGTCAAAAGTGGGATGTACGCTAACACATTTAAACTCAGCTTTCCTTCAAATTTTTTTTCCTTTTTCGCTCGAATGTAAAATATTTTCGGCCCTTGCCATGAACCAAAGTAGGTGAGATATTTTGAATGGTCATAAGATTGTGATCAAATAAGCAAAAAAAGAGTAAGCCAGAACTACGTGCACTTTTGTACACCCGCCAGTTATATTAAATCTTGTAGCAAAATTTTGGTCAGTGAGGTTCTTTGTACGTCTGTTATTGTTGTAAAAAAGTGAGAAAGGTATTAAGAAAAAATGCGTTTATTCAAAATATTTACCCTGTACGTGTACAAAAAACCAGAAAGATCCCTTCTGAAAGACTTTGACTTGAAACTGGTGCAGCACTTTGTCAAGGTAATCAAGAGCGATAAAATTCTCAAGACTTGCAGCCAGTTCCAATGCCGACCTTAGTACTGTGTACCTTTGCGCGAGCGTTGCTCGGGTGCATTCACTTTAGGTTTTAAATGCAAATTTCTTTCTTAATCAGGACATGTCAGGCGTCTGTTGGTGTCAACGCGCCAGTGGGCTTCTCTCTCCACTCTCACTCACTCCCCCATTGCAACAGCTGTGGGCGCGAACACTTATCCTTACCCCTACCAACCGGAGAACGGGGTGCGGGTGGAGTACGGGAAACTGAGTGGTTGTGGTACAAATCCTCGTCTTGTCACTAATATGCGCCACTAAAAATACTACGCCACGTAATCTCAGTGAAAGAAGGGCATTCGCATATTTTTACGATTTTCATAGGAGAGGTGGAGGCGATTTTCTTGCTTCTTATCGTGTTTTGCGTCACCATTGTCATGACGTGGCGCTTTTGCACTGTGCTGCTCATCATTTGTGAGGCAAGCTTTTGTAGTGAGGCTTGATCCAAATTTTCCTAAAAATATGAGTTGTTCTACTGCTGTCATTAATGAACTGACCCACAACGTCAACTAAAGCACATTTTATGGTCTTATGGTTGGTATACATGTCTTTGAGCGTGAACAACACATGTACCAAGTTACGAGTTAACCTGGTGAAAAGCGTATGACTTTTATTATAAAATGACGTGTACTCGACGCTTTGAGAACAGTTGTACATGTTTGTACATCGTATGATTGCTAAACCGTCAACAAAATACTACACAACAGGTTACATAGAACAGAAAAGTTACTTCCAGGCATGGAAGAAGCGCCAGAAGATTGTGTATATAGCTTGGCCAGCTTGGTCAGCAGATTGCTATATAGTTGGTGCAAAAGTTACATTGAACCGATTAGGAGTTGTTATGTTGTGCTGAGGAACGACGATTTGCATTAAACGTGTACTTGCACTCGTCCAGATTAGACGCAATCACCACTGTACTGACTTCCGTTGCAAAATAGAGCCAGTGATGAGATGTACCTTAGACTCGACCAGCTTAGTCATCCTATCACAACGTATTGATGTGCTTCTTTTTCTTGAACGATGCATGATAGCTCGAAGAGGGCGTCTAGCTTAGTGCAATAGGACACAATATGCGATCATTATGCTGACCACTGTCAATGGGGCATGTTTTTTGCTGCTACTCGGCAAGGAAAATTGCTTTGACCTTCTTTCGTCGCTTATTTCTCAATGCTGTACTTATTTCTCATTGGCGTACAATGGTGTACTTCTTTCATCGCTTATTTCTCAATGGTGTAGCTCCTCAATGGTGTACCTTGGTGGTGGGTAAAACCCAATTAACCTGTAAGCAAGAAATAAAGTGAAAGTTTGCGATAAGCATTTGCACCCTCTAGCGAATTACATTCTCTCTTTATTAACTCCTTCTAAGTTATGAGAATTATGCTGCGATATCAGGCTGGATTGCGCGCGCATAAAAACTAAAAATCTGTTGTACAACAAAAGAGGAGAATAGTAAAGGTGCGTTCTATTTTTGATGGGTCCATTGGTCATCTTTTGCGGTGCTTGAAAGCTATAACAAGTAACGGTGCTTGAGCTCACTGCGAAACATGTTCCACGTTCTAAAGTAATAAAAAACTAAGCACTGCTTTTTTTAGCGCTCAAGCAGAAGCACGAAGTAAGTCTTTTGAGAGGGGAGATTCATCCATAATTTGTGTATGCTCAATGTCCGTTTGTATATGTGGGTGTGTACATGCGCTGCAAAAGTAAAATGTTTGATGGGTCTGAACGCCTGAGTGCCCCCCCCCCCCCGCCCCATTGTTTACGCTTATATATTTCCAGCCAGCGTCTACCTCAAGAAGAAATTATTCTAGTCTATACAACAAAAAAACCATGTTGCTGCAGTTCATTGGAATGCCTACTCTTGTAAAGTGTAGTTTTCAGCGCAAAAATTGAATTACTAAAGTTGGCGAGCTCATATTAGCAATAAAACGGCATAGGCACTGGCACAGCAAAAAAACAACTTGCTTTTAAAATACAGCTTCGTTCAACTAAGGCTGCCCAAACATGCAATTAAAGCGAGGAAAATAGATCATATTTTATATGCTGCAGAAAACTTGGCGCGAAAATTTAAATGCATTTTGTTTGAGTAAAGAAACACCGCTACATAAAAAGTTATCAATAGTGATATACTTTATATGTTACCCATTAGGAGAGTCATATCACCGGGAGATTGCCCGCAGTATCTAGCTGAATAATAATAATAAAGGCAGTTGTCATAGTACTGAAGTTGGAAAACGGTATTTCGGAACAAACCTTATCATACACAACAATATCTCAACTACCTAGCACCTACTACAGATTGATAAATGCATGCAAATATTTTACCACATGCTCAAGCACGTATTTCTTGTTAGAGAAAGAAACTCCATTTGTTTGCTCATTTTTTTCTAGACACTCTAAAAATAGCCACATCTCTTGCAGAGTATTTCTGGGCATAGCATGAAGCGGCTTAAAACTTGCAGGACAATTAAAATAAAAAAAATTCATAGAAAGCGTCTGAAAGTGAAATCGAGTACAAGTTTCGCAGCTATTGTACATGGTTTTATGGGGAACAAGTAGATATCGCTTTCAGTGGAAACAAGCTAAATGTTTCAACAAACCTAAACAATACGTGCTGATGTTGCTAGCTTGCTCACTAGATATCAAGTAAGGAATCGGAAATAAAATGATAAGCATATTGAATATGGTGTATATGAACAGCTTCTGTTTATATAAATAAAGTCACAACGTAAGCTATGCATCTGTCTGACCGTGTCGAATAACATCAGAATTTACAATTTCTTTGCTTTCTCTAAAAAATTGTGATATTTTTGTTTCTTTTTTTGCTTCTGACGAAACCATCTTTGAGGCCTACACGTGAGAATTTATAAATATACCACAGCATAAATTAGGTCCTATTTTGAATTGCGAAGGTGTACTTTATTCGAGATAGACAAATTTTGAATGCTTTTTATACTGTTCAGATGGATCCACATAATGCACTATACGTACCCGGTCGGCCAAAAATGTTCATCAGACCTTGTTGCAGTCGATTGATAAAAGCGCCCAATCCTGTTATATAATGTGATTGCGACACAAACTCTTTGTTATCATACTGTACTTTAAAAGACCTATATATGTATATATATATATATATATATATATATATATATATAGAGAGAGAGAGAGAGAGAGAGAAAGAGAGAGAGAGAAAGAGGAGAGAGAGAGACATTTTGTGTAAAATATAGCCCGTCGAGTTTCGGCCAATTACGATCATGCTGGAAGAATTGTGCAGGTATATGTGAGGGGTGTGAGAAGTCGGTAATGAACTGTTATATTTCGCAAATAAATAAATAAATCATGTTGCCTAGAGGGCACTTCAAGCTTTGGGTACACAAGTGATTTTGTAGTGCACTAGGAAATTGATGAAATAATACTCGCCGGAGCTACTCGTATGCAATTTTTTCCCTTAATCTCAATGCGCTACACTTTCGTGACTATGGCAGTTAAGTCATCTTTGTTCCGTCTATTTTTCCCCTGAATGAAATTGCAATATGCTGCGTGTTTAGGGTTTATCACAAAAATAATAATTTTTGGGCCAGCAGTGTATTCCTACTTTCAGCTGTATAGGTTCTCATATCATAAAAATAAACTACATTGGGAGTGAAGGAAGTATAAACCTTGCCAGAATATTGGAACAACTTTGATGAAAATGGCGTTTCGACAAGTATAACAGCTTTGTTTTTGCAATGCAGAAATGCAAATAAAATACGGCCTAAATGTCCTTGCATAGTATGTTTTAACAGTAAGACATCAAAAAGTTTCAAAAGAGCGGACTTTATTATAGGATGGAGAGATAGGGAAACGTCTTTATTCTTATAGGCAAGGAGAAGGACGGCGTGAGAGGAACCCCTAGTCCGGGGTCCATCGCGGAGAGCATCTTCCCACAGCTTCTCCTTACGTAAAGGGCGAAGGAAAGCAGGTAAGGGAGAGAAAATGTTTGCTAATGCAGAAGACCGAGACATAGAAGGTCGTGGGCGAGTCTTCACAGCCGGGGCAATGGTCGGCATAGCACTGCGGGTAGAGTGTCTGAAGTGTTGCCAAATCGGGAAATTTTTTAGTCTGTAGATGGCGTAACGCTACTGCCTTCTGTCGCGAGAAAGACGGCGGTGAGGTGCTCTGAGTGCGACGCACGTTGCTATAGTGACACAGAATTTCGTTGTAAGTGAGAAGAGGATCCCCCCTTTCAGAATCGTCACCTTGCCTTGCCGGGCCGCCTAGAGAAAAATTTCGCAGCAATAGCGTGTGCGCGTTCATTGCCCAGTCATTGCCCAGCAGAGAGTAAGCGGATGCAAACAACACTGTTTGACTTACAGGAATTGATTGAGAATTTGGTGGGCCTCACTTGAATTGCCATGTCCTGATAGGAAGGCCCGACATGCCTGTTGTGAGTCTGTCAATATGTAGACTTCACTGCGAACACGGATAGTGTATTGTATCGCTAGAGCGACTCCAAGAATTTCGCCGTGAGCAGCATGTGTTTCACGCATCGCAGCCGAGTCCTGAAGCAAATCGGTGCCACCTAACACTACCGAGGCGGAAGCTTCACGAGTTCGGGTTGTGTCTGTGCAAAGATTATGCGATTCCGAGATGTCTTCGAGCATACTGCTGAGGTATCGTACGCAGAATTTGTGCCGGCCCTTGTGAGCCCTGGGGTGCATGTTACGGGGTTAAGAAAGAAACCTTAGTATTTTCTGTATCGCGGGCGATAAGGACCTGGGGTGGGTTTCAATTTCAAGTGGTGGGACGGCATTGCGGGACGGGATGGGAGGAGACGGGACAGGACGGGAGGATATTGCGGCCAGTAGGGGTGACCAGGAGGCGTTGGCGCTGACTGACCCAATCTGCCTCAAGCAGCTCACCGAGTTTGTTGCGTGTCCCCTACTTGAGAAGAAGACGTGTGGAACTGTATTTCACAACGCCATGAGCCAGCTTTGTCAGTTTGTGGATCCTGGCGTCTACGTGTAGTTGTTGCGATTGGATCAACCACTGGAAGGGCAAGTGATATGTTAGCCGGATGATCACACAGGCCTCCTCCAAGCGCAGCAGTTCTCTTTTTAAGCCTGAGTGCCGATTTGAAACCCGCCAGATCATGCACAGTACTTAATCAACTTGTCGAGTTAAAAGGCCAATGGTGTAGTTGCCTTTGCCATCCGCCTGAACGTGTAATCAAAGGATGCGGGAACGGGGGACATGTGGCATGGCTATACTATTCACGTGCACAGTGATTAAAGGAGGAGGGCTACTGCTTTGGGAACAAATGACTATAAGCTCTGATTTTTTAGGAGCACATTGAAAGCATCCTTTTTAGCGTACTCAAACACAGTATCCACTGCCTTCTGCAGTCGGTCCTGGATAACTCCACCAGACCCCGTGTCGACCAGATAGTGATATCATCCGAAAAAATAGCATGTGCGACATTGGGGATCTGGTCTAGCACGCGGGGAAGCCCTGCGAGTGTAACATTGAATAATGTAGGAGAAAAAACAGATCCCTGCGGTGTCCCCCGTCCTGTAAGGTGGAACGTACCAGACCGATGTGGTACCAGACCACAGTGGCCGTACTATCACGAAGAAAAGAGCGGATGTAGTTATATATTCAATGTCCACAATGCCACTCCGCTAGATTGCTTAGGATAAGGTCATGTTCAACATGATCGAATGCCCCCTGTCAATCTAAAACAATTAGTGCTCTCGTTTATGCGCAAGGAGGAGGCCCTAGGACTTCCTCCCGTAGCTGTAACAATACGTCTTTGGCCGGTATATGAGCTAGGTATCCGGATTGAGATTGTGCAAAGAAGGATTGCTCTTCGAACAAGGACTGCATACGTCACAAAAGTGCATGCTCCATCGGCTTGCCAATGAAAGAGGTTAGGTATATGGGACCTAGGGTTTGAACTTGAACTGATTTGCCCGACTTAGAAATCAATAAAATATCCGCATGTCGCCACTTTTGGAGAAGCGTACCTTGGCGCCAGCATTGAATTAACATACCGGGGACGTGGGTGATATTCGCATCACTTATGATACGCAGTATGGGTAACCGAATGTGGTCTGCTCAGGGTGCCGTGTTACGCTGTAGATCTTGTAACACCTCTCGTTCTTCATCAACCGTTATATCTGCATTCAACAGTTCATTCATCTTGCCTACATGCAGGCCCCGCCGTGGTGGTCTAGTGGCTAAGGTACTCGGCTGCATACCCGCAGGTCGCAGGATCGAAACCCGGCTGTGGCGGCTGCGTTTTCAAAGGAGGCGGAAATGTTGTAGGCCCGCCTGCTCAGATTATAGTGCACGCTAAAAAACCCAGGTAGTCGAAATTTCCTAAGCCCTCCACGATGGTGTCTCTCATAATCATATGGTGGTTTTGGGATGCTAAACCTCACATATCAATCAAATGATCGCCTACATGCAGATAGTCAGGGTAATATGGTGTTATGCCTGTCGAAATGAAGTGTTTTTCGAGCCCGCCAAGAAGTCTCGAAGTTTCGTCCCGATACTGGTGCATTACGATGTGTATCTGTTAAAATATTTTTTGTTGCTTTCGTTGTAATGGGGTTTGAGAGAGATTGAAGAATCGACCATGAATTTGCTCTGCCTATTGTTCCTGAAAGCCGGTTGCAGAATTCTCGCCAGTTATTTCTTGTGAGGGTCGCTGTGTATTTTTGGGATTCCCGCGTAATTTGTTCTAATTTTTTCTTCAGTTTACGATTGAGACAATGACATTTCTATCGCCGTGTCAGTCCTCTCCATCCTTCTCAGAGATAAAGCAAATTTGGGTCTATGTCTGGTGTTTCGGTGGCAGTACACATTGTGCGCGTGGTGGCCTCTATATCTTGAATAAGAGAGTCAAGCCATCGCTTTTACCCTTGCCCCTCAGGCAGTTCTCGGCGACATTTCTTGAATTTGACCCAGTCTGTAATGCGTAAACGCCGCTTGGTTTTCGGGCACCATGAAGTAGTGAAACAGTCACCACACTGTAGTGGCGCCGCCAAGGTGCTCCTATATAGGACCATACGCTACCACCTGGTCCGTGTTGAGCAAAAAGATGATGTCAGGGCAGGTATCACGTGTTACCATTAAGAGTGGGGTGCTCTGGGTCAGTGAGTAGAGTGTATCTCATATTACAAATATCGTTCGACAAGCGTGTTTTTTAGCATGCGATTTGACGTAACACCAAACTGCATGTGGTGCGTTAAAATCCCCGCACACCACACGAATTCGTCTAAAAATTTCAATTTTCGTGCGTACGCAGAGGGTACGCGTACGCAGAGGGTACGCGTAGCAGTGCGTACGCAAAGGAGGGGGGGGGGACTGTACTCACTTAATAAAACCAAGGTTTCGCTCTTTGAGCTTTGGGTAACTATTTCGATTATTTGGTTAGGGATGTTACTTCTAGTGGTATGCACGCGACAGGTGACATATTTCAAAACTAGGGCTTCTTCAAGACAAGAGGCACCCAAGAACGTGATGTAGCGTAATAAAAAAGGCGGACAGTTATTTTCTTGTAAGAGAATAACATCGCGAATGTCAATGAATGTGGCTTCGTACTGCTGCAGGGAATTCCACTCTTGGCGGAATCCCCTGCAGTTCTTCTTCCGCAGCACTAGTGGCGTATCACGCGACACCGTTTTCATCCCGGGAGGAAACGAAAGGGCGTGTGTGTGAGCGCCATGCACTCGCATTGGATATTCACGGCCTAGAGATTTGATCAAGTTTAGTCTCGGTAGTTGGTAGAGCGGTGGTACGTGCGAGCGTGCATTCTATACACGACTGGACGCGCTTCATCTTCTTAAATTGAAGAATTTCCATGCGGCGTTCTATCGTTTTGAGCGCAGTCTGCATACTGGTGTCCATTTCTGCTACCAGACTATTCATTTGCGGTTGCAGGTGCTCGCAATGCCCCTCCATGTCTCAACGTAGGCGTGCTAATTTCTCAAGAGGCCCAGGGGTTGAGGATTTGGTGATCTGAGGAAACGTGGTATGGAGTGATTGACGGGGCGAAGCTAGCTGGGGGACCCTCTGCCTGACCTACATCCAAAAGTGCCACTTTGAATGCCTTCCGTTCTGGGGCCCGCTGTCGCTCGGAGAAGTCGTGTACCCCCTTGCCAACAGGTGGTCGCTCTGCAAAGGCTTCTTACAGGGTTGTTGTGTACATGGGGAAGGTGCACGCTTTTCCAGTGGACGCCGTGATTCCTTGCAGGAGCAGCAGCGAGACTTGGGGCGGGAGCGCGAATCGAGGTTAGTCGTGGATTGGGAACGTGTCCGTGATTTGAAGCGGGTCTGGGACTAACAGCGGGTTTTCGATTTGCGACGCGATTTGGATCGGCTCTTAGAGCGCGACTTTTCTGCTTTGTCGGGGTGCGTGATTGGTGAGTCCAGATCGTTCCTTGACACGGATGGTATGGTAAGTGGAGGGTTGGAGTTGATGCAATTCATTTTCGAGGGGTTTCCACACCCATACCTTGTTGAGTGTCTGCATCTCACGCCGAGGGAAGTTTGGATCCGTCGTAGGGTGAGGTCCGTCACAGGATTTGCAGTGCAGTAGTGCACAGATTTGTCTGGATTGACGTGTCGATGGCACACGTCGGACATATAACAACGTCTGGCGTAGAGAAATGGTCATCTCGATGGCAGAGCTCGTGGCGAATCTTGCAAATCCCTTGTCGAGGGCGATGGAGGCAACAACGCAGTTGGACCCCGTAGAAACGCGCGTACCGAGAGACCTTCAATCCTTCAAAAGTGACCAACGCTGACTCATTATGCGTGCTTGAAGTATCTGGGTTGCAGGAGCCACAATTTCATGTACTAGCGTGAAGGACGAAGTACGGGGCACGATGCCAGGAACAATAGCTTGCAAGAGTAGTCCGTAGCTGCAAAGGATGTTGTTTTGAGATAAACACGCTCACCAAGTCTTAACTCCCGCACCCTGTAAAATGCGTTGGTCACATGTGACCGGGCCGTCTTGATGATGCTAGGTTTTGTAGTGGTCACACTTAGAAGATGATGTCCTCGTGGTTTTTGGTAGTCAAACCAGCAGTGCTCTAGAGAGCACCAGCAAGTTCAGGGTGCATCCGCCTATCCAGGCAAAGCCCTTCGTGAGGGAATAGAATAATCATTTCGTCGTCTAGTCGACCATTCCAGCGACTATAGACGGCGCAGCGGAAGGCCAAAATGGCGGTGAGACGGTGATGTTGCGAGCGTTTGCGTCAGCGTCGTAAAGTGCGAAGACGCGTTCATTGGTTTATGACTACTGAGAGACCAAACTGCATTGCTGTTTCATCACCGTGTGACTGCTTTGGAGCATGGCTACATAGCGCTGTCTGCGTCGCTGGAATGACGGAATAGGAAGTCTAGGCAGATGCCGCTTCCCACTCTGCTTGCGTACATTGCGCTAACAGACGCCCGGAATCCTCTCGCTTGGTTGAGTTTCCTTGTGGGCGTTCATTTCGCAGTTGCGCTGCTTCTTGATGACGGTCTTGCAACAACCACCTGCATCGTCGTCATCGAAGTGGTCAGCAGGACAGTTTGAGGCAGCATTGATTGATTGATTGATATGTGGGGTTTAACGTCCCAAGACCACCATATTATTAAGTTCGAGACAGCATCATCGTCCAATATTTCACCAGCCAAAATGTCATTTTGTAGTCCAGAAGGAGATCTTGTTAAAGCTGAATCAGATTCAGCGCGTCGGTGTGCGTCTCGGGTGTCGTCACTGCCGCGCAATGCCCGGTGGCGTTCTCCGTCGCCGACGAGAACCCTTTCTCTTTGGAATATGGTGTTACGGTGGTTGTATGCTTCATCCACACAGAGTCTAGAGTTGGCTGAGAGCCCTTCACACTGATGCCTGCTTCGGGCCCATAGTATGGGACGCAGAAATCACGCTGCAGTAGCAGTAGCCGTGTAGGGACCGCCTCAGAGCGTTGGAGTCCCATGGATGGATGAACGAAAGATTACTGATGGCAACAAGTTTGGCTTCGATGAGGTCACGGCCACTTGCTCGGTCGAAAGCTTCCACCAGTTAGGCAAAAAGTCTCACAGTCGAAAAACGCGCATGATGCAGGTGAAGAAACAGGGAGCGTCGCACGAGGCGCCATGGTGTCTCCCGCAAACACAAGAGTTATGAAGAGCATGTTCGTCCTCAACGAACGCTGGCGCCAGACTCCTGCAGGAAAAAACTTTTCTATTCTGAACAAGCACAAGGTAGTACAAAGCCTGCCATTTGCGTCGTCTTCACTGCATAGCACATCAGCGTGGGGGGTCCAGATGGCTTTACTGGCTGCAAATAATACATGTCATACGTCTGTTTGTCACTAGTTTTTTTATTAATACTGAATCGAAGCAGCTACCTTCCCGCTTCCTATTCCTTTCACTATCCCGCTAAAGAGCTTTATGTAAGTGGTGTATAGACACCAGCAAATATCTCTTTTAAAAAATAGTCTCTCTCTTTCTCTGTTTCGCGCATCTGACAGGGGTGTCTCTTCGCTTAAAAAAGAACTATGCCAAATAGTGCGACCATTGTGTGGCGGATTTTATGTAAGAAGGATTGTAAATGACCTTCCCATTCAATAGTGATTTTATATTTTCGCCATTGATGCAGTCGCAATACTTTCAGCATAGCATTGGAATACACACAAAATGGCGAGATTATTTTATATACTGTACGTGCCTACAAAATCTATGCAATAAAACTTCGTGAACAATGCTGTCTTTTTCAACAAGTTCCCAAGTTCCCTACTTTCTACGTACTAAGTATCACCCTGCGGACGTGATACGGACTCACCCATGGTACAATTATAACGCAGTCTCTTGAAAGCGTACTACGTACCTCTTGGTGCACGGTGACCTGGAGCAACCGGTCTGTTTCTATTATCAAAAAGAGCTGCAAAATGATGAATCACACATAAAACTACTGAAGTGAATAGAAAAGATAAGTGAAAGCCGTCGTTATGAAATGCCAGAAAACACCATGTTAAAAGCTTAAAAGAAGCTTGGATCGGAAGCTTTTTTGACCAAAACTTAGGTAACGTTTCTGAGCTCTACAGTCAAGCCTTTCTCCATGGGGCCTACTACAAACAATTACACTACTACAACATTTGCGGCCACACTGATATGGACACCCCTGAATAATGCGATCAATTACCTTACCCAAACTCAACTGATCATATTCAGTGCTTTCAATTCTCCACTTCATGCGACAAACGTTATTTATGTAAAACTGAACGGTGTCATTCTGTCATTTAGGCAAATCATATATCATAGCAGCGAAATAGACCTGACCGCGGCGTTTTCTTGTAGCGTGTGTAGTTGTCGGCTTTACTTTTACCTGCATTTTGTTGAATGACCCTACAAGCACTCTGTTGTGATTTCTCTAGCTACGGCAGCATGTCTGGCATTGGCGGAGAAGGTCATACTTTCTACTTGAGTTGTAAATAGGCATTACACAGGCAATATTCAGCAAAATTGCTGATTCGCACTTTTGTAAGATGTTGCTCGTTCAACAACAAACACTTTAAATTCGAGTATTCGGGGAGTATGTATGCTCCGCAGCTATAATTGTCATCTGACTTTGTCGCGTTTCCTTTCTTGAAACCTCGGCGCGGGGCACTGTCTTATTAGGAATAATATGTCACAATGGTAACACCTGCGTCGTCCGCAACTACAAACTACCAAAAGGGTGATGGTAGCGCGAAAAAAATACTCGATGTAAATGACGAATACTGTTTTGAAGCCAAAACACTCCCTAACTACTCATTTTTTCAGAGTGAACTTGGAAAGGAAGTTTTCACTTGCCCTACTCAATAATCTACTTCTTGCTGTGGTATATGGCGCTGTGTTTTTTAGGAGCGAAGCTCTTTTGGCCCGCACCCCAGCATGGTCATCAACGCATGGGCATCAACGTCTAGGCTCTCTGCAACATAGACGCGGCGCCGGGTCAAAAAGTAAATGAAACAGTTCATCAATGTCAGACTCGTGTGCCAACGCGAGACTAAGATTCCTAGCTGAAGAATTGTTTTCCTAGAGACCTGACACCCCAAAAAGGTGCTGAGCTGCTGTGAACACGCGCACCCTTTCTTCGTCTTCTCCCTTCGCTGAAACTGACGAACGCCGAAATCATCGCTTTGCCCAGTGGTTCCTCTGTTGACAGGAGTGACTCGCGCTGCGCTGTGCGAGCCGTAAACTCAGTCGCTTAGTCGTTTACGCAGCCGAGTGCAGTATACGTTCTACCCACCAGTTTCCCGCTCTACCAGCATCATGTGTGCCAGCCCATAGGTGCATAAATTTTTCAGAGTTTCTTAAAACTGACTCTGGCGCTTCGATTGTTCAGCGACCTTGGAAATGATGGGTAGTACACGTATTTTCCTAGGCTTCATAGTTTCGGGTGGCAAATCGTATTTGTGGCTTTGTTTATTGATGCGTTTCGGTTTTGTTTTGTAGAAAATAACAAACCCTTTTCAATTTTGTGACCCGACTTGAAAAGGTAAGCGTAAAAAGATAAGGTGGTGAAGTGCAACCAATGAACATTTGCTGTTTTTGTTTCTTGGAAAAAGAGCTCTAAGCCACAGGAACACACAAGGATACAGAAGGAAAAATGCAGAGAAACTCGTGTACTACCCATTATTCCCATGCTCGCTGAAGCGCCGTGCGTTGCAAATACCGTACACACTAGCGCCAGAGTTCTCTCTAGTGTATATTTAAAAAACTATGTCTAGATGACGCATAGAGTCGTTTGCATCCATATTCTACGAGCCTTCGCTCATCGGTTTTATTCGTAGGTGCAACAACTGCATTATTTTCTACTGAAATCCTATATGACGTCCACTGCAGATATAGAATAATTAGGGAACGCTCGAAGACTCGGTGACAAGCATAAAAACCACGTGCGCATTCTGGTGGTGATTCCGGTCGTGAGTAGGAGCCACCTATTTACAGGTTACGTAAATAGAAAAAAAAAACATCACGCCTGCTACAGGTTAAGATGCAACTTCCGGCTGTTCGACAATATTTTACCATTTGCTCCTTAGTACGGCTTGATATGCCTTAGCATGGAAGCTCGAAGACGCAGCTTGGTCAATGCTTCAGAGCCTACATGAGGTAAACAATCATTGACGTCTGTTTCATGAAAGGGTATATGGATAACACAAAACTATATAAATCAGTGCTATTGCCATGAAATGCTTGATTAGGGCTAATTTAAATGTGTCGACGGGTCTGGGAGGATACTTCATCCCGTGCTTTTTCTGATCGTTACATTAAAGATCGCCCCGTGAATTATGTAAGCGTCGGAGAGTGCTCTGAAGCACTGCTTTCAGTGAAGATATGCTATATAGGAAGGGTTTATGAATACAAATACGTCTAACTCTTTACATATTCACAAAGTAAGCCTAAAAAACAACAAACATATGCATACGTTGGAAACCGAGAGGAGTAATAGGCCGGGGTCCGGCTCTTCGAAGCCGAGGATGTCTTCTCGGTGAAGGCCTCCCACTAGTTCTTTCTGGACGACTTCCTATAAAGATAAAAAGATACAATGAATCCAAGAATAAAATTTAAACATAAAAATGCCCAAGTGGGAGCTTGTGGCTTAGCCTCCATATCACTATTATCTCTAGATCTTAACATAGGTACAAAACTGGGAGTAAAACACGCCCACAGAAGGGCATATAATGGGCAAAAACATTACTCCTATTGTGGCTCAGTGAAAAGAGCACGAAGTTTTACTGTTCTTACTTGGATTTATTTTGGTTTAATTCGTGCATTCTTTTACAATCTTCTAAGCATTTTCAAAGGGCAAAATGGAGTATTTATTTACGTGAACACGTAGTTTTTAAGTTTTTCATTTCATGTCAAAGTAAATAGGTGTGATCAAGGGCGTTGTGGCTTACCTCCCTCAGGAGTACCTCTTATATTGATTGGAAGTAACCAGTGCAGCTGGAATAATTCCCTCTTAACAAGCATTCTTGCAAGACTAAACTTAGAAAAATTGAGAATCGAATGAAAGCTTTGGCGGGACTTGTTTAGAGCCAAAAACTATACAAAAAGGAGCCTATAATTGTTACTTTATGCACTACGAGGGCACACGAACTGAATACTGACAGAATATTTATTATAATGTCATTTTACAAGATATACAAACCTTGTCTTTTTTTGAAGGAGTGAGCATATTTACGAACCATAGGGCGCTCAACACAAGCACTGCTCAACAGTGCCAGCTAAATTCCCCTAATACCACCATATAAAATGCATAAAGTGCAAATTCAAAATACAATTACCACCTTATGGTAGTGTACATTTGTATATATAAAAATCAACTGAAATACAGACATTGAACACACTTTGCCAATATTTTTATTTCTGTACTTTAAAAAAATTACCTCGTATACTTTTTGGTTGTTACGGCACCAGAATGTTAAGCAGGAGTAAAAATTAGTGATCATTTGCACAACACACCTGTTTTTTCAGGAATTTTATTTCATTCTCCTACAACTCAATCTATCTATCTAAAAACATGCATTATTTTAAAGAAAAAATCATCTAATCGAATAAAAGTACGTTTCTGCAACTGTGGTGCTGTATAAACAACGAGCAATAAAAGAAAGTGGAACCTATTTTTAATGCGCCAAGATATAAACTCATTGTATTTCTTTTAAATAACCGCAAATCAGTGAATTATATTTCTCTTTAGGTTTCCGGCAGTTATTATTTCATCATTGTACTCATATCTAACGTTTCCAAGAATGGGTAACTTATGATCCTGATATGCATTACATGGATCCACCTATAAATAAGAACCTGAAGGCACTCTATTACCAGCTGTAAGGTAACAGGAAAGCTAACTCCACGAGATTATGCGACACGAGCTTCTTCAAATCACGAGAGTACCGGAGAGGTGGACGAGTATACTAAAATCAATTTGTTGTTTCAAGACTGTTGGTAACCATATCGATCAAGCTTCACAAGATGATAAATTCAAAGAAGGCACCGTCAGCGTATGAAAAAACGCTTATTACACAGCACTGCGCAATGGAATAAAAGTACCAGCACAACATACATGATTACGAATTAAGAAAGAACAAGATGCAAAATGCATTTTCTTCTATTTAGTGATGTGTGCTCTGCTAATGATTTAAATTTTTCTGAGCTTCAATTTTCCATCATAATGCATTCAAACTGACAAGAGGAAAAACCTGCGTACACACAACAACTAAAAACGAAATGAAGCAATGTAACGCTTAAACTCACAGTACAGATTGATTGAATACTTTTCACTGACTTTATCTCAAGCACTTGAAGTTATAATCAACAAACTAAATCTAAATGAATGAAAGATGGACACCTTTTTTGAGTGGTTTCTTTCTTTGTTACTAAAAACAAGAGTAATTTCATTGGAACTTGAAGAAGTCATGGAAGGTGTAAAATGACTGCCACACTAAATGTAACAAAGACGAAGTTTTACATTTCCTTGCATTTGCTTGCAAGGCACAATATCCTAAACTAGTTTGCACAGGTCAATGACCTATGTCTGGTCAGTCACAAAACCAATATATGATTTTTAGCAACGATGCCAATATATAAAACCGTACTGAGCGGGTGTCTATACAGCACATGCGTACTGGTTTAAACACCCAGCCAGAACTCTTAATCAAAGTCACTGAAAATGTTACAAATAAGAGCGCTAAAACGTATCAAGCGAGTAGTACGACCAGAGCACTTTTGTGGAAAAAAAAGTGAAGCAGTGCACTAAAACATTCAATGGTTCTTTTTCTAATTCACGAGTGGAGTTTCGAAAAGCAGCTCGCTTTACAAAAGCTGAAAAATGCGCCCTTCGTTATTAAAAACGATACTCTATGTGCCTTCTAGGTGTATTCCAAATAAGACGCAAGAAGATAGGCTGTTCCAGAAAATGGTGATTACAATTGAAACGCAACGTGTCTGATATAGTGAGGCACAGGGTCAATAGTTCCATCGTAACCAGGTATGAGGTGAGCAAAACTCATTCCTGCGACAAAAGAACAAGTTCAAGACCTTTAAACAGTTGACGATTGGATGACCGAGCGCTTGTACGTAGAAGCCATTGCGAGTAGCGCGACGAGAGACAGGACATCAGACAGATACACATGAGTATAGGCGCAACACTATTGCAACACTAAACAACACGATTGAGCACAATTGTAATAAAAAATGTAGATGCTCTTTAACCAATCAAACATAATTTTGGCAGCACAGTGACGGCTCAGTAGGTGACATCCACCATTAATCCATTAGAGGCAACCAATATGCGATGATTCTTGGCCAATTGATTATTTTACAACCACGCGCGCACACGTAAAAGAACAGACGCCCACTACGCTCCTACAATGGAAGTAATAAATTGCAGCTAAATATCAGATACCCTCACCGCATCACTGTTAAGAGAAAAAAACTGTGATGTAAAATGAGAAAGAACATCTTGTTGTTTACAGCTGATTTCAATCAGAAAACAAATAATGAACCCTCTACTACCTGGACAATGAAATCCCTGAGCAAAATAAAGAAAAAGTTTTCATAGTTTAGCTTAAAATAGCAACCTTTTATTGATTTCTCAGTTAAATTATTTGAAATTCCACTTTAATGCATACTTTTGCGTATGTCGCAAACTATCCATATGCCACAGAAGCGAAGATCTAGCAACAAACACGTACTTCAGAACTGCGTAACATAGTGTATGCTACGTTGTAAATGCACACGCAAGCAATAACCAACATTAATAGAGGTGAACTAACGTCACCAGCGCGACAAAAAACGGAGTGAGAATTGTTGCATGCGCTTTGCACTCTTCTCTATGAGCTCCAAAAGAATTGGATACCTTAGACGAGACTGCGCTAGACTTTTCATCCTGAAAGCTCTATGCCGATGCATTGACCACCTTGGGCCCTTTAACGTGCACCCAAATCTGAGCACAGAGGCCTTCATCTATTTCTCTTCCGTCGAAAATGAAGCCGCTACAGCCGGGATTCGGCCCCATGACCTGCGGGTCAGCAGCCGAGTACAATAGTCATTAGACCATCACGGCGAGGCACAAAAAGGGATTACGAAGTTGATTCAGAATAGCTTACCTTGTATCCTCTGCTTCAAAATGCCGAGTGAATTTCCACGACTTCTTCCAAGCCACCGCTATCCAACATTGCTGTCTCGACGGGCAGAACCATCGCAACATTCCCGCGCTCAAAGGTTCACATTTGGTGGCATCTATATTACGAACTCTGATGTGTTTCTCCACCATGCACGCGTATCGTTCTTCATAAGTTGGACTCATTAAGCGCTGTTACTGGCGAAACAGAAAAGCGTTGACACGGCTCGGGTACTTGAAACTTCTCTACTGAAATAATTTTTGCAATGTTGACCCTGGGACTGAGAACAATTCCGTTTGCCTGTTTGTGGGCGTACTTCGATACACCGTGCTGCCTCAGGCCAATGTTCTTGTTTAGTTGCTACCATTCTCCAGCTGTTCGACTCCCATGTCTACCTATTTTTGGTGGTCACTTGCCTCAACTTCTCAGGCTACTGCTAAAAAAAAATCATGGTTCCCGACAGCACGAGGAGGGGTGGTGCGCCACGTGCCCATTTTCTCGTCTTCTATATAGCTTCCTTCTGTCATGTGCACACTCGTTGTAATGTTGAATGATTGATTGATATGTGGGGTTTAACGTCTCAAAACCAACTTAAGATAGAGAGATGCTGTAGTGAAGGGCTCCGGAAATTTCGATCACCTGGCGTTCCTTCATGTGCCCCCCAATCTAAGCACACGGGCCTGCAACATTTCTGCCTCTATCGGTAATGCAGCCGCCACAGCCGGGATTTGATCCTGCGGCTTGCTGGTCAGCAGCTGATCTAGCGGCTAAGGTCAGAATACCTTAGCCACTAGAACACCGCGGCGGGGCTCGTTGTATAACGTTGCCCAACTAAAAGTTGACACGATACAGCCAGAGAATCGATAAACGGCAATCTGTTGCTCAAACGAAAGTTGAGACCGCTCTTTGACGGGCAATTTGAATTACCTTAGATTGCTTGTAGATCATAGAGCCCACGCTTGCTTTCTGCCAGTCATGGCTGTTGTTGAAATCCTACGACACACAGCACAGCAACAATGGGTTGGCTAAAGCACAGATTGTTTTTCACTACCATCGTCTGCAGGCAAGTCAGCTTTGATAGTCGTTTGTTATTGCACTATATGCTTTGCTTTTTTAGGACGCCCATTTTTTTCCAAACTTTCTGTTTTTTCCTAACATTCACCTATAACTTTAAAAGTAACCAAACTATAAAGAAAACTCTTCACAGTCTTTCAGCCTCAGACCATATTTCTTGTGATTGATGCGCTTGTGCCTGAAGCGGATTCCCAAAATCAGCATTCGCGCAACATAAAGTTGCAATGCGGTGAAATCTCCACCACACTCTATATTTACGATGTTATAAGCCATAAAAAATACCTACCCTCTTCTTCTATTGTAGAAAGGCGTTGACGAGGTGTCTGCTGTCTTCGACCTGGCATTTTGCCAGGATAGTAGAACATTGGATCTTTTCCTAGCGTGCAGGCAAGAACCAGTTAAGTCAGTATGTAAAAAAAATTGCGCAGGTCAAAAAGATGCATCAGATAATGTGGCCAGAAAGAAGTTTCTGCATTTGTTTTCACATAAGAAAATTATATAAATTTTTAACAGTAGCAGTTTTGACCTTTTTATTTGGGCTAGGTCAATAGAAGGCGTCTATGTGTGGATAATCCAGTGCACTTCCTTGCTCGTAAAGTCTAGGCACCTTACAGTCAATACTTATTCGTTCGTATTCATATCTTAGATGGTAGATTCGTAGATATGACAAATAGAATTGCTCCCAAGAAACTAATATCAATCATAATTACGACAGAATAATTGAAAGTGAATTAAAATACCAACCCTCTATACTAGTCGGCAAATTCCACGTATAAGCTCTGAACCCCCGAGCCTAACTTCATCGTGAGTGTGCTCTATCTGCTGTCATGGTTGTTAATAATTTGCTACTCTATAGAATTCTCCTTGCGCTGGTGGTACTGGTCGAAAAAACTAACACGACTACTCTGAGCATGGTCAATGCGGCAGTATCACTGGGCGCTGGGGTAAATTTTCTCGAATGTGGCCTCGGATCGCGTTGCTTCGCTGGAGAAAAAGTGCTGGCCACGGAACACCTCAATGTAATCTGAATAAAAGGTTTCACTGGTGAAACTGTGCAAGTATTTACGCTGAGCACGCAGATGTCGAGCTTGTTCGGCGAATAATCGCGTCAGATTAACTTGCAACTGAAGAATCTGCCCAGCGAGCTCTAGCTTGAAGACTTCTCATGTGCAGTGGGACTCTACATATTGTGCGATCACTTGTGCTTATGTTGTTATACTGCTACACGCACCGCCCTAACAGTTTTCAAACAAACTGTGCTATGACTCAGACTGCGGATTACATGTATTCCATCGGGTTACATTGTCGCGTCAAAAGTTGAATACACATTCTCCTCAGTTGATTGCAAAACAAACCTACGCTTAGGTCAGTGTATCGGGAGGTAAAACAAATCGCAATTTCAGTTTTAATAGGATTGCTTCTTTCTTTTTTTGTGCCGATCCACGTTATCAGGTCTATATTAAGCAGGGTCATGCGTTTCCGAACACTCGCGTGTTTGTGTTGACAGTACCTGCTTTTAAATTAACTATATTGGCGCACATTGCGTACGCTATGATTGCACGAGCATGATGTATGATTATAATACGCGCATGAACATACATAGGTTCACGCACGCGATCTTTACGCAAGCGTTTTTGTGGATGTACACACACGCACGAGAAATAAAAACAAATGTCCTAAAAAGGATTACAGCTGCTGTATTTGACTATGGGTAGCAAGCAATATGACTTGAGGAAGAAACACGCTTATGCGAAAAATAATCACACCTGTTACGCAACGAATTTCCTAAAACGATTGCCTATACAAATGAAAGGATACTCCGCCCCCAGAGAATCCCTAGCTAATATTGATAGGACGCCACACATGCTATATGATGGTGTACCCACCTGTATGACGGTGCGTAAGTTTCTGATTCGCGCCTGTCTTCATCGCGCGTCGTCTGCATTCTAAGGCAAATGATACAAAGCTATAGCTTCCCTTTTTCTTTAACTGCGATTCTCCGCATTGCTGCACCTAGCCACTGTCTTGGGACATTTCCCCTTTGCTAAACACTACCACTTATGTATTTCTTTAAAGTATCATTATTTGGGTAGAGAAATGGCAGGATGTGTACTCATGAGTAATAGGGTAACCTAAGTCTGCGCTCATGTATATACTAATACACTGCACTTCAGCCACAAGTGCGGAGACAGACGTTCATAGCTTGAAGCTCCAACGCACGCAGGCGTTCCGCTTCCCGATGGGCCCTGTCTAGCTTCTCTGAGGCACCAGTTCATCCAATGACAAGGTTTCTGTTTTGAAGCGTTTACTGTAGATGTTTTGAGATTGGCGGTGAAACGAGTTTGGTTCATGTAGACGCTACACTACACCGCGAACGAGTCGGGATAAGCACACACAAATTGAAAAGCAAAGAGCGAAACTGCAACTTGTGGGATTCTCCGAAGCTTGCAAGGCCAGTAAATGAGTTAAATGACTCTTGCATGGCGTCAAAGCTAGCTCGCTGGCCGGCAATGTCGGAGGACATGAATTAGCGTCTCGATAGCAATAATAATAATAATAATAATAATAATAATAATAATAATAATAATAATAATAATAATAATAATAATAATAATAATAATAATAGTAACATTATTATTATTATTATTATTATTATTATTATTATTATTATTATTATTATTATTATTATTATTATTATTATTATTATTATTATTATTATTATTATTATTATTATTATTATTATTATTATTATTATTGCTATCGAGACGCTAATTCATGTCCTCCGGCATTGCCGGCCAGCGAGCTAGCTTTGACGCCATGCAAGAGTCATTTAACTCATTTACTGGACACGAAGCTTTGGCAAAAGTTCCGTATGGGGACAGGAGCAGCCGCTAGGGGAGCCCTAACACGCATCGACATCAAAGTGGCTCTGGCAGTGCAGAAAGAGAGAAATAATTAAAAGGAAGAGACAGGGAGGTTAACCTAGACGAACTGGTTTGCTACCCTGTACAGGGGTGGGGAAAAGGGTCGGAAAAAGGATAGCTATAGAGAGATATAAAATAAATTAAAAACAAAAAAGAACACATGCGCACACATTCAGGGAGTTCCGATCACAGTCGTTTGGACAGGCCGGTCGAACGCAAGAAGCGCATGAGCGCCTTCATAGCCTTCTTCTGCGACATAAAGTTCTGTCGGCAGCGCAGGAGTCTTTCTTCCGAAAGAGGCTGATTGTCCACTTCATTTAGTGTATTGCAGAGTGACGTGTCTCTGCGAGCAGTATTGTGGGCATTCACACAGAATGTGCCAAGTTGTTTCATCACTGCCACAATGGTTGCATGCAGCAGTGTCAGCCATTCCTATGCGGAACGCGTACGCATTGGTAAATGCGACGCCCAACCATAATCTGCACAGCATAGTAGCGTCTCGTCGGCGTAATTCTGGAGGAATTCGAAGACTGAGAGTTGGGTCTAAAGTACCTAACCGTGCATGGAAAAAATGTGACTCGTTCCATTGTGACGTGGTGCGCTTGCGAGCAAGCATGCGGAGTTTCCGTGCAGCGTCAGTTCTGGAAAGCGGAATTGATATTTCATCGCTTTCAGTATGGGCAGAATGCGCAGCTCGATCGGCCCGTTCATTGCCAATTATTCCACAATGACTTGGCAGCCATTCAAATGCTATTTCATGTCCTTCCTCAATGAATTAGTGAGTCTTTTCTGCAATCTTAAATACCAGCTGTTCGTACGGGCCGTGGCGTAAAGGGGATAGAAGGGATTGCAGCGCCGCCTTTGAGTCACTGAAAATTGTCCATTTTTGTGGCTGTTGATCGCTGATAAATTGCAACGCGGCACGAAGAGCTGTGAGCTCTGCTCCCGTTGATGTCGTAAGGTGGGAGGTCTTGAATTTTCTTGTCGTGTCTTTTATCGGTATAACAAATGATGCCGTTGAACTCTTCTGTAAAACAGAGCCGTCGGTGTATACAGCCTTGATACGTCTCATAAAACCAGAGCAGAGCAAGCTATCTAAGAGCAGGTGACGACATATCTGCTTTTTTCTTGATGCCAGGTATAGTTAGCCTGATATTGGCCTGAGTCAGGCACCAGGGTGGAGTCAAAGGCCTGGCGGCGGGTGTGAAGCATGTTGGCAAAAAATCGCGGTATGTGGTGACCGTTTTGCAAAATGACGAACGTGGTCTAACTGCTGGTAAAGAGGCTAGGTGGTGGTAGGGTGTCTGAGCAATATGCCTTATATGTGTCCGGAGTGCCTCAACGTCGATATGTGTCGTGATGAGGTGGTCACCGGCGATAGCTATAGTAGCCATTGTTGACGCACTACGGGGCAAGACGAGGCAAATCCGGAGTGCCTGAGATTGAACACTCTGTAGCGTTCGAAGGCTTGTTTTGCTTGCATTGGTCAATGCCGGTAAACTGTACCACAGGAAACCGAGAAAAAGTACTCTGTACAGCTGTAGCATTGCACTGGGAGACATTCCCCAAGTCTTCCCTGCAAAGAACTTCAGTATATTACAGATGTCTATTAGCCGTTTCTTCATGTACGAAACGTGATCACTCCATGATAGATTCCTGTCAATTATGACGCCCAAAAACTTGTGCGATCGAACATATGGCACAGTTTGACCATTGATGTTTATAGTGTACTTATCCATAGGTTTTCGTGTGAAAGCTACGAGGGCGCATCTCTCGCAAGAAATTTCCAAGCCTCGATTTCGGAGGTAGTGTATTGTTTCAGTGGCAGCTTTTTTAATTCTTCCTCGTAACTGCAGGCGTGTTACAGCCGATGCCCAAATGCAGATGTCATCTGCGTACATTGATAGCCTGACCGTGCTTGGCAGATGCTCAGTGAGAGCAATTAACGTAAGATTGAACAGCACAGGGCTGAGTACGCCACCCTGGGGGACGCCACGGTGGCTGTCATGTGGAGAGGTTGGACCGTCTTCAGTGCTCACAAAAAAGGATCGCATTGACAAATAACTACGTATCCAGCGATACATCCGACCACCTACTCCTATATCTTCGAGAGCGGTGAGAACAGCTTCATGCGTAACGTTGTCATACGCCCCTTTCACGTCTAGGAACAAAGATGTGCAGAGACGCTTACGGCCTTTCTCGTGTTGGACATAAGTGACCAGGTCAACTACGTTGTCAATCGATGCTCGACCACGCCGAAATCCTGCCATGGCATGTGGGTAGATGTTGTTACACTCCAAGAACCACTCCAGGCGTCCCAGGATCATCCTCTCCATAACTTTGCCTACACAACTGGCCAATGCGATCGGACGATAAGATGAGAGGTCCAACGGTGACTTGCCTGGCTTCAGAAGTGGAACTAGGCGACTTGTCTTCCAGCTTGTCGGGAGCGTTCCATCTTGCCAGGATTTGTTGTACAACTCCAAAAGGAGGATTCTCGCGCGTTTACCCAGATGACACAAGGCCCTATAAGAAATTCTATCGGGCCCTGGTGCCGACGTGCGTCCACACAACGCTAGTGCTGCTCTGAGCTCCACGATGGAAAAAGGCATATCCATGCGAGAATCCAGTGTTTGTGGACAGTTAAGCGAGGGCAATAGGCTATTGGGCACTGCGAGTGGCCCAGATACTCTGGCACAGAAGTCTTCTGCCACGTCATGCTGCGTCTCTGTTCAAAAAGTGCGAGAGCCCTGAATGGTGACCACTGAGTGGGTTTAGTGTGGAGACCTCGTACCGTCTTCCACAATTGGGATAAAGATTTTCGTGGGTCAAGTGACTCACAAAAAGTAGTCCAACGCTGTGTCTCGCGTTTATTTATCCGGCGCTGAATCATCTTTTGTATACGTCGAGCAATCCGTAAGTCTTCTATTGCCTCCGTGCGTCGGTATCTTCGTTCAGCACGCCATCGGATTGCTCGAAGTCGTTCAAGCTCGATGTCAAATTCCGTTACTTTGGGAGAGCAGGTGGGGGTACACGTAGTATCGTGTATTGTGCTTTTAATTGTCTCCTCTATGTCGAGGGATATGTTTGCTTCACATTGCTCTTCCATGCGAGACTGAATTTCAACCAGTCCACTCTCTGAACACTGTCGCGTATCTTAGCACGGAACAATCCTTCGATTTTGACGTAAGTGGGAATGTGGTCACTTCCATGCGTTTCTATGTCTGGAAACCACTCAGCATGCCTGACGAGGCCTCGTGAGACAAAGGCCAGGTCAAGGCAGCTGCTATACTTTGAACCGCGTAGGAACGTTGGACTGCCATCATTTAGCAAGAAAAGTTGGTTGTCGAAGGCGAAGGACACCAACTTTCTCCCTTTAACATTGGTCTTCGAACTTCCCCAGATTGTATGATGGGCGTTGAAGTCGCCAATTATAATGCATGGGTGAGAAGTTGCTGACAGGATACCTTGTAGTCTTGTATGGTCGAAACGACTTGACCGAGAGAGGTAGGCACCCACAACCGTGATGGTAAGTCTCCTTTTCACTGTTATACTTATATAATGATTGTCGTCGTGGGGTGACACCGGATGATGAATGTAGGTGAGGTCACGGCTGTACAGTTGTAGACGACATTCCACAGTTGTAGACGACATGAATGACTCATAACCAGAAAATCTGATTTCTTTCCGCAAATTTGGCTCGAAGATGACAATGATGGGGAACTTATTGGTGTACACGAATCGACGGGAATCGGCGACGCGTGACCTCAGTCCCCGGGCATTCCATTGAATAATCGCTGCTTTTCGGACCTCTTCTCTGACAGACAGTGGCTGGTGAGCCATTATTTACTCAAGCGCTGCGAGTACTGGACTCAAAGCGTCCAGTAATTGCAATGCACTTCTTGCTGACGGTGTGTGCAAGTTGCTTAACAACAAGCGGATGGCGTTAATTAATAGTCGCAAAAGAGCTATTACTTGCTGATCTGTGTTCCGCAAGTCCTCCATTACAGCAGCTTGCTGTGAAGAAGACGGCTTTTGCTGCGGCTC
Source organism: Rhipicephalus microplus (assembly GCF_043290135.1). Taxonomy (NCBI): domain Eukaryota; kingdom Metazoa; phylum Arthropoda; class Arachnida; order Ixodida; family Ixodidae; genus Rhipicephalus; species Rhipicephalus microplus. The sequence goes on along the minus strand of NC_134707.1, from coordinate 68,917,740 downwards.
TTCTGAGCGTTGTGTACGCGTAAGTGGAGGCCACTCTTCTGTAGAGACTGGTCTGCCCCTTTGCTCTTTTACAACGTCTGTGTTTGCCGTGCTGTAAACTGAAGCTGGCGATTTTTCCTGATGCGTCGACTTATCGCCTGAGGTTGGCGCTCTCCGACGTGAAGACCTTCGACGGCGACGTCTGCTTAGCCGGATTTTCTCGGCAGCTTCTTTGTGGGTGGAGCTGTCTCGTACCATTTGCCTCAAAATAGAAAATTCTTTCTTTATGTGCGGACATTCTTTCGAAGAAGCCTTGTGAGCACCCTGACAGTTAGGACACTTCAGTGTGGTAGCGCTACAGTTGTCTTCCGCGTGTGGTTCGGCGCACCGGGGGCACGCTGCGGAGCTCCTGCAAACACCCTTTAGATGGCCGATCTTCTGACAATTGAAGCATTCCACGGGTTTAGGAATGAACAGTCGAACTTGTTGACGAAAGTGGCCAACCTTCACGTATGCGGGAAGACAGTCACCTTTGAACGTTACCCTCACACAGCGTGTGTTTCTAAGCCATCCAACACTGACAATGACGTTGTCTTGACTCGCTGGTTTTATGAGTATTGGAAGGTCTGCGTTTGGGATTTCCGTGTTAATGTCGTAAATGACTCCTGATGTGGTCGCACCATCGGCTGGTATGATGGACTTAACTTCAATGTTTCCCAGTTGTGTTACTTGTTGCAGCGTGCTCAGCGCACTCGGGTGCCGCACATCTACAGCCAGGATGTTTCTCCTTGTATTAAGCCGTAGGTCTTTAATCTCGTTTGGCACAGTGTTCTCAAAATAGAGCGAAAGTGCTTGCCTGTTCAGAACACGCAGACTTTCGGTAGCGCTCTTTGGCACAAACAGGATGGAACGGGGCCATCGCTGGGGCGCCGTTTTCATGGTGGCTGTGCTTGACACCGGCGATAGATTGATGATCCGTCGCTTGGCCTTGCGGTGCAGGACAGGTTGAAAGCCGTCGTCTGAGGACTCGTCGCAAGATGCGGAGTACAGCTCAGTGTCATCGCTCTCACTGGATGTGTTTCCTCGCTTCCTCGAGGTAGTGGCCGCGGTCGAACTGGAGTCAGACGTTGCCTCGTGAGGTTGTACATCCATTACCGCAACCTACGGGGCTATACACCCCACAACTGCAGCGAAAAGTCCAGAAAAGCACTGAGATGAGCGAGATGAAGATGATGATGATGATGATGATCCTTGACACTCTGGCGCACACCCACAAAGGGGTATCGGCCAAGAACCGGGCGGCAGGATCTTAACTAAAAGGCTAATGGTTTTTCAAAGAAAACGTAATTTTGGGCTAAAAAAATATAGAAAGGAAAGCCGAAAATCGAAAAAGGAGTATATCTGAGCAGGGAGCGATGCAGGCCATCAGATGCGATTTGAGACAGAGGTAATGGTGGGTCTATATATACATACACATATATACACATACATACATATACACACACACACATATATATATATATATATATATATATATATATATATATATATACATATACATACATACACACACACACACACACATATATATACATATATAGGCAGATTAACATGGCAATCGCTTTGTTTCAATTATGTATTCAAATACCGCAGAGCAGACGTCCCTGTGGCTATTACCGAATTTAATGCTGCCAAACGACAAAATTACTGCCACATTTAATTCTAATCCCAATTTTTCAAGTGGAGCTACCAGGTATCTTTTCCGCTGATGAGAATACCGGCGACAGAACAAAAAGAAGTGATCTATCGTTTCCATTTTTTGGCAAGTCTGGCATAAAGGTGACGCCTTTAGACCAACTTTATGCAAATAATAATTCAGTTGAGGAATTCTACAACGCAATCTTGTAAAAGTAACTTCCAAGTGCCGTGTTGCACACCACTGTCAATTCCAGCGGCATCTTAGATGTGCGAAATCTCGATATTTATCCAATGAGTAGCAGTCGTATTCACGCAAACAGAGGTTTCTAAACCTTATTGCTGTCGCGTAAGCCGTATCAGGCAAAATCGGTATAATGGGACCGCTAAGAGATGCTGTGGCTAGTGCATCCGCCATCTCATTGAGATATATGCCACGATGACCTGGTACCCATAAGAGCTGCAGTTTTTTCAAGTTTGTCGGTATGAGTTGTCGAAACATGTGCATAAGTGTTAAGTTGGCTCCTGAAGACAGAGCAGCACATACTGAAAAAGAATCTGTAATTACGACTGCTTCCGATTCGCCCAAAGGAAGTTTCCGTAGTGCCAGTACAATAGCAAATAATTCTGCCATGAATATTGGTGTGTAATCTGGGAGTCTAACCGAAAAGGACCAGTCAAGGGAACGTGAGAAGATACCTGCCCCAGCCTTTTCATTTGATACGGATGCATCGGTCGCAATTATGTTGTTCAAGTTCAAATGCGCCAAGTAATCCTGCAGCCGATCATTTAAATATTGAAATGGCATTTGCTTTGCGTTAGAGGGATAAATATTCTCAAATTCTATCATAAGATCTAAGTTAACGTCTCTTGTTGTGAAAATATGTTTTATTTTGACGTTCAGTGGTTCTAGCAGCGCTTGAACGAACAAGATCTGTGGGCAGTGGAATCGTGACCACCAAGTTTCAAAAAATAAACTTGGTTTTTTAATAAAAGCATAAAAGGATGCTTTCTGGGGCACAGTGTATAGATTTAAAAATGTTTGGATAGTAAGCATTTTGAATCTATTTAACAATGACGGTAGACGCGCTTCCATGTATAGCACGTTGTTAGCAACAAACTTGGGCAGTCCAAGGCACAGTCGTAAGGCCTCCCTTTCTAATAGTATTAGCGGTCTCATTTTATATGTCGCACTGCCCGAAAATAAGACGCAGCCGAATTCCATGATAGGACGAATGTACATTTTATAGACCATTACCAATGTATTTCTTCGCAACCCCCTTTTTATGTTGCTGAGCTTGCGTAACCACCCCATGGCTCGTGTTGCTTTGGACGCAATGTGATCGATGTGGCTTTTCCAATTTAACGAGCTGTTATATATGATGCCTAAGTATTTAAGTGAATCCACCTGGGGAATCTGCTCTGTGCCATACATCAAGGAGATGTTAACAGGATCCCTGAACGAGAACGCTAGAAGCGCGCTTTTGTTTACATTTAGAGACATTCCAATTTTTTGAAGCCATTCCTCTATCATGTTTAGGTAATTCTGTAATGTCTGATAAAGTAATTGCAGATCACTGTTTGTCGCAAAGAAAGCAATGTCATCTGCGTAAAGATATAAATGAATATCGCTATGTGTTGGAATCGAACTGAGGAAGATGTTAAACAACACCGGTGAGAGCACTGCACCTTGTGGTACGCCACGGTATTGTCGATATCTGTTAGAAAAACAACCCCTTTGAAAGCAATAAAACTCTCTCTCCCTTAAAAACTCTGCTACCCATGATGTCATGTATTTTGGTAAATGTGACCTTTCCATCTGCTCTATTAGTATTTTATGCTCCACTTTGTCATACGCCTTGGCCAAATCCAGAGTAACTAATGCACAATACTCTCTTCTACGCCTAGCCAACTGTATACGACTCTCCAAATCCGCGTGCGCACACCATATGGAACATCCCGATTTAAAACCAATTTGACTGGGGTTCAATATTGATTTCTCCTCAATGTATTTTATCACACGTGCATTCAAAACTCTTTCAGTTAGTTTAACCAAATTAGATGTAAGAGAAATTGGCCTCACATTGTCAAGTGTATACCCAAGCCCCTGTTTTTTAAGTATCGGAATTATTTTGGAAAGTTTCCAATCCGCCGGTATCCAAGAAGTTTTCAAAGAGTAATTAACCATATTACAGAGTTCATGTGGGGAAATGTCATATAGTACTTTTATCATTGCTGAAGTTACTCCATGTGGTCCAGGTGCTGTAGGAGGTAAGTGCCTCACTACACCCGCTAGTTCCGCTAACGTCACCTCGTTGAACTCCTCCCCTGCAATTGGCTTTACTACGTGTCTTGGCATTGTTGATCTGAATCTTTCTTCTAATCCTTTAGCAACATTTTCTAAGATTTCAGTGAGTTCGCTAGGCGATAGAATTGAAGAATCAGTATTGTCTGATGGTGGTATCATTTTTCTGGAACGCAAAAATCTAAAAAGCGCCTTTCTGTTGTAGGGTTTTGAAAGATAGCTAAATTTGTTAGTGTCATAGTCATCTTTTGCTTTGCGTACTGTGCGTTTAAAATCCGCTACCACGTATTTATAGTCACACCAGTTTTTTGGGCATTGGTTGTGGATAAGTTGCTTCCACGCCGCTTTTCGTTTTCTATACCCCCTTGTACAATCAGCGTTCCACCATGGGCTAAACGACCCGCCTGTGCCTGAAGTTATTGAAAAAGTTGACTTTTTTATTGCTCTTTTCAGTACCGCACACAGACTCATAGCCCGAATGTCTTCCTGCATGTCCTTGCGAAGAACCAAAGTGGGCTTCAAGTCTTTTTGTAAGCGCTCATAATTTACAAGCGAGCCAATTTTACCAGTTAAAAATATTCCGGGAAAGTTAATATCAAAGCTAATAGGAAGGTGGTCACTGTTTGTTGCGCAATCTAATGTTTTCCACGACGAAATGTTTAGTGAGGAGCTGCAAAAGGTCAGATCTATCGCCGACTTTGATTGTCTCCTAATAAACGTAACAGTGGAGAAATTTGCACAAGATAAGTTATTATCAACAGTCCATTCCCACAAGCGTCTTCCATTTACATCAGTCTTGAAACCCCAAGACACGTGGTGTGAATTAAAGTCACCAGTTAATATTACATCCTTCCTGCAGGAAGCTAACATTGCATCTAAGCATCTTGTGTCCTGTACTCCTACCGGAAAGTATGCGTTAACAAAAGAAAAAGGGGAACAGCCTGGCAGAGTGATGTCTAATACCATAATTTCATAGTTAGAATCCATGCACAGGTAGTTAATCTTCGCTCTATGACTAAATTTAGTTGATATAAAAATGGCAAGTCCACCACCTCTGCTAGGTCTGTCTAAACGAAATAAGCGATAATTTTTTAGGTAAAATTTTTGTCCGTTTGTAAGCCAAGTTTCTTGTAAAGTAATAATATCTGGGGAAATTTGCGAAGAAATACACAATAAATCTGTGGTAGCCGACCCTATTGATCGACAATTCCACTGTAATACTTTTAAGGAGCCTATTTTGATTCTATAAACCCGCCGCAGAGACTGCTTGATCCAAAAGATCTTTCTTCAAAAAGTCTTTTTTGGAGAGGTTCTCCAAAACGTCTTTCTTTGACAGGAACTTTTTAGATTTTGATTTCTGTGAAGACTTTTTCGATAGGGGAGATCTGGCGCGCTTCAAGAAATTATGAGATTCCGCATCCATATCTGTGAATTCATCAGTGTCATCTGATACGGTTTCTATATCTGTCCGCAGTATCTTATTGGAGGGTCCTGCTTTAGGAGATGAGCATCGTGTAGGAGCTATCGGACTTTCTGTCCCGGCACAATTTGAAACCTCCAAATCCTGTGAAGTCTGATTTTTCATAGACACTGAAGCAATGATTTGGGTAAACTGAGATGTTAACAATTCAGCCACGACTCCAATAATACTGCTGGCAAGACGCTCCATCGCCTTTTCCGTTGCCTTCTCTACAGCCTCTGCTATATATTTTGCTAACGATGCATCCATAGCAGTGGTGTGTCGTGCTGTTACGCTTGCGTAACCTTTCGAGCGTTCTTGTAATTCAGTCACAGCTTCCCTCCGGGAGCAACGCCTGCGTTCCACAATTTCCAACAGCTTAACTTCTCGTTCTTTCGCCTCACAATCTGAAGAGTCTGCAGGATGCGCCTCATGACATAAACAGCACCTCTCTTCCGTCGAGTTGCACTTACGGCTGTCGTGATTTTCTCCGCACAGTCGACATCTGACAGTTGATCTGCACCCTTTCACGCTGTGGCCATATCTCCAACAATTCAAGCACTGCAGTGGCTTAGGGGATAGAGGCTCTACCTTATAGATAAGAGGCCAAGCTTTAATTTCAGATGGTCTTATCGTTCCCGCAAAGGTTACTATGACCGATTCGGTAGGTGATTTTTTATTGTCAACCAGACGCGTGCACCTGTATACTGACACTGCACCTGCTACTGAAAATAACTCAAGAATTTCTGCAGGGGTCAGGCTCGTATCTACACCGCGGACTATGCCTTTCGAACATGCCAGATGCGCTGGAATAAACGGGCTCACCGGCTGTGCTGCAAATTCGGAACAGTTGAGAAGCTCTCGGACGCACTCCTGATCGGCAGAGCAGCACAAAATACCACCACGACCGAAATGCCGGACCTCAGTGATCTTTTGAAAGTGTGTTGTGGCTTTCCGAAGCTCCATTTGAATCATCTTCGGGTTCTTCATAGGTATCGTACCTCCATTGGTCGGTACCAAAGCCACGGGGACGTTAATAACCCCACTGCAAAGAAAAGAATCAATTGGCCAATCCTTGACCGGTATAGATGCTAGCCAAGGAGAAGGCCCCTGGCCAGGCGAAGAAACCGACATCTAGATAGCCTGAGTCGCTTGAACTCAGAAAATCATATGGCACAAACCACAAACAACTGCCGAAAAATCACTAAAACAACAAAGAAGCAAACGTTAAACTCAAGTGCAATCCCGCCGCCCGTCGTTCAAGCCGTTCCAACCCGTGAGCAGCAGCGCAGAACAGGATCAACGCGAACAGGAACAGGAACCAGGAACAGGAGCTCAGGCAGCGAAGGTTCCAAGAGCCTTTCCAAGGAGACGCCGGGAGACGCCGGGAGACGCCGGGAGCGAGATGTGTTCTACAAAGAATCACTTCGTCTTCCTCCTCCGTGGCAGTGCAAGTGTATGAAACGTATGGGAACTGAAAAACGTGTATAAGTGTACCTATCAAGGTTCATTACATCTTTAGAGTGATTTCGTCATCGTGAAAAGTTGGGGGCGCTACAATAGAGCGAAATTTAGTGTCGAATAAGCTGATTCAGCTAGAGATTTGTTGGCAACAAACGCATGCTGCGTTTGCTTTGAAACATGATACCGGTGTGTAAGCAAGCTCGTTTTCTTTCGTGAAGCGTCTTGTTAAAACTTGTGGTCAACCCAGTTTTTCAACGACTCTAATGGGTTATAATACGTCGCAAAAAGGCAGTGTTGACCCTCTCGATGGGCATTTTATACTATATATATGCATATTGTAATTGTACATGAAAATATCTTAAAATAGTCTCATAATTGTCATACCAAGGACAGTCTGAACGAATCAGTGCTTTGAATTTATCAATCACGAAAATCAATGACTACTTCATAGGCTTTTTCCTGTCGTGCTTGTTTTCTTTAGTTTCATTTGTCACTACGACGCCATAGCGCATTTAAGGTGCAATTGCTCATGTGCTGTAGTTTCCCAGTCCTTTTATTCTGTGGTGTAATTTACTGAAGCTGTGCTTTCTCTGTCCTTCTTTATAATTTTTACTGTTAATGCGAAATCCTTAGAGGCATGATCAAATATAGAAAACTGACCGGCTGTGTCTCGCATCGTGACGTGCACACGTAACGCAAAAAAATATGTTCAAGTGCTCATGACCCATTCATAAGAACTTTTCGCGTGATGACGGCTTGAGAAAGCTTTGTGCAGTTTTTATGCAGCTTCTCTTGCGCCATTGCCATAGGAAGATTCAGTTAGTAGCACTGAAATCTCTGTTCCAAGCAACCAATCTGTGCTTTGTATTTCTCAAAAGCTGCGGGGCGCTGCATGCAGCTCGTCTTTTTTGCATGTTACCTATACGCTTTTTGCCATCTAAGCTTGTTTAAAAAGACAGCGAAAATTTTACTCATCGAGCTATCTTATTACGGGCATGAAACTAGAAAGGAGCGGTCAGCATGATCACAATAATTAACTGCGTCATTATCCATGGTAGCTGTGACGAAGGGTATCGGGTAAAGGGTGGCTGCAGCCTGCACAGTCTCAGGCCCTGCTAACGATTTTGGACGATGCAAGGCAAGTGGGAGAACGCTGCACAATTTGCGTAAAATGCCGTAGTACTCGAAACACTCTCCCGAAATATTAGAGCTCAGTACTTGTGTAGTGATTTTTTGCAATATGATTTGTATATCCATGCGATAAGTGAATATAAATAGTGCCACACAATACGTCAAAACAAGCTACGTTGGGTGTACCCAGCTAGAGCTCTGCGGCCTCTAACAAGTTGAATACTAAAAGAAAGATGTCAATCGAGTTTCATTTTCCATGCACTTACGCTTATTATTTGGAATACTAGTGTAACCATTGAAAACAGAAACACGTACGTACCCGGCTTGGGGGTCAACGCAAGCACATGCGTTGACCATGGGCATAACGTGGACAAAAGAAATAATATCCCAATCAACAATAGAATGTTTGAAGGATGAACCTGCATGATAGCTTTTACCATGAAAAGCATAGGATTCCTCAAATATACAGGACCTCGTATTCTTTTCGGAAACTATACATACATTCAGCTATAAGAGCTGATATTCCAACTATTTCATCATGGTTCGTTTTTTCTCAATTTAGCACTTGTTGTGATGAAGCAAATATTACATCATGTTTCTTGATCGCTGAAAGACTTCTCTTGTCTTTTGAAGCCTTCTTGGAAATCTGAGCTTGGTTTTTTGAGCGACAATTCTGGCGCGGACAATTTAAAGCAATGTAGTGCCTCCGAGCGAACAGTAAAATAAATATGATGGAGCGATAATTGTGCTCCTGATATGGCTTTGGAAAATGCAGATCTTTTATATATGAAGCACTTTTTTACTGTTCATTAAGGCCTAGGCAGTAACAGAAGCAAAGATTCGTGAAAATATGTAGCCTTTGAAGTACCACTAATTAAATTTCATGACATTTTACCAGAGTAGCAAGTTGTATTGATTTCAGGTAGATATTTTAAAAATAAAAGTATTGCAGCTATTTATATATAGCTTTTTGTAGCCAGACTTGGGATTTGATGGAATCTGTGTGAAGTTTGGTTGCAGATAACCTAATGCAACGGCACTCTCACGTGAGATGACTCGTAGTTAAAAGAGCGGCTAACATTACTTCTCCTGAAAACTGATCGCTATACACTTATTATTTTTAGTACTATACTATAAGCGCACATCGCATTGGCATGGGTTACCAGCAAACTCTTACGTCTTGAAGCCCGCCTTACCTCCTACATGGCACCACTCTGTATTAACATTCAGTGTCCCCATTGATTGTATCTCTCTTGAAGTTTTAGAGGTATAATGCGGTACCACTTTATTTTACCAAGATATATCCGGCCACGAAATATTAATTGTTTAGAGCGATTCACACCAGTTTTTACGACGCTTTCGCAAAGGATTTGTTGATTATTTAAATGGCTCGCTGAGGCTCAAGCGATCATACCCAGAAGTACTCAATTCCGTCAATAACGGTGTATGGGTTCGCAACAAAGAGACAACCTGTGCATGTGATTGCTCCATTTTTGGGGACGATGGAGTTAAATTTATAGATACCTAATCTCGTTCCCAATATAGACTCGCCCCTTCAGCAACCATGATCATGCCTGCTTGTGAGCATGTTACCATCCGAAATTGAATTTTCTCATAATGGGAGTTTTTGTCTCTGGAATCAATCCAAGCTGCTAAGCATTTGGCACCTTTGAAGAAGACAGTCACGGCAACACAAATGTCGGGGGGTCAGCATCTGTTTCATTGTCAAGCAATAAGTATGTTTTGTAATGTACTATATTGCGCAATACCGACAACTCCATATAAAAAAGAAACGTTCGTTAACATACCTCATCTCACAGCACTACTGGAAGCCTAGCAAAAGTTTTAAGATCAAATAAAAAAAATATTGGAGGAAACAGCGCAGTTATGTAGACAGAGCGAACATGTGCGCTAAGGAAAGAAGGAAAATAGGAGGAGAAGAACGGCAGGAACATGTGCGCTACTGCGCTTTAGCGTGGGCAATGCGATTACATTGAAGCAAATAATGATGTGTGACATTAGTTTTTCTGGGCAGATAAACAATGCTCTTTCACAGTGACGTTGCGCGGAGAAAAGTGGTACATTAATCCCGTATTTTTGAAGGCAATGATCTCACAATAAAAATTTATGTATGATCCTTGCAGTGTGTTTGCTTCACTTATAATGCCGGCATGTCATAGACAACAATACATTTGACATTTACTAAATTTGAATTTTCTACGCATTGTTATAAACTACAGCAATCGTATAAAGAGAACAAATTCGGAAGCACAGTAATATTTGTTTTTGCTTAACGCCCTCTGATACCTTTGAAATTGCCTTAGTCGGTATCGATGAAGTTCTGTGTGTTGTCTACGGAAGAATAATATGTATTGTGCTTTGTAAACGCTTCTCGATTCGAAGCAAGAGTGGGTTTTCTGCACTGTTTTGTGAAAAATTTTATATTGTGAAATTCTCGGTGCACAAAGAAGCGATAAATAGTCTCATGACGGTACCGATTTATGGGAACAATGGTTCTTATGAACAAAGACCCCCGCAGGAGCGTCTGCGCAAGTGGGCGTTCGGTGTGTAGCGACACCATGAACCCGAGCTAACGGGAGGTTTTGACTCCCCTTCACGCCTAGCCATGCGTGGCTTTGCCGTGTCCGGGGAAAAGCGGATCCTGGGGGTTGAGCCGACGCTGGGTGATTGGACCATTAAAGCCCCCCCCCCCCCACCCCGGGAAAGGCAACGCGCCTCTTTGGCCCCGGCTTCACGTAGACGGCTCCCCTATGCTGACCCACACAGGGGAAATCGGCAGTCGCCTTTTCCTATCTCTCTCTCCCTCTCTACATCTTGGTCTTTTCTCCTCTTTAAAACTATCTTATCTTCTCTCTTCCATTTACTTCTAGGTTTCCTGGCGGCAAGGGTTGGCGTTGTTTGTGTGTCCTCTCTTGGCTACATTATATACGGTTATAGTAGCTGGCTGGCGTTGGCATGCCTTACTATAAACACAATAGCTGTCGCGTCCCCATGTTGGGCTCCTTGGTGAGCGGCTGGCATGGCTGCCAAAAAAACTTATATTGTATGACTTCTACCTCCTTTTCCCTACTTTACAATCGTCCTCACTCAAACAGGTGGCGCACCGAGTTGACTCAAAGTATTTTTTTCAAAAAGCCCCAAGAAACTTTCCCACGATTTCATGTGATTCACTGCGAAACAGTCAACAAGAATGCTAGAACAATCTCAACCTTTGTAGTATCTAAATGTCTTACCGAAACACTAGGCTGGGGTGACAAGGCGACAAAAATGGCTAGCGGAGATTTTCTCGAAGCACAATTTAAAAAACTTTCCAAACTTTCTACGATCGGAAGTGCACCTGTTTCAGTCACCCACGCCACTTCCTTAACAGCTCTCGAGAAGTGGTATCTGACCAAGATTTGCTCGACTTGTTAGAGAGTGAACTGCTCGAGGGCTGGAGTGAACAGCATGTCATGAATGTAAAACGAATCAAAATCAGGCGTGTTAATAAAAAAAATTCCGACAAAACACCTAGTCCTCACAATTGTTACCAGTACGCTTCCAGAATACGTAGAAACGGGTTATTTGACGTTGGAAGTCTGACCGCATATTCCCGACACACGGCGCTGCTTCAAGTGCCAGCGTTTCGGTCACGGTTCTCAGAGCTGTTGGCCACCAAACCTGTGCTAAGTGCAGTTCGCGTGACCACTCTGCGGACAGCTGCAATGAAACTCCCTAGTATGCAAACTGCGAAGGCGCACACCCATCCTACTCTCGCACATGTCCAGCATGGAAGAAAGAAAAAGAAATAGTAACGCTGAAAGTAACCCAAAATATTTTATTTAAGGAGGCACGGAAACATCTCATTTCTCTGCAAAGTCCTTCATTTACGGACGTGGCACGCACTAGGACTGTGCCACAACGGTTCGCAGCACCCGCTCGTACCACACACAGTGGACGGGTGGTAGTGCCATATGCTCCATCAGCGGAAGCAGCAGCCAGTGCTCCTCCACCACCAAAGGGCATGCAGGCATTGGGACCTGTAGCCCCAGAGCCTTCTCTTGCAACAGAAAGCCCGCAAACACAGACAGCCGTGCGCGAAACCCGCGAGTGGACATCCAGTGCCTCTACCGAGGCATTGAACGTAGCGGCTTTTCCAACGGCGTCCCAGACGCCGAAGGGTAGGCGCAGTTCAATGGAGTGCGCCAGAAAAGTGAAAACTCACATTACAGGGCCTGACAAGGGCTCGCTGACTTGAAATAAAAATCCTTCCAGTACACATAGCATTACTGTACACACAACATGGAGACACAAATTCTACAATGGAACATCAGAGGACTTTTAGAAACCTCGATAATATCTAAGAACTTTTACACGAACATTCACCAAAAGTGCTGTGTGTACAAGAAACACATTTAGGATCCAAGAACATGAACTTTCTACGCTAATTTGTTATATTCCGAAAGGACAGAAATGAAGCTGTAGCGTCATTTGGTTGTGTAGCTAATATTGTTAATCGAGGAGTAGCATGTACTCATGTACCGCTACTAACATCCTTAGAGGCAGTGGCTGTTCAAGCAGTTCTATTGAATACGCTCGTCACTATCCTCTCTAAACATGAATTCCAGTCTTTCATAGATGAGCTACCAGAACCTTATCTAGTTTTAGGGGACCTGAAGGCGCACAGCAGTTTATGGGGTGACTGCCGATGTGATGCAAGAGGTCGTCTCATTGAACAGTTCCTCTTTTCATCAGGTGCTTGCCTGTTGAACAACAAAGAGGACAACACTATACCCTTGCCAACAAACCTTACTCCTCAATTGATCTTAGTGTTGCATCTCCTTCACTTGTGCCATTACTCTAATGAAAAATTATAAATAATCCCTACGGAAGTAACCATTTTCGCGTCTTTTTTTGAGCTCACCAACATCATAATAATGTCTTTCACGAGTTCCGAAATTGCTTACATAAAAAGCCGACTGGGAACAGTTTTACAACATTACTCTTTTAGGTTGGACAGATATTCGTGGGTTAAGCATAGATGAAGCTGTGCAGTACTTTAGAGCTTTCCTTGTTGACGCAGCAGCCATTTGCTTCCCACAAACATCTGGACTGCTCGGCAAGCGACGCGTACCGTGGTGGAACACTGAGTGTCGCAATGCGCGAAAGGAGCAGAACCAGGCATGGAGGTTGCTTCGGAACTCACTGACAGCCAAAAATCTTGACAGCTTCAAGAAACAAATGTCAAGGCAGGAGAACGCGTTGGCAGTCCAGAATAGAAAGCTGGCACAACTTCTTATGAGGGGTCAATTCATATACACAAGAGGCTAAAGTCTGGAACATGGTTCGTAGGGTAGCAGGAAAACAAGTACATTCACTCCCACTCGTAAACACACAGGGTGACAGCCTGGAAGATCAGGTGAACTTCCTCGGTGCCCACTACGAGCAGGTATCTAGCTCATCAACTATACTGAAGCTTTCCAAAGATATAAAGCAAGGATACAAAAGCAGAAACTAGAACAAAAATGTACAAGGTACGAGGCATACAATCAACCTTTCAACTTAGCTTAGCTACAAACATCACTAAACTATTGCAGTAATTCTGCCCCTGGCTACGGCCATCTCGTGTACGAAATGATAAAGAGCCTGCCGCTCAAAATGCGAAAATATTACTTTCTTATAAAATGCTATCTGGCTTTCTGGCACCATCCCTACTTACTGGAAAGAGGCTATAATCATTCTCATTTTAAAAAAGGGCAAGGGCCCTTCCTCAGTTTCAAGTTAGAGGCCCATTGCACTTACAAGCTACCTTTGTAAACCTTTTTAAAAAATGATAAACCACTGGCTTTCAAATTTTCTTGAAACACAGAATCTTCTCGACCGATTACAGTGTGGGTTTCGAGAGAGTAGATCAACCACCGACCATCGGATGCGTATCTAGGCAGAGATTCGAGATACATTCATCCACAAACAATACTTCCTCTCTGTGTTCCCCATTATAGGAAGGCCTACGACACAACATGGCGTTTCGGCATATTAAGAGACATGTGTCACCTTGGTGTGCGCGGTAGAATGTTTTCCATATTTGAGAGTTACTTGTCCAATCGGACATAACGTGTCCGTCTGGGCAGTGTTCTCTCCCAAACATTTGTCCAAGAAACGGGAACACCGCAAGGTGGTGTACTTAGTTGTACACTTTTTATTATCAAAATGAATTCCTTGCACCCGTCCATCCCCCGCAATATGTTTTATTGCACAAACGTCTACGACGTGCAGCTTGGCTTCAAGTCATGCAACCTGGCAATATGTGAGTGGCCGGTTCAGCTAGCTAAACAAGGTCTTCAAACGGGCAGAAGAAAACGGACTCCGACTGAGCCCACAAAAAAGCACTTGTACCTTGTTCTCTCAAAAGAGAGGCATGCACTCAGAACCTGACATTCAACTTAACGGTCAACGTCTGTCTGTCAAAGCCGAGCATATCTTCTTAGGCATAATCTTGGACAGGTTGACCTTCATGCCGCACAATAAGTATAAAAAACAAGTGCATCAGAGCCATGAATGCTCTAAAAGCGTTATCACGCACTATATAGGGGAGTGACAAGAAGTTTGTCATGAACTTGTATAGGAGCCTCGTATGCACTCGCTCGGATTATAGAGCATAACCTATCAGTCTGCGACACCTACCGCCCTAAAGATGCTTGACCCTATTCACCACCTAGGCATTCGCGTCTCGACGGGTGCTTTTCGCAGTAGCCCCATTGAAAACCTGTACGTGGAATCAAACGAATGGTCCCTCCACCTTTAGAGAAGCTACATTTATTTTCTATATTATCTCAGAGTGAAGGCAGACAAGAGCCACCCTTCAAATTTCACTATTCATGACATGTCTACTTCTGTTTTGTTTGAAAACTGGCCATCTTTCAGACAACCCTATTCACTTCGTGTGAGGGGCTTTTCTGAAAAAACCGGTGTGTCACTCGAATATCGTCTAATGGCTCCCGCAGCATGTCTGCCACAATGGCAGTGGCAATTGATAGATTGTGATGTGTCTTTTTTAGAGATTACAAAGCACGCACCCATCGGACATATCCGCTCATACTTCTTAAAGCTACAACAAAAGTAAGGTTTCTGAGTTCTTTACAGATGTTTCTAAGTCCAATACTTCTGTTTCGTACGCAGCCTTGCGGCCTACCTTTTCGGAAGCTGGCGTTCTGCACCCTGATCAAAGCATTTTCAGCAGCTAAACTTACGCGATCCTTGTGGCTGTTAAGCACATTGCACACATAAAACTACAAAAAGCGGTAATTTACATGGACTCTCTGAGTGCGGTGAAAGCATTAAAAACACCTAAACAACACAAAAACTCTGTTCTTGCGTCCCTTTATTCATTGCTATGTACAGTCTACTCAGCCAAACAGCATGTTGTAGTCTGCTGGGTGCCGAGGCACCGTGAGAAACAGGGAAACGTTTTGGAAGACCCGCTTGCTGCAACCGCCAGCAATGATGCCGCTAATGCATCCATACCAATCTCTGCACTTGACATAAAACCTTTTCTAATACAAAAGCTCAGAGGTTATTGGCAAAAAATGTGGAATAGACACACAAGTAATAAACTACATGTTATTAAGCCACAGCTTGGTCATTGGCTGCCGCTATCAAAATTACGGCACGCAGAAGTAACACTCACAAGGCTAAGCACAAGACATACTTACTGTACACGTTCATATCTTCTGCCTACCCGTGATCCACCATTCTTTGAGAAATGTGGAGAACCACTTACGGTTCTCCACATTCTCGTCCAGTGCATTGAGTTTGATGCTCTAAGAAATAAGCACTTTTTACTGCCTTACCAACAGCAGCTCTCACTGCACCCTGGGATGCTTATCGGTAGAGATCCAACTTTTAAAATTCACTAATTGTTTACATTTTTAAAAGATATACGTATTTTTCACTGCATCTTTCAAGGTGATGCGTAAAAGGCCCTTTGTACAGAGGCCACCGCTGTGGTAATTACATCTCCGCCATAGTTTTATTATGATCTCTCGACATACACTTTCACTGCACATATTTCATGCCACTGTCATCATTTTAATACCTATGTTTTTACCCGTGGTAGTTCGAGAAATTTGAATGCCCCTATACAGCCACGCACCATATCATTATTCACATCTCTACTCACCGAAATGACACTATTTGGCCATCAATTGGCCCTTGAGGCCATACATCACCACCCAACGTCATCATCATCATGAACAAAAACGACCCAACACAACAAATTTTATTCGGTCATTGCACCCGTCACTGTTACCATGAAATAACTTACAGAAACGTTGAAGAACACTAGCCAACATCGAAGACAGAAAAGAACAGTACAAGTAGGCCTGACCGTGATACGTGCTGGAGTTTTACCGATATTTCAAATGTTAGGTCATCTGAAAAAGTATGGGTTGCACACATGGTTTAGACACACTATATCGAAAACAGTCGCCCTTCTGCTTCTGAACTGCACGCTAAAATATATAAGAAAGTGTTGTGGCAATATACCACGTGAAACATTTATGAGACAGTTTAGAAAAGTGAGCTAATTGGTATACTTGTTCATTCAACTGGGAGCGCTTGAACACGCAGAAGACAGTTGTTGATTTGATTGATTTTATTTGTGGGGTTTAACGTCCCAAAACCACCGTATGATTATGAGGGACGCCGTAGTGAAGGGCTCCGGAAATTTTGACAACCTGGGGTTCATTAACGTGCGCCCAAACAGAAGACAGTTGTTACTGGTGCTATAGTTGTTAGTGAGCGCTCGTGCTGTGTGCTCTTCTCTTCTTTTTTTTGTGTTGCCACGCTCCCAGTTCGCTGAATGAACGTTTCTGGTCTCTTGTTGTTCCGCAAAATCAGATTGCAAACATAATTGCAAACATAAAGATTTCAGAGCGAGGGTGTTTTTCTGGCTAACCTGCGCACTGCTACATTTGTTATGTATTTTTATTGGGCTTTTTGTAACAACATTTTGGGTAAAACTAAAAGCCCTAATAAGTCAGCCAAGATTGTGGGACTGACGTTAAGCACAATATACTCTGCAAATAATATTCACTCAAATGAATCCACATATATAATCATTGCAGCTTCAGAAAACCTCACTCATATTAGTAGCATTGCTTATCATTGGAAGAAACTCTAATAATTGAATAAAACATCACTGATATCTTCAACAAGAACATCTACTCGTTGCATGATCATGTTAGTCTAATGTATGAATGTGTTCATTTTACAGAAGCTCTATGTTGCTATGTTTCGAGAAGTATAAAAGAAACGAAATGGCTCCTTCAATTTTAGTTATCTAGAAATTGATTGTTGATTAATTGGTATGTGCGGTTTAACATCCCAAAACCAATTCTTTAACGTTCACGCAAATAAGAGCACATGGGCCCAACGAATTTCCACCTCCATCAAAAATGCAGCCGCCGCAGCAGGGATTCGATCCCGTGACCTTCAGGTCGGCACCCTAGTACCTTAGCCACTATGCCACTGCAGCAGGGCTAATTATTCAGAAAGGACACTTGTTTATGAGAACTGCACTGCAATATACGATTATACATGTGATTACCCAAGGCATGCGCTGAATTTGCACTACCAAGCATGCATTGAGATGTTCGAGATGTTCGATTGTAGAACGACAGCTGTGCAAAAGCGCTACATATTGTGATACAGAGACCTGTACTCTCAGTTCATTCGTCTGCGAATATACAACTAGCGCAAGAGGCATACGTACGTTGAGACGATGGAGAATAACTGTAGGTTGCCGTCATGTTACGAGTCACATTTCTAACCCCCTCAAGGGTGAGTTGCTGTACGCACGACTTCGTACAACGAAGCTGACTGCTAAACCATTGTTGCTTGTTAAGTTGATAATGCAGACACGATATTAACCCGTCCAGTACGGTGGATAGCTGATATTTGGCACGATTGCTGAGCTCATCAAGACTACGAAAAGAAAACGAGTCACGTAAGAAAGAACACAATCTTGAGCTCTTTTTTCTTTTATCCCCGCTTTGTGGTTAGTTTGTTGCGCTATTCATTAGGCACAAACACCAAGTTAGCACCGGATCCCAAGCTCTGTTGCAAAAATACCAATTTGAATTTTGTATGGGAAAGTAATGCTCCTTTTTTAAAGAGTCACACTCATGTTGAGGGGAAATCAGTGTCTAACATGCAGTAATGAATTTATATGGCTATATGTTATACTTGTATGACTTACACGCGAAAAAACGGATATATGAAACTGCTCTGTACATAATGTGCAGCTACATAATTACCTTGATTACCAGCTCGTCCATTACACTGCTCTTTTGCAGGTAAGTCTCACTGCTCTCGATTCCACTTCGTTTGTTGCAGCTCCTTTCAGTTTGTTTGTTACAAAAAAAGCAAAGGGTAGAAATACTACGTTTACTGCTACGGGTAGAAATACTAAGTTTTGATAGAGGTCTGCAGCTATACGCTCTCAAAAGGGAAGTAGTCAGATCGTATGCCAGACAGTCAACCATTAAAAAACATAAACCATGACTGGTCCCTCTGTCTTGGTGATTGGTATAAGACGCAAGTGCAACGTGACTTCACAAAG
Organism: Rhipicephalus microplus; assembly: GCF_043290135.1. Classification (NCBI taxonomy): domain Eukaryota; kingdom Metazoa; phylum Arthropoda; class Arachnida; order Ixodida; family Ixodidae; genus Rhipicephalus; species Rhipicephalus microplus. The sequence continues at coordinate 68,899,086 of NC_134707.1, read as the reverse complement.
GTTAAGACACGTTTCACTTGCGCTTTGCATGCATGCAGTACGTTTTCTTAGCGTTTATTGTTCATTGTTTTATTTCAAGGGCATTAAATTAATGCTTTAAAAAGAAAGTGCGAATTCACGCGATGAACGGCAAGCCCCTTGCTACTGGCAGCGCTCGCCTCGAATGAAAAGTACACACAAAAAAACACCCACAAGATATGGGTCAACTAACAACTGTCAAAGCTCATAACATGAACTGCTCAAACACCGAGAAATACGCATGAAGCGAGCGCATCAGTATGCAGAAGACGATAGTGCATTAACAACTGTCATTTATGTTATTTCTTAGTGTGTGACTAGTGCACTCCATCGCCAAGTGTGGCCGCTCTGTAACTTCAACGCAAACTGGTGGTCTATGCACACGACATATAAAGCCAACCCACCAAAATTTAAGCTCGCGCGCATTAGCGACCGTGCCCTGTAGAGGACCGGACAGGTCTGAACACGTGGCGCCGCTACCTTTTGCAGTGTACTTCTTGCGCCCTTTGTGCCACATCACTAACAGAAACTAGCACACGCCGAAGCCACCGAGGTGCAACTACCACTCATGGTAAATGGCGTATATAAGTAGCTCGTGGCCAGCAACCTGAAAATTGTGCGCTCTGTGGCCGGGTCGATCAGTGCAGCACAGTAAGAAGTGAGTGGTCGCCCCTTCGACTCTCAGTGACGTAAATTTTAAAGACTATAGTCTTTGTTGAGGACCTTCGACGCCAAAATTAAAATCTGTTTGTCTGTGCACTTGTCTGTTTGTCCGCCCTCAACGCTATCCTCAACGGCACCAAAGTAGCGAAACGATCCTCCAAACGGCTGGCACCATCCGCAGCACCCACCAATATTCCTCAGATATTGCGTTCATACTTCTGCGATGTCAACTAAAAAGCAATATTGCACACAACTGAGGCACCATAAGAGCACGTCAATATTTTGTATGCGTATATTTTACTAGAAAAGGCATACATAAGTACTTGAACTGGTATAGCACATTACGGGAAAGGAGAAACCGCCGAGCAGACCGACACAAGAGGACAGAGCGCTAACTTCCAACTGGAAGTTAGTGCTCTGTCTTCTTGTGTTGGTCTGCTCGGTCATTTCTTCTTCCCCGTAATGTGCTATACCAGTTCAATCACGACGAACCAACTCGCCCAATCTTCAACACTCATACAAAAGTAAATTTAAGGACCATAGCGTTTATCACGTTGCGCTGACCATGCAATGCTTGCACGAAAAGGCAAGTGCTTCCAACGCTTTCCTAAGTCGACAAGGTGGTGCCACCTACCTGTAGCCTTGCATTTTACACCTTATCACCTCTGAGATGGGCACGCAGGGCGCGCGCACTTCGTTTTCCAAGATAACTTCCAGATAGCGCTCATGTCTCACGTGTGACGTGACTTGATCCGCTCGTTCGCTTTCGCTGCATGCTCGATGCATTCTAACGTAGTGCCTCCAGAATACCATTCGCCATTTTGTTTCCCGCAGAATACCAAATAAACGTTTTGTTCACTCTCTCCAGACGCAAGACTATCGTCTTTCGACAACATTTGCTGTGTAACATGCAGATACAGGGCCAAGTTTTTCTTGTTTTTCTTAGCACTTAGTGTTTATCCTACAGCATCCTGTTTAGGACATAAATACGTTAGTGAAGCTGGGACTGACCCTGACAATAAATACCTATGTGGTAACAGACTTTTTTAAAGCACATTAGCGCTGCCAACGGGCGCGCTAAATTTTATGGGAAACGATGGTACGCCGCAGCAGCGGGCGCGCTCCATCTTTCCGTTTGCACTGTGCCAGCGCTTCTCAGATCAAGTGAACTCGCCAAGCTGCGATATAGCACTGCGTAATGCACTTACGAATTTCAGTGTTTAGGTGCTATGGCCTGACTACGATTCGCACTTGTCCCCCTGTTCAACCATCTGAACGGGTCAGAAGCGTCAGTCCGCCTTCGGCATAAATAAAAAGAAGTACAAATTGGTTGCCTAAAAGGTGCAACCACTGTGCATAAACGCACGGATGTAATAGAAATCGATGTCAGTTGACTCTGTTTACGAATGAATTGTGTGGTTCCGGAATATTTGAAAGTGCTTAAGATATAACTACCATTTCGTAAAGTAAGATACATTGACTAGAGCATTGCGCGGTGATCACAGCAAATGCATCCACTAACTTCCCTTGGAATTGTAACTGCAGGGTACAGCCTACAAGGTGAATAAAAAAGTAGGATCAGGAAAGAAATATGCTCACTGGAAACACTCACTCACCACTCAAGCGTTATTGCACATGTTGAAGAACGTATATAAGAAAATGGGGCTGCAACCCGCATGTCACAAAGAGGCACAAAAAGCCAAACAACCAAGACACGTGTTTTAATTTGAATATTATAGTTAAGTTTTTTCTGTTGTAGCAATATGAAAGGGTAATTGACCTAAACAATGTGTGTTGTTCTTTAAGATATATCTCCGAGAGTTTTTGCGTGGTCTGGCTAGGGTGACTGCGAGATTACCAGGCCTTAAAGATGAAATTGCCTTTGCGGGACTGAAAATGTCAGGTGCAATGAAATAGCTTTATTCAATGCATTTCGAAGCTCTCTGAGGTGCGTGCTGATTCATCAACTGGTCATACCGATGTATATTAGGGGCGAAGCTCCTTATGGCGTGGGCTGTGCGTCCCCTGTAGCCTGTATGTAGCCACCTCTAGTTTAGTTCTCGCAGTGTTCACTAGATGACCGTACCGTCCCCTGTATGTAGCCACCTAAAGTTTAGTTCTTGCAGTGTTCACTAGATGGCGGTACCGTCTCCTGTATGTAGCCACCTCTCGTTTAGTTCTTGTAGTGTTTACTAGATGGTGGTACTTGTAGCTGATGATGAAAAGATGCAAGATGTTATAAACTAGAAAGCGGTACTTGTAGTTGATGAAAGACGCGAGATCTTATAAAATAGGAATGATGTCACATATGGCGCGTGTCATTGGTTGAAGGCAATCGTTCGATTTAGTGCGGCGACGTACGCTAGGGGGAGCGTTGTAATAAAATCTGTTCGCTGTTGGCGCACGCTCGGAGTCGCCGGATGGATAAGGCTGCACAGCGGAGAGAGCGCAAGACGGCAGCCGCGCGCGCTCGCAGACAGAATCCCGATGTGCGAGCGCGCGAGGCAAGGGACATCGCAAGCCATCCATCGTCTAAGAACAAATAAAAGTTGATTTGTGTATATACACACACAGCGTTTCTCACGTCTTTACATGATGATCGACTGGGCGAATTACACGGAAGATTCACAGTTTACCGATGAATCCCTCCGGAGCTTCGCCCATTCATCATCATTCGCCCCGTAAATATGCCGTAATTTTTTTTTGTAAACACAAGAGGAATTTGGTTAGCAACTGTTGCACAACAATTGAGGAAACAATTGGCATGCCTCTAATAGTACTTTTCTCTGCCCACTGCAGACCACTGTGACTTTTAGCGCTCTACAGAAAAAAATTTACTAAGCTTACGTTGCGAAAACCCAACCCTCACCTCGTATAGCTTCTCATCCTCCTTTAAGATTGTGCAGAACGTATGCATAGGATAAAAGAATATTCCTAATTTCTTCGCTGATGAAAGTCGTTCGAATTAATCTTTGTTTTCAGTGCGAATGAGTTCTTCACAAACCGATGCAATTCATTTCATAGAGGCAGGAAACCGCAGCTTCCTGTAACCAGAAACTATTGCTGAGGCAGTGTTTCTGGTTACAATGTTCTCACGGTTTCGTTTGTTTTATTCCACAAGTAGAAGCACAACATCATTATTCCTCATTGAACAGTATTTGAATGCGTCGACGTGAACATGAGCAAGTGGTCTCACTCGGGGTGAAAACTATGCTAGAAAACAAGCTCTGTCGTGACACTTGAGCATTTAGAAGAAACAGCAAATTATCAGAGCATGGTATCTCGCACGTAAACTCTACTTTCATTCCTACGTGTTGACCCATTTAAAATGTGTTTACTTTTCCTTATTTCACCGTGTAACATGTCTATATTCATTTCAAAAATTCTATAGCTGTAGCACTTCTTTACAGTTTTGTGCTAACGGCCCAATAAAACTGCGATGTAATAAAAGTCGCAGCGCTTTATGAGCAGTTCATCGTTAAATATCTACAGATTCAGTGTTCCAGCTCATATTTCTCACGATACTAAGTTTTCACAACATCTGTCGGTACGCAACAACTCACATGTCACTCATCTTCTACGTTCGATATACACCCACCCAGCGATACCAACGTTGTCTGCGTTATTCATTTCACATTTCTTGAGTAAAAATTCGCACAGGTTATCTTGAACCCTACTCAACAAGCAGCAACATGTTCCTTTTTTTAAATTTTGCTCGCACGGAGCCAACGAGCATAGAGCGGAGAAAGAGCCGGTTCACTCGGTGTACCAACATTTCTCATAGTGCTCCACGCGCCCGCGGAGCATTGTGGGATTGCTTCAAAAATGTTTATTTCTAGTAGATGGCGATTCTTATACACGAAAAAATCGACTCATTTGGAAGTTCGACAGAGTGAAGGTGGGAAAGCCAATTAAACAAAGGCATGCTACGCATGGCCTCGGCCCATGAACATTTGGACAAATACTGGACTGCAATCCTCGCGGCTGAAGACAAGAAATAAAAATTTGGCAGGTCAACTAAAGTAGTTAGAAGTAAGTGGCAAGTGGTAATGTTTTAAATATGTGTCGGTAACTAGGTAGTGTAGGGCAATCAAGGCGATATTGCTGGAAAAATCGGTGGTTGTGAGACCAACGGCAAAAAGTACCAAGAGGGAGGAATTTGATTACGTTTAGCGACCTCCCTATGTAATTTACTGACCTGCCTTTACATAATGTCCTATTTTCGTAGTGAAGATGACGAAGCAAGAAGGCATTGTTGTGCTTTAGCATGAGATGTAAGATCAGTTATTGTTTGCTCAAGGTCATATTCCTCCCTTGATGCGGGCAAGTTGAATGTGTTCCTAGTTAAACTCCGCGTACCAGCCACAACAGACCAATGATGATGATACGACGTTCCATATTATGCATTGGGGGCTGCTCTTTATTTGAAGTATTCACAACCCCTGAGGGCACATATCAAGTTTTCCCTTTGTAAAGGTCGGCATTTAGTCTCTAGCAGCATTCTCACGTCATCAAGGGGCTAACTAGGGATAATTACTGCAAATGGGGCAAACTGGCGAAAACTAGGACTCAGTACCTGAGGCGGTACTGTGCAATGCGGTCTTATTCGCCGCCATGGTGGCCCCAGTGCCAGGCTTGGATATGTTTGGTTTAACGTCTCAAAACCACCGTATGATTATGAGAGACGCCGTACTGGAGGGCTCCAAAAATTTTGATATCCTAGGGTTTTTCAACGTGCGCCTAAATCTGAGAACATGGGCCAGCAACGATTCCGCCTCCATCGGAAATGCAGCCGCCGCAGCCGGGGTTCGATCCCCTGACCTGCGGGTCAGCAGCCGAGTACCTTAGCTACTAGACCACCGTGGTGGAGCCGAGTGCCAGGCTTCGTGCAGTAATAAGTTGCGCTCTGACACTGACCATCACGAGTTATAATGGTCGAAAAAAGCCACCAATTAACTGCCAATATTGTGGCATCATTACTTATTTGGCCTGCCTTGACGTTCTGAGACTCATATGCTTATGATTATCAAAATGACGACCCGACCAAACGCACACATGAAACCTTTATGAGCAGGCTGTGAATGTAGAGTGCCCATTTTTATGAAAGAGAACATGCGCCGCCTTGGTGGTCTAGTTGCTAAGGTACTCGGCTGCTGACTCGCTGAACGCGGGTTCGAATCCCAGCTGCGGCGGCTGCATTTCAGATGGAGGTGGAAATGTTGCAGGCCCATGTGCTCAGACTTGGGTGCACGTTAAAGAACACAAGGTGGTCGAAATTTCCGGAGCCCTCCACTAAGGCGTCTGTCCTGATCATATGGTGGTTTTGGGACGTTAAACCGCTCACATCAATCAATGAAAGAGAACATGGGAGCGCGTGACCTGCTCGCTCGGGCGGCTTCTGGCAGCGGGTCCATGCGGGAGCGAGAGCAAACGCAGCCTCTTTTCGCGTTATCTCGCGGCGAGCAAAACAAGCAGTCATCGCTTGCAGTTCCTCATCGCTTTTAGGATGAAACACTGGAGCACTTCTGTTGCTCGAAACTACTTCAACACACTCTGCCCCGCTTTCTTCGGGTGGTGATAAATGAAAGCAGGTGTAGCACTGAACGTTCACTCACAATAAATTCAGAGTTAGATACCTCTATATACAAAGGGTTCACATTTGTCTACATGCTTCGCTCAAAACATTTTATTGATGCTAGGTCACCTCACGTGTCCGCTTACGAGCTGGTCATCGCTGTCAGCAGTTTTTCAAACTACTGCAAGTGGTGCACACTGAAAGTGTCACTTCCACCATCACCCTGTCAATAAAAGACAAGTAATAAGTGCGAGCAAAATACGAAACACCTCTACCTAAGCACAGGTTATGTTCGTAGCTATATTGATATATTTTGCACTGATTGTTTTACTACAACAAAACGCTTGTTGATGCGTGACTAATCACTAGAATTGCAGCGAAGTTATAGACGAGAAACACAACCAACGTGTCTGTCATTGGTGACCTCAACGTTAAGCTTTTTGCTGCGCCGCAACCTTGGTAATTATCGGCATCTGCATATATCAGCGAAGAGCATTCTAATATAAAAATCTCAAGAACTGCACGCTTTTTATACAATTATTTTTTGTGTCGATGTAAGTCATCGGCAGAATTTTGCAGAGGAAAAGTCTGGAGCAAATTTTTCATACCAAAGCTATGTTGATATGTTCCTAATAACAATCACCAATATATAAGTGCTATAAAATGCATACATCACCCGAATTTTTAATATAAGCAACAATTTATTTAACTTGGTTTGACTAACTGACACACATGTGGACGATAGAGTAAAAGTTGCAGATGGTTTGCAATTCTGGAGCAAGGCGGGTATTAAATGCGGACCATATTTCGGTGAAATTGGTGTTAGTAATGAGTATGCGCCAAACACACAACACGAGGCGCTACGTGACGAACGATTCATGCATGTCACATGCACTGTGATGCACACGACTCAATGGTGTTGCTCCGGAGGCCATCTCTTCACTTAATGTCCACGGAAATCAATATAGCATGCAATGAATATTTCTCAAACGTGAATAGAAGGTCATAACTTGAAAAACAAAACATACGGTTTATGATTTATCGTATCAGCTCTTGGAGCACTGACGACCATTCCATACCCTATATATATAACACAAATATTCTTTTCGGGACTATTGAAGAGTACATTTGTCATGAAATTAGCTACCAAATAACCGATGACCACTGTACCAGACATCAACAAACAATGGTTGCACGTGAGTTTAGTGATCAGTAAATCCACTCAAGTTTTCTCCATGCAAGGTGGCTCTAATTGTTCAAGCTTTGAATTAGTATTTATTCGTCCACATCCTCTCTCGCCTCGCCTTTTTTTCCATCGCTGCCTCAGACACGGAGTATGGGGTACTTTTTACGCAATGGAAAAAAACTGAAGAAATGTATTTAACTGAAATTATAATCAAATTTTACAAAAAAAAAGAAAAACGGGATTACGCGCTGTGTGAAGAAAATTTCCGGTCATTTCGGCTCTTTTTGCTTTAGGCCGCGAAAACTTTACCACTTATTCTGAGAGGATTGGACGAATACGCTAAAAGCATTAACATGAATGCAATGTACCTCATGTATGTCACACATGTCACGCACTTCATTTAAGAACCCTGCTACCTTTGCCGTCATTATCTCATTCGGTCATATACCAAAAATTAGAACGGCGTGAGGAAATGTGCAGTTCTTGTTATAAATAGCAAGATATACCTGGATATCTTGTGTGTTAGAAAAATACGTTAATAGGCTCATTACAAATTGATTATTCCTAAATTATAATCCTCTACACTAAGGTGAGAATCCTATGGCGTGTGTGTAAAATAAACATGAATGACAAGTGACGTTAATAATGTTAAGGTGTCCAGCATACCTACTTCATATTAACAAAGATAGCACAAATGACATAATGCAGGCGCTATGCAGCAATTGCGATCTTTTGACTTCCCGAGACATTCATCGTAGCTGTATCTTTGCTGACTCAAACATTAAATATTATAGTTGACAAGAATGTAGAAAAAATATGCATGTTACGAAAGCAATGCATCGGTTTTTCCGGAAACCAAACAATGTGGTTATATAACTTTTTGCTCACTACTTCACATCATCCTAAGTTCCACAGTAGTTTGCCTTTGTCGTTTGTAGTTGTATCTACTTTTATTCATCGTCCATCGTCCTTTCACGTACTTAAACATAGCGATCGCAAACGAATTACCCTAAATATGTAGCCCCGTTGAAACTATCATCTCCACGGTGAAAAGAGTGCCTTGAAAACAACACTATCCGTGCATCATGATCCATCACTGCTGAATAATATAGCGAGAACACACTTTAGGTCTAGGTATTAGACATCGCTTGCGGCAAATATAAAGACGTAAACGTTCCCCTTATAAAGAGTTATTGAAGTTACACGGACATTGATAAATCTGGGGGGGGGGTCGATGTCGTTCCTAAAGAAGCATTAGAGAGGGTGACAAGAATTCATACTTGTCTGAGAGGATATTTGTTTATTTATCTATTCATTACCTTAAGTACCCTCTGAAGGATATTGAATGAAGGGTGGGCATAACTTTTCGATGATGGATTCTGTTGATGCTCCGAAAGTTGTGTTTGTGTACTGGCGCACCACGTCGGCAGAGTGTCAATTCCAGTACTTTGTGGTGAGAGAAAACAGTAGTTTCATTGGAGCAGAATAGTATAGCAGTATAAATTGCCTTTATGTGACCATGACAAGATAATGTACAAAGCAAGAGTTTGCACACAGTCTGGTGACATGGAAGGTGATAAAACTTATGTAAATGGTAAATTCTGACACTTTCTAAGTGCTACCACAAGGTTTGATGGTGATCAAATGACCTAAGTTCATTGACACTGGTGTGATAGAGTAGTCCAAGTTCATAAACTTAGCTACACAATATTGTGAACATTCCAGAGCTGTTGATTGGTTTCTTTGAAGCGAGTCCTGAATATTAAAGCTGAATATCAGAATACTGAGGATGAATAGTGGAGCTTTAGTCGAAACATCTGGCGGTAACGAAGCAGATAGCCAGGCATGCAATACCTCTATTGGTGACGTTTAAACTGAGAAAAAATTAGGTAAGGTTATTGCATCAGTTAATATTCTAAAGCACATATTTTAATGACAATTAAAATATTTATTGCGGAAACAACTTATTAACAATGTGAAACGTTAGTATTTATGTTCTTTTTCACGTTGAGAGACATTAGCTACTTGCATTACCAATATTTACGAGAGAAAGCCCAGACTTCTAGAACACAATATTAGCATTGATAAGAGCAGGAGATCAAATGACAGAGTACCTTCAAACAATCTAATTAAAGAAGTGTTGCGATTGAATGGGCGTTTCAAAGTTATTAAAAACGATAGTCTTGCAACAAAACCCTGTTGCACTCCGCAACCAACAGGTGATAAAAGATAGGAGTTAACAATTAGCTCCTCGAGATAGGAGTGGAAACATATAGCCAACGGATAGATATAAAATACTCGATGCATTCGTAAACAGGAGAGCTGTTATTTAACAATGAGACTTATAAAAAAACACAGCATATCCACGGAATGAATGGTGATAAGTGAGGTGAAGTGTTCGTCAATCGGTTTGTGCTTCTGTCTATGCGTTGGTGCCTTAGTTCATCCATTCGTCCGTCCATTCGTTCGTTTGTCTGTCTATTTGTTCCTCCGTCTGTCTGTCCGTTAGTCCGCCCATTTAGTGAACACTTCAAGTACTGCCATCTTCCTTCTTTTCATCATATATTCATCATGTATAAGTACCACCATCCAGCGGAAAGTTGAAGAACTAAACGAGAGCATGCACTACATTCAGGCCGTCACCGCTATGTTAACACCGAGAGCATGATAAGAATGCCGTTCTACGTTTTTCGTAACAAGTGTACATGCGGATATGTGTCCAAGGGTGCGTACTTGCCACTGGTAATCGGGTATGAGCCACATTTAGGCACTACAAGGGACGCACAAGCCACGCCATAAAGAGCTTCACTCCTAAAAGTCCCAGCTTTGCCGCAAAGGTAAAGCAATGAACGCGATAACAACAAAATGGGTGGTAACGCAAACAATGGCAAGCAGATCGAAACATGACCTACGTTTCTAACGCACAAATTACGCACGAAACATACTTATAGGTACAGAAGAACGCGATCAGGCATGTCAGTTCTTACTTAACTGTCTCTGAAAAGTGCGCCGTTTTCGCAAAAAAAGAATATGCGACGAGTGCAGTGACCTATGTGTGCCCAATAACTACAACAGAATTGTTCCGGTGAATGCTAAAGGCGTACAATTGTCCCCACCGCGAGATATACGAGAGCACGCTTGTATGCCCTCTCCCCGCTCTCCGCGGGGTAAAGTACGCGTGGGAGATGATAGCGCGCACCACTGCGTCTCGACGATCTGGTGACACACGCACATCGCGCCATCTCGCTGGTAATTGTTCAAAAACAACAGTTCCTCAGCCATGATCATAGTCAGCGTTAAGTGGTAGATATAAACAGCTTGACGTTTCAATGTTGAAAGAGTTGACTTGCTTAGTGACTAGCGCCTCACATTCTCAAACAGGAAGTCGGACGTTCAATTCCACGTGTTGTATTTTGTTTTTGGATAATTTCTCTTTCTTGCATTTGGGTATATATACGGCAAATGACGGCGCCACTGACGCTGATGGCACAGTCCAGACGAGAGTGTCCTTGCAACTGCTAGCACAATAAAATAGCCGTTTATGAGGAACACTGTCAAACGCATTTTGAATGTCTGAGAAAAAGGACTGAACAAGTATAATTTGGTCGATGCAAAACACTAACTCATCGATGGATGGAACGAGTTCTGTTTTTCAGGACTTTATTTTTAGACACCGTGCTAGTTGGAAAAAAATATGTCAAGATGAAAAATTGAAGAAATACTAATATGTTGATCACGTGTTTAGCATTGTTATCAGTTTGAAGTATACCCTGTCGGGGGCAGCTGAAGTTGTTTCTAGATTACTTTCTGGTGTGAACTTTAGCACTAGTGTGTATAGCATTTACAAAACACAGCGCTTCAGCCAATGTGCAAATGATGACTAGTACAAACATTTGCCTAAAATTCGTTCTGTCTTCTTTGCTTGGCTTCACGTGGCCTGGAACCGCATAGTCGAAAGATAAAAATCACTAGCATATCCACAGAATGCATGATGATAAGTGGGGCGAAGCATCCATCTGTCCATCCATGCTTCCGTTCGTTCGTGCGTCTAGCCATCTCTGTGTCCGTGTGTCTATCCGTCCGTATGTTCAGCCATACGCGCATCTTTCCGTCCACTTGTCTGTTCATGCGTCCATTCGTCTTTCTGTTCTTTGCGTTCATCCGTGTGTTCATCCGTCCATTCATTCATGCGTTCGTCTGTGCGTCCTGCCGTTCATTCGCGCGTCCGTCTCTGCAATTGTCCGTACGTCCAACCGTGCATTCATCCATGACTACGTCCATCTATTCGTCCACGCACTTGTCCATTCATGCGTCCTTCTTTGCGTCCATCCATGCACCTGTCTGTTTGTTCATCCTTCCAACTGTGCGTCTGTCCATCCGTCTGTCCATCTAGGGAACACTCCAAGTACCACCATCTTGCATCTTTTCATAATATATTCGTCACATAGAAGTAACAACATCTAGGGGACATTCCAAGGACTAAACCAGAGGTAGCTAGCCCAAACTAAAGGAGCGTTACACGCGCACTAGCTTATGGTCTGCGTTTTGTGTCTAGTTCCCATTTTTCACTGCTGCTATCTTGTGGCACTGCGGCCCAACAATCGCTAAACCTTGCAAAAGCCAAGAAAATTACGCCCCTTAAAAACCTTTTCTGGTCAGATATTGCTCAGAGTGCGCCCTTCTGTTACTAGATTTTATAAGCATTTAATTCAATTAAATTTTTATTGAAGAATAAGTCACCGATACTCGTCCCTGTAGGTTATTTCATCCGAAACAACTACCTTTTTATTTGAGATTAACCTGCGCGGGCTTCTTCCTCAATTCTGAAGAATGCGCGCATGCCGCTCCTCTAGTCTGGCCGTGGAGGTGGCTACCTTGTACTACGACTACTACTACTACATACATTGCGGATGCACGACCAATAAAATAAGGAGCTTCACCCCTATATATCAGGAAATCTTCAGCATTTCTACTTCACCGAAATAACGCATTAGTCTTATCAATTCAAATCGGTTCGCGAAGTTCACAATGATCTATTATTTTATCTAAAACAAAAAACAAAAATACATGAATAAAGTAAGCTACAAGTGCGTCCAAAGCCGCAAGCACGAAGACAAGGCACAATTTCGTACTACCCGTCAATTTCACGGTGGTGAAACCAACGCAGCGCCAGAGTATCTTGCCCCTATTTTAGAAAACTTCAAGGTTGACTTAGGCGTCTCTAATGGAGTAATGCCATTTAGTTGAAATGTTATATCCAACGTGGATGAGAACATTCAGGGAAGTCTGTACAAGGCTGAAAAGTGCGAGCGCTAAAAACAGTACTGAATAGACTCATTACCGTCATCAACAAGAGGTAATGGTTAATGTAGCTTTGTGTTGTTATATTATCAAAATAGGTACAGTTTAACTGGCAGCCTGCTGGGCAGTGTTTTCTAATAAAGTGATTGTAGGGATGTCACGGCGAATGAGATATGTTTATTTTCAGGTATGTTGTATTTTTCTCTGGATGAGCGGAATCAGTCTTTTGTGTTTATTAAGACATCTTAACCTACTAATGGCTAAGAATTATCTTTATAGTTATAAAACCCAAACTATTTTCTTTGTTGGCCACTTGGGCTACTCATTCGATCCTTGTTAATGCATGCTGTATTGGCGCCTGTATAAAATGAGTAATGTTTATATATGGCTATACTTCTAAGGAAGTCATCATTTCTGACAATCAAGGATGTACAGAACTGAGACAGAAATTTACCACAACGCTCTTGACCAAATAAATATTTCTTTTGTAAAGGCACTCCTGCACAGTGCACTAAAACGGCGGAACACTAGGACACAGAAAACTGCAAGTGTCTTTGTAGAGGACACTTCAGTTGATAGATAGCAACCATTCAATGCAACAACAAGGATAAATATTCGAATGAACAAATTTGGAGAACAAAACTCAGTTTTCGCTAAACACGCTATACTCTTGTAAAGAGGCAACACAGTCACGTTTCAAAGCATAGTGAAAGTTCGCTGCGCACTACAAAAAAAAATTGATGAAGAAAATAATTTCTTTCATTGCGCGAAAAAAGATTCCACTACGTAAAACCAACTGGCCCTTACCCTATCTCTTTCTGTGAAAGCATACTTGTCACGAAGCTTAATCTTTTGAGTATTTAAAATTATGATGAAACAAATTGCGTATTTCCTTACCACTCACAGTCTGTTTTTCTTACAACAAAATGCAACGTCAACCACTCGCATCAGACTCCTTGACCACCACTAAACAGGACGAAAAGCTAGAATACTGTAATGGTTTATTGCAACAAATAGTGCGGTGACCGATGACATAAAGCAACCACACAGGTGCTAGTCCGACGTGGGTCTTTTCAACTTGCCATCGTTGCTCTAGTAGACGGGATGCTGAACGAGTGCATTACTTGTTCATAATAGTAGCCACTAATGGCGCCTAAAACACTTCATTGTGGTTCTATTCTTCAAAACGGTGAAATAGGTGAAGTGTACGTACCCTGTCTGCGGAATACCTGATTCATTACGTCACGAAGCCCTGGTCCTGTAAGTTGATGATTCAGAGAGAATTAGTTTCAAAAACAAATAAGGCGTTAAAACATCTTAAACACATCAACATTTTTTTAAATGCAAATCACTGGCACAGAAGTGTAAGCGTAACCACTAGCTGGAATACACGCGAATTGATTGTATAGCAGTTACGTTTAGAACTGAAAAGAAGTCAGATGTTTACCATGCCAGTGTCTCGCTGAGATAACTTTTCCCGCCAGCTCCACATTGCAAACATTGTCTAAACAGCGAAGATTATGCACTTTCAAGTCTTCCAATCATTGATGTTTAGCTTTAGTCTCTCGAAAGAACATCGCTACTTGCTCGAGAACGACATGCCCGCTCTCACGTAAACTTTTTTCTGACACTGACGTCTGGTGCCTTTTTCAAGTTGAGAATGAAAAAAAAGTTTTCTCAATAAAAGCACAATTTTTCGAATACTTCCACGCCTGGGCTCCCCATAGTTCCTGCGATTCAGTTGCTACCGAAGGTGAACCCCAGGTTCGTCACGCTAGGTTGACGCGAAAGTCGTATACTCTATAATTCCACGCGTTCGCCAAGCTGCATTGCGCTGACGTATGCGAGTTCCAGAATGCCCGACGTCCCTTCGTCACGAAGAGAGGCAGACGCAGTGTAGCCTCGGGAACGCTGCCGGCGCGAAGTGCAGCTTGTCGCTTTTTACGCCGACTGCCCCTCGAGCTCGCTGATAGACGCCAGTAGGGTTGGCCGCATCTGCCGTCGGGACTTCTAGAGTGCTTGCGCTTGCTGGCGTAGCGTCGCTGTGTTCTGAGAGGAGACGCGTCGATGTTAGGTTGAACTGTTTAGAGCTCTAGCTGCGCTATTTCACCCCTGATAAGTTCTATATAGTGCCCTATTGATATATAGAACTATATCGAGCTCTTCATACATACTGCGACCATGGTTTGCGGCAGGATGTGGTGGGCCATGGGCTTGACCGATGGGTGGACCGCCACCACGTGGAAGACCAGGGGCTGGAGGACCTTGTAAAAACGGTTCACGTGCTGCAAAATCGACATAGAGGAAGAAAATACAGAAATTCTACCTAATGACGA